>NC_141811.1:1250625-1875937 GCF_057944985.1 Cucurbita pepo subsp. pepo | reverse complement strand
GATTTTAAGTGAAAAATGGCCCGGAAGCGAAAGTGAAAAAAATTCGTATTTTAACCATTTATATGTGTAAGACTCTTAAACTTGAGCGTTTCCTTACAGATTCGTCGAAAACCTTCGAAGGAAACAAAGGTTTTTCACATAGTCATTCGGGTGCCTCCACGAGGGACTTTACGTAAGGGTTGAGGTTGTGAAGTCTTGTCGACACGAGTAAATGTATTTTTTCTTCCATATTTTAAGCTTAGGACAATCTTTAGTGGATATGGTATGATACTAAAACGAGAAAACAACTTTTCAGATCGAGTTAACGACCCTGTCCCAATGGGCAAAAAAGTTCCTATGTTAACACCTATGGATTTTGAGTGAAAAATGGCCCGGAAGCGAAAGTGAAAAAAATTCGTATTTTAACCATTTATATGTGTAAGACTCTTAAACTTGAGCGTTTCCTTACAGATTCGTCGAAAACCTTCGAAAGAAACAAAGGTTTTTCACATAGTCATTCGGGTGCCTCCACGAGGGTCTTTTCATAAGGGTTGAGGTTGTGAAGTCTTGTCGACACGAGTAAATCTTTTTTTTCTTCCATATTTTAAGCTTAGGACAATCTTTAGTGGATATGGTATGATACTAAAATGAGAAAACAACTTTTTAGATCGAGTTAACGACCCTGTCCCAATGGGCAAAAAAGTTCCTCTGTTAACACCTATGGATTTTGAGTGAAAAATTGCCCGGAAGCGAAAGTGAAAAAAATTCGTATTTTAACCATTTATATGTGTAAGACTCTTAAACTTGAGCGTTTGCTTACAGATTCGTCGAAAACCTTCGAAAGAAACAAAGGTTTTTCACATAGTCATTCGGGTGCCTCCACGAGGGACTTTTCGTAAGGGTTGAGGTTGTGAAGTCTTTTCGAAACGAGTAAATGTATTTTTTCTTCCATATTTTAAGCTTAGGACAATCTTTAGTGGATATGGTATGATACTAAAATGAGAAAACAACTTTTCAGATCGAGTTAACGACCCTGTCTCAATGGGCAAAAAAGTTCCTATGTTAACACCTATGGATTTTGAGTGAAAAATGGCCGGAAGCGAAAGTGAAAAAAATTCGTATTTTAACCATTTATATGTGTAAGACTCTTAAACTTGAGCGTTTCCTTACAGATTCGTCGAAAACCTTCGAAAGAAACAAAGGTTTTTCACATAGTCATTCGGGTGCCTCCACGAGGGACTTTTCGTAAGGGTTGAGGTTGTGAAGTCTTTTCGACACGAGTAAAAGTATTTTTTCTTCCATATTTTAAGCTTAGGACAATCTTCAGTGGATATGGTATGATACTAAAACGAGAAAACAACTTTTCAGATCGAGTTAACGACCCTGTCCCAATGGGCAAAAAAGTTCCTATGTTAACACCTATGGATTTTGAGTGAAAAATGGCCCGGAAGCGAAAGTGAAAAAAATTCGTATTTTAACCATTTATATGTGTAAGACTCTTAAACTTGAGTGTTTCCTTACAGATTCGTCGAAGACCTTCGAAAGAAACAAAGGTTTTTCACATAGTCATTCGGGTGCCTCCACGAGGGACTTTTCGTAAGGGTTGAGGTTGTGAAGTCTTTTCGACACGAGTAAATGTATTTTTTCTTCCATATTTTAAGCTTAGGACAATCTTTAGTGGATATGGTATGATACTAAAACGAGAAAACAACTTTTCAGATCGAGTTAACGACCCTGTCCCAATGGGCAAAAAAGTTCCTCTATTAACACCTATGGATTTTGAGTGAAAAATGGCCCGGAAGCGAAAGTGAAAAAAATTCGTATTTTAACCATTTATATGTGTAAGACTCTTAAACTTGAGCGTTTCCTTACAGATTCGTCGAAAACCTTCGAAAGAAAAAAAGGTTTTTCACATAGTCATTCGGGTGCCTCCACGAGGGACTTTTCGTAAGGGTTGAGGTTGTGAAGTCTTTTCAAAACAAGTAAATGTATTTTTTCTTCCATATTTTAAGCTTAGGACAATCTTTAGTGGATATGGTTTGATACTAAAATGAGAAAACAACTTTTCAGATCGATTTAACGACCCTGTCTCAATGGGCAAAAAAGTTCCTATGTTAACACCTATGGATTTTGAGTGAAAAATGGCCGGAAGCGAAAGTGAAAAAAATTTGTATTTTAACCATTTATATGTGTAAGACTCTTAAACTTGAGCGTTTCCTTACAGATTCGTCGAAAACCTTCGAAAGAAACAAAGGTTTTTCACATAGTCATTCGGGTGCCTCCACGAGGGACTTTTCGTAAGGGTTGAGGTTGTGAAGTCTTTTCGACACGAGTAAATGTATTTTTTCTTCCATATTTTAAGCTTAGGACAATCTTTAGTGGATATGGTATGATACTAAAACGAGAAAACAACTTTTCAGATCGAGTTAACGACCCTGTCCCAATGGGCAAAAAAGTTCCTCTGTTAACACCTATGGATTTTAAGTGAAAAATGGCCCGGAAGCGAAAGTGAAAAAAATTCGTATTTTAACCATTTATATGTGTAAGACTCTTAAACTTGAGCGTTTCCTTACAGATTCGTCGAAAACCTTCGAAGGAAACAAAGGTTTTTCACATAGTCATTCGGGTGCCTCCACGAGGGACTTTACGTAAGGGTTGAGGTTGTGAAGTCTTGTCGACACGAGTAAATGTATTTTTTCTTCCATATTTTAAGCTTAGGACAATCTTTAGTGGATATGGTATGATACTAAAACGAGAAAACAACTTTTCAGATCGAGTTAACGACCCTGTCCCAATGGGCAAAAAAGTTCCTCTGTTAACACCTATGGATTTTAAGTGAAAAATGGCCCGGAAGCGAAAGTGAAAAAAATTCGTATTTTAACCATTTATATGTGTAAGACTCTTAAACTTGAGCGTTTCCTTACAGATTCGTCGAAAACCTTCGAAAGAAACAAAGGTTTTTCACATAGTCATTCGGGTGCCTCCACGAGGGTCTTTTCATAAGGGTTGAGGTTGTGAAGTCTTGTCGACACGAGTAAATCTTTTTTTTCTTCCATATTTTAAGCTTAGGACAATCTTTAGTGGATATGGTATGATACTAAAACGAGAAAACAACTTTTCAGATCGAGTTAACGACCCTGTCCCAATGGGCAAAAAAGTTCCTCTTTTAACACCTATGGATTTTGAGTGAAAAATGGCCCGGAAGCGAAAGTGAAAAAAATTCGTATTTTAACCATTTATATGTGTAAGACTCTTAAACTTGAGCGTTTCCTTACAGATTCGTCGAAAACCTTCGAAAGAAACAAAGGTTTTTCACATAGTCATTCGGGTGCCTCCACGAGGGACTTTTCGTAAGGGTTGAGGTTGTGAAGTCTTTTCGACACGAGTAAATGAATTTTTTCTTCCATATTTTAAGCTTAGGACAATCTTTAGTGGATATGGTATGATACTAAAACGAGAAAACAACTTTTCAGATCGAGTTAACGACCCTGTCCCAATGGGCAAAAAAGTTCCTCTGTTAACACCTATGGATTTTGAGTGAAAAATGGCCCGGAAGCGAAAGTGAAAAAAATTCGTATTTTAACCATTTATATGTGTAAGACTCTTAAACTTGAGCGTTTCCTTACAGATTCGTCGAAAACCTTCGAAAGAAACAAAGGTTTTTCACATAGTCATTCGGGTGCCTCCACGAGGGTCTTTTCATAAGGGTTGAGGTTGTGAAGTCTTGTCGACACGAGTAAATCTTTTTTTTCTTCCATATTTTAAGCTTAGGACAATCTTTAGTGGATATGGTATGATACTAAAACGAGAAAACAACTTTTCAGATCGAGTTAACGACCCTGTCCCAATGGGCAAAAAAGTTCCTCTGTTAACACCTATGGATTTTGAGTGAAAAATGGCCCGGAAGCGAAAGTGAAAAAAATTCGTATTTTAACCATTTATATATGTAAGACTCTTAAACTTGAGCGTTTCCTTACAGATTCGTCGAAAACCTTCGAAAGAAACAAAGGTTTTTCACATAGTCATTCGGGTGCCTCCACGAGGGTCTTTTCATAAGGGTTGAGGTTGTGAAGTCTTGTCGACACGAGTAAATGTATTTTTTCTTCCATATTTTAAGCTTAGGACAATCTTTAGTGGATATGGTATGATACTAAAACGAGAAAACAACTTTTCAGATCGAGTTAACGACCCTGTCCCAATGGGCAAAAAAGTTCCTCTATTAACACCTATGGATTTTGAGTGAAAAATGGCCCGGAAGCGAAAGTGAAAAAAATTCGTATTTTAACCATTTATATGTGTAAGACTCTTAAACTTGAGCGTTTCCTTACAGATTCGTCGAAAACCTTCGAAAGAAACAAAGGTTTTTCACATAGTCATTCGGGTGCCTCCACGAGGGTCTTTTCATAAGGGTTGAGGTTGTGAAGTCTTGTCGACACGAGTAAATCTTTTTTTTCTTCCATATTTTAAGCTTAGGACAATCTTTAGTGGATATGGTATGATACTAAAACGAGAAAACAACTTTTCAGATCGAGTTAACGACCCTGTCCCAATGGGCAAAAAAGTTCCTCTTTTAACACCTATGGATTTTGAGTGAAAAATGGCCCGGAAGCGAAAGTGAAAAAAATTCGTATTTTAACCATTTATATGTGTAAGACTCTTAAACTTGAGCGTTTCCTTACAGATTCGTCGAAAACCTTCGAAAGAAACAAAGGTTTTTCACATAGTCATTCGGGTGCCTCCACGAGGGACTTTTCGTAAGGGTAGAGGTTGTGAAGTCTTTTCGAAACGAGTAAATGTATTTTTTCTTCCATATTTTAAGCTTAGGACAATCTTTAGTGGATATGGTATGATACTAAAATGAGAAAACAACTTTTCTGATCGAGTTAACGACCCTGTCTCAATGGGCAAAAAAGTTCCTATGTTAACACCTATGGATTTTGAGTGAAAAATGGCCGGAAGCGAAAGTGAAAAAAATTCGTATTTTAACCATTTATATGTGTAAGACTCTTAAACTTGAGCGTTTCCTTACAGATTCGTCGAAAAACATCGAAAGAAACAAAGGTTTTTCACATAGTCATTCGGGTGCCTCCACGAGGGACTTTTCGTAAGGGTTGAGGTTGTGAAGTCTTTTCGACACGAGTAAATGTATTTTTTCTTCCATATTTTAAGCTTAGGACAATCTTTAGTGGATATGGTATGATACTAAAATGAGAAAACAACTTTTCAGATCGAGTTAACGACCCTGTCCCAATGGGCAAAAAAGTTCCTCTGTTAACACCTATGGATTTTGAGTGAAAAATGGCCCGGAAGCGAAAGTGAAAAAAATTCGTATTTTAACCATTTATATATGTAAGACTCTTAAACTTGAGCGTTTCCTTACAGATTCGTCGAAAAACATCGAAAGAAACAAAGGTTTTTCACATAGTCATTCGGGTGCCTCCACGAGGGTCTTTTCATAAGGGTTGAGGTTGTGAAGTCTTGTCGACACGAGTAAATCTTTTTTTTCTTCCATATTTTAAGCTTAGGACAATCTTTAGTGGATATGGTATGATACTAAAACGAGAAAACAACTTTTCAGATCGAGTTAACGACCCTGTCCCAATGGGCAAAAAAGTTCCTCTATTAACACCTATGGATTTTGAGTGAAAAATGGCCCGGAAGCGAAAGTGAAAAAAATTCGTATTTTAACCATTTATATGTGTAAGACTCTTAAACTTGAGCGTTTCCTTACAGATTCGTCGAAAACCTTCGAAAGAAACAAAGGTTTTTCACATAGTCATTCGGGTGCCTCCACGAGGGTCTTTTCATAAGGGTTGAGGTTGTGAAGTCTTGTCGACACGAGTAAATCTTTTTTTTCTTCCATATTTTAAGCTTAGGACAATCTTTAGTGGATATGGTATGATACTAAAACGAGAAAACAACTTTTCAGATCGAGTTAACGACCCTGTCCCAATGGGCAAAAAAGTTCCTCTATTAACACCTATGGATTTTGAGTGAAAAATGGCCCGGAAGCGAAAGTGAAAAAAATTCGTATTTTAACCATTTATATGTGTAAGACTCTTAAACTTAAGCGTTTCCTTACAGATTCGTCGAAAACCTTCGAAAGAAACAAAGGTTTTTCACATAGTCATTCGGGTGCCTCCACGAGGGACTTTTCGTAAGGGTTGAGGTTGTGAAGTCTTTTCGACACGAGTAAATGTATTTTTTCTTCCATATTTTAAGCTTAGGACAATCTTTAGTGGATATGGTATAATACTAAAACGAGAAAACAACTTTTCAGATCGAGTTAACGACCCTGTCCCAATGGGCAAAAAAGTTCCTCTGTTAACACCTATGGATTTTGAGTGAAAAATGGCCCGGAAGCGAAAGTGAAAAAAATTCGTATTTTAACCATTTATATGTGTAAGACTCTTAAACTTGAGCGTTTCCTTACAGATTCGTCGAAAACCTTCGAAAGAAACAAAGGTTTTTCACACAGTCATTCGGGTGCCTCCACGAGGGACTTTTCGTAAGGGTTGAGGTTGTGAAGTCTTTTCGACACGAGTAAATGTATTTTTTCTTCCATATTTTAAGCTTAGGACAATCTTTAGTGGATATGGTATAATACTAAAACGAGAAAACAACTTTTCAGATCGAGTTAACGACCCTGTCCCAATGGGCAAAAAAGTTCCTCTGTTAACACCTATGGATTTTGAGTGAAAAATGCCCCGGAAGCGAAAGTGAAAAAAATTCGTATTTTAACCATTTATATGTGTAAGACTCTTAAACTTGAGCGTTTCCTTACAGATTCGTCGAAGACCTTCGAAAGAAACAAAGGTTTTTCACATAGTCATTCGGGTGCCTCCACGAGGGACTTTTCGTAAGGGTTGAGGTTGTGAAGTCTTTTCGACATGAGTAAATGTATTTTTTCTTCCATATTTTAAGCTTAGGACAATCTTTAGTGGATATTGTATGATACTAAAACGAGAAAACAACTTTTCAGATCGAGTTAACGACCCTGTCCCAATGGGCAAAAAAGTTCCTATGTTAACACTTATGGATTTTGAGTGAAAAATGGCCCGGAAGCGAAAGTGAAAAAAATTCGTATTTTAACCATTTATATGTGTAAGACTCTTAAACTTGAGCGTTTCCTTACAGATTCGTCGAAGACCTTCGAAAGAAACAAAGGTTTTTCACATAGTCATTCGGGTGCCTCCACGAGGGACTTTTCGTAAGGGTTGAGGTTGTGAAGTCTTTTCGACACGAGTAAATGTATTTTTTCTTCCATATTTTAAGCTTAGGACAATCTTTAGTGGATATGGTATGATACTAAAACGAGAAAACAACTTTTCAGATCGAGTTAACGACCCTGTCCCAATGGGCAAAAAAGTTCCTCTGTTAACACTTATGGATTTTGAGTGAAAAATGGCCCGGAAGCGAAAGTGAAAAAAATTCGTATTTTAACCATTTATATGTGTAAGACTCTTAAACTTGAGCGTTTCCTTACAGATTCGTCGAAAACCTTCGAAAGAAACAAAGGTTTTTCACATAGTCATTCGGGTGCCTCCACGAGGGTCTTTTCATAAGGGTTGAGGTTGTGAAGTCTTGTCGACACGAGTAAATCTTTTTTTTCTTCCATATTTTAAGCTTAGGACAATCTTTAGTGGATATGGTATGATACTAAAACGAGAAAACAACTTTTCAGATCGAGTTAACGACCCTGTCCCAATGGGCAAAAAAGTTCCTCTATTAACACCTATGGATTTTGAGTGAAAAATGGCCCGGAAGCGAAAGTGAAAAAAATTCGTATTTTAACCATTTATATGTGTAAGACTCTTAAACTTGAGCGTTTCCTTACAGATTCGTCGAAAACCTTCGAAAGAAACAAAGGTTTTTCACATAGTCATTCGGGTGCCTCCACGAGGGTCTTTTCATAAGGGTTGAGGTTGTGAAGTCTTGTCGACACGAGTAAATCTTTTTTTTCTTCCATATTTTAAGCTTAGGACAATCTTTAGTGGATATGGTATGATACTAAAACGAGAAAACAACTTTTCAGATCGAGTTAACGACCCTGTCCCAATGGGCAAAAAAGTTCCTCTGTTAACACCTATGGATTTTGAGTGAAAAATGGCCCGGAAGCGAAAGTGAAAAAAATTCGTATTTTAACCATTTATATGTGTAAGACTCTTAAACTTGAGCGTTTCCTTACAGATTCGTCGAAAACCTTCGAAAGAAACAAAGGTTTTTCACACAGTCATTCGGGTGCCTCCACGAGGGACTTTTCGTAAGGGTTGAGGTTGTGAAGTCTTTTCGACACGAGTAAATGTATTTTTTCTTCCATATTTTAAGCTTAGGACAATCTTTAGTGGATATGGTATAATACTAAAACAAGAAAACAACTTTTCAGATCGAGTTAACGACCCTGTCCCAATGGGCAAAAAAGTTCCTCTGTTAACACCTATGGATTTTGAGTGAAAAATGGCCCGGAAGCGAAAGTGAAAAAAATTCGTATTTTAACCATTTATATGTGTAAGACTCTTAAACTTGAGCGTTTCCTTACAGATTCGTCGAAAACCTTCGAAAGAAACAAAGGTTTTTCACATAGTCATTCGGGTGCCTCCACGAGGGACTTTTCGTAAGGGTTGAGGTTGTGAAGTCTTTTCGAAACGAGTAAATGTATTTTTTCTTCCATATTTTAAGCTTAGGACAATCTTTAGTGGATATGGTATGATACTAAAATGAGAAAACAACTTTTCAGATCGAGTTAACGACCCTGTCTCAATGGGCAAAAAAGTTCCTATGTTAACACCTATGGATTTTGAGTGAAAAATGGCCGGAAGCGAAAGTGAAAAAAATTCGTATTTTAACCATTTATATGTGTAAGACTCTTAAACTTTAGCGTTTCCTTACAGATTCGTCGAAAAACATCGAAAGAAACAAAGGTTTTTCACATAGTCATTCGGGTGCCTCCACGAGGGATTTTTCGTAAGGGTTGAGGTTGTGAAGTCTTTTCGACACGAGTAAATGTATTTTTTCTTCCATATTTTAAGCTTAGGACAATCTTTAGTGGATATGGTATGATACTAAAACGAGAAAACAACTTTTCAGATCGAGTTAACGACCCTGTCCCAATGGGCAAAAAAGTTCCTATGTTAACACCTATGGATTTTGAGTGAAAAATGGCCCGGAAGCGAAAGTGAAAAAAATTCGTATTTTAACCATTTATATGTGTAAGACTCTTAAACTTGAGCGTTTCCTTACAGATTCGTCGAAAACCTTCGAAAGAAACAAAGGTTTTTCACATAGTCATTCGGGTGCCTCCACGAGGGACTTTTCGTAAGGGTTGAGGTTGTGAAGTCTTTTCGACATGAGTAAATGTATTTTTTCTTCCATATTTTAAGCTTAGGACAATCTTTAGTGGATATGGTATGATACTAAAACGAGAAAACAACTTTTCAGATCGAGTTAACGACCCTGTCCCAATGGGCAAAAAAGTTCCTATGTTAACACCTATGGATTTTGAGTGAAAAATGGCCCGGAAGCGAAAGTGAAAAAAATTCGTATTTTAACCATTTATATGTGTAAGACTCTTAAACTTGAGCGTTTCCTTACAGATTCGTCGAAAACCTTCGAAAGAAACAAAGGTTTTTCACATAGTCATTCGGGTGCCTCCACGAGGGACTTTTCGTAAGGGTTGAGGTTGTGAAGTCTTTTCGAAACGAGTAAATGTATTTTTTCTTCCATATTTTAAGCTTAGGACAATCTTTAGTGGATATGGTATGATACTAAAATGTGAAAACAACTTTTCAGATCGAGTTAACGACCCTGTCTCAATGGGCAAAAAAGTTCCTATGTTAACACCTATGGATTTTGAGTGAAAAATGGCCGGAAGCGAAAGTGAAAAAAATTCGTATTTTAACCATTTATATGTGTAAGACTCTTAAACTTGAGCGTTTCCTTACAGATTCGTCGAAAAACATAGAAAGAAACAAAGGTTTTTCACATAGTCATTCGGGTGCCTCCACGAGGGACTTTTCGTAAGGGTTGAGGTTGTGAAGTCTTTTCGACACGAGTAAATGTATTTTTTCTTCCATATTTTAAGCTTAGGACAATCTTTAGTGGATATGGTATGATACTAAAACGAGAAAACAACTTTTCAGATCGAGTTAACGACCCTGTCCCAATGGGCAAAAAAGGTCCTATGTTAACACCTATGGATTTTGAGTGAAAAATGGCCCGGAAGCGAAAGTGAAAAAAATTCGTATTTTAACCATTTATATGTGTAAGACTCTTAAACTTGAGCGTTTCCTTACAGATTCGTCGAAAACCTTCGAAAGAAACAAAGGTTTTTCACATAGTCATTCGGGTGCCTCCACGAGGGACTTTTCGTAAGGGTTGAGGTTGTGAAGTCTTTTCGACACGAGTAAAAGTATTTTTTCTTCCATATTTTAAGCTTAGGACAATCTTCAGTGGATATGGTATGATACTAAAACGAGAAAACAACTTTTCAGATCGAGTTAACGACCCTGTCCCAATGGGCAAAAAAGTTCCTACGTTAACACCTATGGATTTTGAGTGAAAAATGGCCCGGAAGCGAAAGTGAAAAAAATTCGTATTTTAACCATTTATATGTGTAAGACTCTTAAACTTGAGCGTTTCCTTACAGATTCGTCGAAGACCTTCGAAAGAAACAAAGGTTTTTCACATAGTCATTCGGGTGCCTCCACGAGGGACTTTTCGTAAGGGTTGAGGTTGTGAAGTCTTTTCGACACGAGTAAAAGTATTTTTTCTTCCATATTTTAAGCTTAGGACAATCTTGAGTGGATATGGTATGATACTAAAACGAGAAAACAACTTTTCAGATCGAGTTAACGACCCTGTCCCAATGGGCAAAAAAGTTCCTATGTTAACACCTATGGATTTTGAGTGAAAAATGGCCCGGAAGCGAAAGTGAAAAAAATTCGTATTTTAACCATTTATATGTGTAAGACTCTTAAACTTGAGCGTTTCCTTACAGATTCGTCGAAAACCTTCGAAAGAAACAAAGGTTTTTCACATAGTCATTCGGGTGCCTCCACGAGGGACTTTTCGTAAGGGTTGAGGTTGTGAAGTCTTTTCGACACGAGTAAATGTATTTTTTCTTCCATATTTTAAGCTTAGGACAATCTTTAGTGGATATGGTATGATACTAAAACGAGAAAACAACTTTTCAGATCGAGTTAACGACCCTGTCCCAATGGGCAAAAAAGTTCCTATGTTAACACCTATGGATTTTGAGTGAAAAATGGCCCGGAAGCGAAAGTGAAAAAAATTCGTATTTTAACCATTTATATGTGTAAGACTCTTAAACTTGAGCGTTTCCTTACAGATTCGTCGAAAACCTTCGAAAGAAACAAAGGTTTTTCACATAGTCATTCGGGTGCCTCCACGAGGGACTTTTCGTAAGGGTTGAGGTTGTGAAGTCTTTTCGACACGAGTAAAAGTATTTTTTCTTCCATATTTTAAGCTTAGGACAATCTTCAGTGGATATGGTATGATACTAAAACGAGAAAACAACTTTTCAGATCGAGTTAACGACCCTGTCCCAATGGGCAAAAAAGTTCCTACGTTAACACCTATGGATTTTGAGTGAAAAATGGCCCGGAAGCGAAAGTGAAAAAAATTCGTATTTTAACCATTTATATGTGTAAGACTCTTAAACTTGAGCGTTTCCTTACAGATTCGTCGAAGACCTTCGAAAGAAACAAAGGTTTTTCACATAGTCATTCGGGTGCCTCCACGAGGGACTTTTCGTAAGGGTTGAGGTTGTGAAGTCTTTTCGACACGAGTAAAAGTATTTTTTCTTCCATATTTTAAGCTTAGGACAATCTTGAGTGGATATGGTATGATACTAAAACGAGAAAACAACTTTTCAGATCGAGTTAACGACCCTGTCCCAATGGGCAAAAAAGTTCCTATGTTAACACCTATGGATTTTGAGTGAAAAATGGCCCGGAAGCGAAAGTGAAAAAAATTCATATTTTAACCATTTATATGTGTAAGACTCTTAAACTTGAGCGTTTCCTTACAGATTCGTCGAAGACCTTCGAAAGAAACAAAGGTTTTTCACATAGTCATTCGGGTGCCTCCACGAGGGAATTTTCGTAAGGGTTGAGGTTGTGAAGTCTTTTCGACACGAGTAAAAGTATTTTTTCTTCCATATTTTAAGCTTAGGACAATCTTGAGTGGATATGGTATGATACTAAAACGAGAAAACAACTTTTCAGATCGAGTTAACGACCCTGTCCCAATGGGCAAAAAAGTTCCTATGTTAACACCTATGGATTTTGAGTGAAAAATGGCCCGGAAGCGAAAGTGAAAAAAATTCGTATTTTAACCATTTATATGTGTAAGACTCTTAAACTTGAGCGTTTCCTTACAGATTCGTCGAAAACCTTCGAAAGAAACAAAGGTTTTTCACATAGTCATTCGGGTGCCTCCACGAGGGACTTTTCGTAAGGGTTGAGGTTGTGAAGTCTTTTCGACACGAGTAAAAGTATTTTTTCTTCCATATTTTAAGCTTAGGACAATCTTGAGTGGATATGGTATGATACTAAAACGAGAAAACAACTTTTCAGATCGAGTTAACGACCCTGTCCCAATGGGCAAAAAAGTTCCTATGTTAACACCTATGGATTTTGAGTGAAAAATGGCCCGGAAGCGAAAGTGAAAAAAATCGTATTTTAACCATTTATATGTGTAAGACTCTTAAACTTGAGCGTTTCCTTACAGATTCGTCGAAAACCTTCGAAAGAAACAAAGGTTTTTCACATAGTCATTCGGGTGCCTCCACGAGGGACTTTTCGTAAGGGTTGAGGTTGTGAAGTCTTTTCGACACGAGTAAAAGTATTTTTTCTTCCATATTTTAAGCATAGGACAATCTTCAGTGGATATGGTATGATACTAAAACGAGAAAACAACTTTTCAGATCGAGTTAACGACCCTGTCCCAATGGGCAAAAAAGTTCCTATGTTAACACCTATGGATTTTGAGTGAAAAATGGCCCGGAAGCGAAAGTGAAAAAAATTCGTATTTTAACCATTTATATGTGTAAGACTCTTAAACTTGAGCGTTTCCTTACAGATTCGTCGAAGACCTTCGAAAGAAACAAAGGTTTTTCACATAGTCATTCGGGTGCCTCCACGAGGGACTTTTCGTAAGGGTTGAGGTTGTGAAGTCTTTTCGACACGAGTAAAAGTATTTTTTCTTCCATATTTTAAGCTTAGGACAATCTTGAGTGGATATGGTATGATACTAAAACGAGAAAACAACTTTTCAGATCGAGTTAACGACCCTGTCCCAATGGGCAAAAAAGTTCCTATGTTAACACCTATGGATTTTGAGTGAAAAATGGCCCGGAAGCGAAAGTGAAAAAAATTCGTATTTTAACCATTTATATGTGTAAGACTCTTAAACTTGAGCGTTTCCTTACAGATTCGTCGAAAACCTTCGAAAGAAACAAAGGTTTTTCACATAGTCATTCGGGTGCCTCCACGAGGGACTTTTCGTAAGGGTTGAGGTTGTGAAGTCTTTTCGACACGAGTAAAAGTATTTTTTCTTCCATATTTTAAGCTTAGGACAATCTTGAGTGGATATGGTATGATACTAAAACGAGAAAACAACTTTTCAGATCGAGTTAACGACCCTGTCCCAATGGGCAAAAAAGTTCCTATGTTAACACCTATGGATTTTGAGTGAAAAATGGCCCGGAAGCGAAAGTGAAAAAAATTCGTATTTTAACCATTTATATGTGTAAGACTCTTAAACTTGAGCGTTTCCTTACAGATTCGTCGAAAACCTTCGAAAGAAACAAAGGTTTTTCACATAGTCATTCGGGTGCCTCCACGAGGGACTTTTCGTAAGGGTTGAGGTTGTGAAGTCTTTTCGACACGAGTAAAAGTATTTTTTCTTCCATATTTTAAGCTTAGGACAATCTTGAGTGGATATGGTATGATACTAAAACGAGAAAACAACTTTTCAGATCGAGTTAACGACCCTGTCCCAATGGGCAAAAAAGTTCCTATGTTAACACCTATGGATTTTGAGTGAAAAATGGCCCGGAAGCGAAAGTGAAAAAAATCGTATTTTAACCATTTATATGTGTAAGACTCTTAAACTTGAGCGTTTCCTTACAGATTCGTCGAAAACCTTCGAAAGAAACAAAGGTTTTTCACATAGTCATTCGGGTGCCTCCACGAGGGACTTTTCGTAAGGGTTGAGGTTGTGAAGTCTTTTCGACACGAGTAAAAGTATTTTTTCTTCCATATTTTAAGCATAGGACAATCTTCAGTGGATATGGTATGATACTAAAACGAGAAAACAACTTTTCAGATCGAGTTAACGACCCTGTCCCAATGGGCAAAAAAGTTCCTATGTTAACACCTATGGATTTTGAGTGAAAAATGGCCCGGAAGCGAAAGTGAAAAAAATTCGTATTTTAACCATTTATATGTGTAAGACTCTTAAACTTGAGCGTTTCCTTACAGATTCGTCGAAGACCTTCGAAAGAAACAAAGGTTTTTCACATAGTCATTCGGGTGCCTCCACGAGGGACTTTTCGTAAGGGTTGAGGTTGTGAAGTCTTTTCGACACGAGTAAAAGTATTTTTTCTTCCATATTTTAAGCTTAGGACAATCTTGAGTGGATATGGTATGATACTAAAACGAGAAAACAACTTTTCAGATCGAGTTAACGACCCTGTCCCAATGGGCAAAAAAGTTCCTATGTTAACACCTATGGATTTTGAGTGAAAAATGGCCCGGAAGCGAAAGTGAAAAAAATTCGTATTTTAACCATTTATATGTGTAAGACTCTTAAACTTGAGCGTTTCCTTACAGATTCGTCGAAAACCTTCGAAAGAAACAAAGGTTTTTCACATAGTCATTCGGGTGCCTCCACGAGGGACTTTTCGTAAGGGTTGAGGTTGTGAAGTCTTTTCGACACGAGTAAAAGTATTTTTTCTTCCATATTTTAAGCTTAGGACAATCTTGAGTGGATATGGTATGATACTAAAACGAGAAAACAACTTTTCAGATCGAGTTAACGACCCTGTCCCAATGGGCAAAAAAGTTCCTATGTTAACACCTATGGATTTTGAGTGAAAAATGGCCCGGAAGCGAAAGTGAAAAAAATTCGTATTTTAACCATTTATATGTGTAAGACTCTTAAACTTGAGCGTTTCCTTACAGATTCGTCGAAAACCTTCGAAAGAAACAAAGGTTTTTCACATAGTCATTCGGGTGCCTCCACGAGGGACTTTTCGTAAGGGTTGAGGTTGTGAAGTCTTTTCGACACGAGTAAAAGTATTTTTTCTTCCATATTTTAAGCTTAGGACAATCTTCAGTGGATATGGTATGATACTAAAATGAGAAAACAACTTTTCAGATCGAGTTAACGACCCTGTCCCAATGGGCAAAAAAGTTCCTATGTTAACACCTATGGATTTTGAGTGAAAAATGGCCCGGAAGCGAAAGTGAAAAAAATTCGTATTTTAACCATTTATATGTGTAAGACTCTTAAACTTGAGCGTTTCCTTACAGATTCGTCGAAGACCTTCGAAAGAAACAAAGGTTTTTCACATAGTCATTCGGGTGCCTCCACGAGGGAATTTTCGTAAGGGTTGAGGTTGTGAAGTCTTTTCGACATGAGTAAAAGTATTTTTTCTTCCATATTTTAAGCATAGGACAATCTTGAGTGGATATGGTATGATACTAAAACGAGAAAACAACTTTTCAGATCGAGTTAACGACCCTGTCCCAATGGGCAAAAAAGTTCCTATGTTAACACCTATGGATTTTGAGTGAAAAATGGCCCGGAAGCGAAAGTGAAAAAAATTCGTATTTTAACCATTTATATGTGTAAGACTCTTAAACTTGAGCGTTTCCTTACAGATTCGTCGAAGACCTTCGAAAGAAACAAAGGTTTTTCACATAGTCATTCGGGTGCCTCCACGAGGGACATTTCGTAAGGGTTGAGGTTGTGAAGTCTTTTCGACACGAGTAAAAGTATTTTTTCTTCCATATTTTAAGCTTAGGACAATCTTGAGTGGATATGGTATGATACTAAAACGAGAAAACAACTTTTCAGATCGAGTTAACGACCCTGTCCCAATGGGCAAAAAAGTTCCTATGTTAACACCTATGGATTTTGAGTGAAAAATGGCCCGGAAGCGAAAGTGAAAAAAATTCGTATTTTAACCATTTATATGTGTAAGACTCTTAAACTTGAGCGTTTCCTTACAGATTCGTCGAAAACCTTCGAAAGAAACAAAGGTTTTTCACATAGTCATTCGGGTGCCTCCACGAGGGACTTTTCGTAAGGGTTGAGGTTGTGAAGTCTTTTCGACACGAGTAAAAGTATTTTTTCTTCCATATTTTAAGCTTAGGACAATCTTGAGTGGATATGGTATGATACTAAAACGAGAAAACAACTTTTCAGATCGAGTTAACGACCCTGTCCCAATGGGCAAAAAAGTTCCTATGTTAACACCTATGGATTTTGAGTGAAAAATGGCCCGGAAGCGAAAGTGAAAAAAATTCGTATTTTAACCATTTATATGTGTAAGACTCTTAAACTTGAGCGTTTCCTTACAGATTCGTCGAAGACCTTCGAAAGAAACAAAGGTTTTTCACATAGTCATTCGGGTGCCTCCACGAGGGACTTTTCGTAAGGGTTGAGGTTGTGAAGTCTTTTCGACACGAGTAAAAGTATTTTTTCTTCCATATTTTAAGCTTAGGACAATCTTGAGTGGATATGGTATGATACTAAAACGAGAAAACAACTTTTCAGATCGAGTTAACGACCCTGTCCCAATGGGCAAAAAAGTTCCTATGTTAACACCTATGGATTTTGAGTGAAAAATGGCCCGGAAGCGAAAGTGAAAAAAATTCGTATTTTAACCATTTATATGTGTAAGACTCTTAAACTTGAGCGTTTCCTTACAGATTCGTCGAAAACCTTCGAAAGAAACAAAGGTTTTTCACATAGTCATTCGGGTGCCTCCACGAGGGACTTTTCGTAAGGGTTGAGGTTGTGAAGTCTTTTCGACACGAGTAAAAGTATTTTTTCTTCCATATTTTAAGCTTAGGACAATCTTGAGTGGATATGGTATGATACTAAAACGAGAAAACAACTTTTCAGATCGAGTTAACGACCCTGTCCCAATGGGCAAAAAAGTTCCTATGTTAACACCTATGGATTTTGAGTGAAAAATGGCCCGGAAGCGAAAGTGAAAAAAATTCGTATTTTAACCATTTATATGTGTAAGACTCTTAAACTTGAGCGTTTCCTTACAGATTCGTCGAAAACCTTCGAAAGAAACAAAGGTTTTTCACATAGTCATTCGGGTGCCTCCACGAGGGACTTTTCGTAAGGGTTGAGGTTGTGAAGTCTTTTCGACACGAGTAAAAGTATTTTTTCTTCCATATTTTAAGCTTAGGACAATCTTCAGTGGATATGGTATGATACTAAAATGAGAAAACAACTTTTCAGATCGAGTTAACGACCCTGTCCCAATGGGCAAAAAAGTTCCTATGTTAACACCTATGGATTTTGAGTGAAAAATGGCCCGGAAGCGAAAGTGAAAAAAATTCGTATTTTAACCATTTATATGTGTAAGACTCTTAAACTTGAGCGTTTCCTTACAGATTCGTCGAAGACCTTCGAAAGAAACAAAGGTTTTTCACATAGTCATTCGGGTGCCTCCACGAGGGAATTTTCGTAAGGGTTGAGGTTGTGAAGTCTTTTCGACATGAGTAAAAGTATTTTTTCTTCCATATTTTAAGCATAGGACAATCTTGAGTGGATATGGTATGATACTAAAACGAGAAAACAACTTTTCAGATCGAGTTAACGACCCTGTCCCAATGGGCAAAAAAGTTCCTATGTTAACACCTATGGATTTTGAGTGAAAAATGGCCCGGAAGCGAAAGTGAAAAAAATTCGTATTTTAACCATTTATATGTGTAAGACTCTTAAACTTGAGCGTTTCCTTACAGATTCGTCGAAGACCTTCGAAAGAAACAAAGGTTTTTCACATAGTCATTCGGGTGCCTCCACGAGGGACATTTCGTAAGGGTTGAGGTTGTGAAGTCTTTTCGACACGAGTAAAAGTATTTTTTCTTCCATATTTTAAGCTTAGGACAATCTTGAGTGGATATGGTATGATACTAAAACGAGAAAACAACTTTTCAGATCGAGTTAACGACCCTGTCCCAATGGGCAAAAAAGTTCCTATGTTAACACCTATGGATTTTGAGTGAAAAATGGCCCGGAAGCGAAAGTGAAAAAAATTCGTATTTTAACCATTTATATGTGTAAGACTCTTAAACTTGAGCGTTTCCTTACAGATTCGTCGAAAACCTTCGAAAGAAACAAAGGTTTTTCACATAGTCATTCGGGTGCCTCCACGAGGGACTTTTCGTAAGGGTTGAGGTTGTGAAGTCTTTTCGACACGAGTAAAAGTATTTTTTCTTCCATATTTTAAGCTTAGGACAATCTTGAGTGGATATGGTATGATACTAAAACGAGAAAACAACTTTTCAGATCGAGTTAACGACCCTGTCCCAATGGGCAAAAAAGTTCCTATGTTAACACCTATGGATTTTGAGTGAAAAATGGCCCGGAAGCGAAAGTGAAAAAAATTCGTATTTTAACCATTTATATGTGTAAGACTCTTAAACTTGAGCGTTTCCTTACAGATTCGTCGAAAACCTTCGAAAGAAACAAAGGTTTTTCACATAGTCATTCGGGTGCCTCCACGAGGGACTTTTCGTAAGGGTTGAGGTTGTGAAGTCTTTTCGACACGAGTAAAAGTATTTTTTCTTCCATATTTTAAGCTTAGGACAATCTTGAGTGGATATGGTATGATACTAAAACGAGAAAACAACTTTTCAGATCGAGTTAACGACCCTGTCCCAATGGGCAAAAAAGTTCCTATGTTAACACCTATGGATTTTGAGTGAAAAATGGCCCGGAAGCGAAAGTGAAAAAAATTCGTATTTTAACCATTTATATGTGTAAGACTCTTAAACTTGAGCGTTTCCTTACAGATTCGTCGAAAACCTTCGAAAGAAACAAAGGTTTTTCACATAGTCATTCGGGTGCCTCCACGAGGGACTTTTCGTAAGGGTTGAGGTTGTGAAGTCTTTTCGACACGAGTCAATGTATTTTTTCTTCCATATTTTAAGCTTAGGACAATCTTCAGTGGATATGGTATGATACTAAAACGAGAAAACAACTTTTCAGATCGAGTTAACGACCCTGTCCCAATGGGCAAAAAAGTTCCTATGTTAACACCTATGGATTTTGAGTGAAAAATGGCCCGGAAGCGAAAGTGAAAAAAATTCGTATTTTAACCATTTATATGTGTAAGACTCTTAAACTTGAGCGTTTCCTTACAGATTCGTCGAAAACCTTCGAAAGAAACAAAGGTTTTTCACATAGTCATTCGGGTGCCTCCACGAGGGACTTTTCGTAAGGGTTGAGGTTGTGAAGTCTTTTCGACACGAGTAAAAGTATTTTTTCTTCCATATTTTAAGCTTAGGACAATCTTGAGTGGATATGGTATGATACTAAAACGAGAAAACAACTTTTCAGATCGAGTTAACGACCCTGTCCCAATGGGCAAAAAAGTTCCTATGTTAACACCTATGGATTTTGAGTGAAAAATGGCCCGGAAGCGAAAGTGAAAAAAATTCGTATTTTAACCATTTATATGTGTAAGACTCTTAAACTTGAGCGTTTCCTTACAGATTCGTCGAAAACCTTCGAAAGAAACAAAGGTTTTTCACATAGTCATTCGGGTGCCTCCACGAGGGACTTTTCGTAAGGGTTGAGGTTGTGAAGTCTTTTCGACACGAGTCAATGTATTTTTTCTTCCATATTTTAAGCTTAGGACAATCTTGAGTGGATATGGTATGATACTAAAACGAGAAAACAACTTTTCAGATCGAGTTAACGACCCTGTCCCAATGGGCAAAAAAGTTCCTATGTTAACACCTATGGATTTTGAGTGAAAAATGGCCCGGAAGCGAAAGTGAAAAAAATTCGTATTTTAACCATTTATATGTGTAAGACTCTTAAACTTGAGCGTTTCCTTACAGATTCGTCGAAAACCTTCGAAAGAAACAAAGGTTTTTCACATAGTCATTCGGGTGCCTCCACGAGGGACTTTTCGTAAGGGTTGAGGTTGTGAAGTCTTTTCGACACGAGTAAAAGTATTTTTTCTTCCATATTTTAAGCTTAGGACAATCTTGAGTGGATATGGTATGATACTAAAACGAGAAAACAACTTTTCAGATCGAGTTAACGACCCTGTCCCAATGGGCAAAAAAGTTCCTATGTTAACACCTATGGATTTTGAGTGAAAAATGGCCCGGAAGCGAAAGTGAAAAAAATTCGTATTTTAACCATTTATATGTGTAAGACTCTTAAACTTGAGCGTTTCCTTACAGATTCGTCGAAAACCTTCGAAAGAAACAAAGGTTTTTCACATAGTCATTCGGGTGCCTCCACGAGGGACTTTTCGTAAGGGTTGAGGTTGTGAAGTCTTTTCGACACGAGTAAAAGTATTTTTTCTTCCATATTTTAAGCTTAGGACAATCTTCAGTGGATATGGTATGATACTAAAATGAGAAAACAACTTTTCAGATCGAGTTAACGACCCTGTCCCAATGGGCAAAAAAGTTCCTATGTTAACACCTATGGATTTTGAGTGAAAAATGGCCCGGAAGCGAAAGTGAAAAAAATTCGTATTTTAACCATTTATATGTGTAAGACTCTTAAACTTGAGCGTTTCCTTACAGATTCGTCGAAGACCTTCGAAAGAAACAAAGGTTTTTCACATAGTCATTCGGGTGCCTCCACGAGGGACTTTTCGTAAGGGTTGAGGTTGTGAAGTCTTTTCGACACGAGTAAAAGTATTTTTTCTTCCATATTTTAAGCTTAGGACAATCTTGAGTGGATATGGTATGATACTAAAACGAGAAAACAACTTTTCAGATCGAGTTAACGACCCTGTCCCAATGGGCAAAAAAGTTCCTATGTTAACACCTATGGATTTTGAGTGAAAAATGGCCCGGAAGCGAAAGTGAAAAAAATTCGTATTTTAACCATTTATATGTGTAAGACTCTTAAACTTGAGCGTTTCCTTACAGATTCGTCGAAAACCTTCGAAAGAAACAAAGGTTTTTCACATAGTCATTCGGGTGCCTCCACGAGGGACTTTTCGTAAGGGTTGAGGTTGTGAAGTCTTTTCGACACGAGTAAAAGTATTTTTTCTTCCATATTTTAAGCTTAGGACAATCTTGAGTGGATATGGTATGATACTAAAACGAGAAAACAACTTTTCAGATCGAGTTAACGACCCTGTCCCAATGGGCAAAAAAGTTCCTATGTTAACACCTATGGATTTTGAGTGAAAAATGGCCCGGAAGCGAAAGTGAAAAAAATTCGTATTTTAACCATTTATA
This sequence comes from Cucurbita pepo subsp. pepo, assembly GCF_057944985.1. Taxonomy (NCBI): domain Eukaryota; kingdom Viridiplantae; phylum Streptophyta; class Magnoliopsida; order Cucurbitales; family Cucurbitaceae; genus Cucurbita; species Cucurbita pepo. The sequence continues at coordinate 1,854,470 of NC_141811.1, read as the reverse complement.
TGTGTAAGACTCTTAAACTTGAGCGTTTCCTTACAGATTCGTCGAAAACCTTCGAAAGAAACAAAGGTTTTTCACATAGTCATTCGGGTGCCTCCACGAGGGACTTTTCGTAAGGGTTGAGGTTGTGAAGTCTTTTCGACACGAGTCAATGTATTTTTTCTTCCATATTTTAAGCTTAGGACAATCTTGAGTGGATATGGTATGATACTAAAACGAGAAAACAACTTTTCAGATCGAGTTAACGACCCTGTCCCAATGGGCAAAAAAGTTCCTATGTTAACACCTATGGATTTTGAGTGAAAAATGGCCCGGAAGCGAAAGTGAAAAAAATTCGTATTTTAACCATTTATATGTGTAAGACTCTTAAACTTGAGCGTTTCCTTACAGATTCGTCGAAAACCTTCGAAAGAAACAAAGGTTTTTCACATAGTCATTCGGGTGCCTCCACGAGGGACTTTTCGTAAGGGTTGAGGTTGTGAAGTCTTTTCGACACGAGTCAATGTATTTTTTCTTCCATATTTTAAGCTTAGGACAATCTTCAGTGGATATGGTATGATACTAAAACGAGAAAACAACTTTTCAGATCGAGTTAACGACCCTGTCCCAATGGGCAAAAAAGTTCCTATGTTAACACCTATGGATTTTGAGTGAAAAATGGCCCGGAAGCGAAAGTGAAAAAAATTCGTATTTTAACCATTTATATGTGTAAGACTCTTAAACTTGAGCGTTTCCTTACAGATTCGTCGAAAACCTTCGAAAGAAACAAAGGTTTTTCACATAGTCATTCGGGTGCCTCCACGAGGGACTTTTCGTAAGGGTTGAGGTTGTGAAGTCTTTTCGACACGAGTAAAAGTATTTTTTCTTCCATATTTTAAGCTTAGGACAATCTTGAGTGGATATGGTATGATACTAAAACGAGAAAACAACTTTTCAGATCGAGTTAACGACCCTGTCCCAATGGGCAAAAAAGTTCCTATGTTAACACCTATGGATTTTGAGTGAAAAATGGCCCGGAAGCGAAAGTGAAAAAAATTCGTATTTTAACCATTTATATGTGTAAGACTCTTAAACTTGAGCGTTTCCTTACAGATTCGTCGAAAACCTTCGAAAGAAACAAAGGTTTTTCACATAGTCATTCGGGTGCCTCCACGAGGGACTTTTCGTAAGGGTTGAGGTTGTGAAGTCTTTTCGACACGAGTAAAAGTATTTTTTCTTCCATATTTTAAGCTTAGGACAATCTTCAGTGGATATGGTATGATACTAAAATGAGAAAACAACTTTTCAGATCGAGTTAACGACCCTGTCCCAATGGGCAAAAAAGTTCCTATGTTAACACCTATGGATTTTGAGTGAAAAATGGCCCGGAAGCGAAAGTGAAAAAAATTCGTATTTTAACCATTTATATGTGTAAGACTCTTAAACTTGAGCGTTTCCTTACAGATTCGTCGAAGACCTTCGAAAGAAACAAAGGTTTTTCACATAGTCATTCGGGTGCCTCCACGAGGGACTTTTCGTAAGGGTTGAGGTTGTGAAGTCTTTTCGACACGAGTAAAAGTATTTTTTCTTCCATATTTTAAGCTTAGGACAATCTTGAGTGGATATGGTATGATACTAAAACGAGAAAACAACTTTTCAGATCGAGTTAACGACCCTGTCCCAATGGGCAAAAAAGTTCCTATGTTAACACCTATGGATTTTGAGTGAAAAATGGCCCGGAAGCGAAAGTGAAAAAAATTCGTATTTTAACCATTTATATGTGTAAGACTCTTAAACTTGAGCGTTTCCTTACAGATTCGTCGAAAACCTTCGAAAGAAACAAAGGTTTTTCACATAGTCATTCGGGTGCCTCCACGAGGGACTTTTCGTAAGGGTTGAGGTTGTGAAGTCTTTTCGACACGAGTAAAAGTATTTTTTCTTCCATATTTTAAGCTTAGGACAATCTTGAGTGGATATGGTATGATACTAAAACGAGAAAACAACTTTTCAGATCGAGTTAACGACCCTGTCCCAATGGGCAAAAAAGTTCCTATGTTAACACCTATGGATTTTGAGTGAAAAATGGCCCGGAAGCGAAAGTGAAAAAAATTCGTATTTTAACCATTTATATGTGTAAGACTCTTAAACTTGAGCGTTTCCTTACAGATTCGTCGAAAACCTTCGAAAGAAACAAAGGTTTTTCACATAGTCATTCGGGTGCCTCCACGAGGGACTTTTCGTAAGGGTTGAGGTTGTGAAGTCTTTTCGACACGAGTCAATGTATTTTTTCTTCCATATTTTAAGCTTAGGACAATCTTCAGTGGATATGGTATGATACTAAAACGAGAAAACAACTTTTCAGATCGAGTTAACGACCCTGTCCCAATGGGCAAAAAAGTTCCTATGTTAACACCTATGGATTTTGAGTGAAAAATGGCCCGGAAGCGAAAGTGAAAAAAATTCGTATTTTAACCATTTATATGTGTAAGACTCTTAAACTTGAGCGTTTCCTTACAGATTCGTCGAAAACCTTCGAAAGAAACAAAGGTTTTTCACATAGTCATTCGGGTGCCTCCACGAGGGACTTTTCGTAAGGGTTGAGGTTGTGAAGTCTTTTCGACACGAGTAAAAGTATTTTTTCTTCCATATTTTAAGCTTAGGACAATCTTGAGTGGATATGGTATGATACTAAAACGAGAAAACAACTTTTCAGATCGAGTTAACGACCCTGTCCCAATGGGCAAAAAAGTTCCTATGTTAACACCTATGGATTTTGAGTGAAAAATGGCCCGGAAGCGAAAGTGAAAAAAATTCGTATTTTAACCATTTATATGTGTAAGACTCTTAAACTTGAGCGTTTCCTTACAGATTCGTCGAAAACCTTCGAAAGAAACAAAGGTTTTTCACATAGTCATTCGGGTGCCTCCACGAGGGACTTTTCGTAAGGGTTGAGGTTGTGAAGTCTTTTCGACACGAGTCAATGTATTTTTTCTTCCATATTTTAAGCTTAGGACAATCTTCAGTGGATATGGTATGATACTAAAACGAGAAAACAACTTTTCAGATCGAGTTAACGACCCTGTCCCAATGGGCAAAAAAGTTCCTATGTTAACACCTATGGATTTTGAGTGAAAAATGGCCCGGAAGCGAAAGTGAAAAAAATTCGTATTTTAACCATTTATATGTGTAAGACTCTTAAACTTGAGCGTTTCCTTACAGATTCGTCGAAAACCTTCGAAAGAAACAAAGGTTTTTCACATAGTCATTCGGGTGCCTCCACGAGGGACTTTTCGTAAGGGTTGAGGTTGTGAAGTCTTTTCGACACGAGTAAAAGTATTTTTTCTTCCATATTTTAAGCTTAGGACAATCTTGAGTGGATATGGTATGATACTAAAACGAGAAAACAACTTTTCAGATCGAGTTAACGACCCTGTCCCAATGGGCAAAAAAGTTCCTATGTTAACACCTATGGATTTTGAGTGAAAAATGGCCCGGAAGCGAAAGTGAAAAAAATTCGTATTTTAACCATTTATATGTGTAAGACTCTTAAACTTGAGCGTTTCCTTACAGATTCGTCGAAGACCTTCGAAAGAAACAAAGGTTTTTCACATAGTCATTCGGGTGCCTCCACGAGGGACTTTTCGTAAGGGTTGAGGTTGTGAAGTCTTTTCGACACGAGTAAAAGTATTTTTTCTTCCATATTTTAAGCTTAGGACAATCTTGAGTGGATATGGTATGATACTAAAACGAGAAAACAACTTTTCAGATCGAGTTAACGACCCTGTCCCAATGGGCAAAAAAGTTCCTATGTTAACACCTATGGATTTTGAGTGAAAAATGGCCCGGAAGCGAAAGTGAAAAAAATTCGTATTTTAACCATTTATATGTGTAAGACTCTTAAACTTGAGCGTTTCCTTACAGATTCGTCGAAAACCTTCGAAAGAAACAAAGGTTTTTCACATAGTCATTCGGGTGCCTCCACGAGGGACTTTTCGTAAGGGTTGAGGTTGTGAAGTCTTTTCGACACGAGTAAAAGTATTTTTTCTTCCATATTTTAAGCTTAGGACAATCTTGAGTGGATATGGTATGATACTAAAACGAGAAAACAACTTTTCAGATCGAGTTAACGACCCTGTCCCAATGGGCAAAAAAGTTCCTATGTTAACACCTATGGATTTTGAGTGAAAAATGGCCCGGAAGCGAAAGTGAAAAAAATTCGTATTTTAACCATTTATATGTGTAAGACTCTTAAACTTGAGCGTTTCCTTACAGATTCGTCGAAAACCTTCGAAAGAAACAAAGGTTTTTCACATAGTCATTCGGGTGCCTCCACGAGGGACTTTTCGTAAGGGTTGAGGTTGTGAAGTCTTTTCGACACGAGTCAATGTATTTTTTCTTCCATATTTTAAGCTTAGGACAATCTTCAGTGGATATGGTATGATACTAAAACGAGAAAACAACTTTTCAGATCGAGTTAACGACCCTGTCCCAATGGGCAAAAAAGTTCCTATGTTAACACCTATGGATTTTGAGTGAAAAATGGCCCGGAAGCGAAAGTGAAAAAAATTCGTATTTTAACCATTTATATGTGTAAGACTCTTAAACTTGAGCGTTTCCTTACAGATTCGTCGAAAACCTTCGAAAGAAACAAAGGTTTTTCACATAGTCATTCGGGTGCCTCCACGAGGGACTTTTCGTAAGGGTTGAGGTTGTGAAGTCTTTTCGACACGAGTAAAAGTATTTTTTCTTCCATATTTTAAGCTTAGGACAATCTTCAGTGGATATGGTATGATACTAAAACGAGAAAACAACTTTTCAGATCGAGTTAACGACCCTGTCCCAATGGGCAAAAAAGTTCCTATGTTAACACCTATGGATTTTGAGTGAAAAATGGCCCGGAAGCGAAAGTGAAAAAAATTCGTATTTTAACCATTTATATGTGTAAGACTCTTAAACTTGAGCGTTTCCTTACAGATTCGTCGAAAACCTTCGAAAGAAACAAAGGTTTTTCACATAGTCATTCGGGTGCCTCCACGAGGGACTTTTCGTAAGGGTTGAGGTTGTGAAGTCTTTTCGACACGAGTCAATGTATTTTTTCTTCCATATTTTAAGCTTAGGACAATCTTCAGTGGATATGGTATGATACTAAAACGAGAAAACAACTTTTCAGATCGAGTTAACGACCCTGTCCCAATGGGCAAAAAAGTTCCTATGTTAACACCTATGGATTTTGAGTGAAAAATGGCCCGGAAGCGAAAGTGAAAAAAATTCGTATTTTAACCATTTATATGTGTAAGACTCTTAAACTTGAGCGTTTCCTTACAGATTCGTCGAAAACCTTCGAAAGAAACAAAGGTTTTTCACATAGTCATTCGGGTGCCTCCACGAGGGACTTTTCGTAAGGGTTGAGGTTGTGAAGTCTTTTCGACACGAGTAAAAGTATTTTTTCTTCCATATTTTAAGCTTAGGACAATCTTGAGTGGATATGGTATGATACTAAAACGAGAAAACAACTTTTCAGATCGAGTTAACGACCCTGTCCCAATGGGCAAAAAAGTTCCTATGTTAACACCTATGGATTTTGAGTGAAAAATGGCCCGGAAGCGAAAGTGAAAAAAATTCGTATTTTAACCATTTATATGTGTAAGACTCTTAAACTTGAGCGTTTCCTTACAGATTCGTCGAAAACCTTCGAAAGAAACAAAGGTTTTTCACATAGTCATTCGGGTGCCTCCACGAGGGACTTTTCGTAAGGGTTGAGGTTGTGAAGTCTTTTCGACACGAGTCAATGTATTTTTTCTTCCATATTTTAAGCTTAGGACAATCTTCAGTGGATATGGTATGATACTAAAACGAGAAAACAACTTTTCAGATCGAGTTAACGACCCTGTCCCAATGGGCAAAAAAGTTCCTATGTTAACACCTATGGATTTTGAGTGAAAAATGGCCCGGAAGCGAAAGTGAAAAAAATTCGTATTTTAACCATTTATATGTGTAAGACTCTTAAACTTGAGCGTTTCCTTACAGATTCGTCGAAAACCTTCGAAAGAAACAAAGGTTTTTCACATAGTCATTCGGGTGCCTCCACGAGGGACTTTTCGTAAGGGTTGAGGTTGTGAAGTCTTTTCGACACGAGTAAAAGTATTTTTTCTTCCATATTTTAAGCTTAGGACAATCTTGAGTGGATATGGTATGATACTAAAACGAGAAAACAACTTTTCAGATCGAGTTAACGACCCTGTCCCAATGGGCAAAAAAGTTCCTATGTTAACACCTATGGATTTTGAGTGAAAAATGGCCCGGAAGCGAAAGTGAAAAAAATTCGTATTTTAACCATTTATATGTGTAAGACTCTTAAACTTGAGCGTTTCCTTACAGATTCGTCGAAAACCTTCGAAAGAAACAAAGGTTTTTCACATAGTCATTCGGGTGCCTCCACGAGGGACTTTTCGTAAGGGTTGAGGTTGTGAAGTCTTTTCGACACGAGTCAATGTATTTTTTCTTCCATATTTTAAGCTTAGGACAATCTTGAGTGGATATGGTATGATACTAAAACGAGAAAACAACTTTTCAGATCGAGTTAACGACCCTGTCCAAATGGGCAAAAAAGTTCCTATGTTAACACCTATGGATTTTGAGTGAAAAATGGCCCGGAAGCGAAAGTGAAAAAAATCGTATTTTAACCATTTATATGTGTAAGACTCTTAAACTTGAGCGTTTCCTTACAGATTCGTCGAAAACCTTCGAAAGAAACAAAGGTTTTTCACATAGTCATTCGGGTGCCTCCACGAGGGACTTTTCGTAAGGGTTGAGGTTGTGAAGTCTTTTCGACACGAGTAAAAGTATTTTTTCTTCCATATTTTAAGCATAGGACAATCTTCAGTGGATATGGTATGATACTAAAACGAGAAAACAACTTTTCAGATCGAGTTAACGACCCTGTCCCAATGGGCAAAAAAGTTCCTATGTTAACACCTATGGATTTTGAGTGAAAAATGGCCCGGAAGCGAAAGTGAAAAAAATTCGTATTTTAACCATTTATATGTGTAAGACTCTTAAACTTGAGCGTTTCCTTACAGATTCGTCGAAGACCTTCGAAAGAAACAAAGGTTTTTCACATAGTCATTCGGGTGCCTCCACGAGGGACTTTTCGTAAGGGTTGAGGTTGTGAAGTCTTTTCGACACGAGTAAAAGTATTTTTTCTTCCATATTTTAAGCTTAGGACAATCTTCAGTGGATATGGTATGATACTAAAACGAGAAAACAACTTTTCAGATCGAGTTAACGACCCTGTCCCAATGGGCAAAAAAGTTCCTATGTTAACACCTATGGATTTTGAGTGAAAAATGGCCCGGAAGCGAAAGTGAAAAAAATTCGTATTTTAACCATTTATATGTGTAAGACTCTTAAACTTGAGCGTTTCCTTACAGATTCGTCGAAGACCTTCGAAAGAAACAAAGGTTTTTCACATAGTCATTCGGGTGCCTCCACGAGGGACTTTTCGTAAGGGTTGAGGTTGTGAAGTCTTTTCGACACGAGTCAATGTATTTTTTCTTCCATATTTTAAGCTTAGGACAATCTTCAGTGGATATGGTATGATACTAAAACGAGAAAACAACTTTTCAGATCGAGTTAACGACCCTGTCCCAATGGGCAAAAAAGTTCCTATGTTAACACCTATGGATTTTGAGTGAAAAATGGCCCGGAAGCGAAAGTGAAAAAAATTCGTATTTTAACCATTTATATGTGTAAGACTCTTAAACTTGAGCGTTTCCTTACAGATTCGTCGAAAACCTTCGAAAGAAACAAAGGTTTTTCACATAGTCATTCGGGTGCCTCCACGAGGGACTTTTCGTAAGGGTTGAGGTTGTGAAGTCTTTTCGACACGAGTAAAAGTATTTTTTCTTCCATATTTTAAGCTTAGGACAATCTTCAGTGGATATGGTATGATACTAAAATGAGAAAACAACTTTTCAGATCGAGTTAACGACCCTGTCCCAATGGGCAAAAAAGTTCCTATGTTAACACCTATGGATTTTGAGTGAAAAATGGCCCGGAAGCGAAAGTGAAAAAAATTCATATTTTAACCATTTATATGTGTAAGACTCTTAAACTTGAGCGTTTCCTTACAGATTCGTCGAAGACCTTCGAAAGAAACAAAGGTTTTTCACATAGTCATTCGGGTGCCTCCATGAGGGAATTTTCGTAAGGGTTGAGGTTGTGAAGTCTTTTCGACACGAGTAAAAGTATTTTTTCTTCCATATTTTAAGCATAGGACAATCTTCAGTGGATATGGTATGATACTAAAACGAGAAAACAACTTTTCAGATCGAGTTAACGACCCTGTCCCAATGGGCAAAAAAGTTCCTATGTTAACACCTATGGATTTTGAGTGAAAAATGGCCCGGAAGCGAAAGTGAAAAAAATTCGTATTTTAACCATTTATATGTGTAAGACTCTTAAACTTGAGCGTTTCCTTACAGATTCGTCGAAGACCTTCGAAAGAAACAAAGGTTTTTCACATAGTCATTCGGGTGCCTCCACGAGGGACATTTCGTAAGGGTTGAGGTTGTGAAGTCTTTTCGACACGAGTAAAAGTATTTTTTCTTCCATATTTTAAGCTTAGGACAATCTTGAGTGGATATGGTATGATACTAAAACGAGAAAACAACTTTTCAGATCGAGTTAACGACCCTGTCCCAATGGGCAAAAAAGTTCCTATGTTAACACCTATGGATTTTGAGTGAAAAATGGCCCGGAAGCGAAAGTGAAAAAAATTCGTATTTTAACCATTTATATGTGTAAGACTCTTAAACTTGAGCGTTTCCTTACAGATTCGTCGAAAACCTTCGAAAGAAACAAAGGTTTTTCACATAGTCATTCGGGTGCCTCCACGAGGGACTTTTCGTAAGGGTTGAGGTTGTGAAGTCTTTTCGACACGAGTAAAAGTATTTTTTCTTCCATATTTTAAGCTTAGGACAATCTTCAGTGGATATGGTATGATACTAAAATGAGAAAACAACTTTTCAGATCGAGTTAACGACCCTGTCCCAATGGGCAAAAAAGTTCCTATGTTAACACCTATGGATTTTGAGTGAAAAATGGCCCGGAAGCGAAAGTGAAAAAAATTCGTATTTTAACCATTTATATGTGTAAGACTCTTAAACTTGAGCGTTTCCTTACAGATTCGTCGAAGACCTTCGAAAGAAACAAAGGTTTTTCACATAGTCATTCGGGTGCCTCCACGAGGGACATTTCGTAAGGGTTGAGGTTGTGAAGTCTTTTCGACACGAGTAAAAGTATTTTTTCTTCCATATTTTAAGCTTAGGACAATCTTGAGTGGATATGGTATGATACTAAAACGAGAAAACAACTTTTCAGATCGAGTTAACGACCCTGTCCCAATGGGCAAAAAAGTTCCTATGTTAACACCTATGGATTTTGAGTGAAAAATGGCCCGGAAGCGAAAGTGAAAAAAATTCGTATTTTAACCATTTATATGTGTAAGACTCTTAAACTTGAGCGTTTCCTTACAGATTCGTCGAAAACCTTCGAAAGAAACAAAGGTTTTTCACATAGTCATTCGGGTGCCTCCACGAGGGACTTTTCGTAAGGGTTGAGGTTGTGAAGTCTTTTCGACACGAGTAAAAGTATTTTTTCTTCCATATTTTAAGCTTAGGACAATCTTGAGTGGATATGGTATGATACTAAAACGAGAAAACAACTTTTCAGATCGAGTTAACGACCCTGTCCCAATGGGCAAAAAAGTTCCTATGTTAACACCTATGGATTTTGAGTGAAAAATGGCCCGGAAGCGAAAGTGAAAAAAATTCGTATTTTAACCATTTATATGTGTAAGACTCTTAAACTTGAGCGTTTCCTTACAGATTCGTCGAAGACCTTCGAAAGAAACAAAGGTTTTTCACATAGTCATTCGGGTGCCTCCACGAGGGACATTTCGTAAGGGTTGAGGTTGTGAAGTCTTTTCGACACGAGTAAAAGTATTTTTTCTTCCATATTTTAAGCTTAGGACAATCTTGAGTGGATATGGTATGATACTAAAACGAGAAAACAACTTTTCAGATCGAGTTAACGACCCTGTCCCAATGGGCAAAAAAGTTCCTATGTTAACACCTATGGATTTTGAGTGAAAAATGGCCCGGAAGCGAAAGTGAAAAAAATTCGTATTTTAACCATTTATATGTGTAAGACTCTTAAACTTGAGCGTTTCCTTACAGATTCGTCGAAAACCTTCGAAAGAAACAAAGGTTTTTCACATAGTCATTCGGGTGCCTCCACGAGGGACTTTTCGTAAGGGTTGAGGTTGTGAAGTCTTTTCGACACGAGTCAATGTATTTTTTCTTCCATATTTTAAGCTTAGGACAATCTTCAGTGGATATGGTATGATACTAAAACGAGAAAACAACTTTTCAGATCGAGTTAACGACCCTGTCCCAATGGGCAAAAAAGTTCCTATGTTAACACCTATGGATTTTGAGTGAAAAATGGCCCGGAAGCGAAAGTGAAAAAAATTCGTATTTTAACCATTTATATGTGTAAGACTCTTAAACTTGAGCGTTTCCTTACAGATTCGTCGAAAACCTTCGAAAGAAACAAAGGTTTTTCACATAGTCATTCGGGTGCCTCCACGAGGGACTTTTCGTAAGGGTTGAGGTTGTGAAGTCTTTTCGACACGAGTCAATGTATTTTTTCTTCCATATTTTAAGCTTAGGACAATCTTTAGTGGATATGGTATGATACTAAAACGAGAAAACAACTTTTCAGATCGAGTTAACGACCCTGTCCCAATGGGCAAAAAAGTTCCTATGTTAACACCTATGGATTTTGAGTGAAAAATGGCCCGGAAGCGAAAGTGAAAAAAATTCGTATTTTAACCATTTATATGTGTAAGACTCTTAAACTTGAGCGTTTCCTTACAGATTCGTCGAAAACCTTCGAAAGAAACAAAGGTTTTTCACATAGTCATTCGGGTGCCTCCACGAGGGACTTTTCGTAAGGGTTGAGGTTGTGAAGTCTTTTCGACACGAGTAAAAGTATTTTTTCTTCCATATTTTAAGCTTAGGACAATCTTGAGTGGATATGGTATGATACTAAAACGAGAAAACAACTTTTCAGATCGAGTTAACGACCCTGTCCCAATGGGCAAAAAAGTTCCTATGTTAACACCTATGGATTTTGAGTGAAAAATGGCCCGGAAGCGAAAGTGAAAAAAATTCGTATTTTAACCATTTATATGTGTAAGACTCTTAAACTTGAGCGTTTCCTTACAGATTCGTCGAAAACCTTCGAAAGAAACAAAGGTTTTTCACATAGTCATTCGGGTGCCTCCACGAGGGACTTTTCGTAAGGGTTGAGGTTGTGAAGTCTTTTCGACACGAGTCAATGTATTTTTTCTTCCATATTTTAAGCTTAGGACAATCTTTAGTGGATATGGTATGATACTAAAACGAGAAAACAACTTTTCAGATCGAGTTAACGACCCTGTCCCAATGGGCAAAAAAGTTCCTATGTTAACACCTATGGATTTTGAGTGAAAAATGGCCCGGAAGCGAAAGTGAAAAAAATTCGTATTTTAACCATTTATATGTGTAAGACTCTTAAACTTGAGCGTTTCCTTACAGATTCGTCGAAAACCTTCGAAAGAAACAAAGGTTTTTCACATAGTCATTCAGGTGCCTCCACGAGGGACTTTTCGTAAGGGTTGAGGTTGTGAAGTCTTTTCGACACGAGTCAATGTATTTTTTCTTCCATATTTTAAGCTTAGGACAATCTTTAGTGGATATGGTATGATACTAAAACGAGAAAACAACTTTTCAGATCGAGTTAACGACCCTGTCCCAATGGGCAAAAAAGTTCCTATGTTAACACCTATGGATTTTGAGTGAAAAATGGCCCGGAAGCGAAAGTGAAAAAAATTCGTATTTTAACCATTTATATGTGTAAGACTCTTAAACTTGAGCGTTTCCTTACAGATTCGTCGAAAACCTTCGAAAGAAACAAAGGTTTTTCACATAGTCATTCGGGTGCCTCCACGAGGGACTTTTCGTAAGGGTTGAGGTTGTGAAGTCTTTTCGACACGAGTAAAAGTATTTTTTCTTCCATATTTTAAGCTTAGGACAATCTTGAGTGGATATGGTATGATACTAAAATGAGAAAACAACTTTTCAGATCGAGTTAACGACCCTGTCCCAATGGGCAATAAAGTTCCTATGTTAACACCTATGGATTTTGAGTGAAAAATGGCCCGGAAGCGAAAGTGAAAAAAATTCGTATTTTAACCATTTATATGTGTAAGACTCTTAAACTTGAGCGTTTCCTTACAGATTCGTCGAAGACCTTCGAAAGAAACAAAGGTTTTTCACATAGTCATTCGGGTGCCTCCACGAGGGACTTTTCGTAAGGGTTGAGGTTGTGAAGTCTATTCGACACGAGTAAAAGTATTTTTTCTTCCATATTTTAAGCTTAGGACAATCTTGAGTGGATATGGTATGATACTAAAACGAGAAAACAACTTTTCAGATCGAGTTAACGACCCTGTCCCAATGGGCAAAAAAGTTCCTATGTTAACACCTATGGATTTTGAGTGAAAAATGGCCCGGAAGCGAAAGTGAAAAAAATTCGTATTTTAACCATTTATATGTGTAAGACTCTTAAACTTGAGCGTTTCCTTACAGATTCGTCGAAAACCTTCGAAAGAAACAAAGGTTTTTCACATAGTCATTCGGGTGCCTCCACGAGGGACTTTTCGTAAGGGTTGAGGTTGTGAAGTCTTTTCGACACGAGTAAAAGTATTTTTTCTTCCATATTTTAAGCTTAGGACAATCTTCAGTGGATATGGTATGATACTAAAACGAGAAAACAACTTTTCAGATCGAGTTAACGACCCTGTCCCAATGGGCAAAAAAGTTCCTATGTTAACACCTATGGATTTTGAGTGAAAAATGGCCCGGAAGCGAAAGTGAAAAAAATTCGTATTTTAACCATTTATATGTGTAAGACTCTTAAACTTGAGCGTTTCCTTACAGATTCGTCGAAAACCTTCGAAAGAAACAAAGGTTTTTCACATAGTCATTCGGGTGCCTCCACGAGGGACTTTTCGTAAGGGTTGAGGTTGTGAAGTCTTTTCGACACGAGTCAATGTATTTTTTCTTCCATATTTTAAGCTTAGGACAATCTTCAGTGGATATGGTATGATACTAAAACGAGAAAACAACTTTTCAGATCGAGTTAACGACCCTGTCCCAATGGGCAAAAAAGTTCCTATGTTAACACCTATGGATTTTGAGTGAAAAATGGCCCGGAAGCGAAAGTGAAAAAAATTCGTATTTTAACCATTTATATGTGTAAGACTCTTAAACTTGAGCGTTTCCTTACAGATTCGTCGAAAACCTTCGAAAGAAACAAAGGTTTTTCACATAGTCATTCGGGTGCCTCCACGAGGGACTTTTCGTAAGGGTTGAGGTTGTGAAGTCTTTTCGACACGAGTAAAAGTATTTTTTCTTCCATATTTTAAGCTTAGGACAATCTTGAGTGGATATGGTATGATACTAAAACGAGAAAACAACTTTTCAGATCGAGTTAACGACCCTGTCCCAATGGGCAAAAAAGTTCCTATGTTAACACCTATGGATTTTGAGTGAAAAATGGCCCGGAAGCGAAAGTGAAAAAAATTCGTATTTTAACCATTTATATGTGTAAGACTCTTAAACTTGAGCGTTTCCTTACAGATTCGTCGAAAACCTTCGAAAGAAACAAAGGTTTTTCACATAGTCATTCGGGTGCCTCCACGAGGGACTTTTCGTAAGGGTTGAGGTTGTGAAGTCTTTTCGACACGAGTAAAAGTATTTTTTCTTCCATATTTTAAGCTTAGGACAATCTTGAGTGGATATGGTATGATACTAAAACGAGAAAACAACTTTTCAGATCGAGTTAACGACCCTGTCCCAATGGGCAAAAAAGTTCCTATGTTAACACCTATGGATTTTGAGTGAAAAATGGCCCGGAAGCGAAAGTGAAAAAAATTCGTATTTTAACCATTTATATGTGTAAGACTCTTAAACTTGAGCGTTTCCTTACAGATTCGTCGAAAACCTTCGAAAGAAACAAAGGTTTTTCACATAGTCATTCGGGTGCCTCCACGAGGGACTTTTCGTAAGGGTTGAGGTTGTGAAGTCTTTTCGACACGAGTCAATGTATTTTTTCTTCCATATTTTAAGCTTAGGACAATCTTCAGTGGATATGGTATGATACTAAAACGAGAAAACAACTTTTCAGATCGAGTTAACGACCCTGTCCCAATGGGCAAAAAAGTTCCTATGTTAACACCTATGGATTTTGAGTGAAAAATGGCCCGGAAGCGAAAGTGAAAAAAATTCGTATTTTAACCATTTATATGTGTAAGACTCTTAAACTTGAGCGTTTCCTTACAGATTCGTCGAAAACCTTCGAAAGAAACAAAGGTTTTTCACATAGTCATTCGGGTGCCTCCACGAGGGACTTTTCGTAAGGGTTGAGGTTGTGAAGTCTTTTCGACACGAGTAAAAGTATTTTTTCTTCCATATTTTAAGCTTAGGACAATCTTGAGTGGATATGGTATGATACTAAAACGAGAAAACAACTTTTCAGATCGAGTTAACGACCCTGTCCCAATGGGCAAAAAAGTTCCTATGTTAACACCTATGGATTTTGAGTGAAAAATGGCCCGGAAGCGAAAGTGAAAAAAATTCGTATTTTAACCATTTATATGTGTAAGACTCTTAAACTTGAGCGTTTCCTTACAGATTCGTCGAAAACCTTCGAAAGAAACAAAGGTTTTTCACATAGTCATTCGGGTGCCTCCACGAGGGACTTTTCGTAAGGGTTGAGGTTGTGAAGTCTTTTCGACACGAGTAAAAGTATTTTTTCTTCCATATTTTAAGCTTAGGACAATCTTGAGTGGATATGGTATGATACTAAAACGAGAAAACAACTTTTCAGATCGAGTTAACGACCCTGTCCCAATGGGCAAAAAAGTTCCTATGTTAACACCTATGGATTTTGAGTGAAAAATGGCCCGGAAGCGAAAGTGAAAAAAATTCGTATTTTAACCATTTATATGTGTAAGACTCTTAAACTTGAGCGTTTCCTTACAGATTCGTCGAAAACCTTCGAAAGAAACAAAGGTTTTTCACATAGTCATTCGGGTGCCTCCACGAGGGACTTTTCGTAAGGGTTGAGGTTGTGAAGTCTTTTCGACACGAGTAAAAGTATTTTTTCTTCCATATTTTAAGCTTAGGACAATCTTGAGTGGATATGGTATGATACTAAAACGAGAAAACAACTTTTCAGATCGAGTTAACGACCCTGTCCCAATGGGCAAAAAAGTTCCTATGTTAACACCTATGGATTTTGAGTGAAAAATGGCCCGGAAGCGAAAGTGAAAAAAATTCGTATTTTAACCATTTATATGTGTAAGACTCTTAAACTTGAGCGTTTCCTTACAGATTCGTCGAAAACCTTCGAAAGAAACAAAGGTTTTTCACATAGTCATTCGGGTGCCTCCACGAGGGACTTTTGGTAAGGGTTGAGGTTGTGAAGTCTTTTCGACACGAGTAAAAGTATTTTTTCTTCCATATTTTAAGCTTAGGACAATCTTGAGTGGATATGGTATGATACTAAAACGAGAAAACAACTTTTCAGATCGAGTTAACGACCCTGTCCCAATGGGCAAAAAAGTTCCTATGTTAACACCTATGGATTTTGAGTGAAAAATGGCCCGGAAGCGAAAGTGAAAAAAATCGTATTTTAACCATTTATATGTGTAAGACTCTTAAACTTGAGCGTTTCCTTACAGATTCGTCGAAGACCTTCGAAAGAAACAAAGGTTTTTCACATAGTCATTCGGGTGCCTCCACGAGGGACTTTTCGTAAGGGTTGAGGTTGTGAAGTCTTTTCGACACGAGTAAAAGTATTTTTTCTTCCATATTTTAAGCTTAGGACAATCTTGAGTGGATATGGTATGATACTAAAACGAGAAAACAACTTTTCAGATCGAGTTAACGACCCTGTCCCAATGGGCAAAAAAGTTCCTATGTTAACACCTATGGATTTTGAGTGAAAAATGGCCCGGAAGCGAAAGTGAAAAAAATTCGTATTTTAACCATTTATATGTGTAAGACTCTTAAACTTGAGCGTTTCCTTACAGATTCGTCGAAAACCTTCGAAAGAAACAAAGGTTTTTCACATAGTCATTCGGGTGCCTCCACGAGGGACTTTTCGTAAGGGTTGAGGTTGTGAAGTCTTTTCGACACGAGTCAATGTATTTTTTCTTCCATATTTTAAGCTTAGGACAATCTTGAGTGGATATGGTATGATACTAAAACGAGAAAACAACTTTTCAGATCGAGTTAACGACCCTGTCCCAATGGGCAAAAAAGTTCCTATGTTAACACCTATGGATTTTGAGTGAAAAATGGCCCGGAAGCGAAAGTGAAAAAAATTCGTATTTTAACCATTTATATGTGTAAGACTCTTAAACTTGAGCGTTTCCTTACAGATTCGTCGAAAACCTTCGAAAGAAACAAAGGTTTTTCACATAGTCATTCGGGTGCCTCCACGAGGGACTTTTCGTAAGGGTTGAGGTTGTGAAGTCTTTTCGACACGAGTAAAAGTATTTTTTCTTCCATATTTTAAGCTTAGGACAATCTTGAGTGGATATGGTATGATACTAAAACGAGAAAACAACTTTTCAGATCGAGTTAACGACCCTGTCCCAATGGGCAAAAAAGTTCCTATGTTAACACCTATGGATTTTGAGTGAAAAATGGCCCGGAAGCGAAAGTGAAAAAAATTCGTATTTTAACCATTTATATGTGTAAGACTCTTAAACTTGAGCGTTTCCTTACAGATTCGTCGAAAACCTTCGAAAGAAACAAAGGTTTTTCACATAGTCATTCGGGTGCCTCCACGAGGGACTTTTCGTAAGGGTTGAGGTTGTGAAGTCTTTTCGACACGAGTAAAAGTATTTTTTCTTCCATATTTTAAGCTTAGGACAATCTTGAGTGGATATGGTATGATACTAAAACGAGAAAACAACTTTTCAGATCGAGTTAACGACCCTGTCCCAATGGGCAAAAAAGTTCCTATGTTAACACCTATGGATTTTGAGTGAAAAATGGCCCGGAAGCGAAAGTGAAAAAAATTCGTATTTTAACCATTTATATGTGTAAGACTCTTAAACTTGAGCGTTTCCTTACAGATTCGTCGAAAACCTTCGAAAGAAACAAAGGTTTTTCACATAGTCATTCGGGTGCCTCCACGAGGGACTTTTCGTAAGGGTTGAGGTTGTGAAGTCTTTTCGACACGAGTAAAAGTATTTTTTCTTCCATATTTTAAGCTTAGGACAATCTTGAGTGGATATGGTATGATACTAAAACGAGAAAACAACTTTTCAGATCGAGTTAACGACCCTGTCCCAATGGGCAAAAAAGTTCCTATGTTAACACCTATGGATTTTGAGTGAAAAATGGCCCGGAAGCGAAAGTGAAAAAAATTCGTATTTTAACCATTTATATGTGTAAGACTCTTAAACTTGAGCGTTTCCTTACAGATTCGTCGAAAACCTTCGAAAGAAACAAAGGTTTTTCACATAGTCATTCGGGTGCCTCCACGAGGGACTTTTCGTAAGGGTTGAGGTTGTGAAGTCTTTTCGACACGAGTAAAAGTATTTTTTCTTCCATATTTTAAGCTTAGGACAATCTTGAGTGGATATGGTATGATACTAAAACGAGAAAACAACTTTTCAGATCGAGTTAACGACCCTGTCCCAATGGGCAAAAAAGTTCCTATGTTAACACCTATGGATTTTGAGTGAAAAATGGCCCGGAAGCGAAAGTGAAAAAAATCGTATTTTAACCATTTATATGTGTAAGACTCTTAAACTTGAGCGTTTCCTTACAGATTCGTCGAAAACCTTCGAAAGAAACAAAGGTTTTTCACATAGTCATTCGGGTGCCTCCACGAGGGACTTTTCGTAAGGGTTGAGGTTGTGAAGTCTTTTCGACACGAGTAAAAGTATTTTTTCTTCCATATTTTAAGCATAGGACAATCTTCAGTGGATATGGTATGATACTAAAACGAGAAAACAACTTTTCAGATCGAGTTAACGACCCTGTCCCAATGGGCAAAAAAGTTCCTATGTTAACACCTATGGATTTTGAGTGAAAAATGGCCCGGAAGCGAAAGTGAAAAAAATTCATATTTTAACCATTTATATGTGTAAGACTCTTAAACTTGAGCGTTTCCTTACAGATTCGTCGAAGACCTTCGAAAGAAACAAAGGTTTTTCACATAGTCATTCGGGTGCCTCCACGAGGGAATTTTCGTAAGGGTTGAGGTTGTGAAGTCTTTTCGACACGAGTAAAAGTATTTTTTCTTCCATATTTTAAGCATAGGACAATCTTGAGTGGATATGGTATGATACTAAAACGAGAAAACAACTTTTCAGATCGAGTTAACGACCCTGTCCCAATGGGCAAAAAAGTTCCTATGTTAACACCTATGGATTTTGAGTGAAAAATGGCCCGGAAGCGAAAGTGAAAAAAATTCGTATTTTAACCATTTATATGTGTAAGACTCTTAAACTTGAGCGTTTCCTTACAGATTCGTCGAAAACCTTCGAAAGAAACAAAGGTTTTTCACATAGTCATTCGGGTGCCTCCACGAGGGACTTTTCGTAAGGGTTGAGGTTGTGAAGTCTTTTCGACACGAGTAAAAGTATTTTTTCTTCCATATTTTAAGCTTAGGACAATCTTGAGTGGATATGGTATGATACTAAAACGAGAAAACAACTTTTCAGATCGAGTTAACGACCCTGTCCCAATGGGCAAAAAAGTTCCTATGTTAACACCTATGGATTTTGAGTGAAAAATGGCCCGGAAGCGAAAGTGAAAAAAATTCGTATTTTAACCATTTATATGTGTAAGACTCTTAAACTTGAGCGTTTCCTTACAGATTCGTCGAAAACCTTCGAAAGAAACAAAGGTTTTTCACATAGTCATTCGGGTGCCTCCACGAGGGACTTTTCGTAAGGGTTGAGGTTGTGAAGTCTTTTCGACACGAGTCAATGTATTTTTTCTTCCATATTTTAAGCTTAGGACAATCTTGAGTGGATATGGTATGATACTAAAACGAGAAAACAACTTTTCAGATCGAGTTAACGACCCTGTCCCAATGGGCAAAAAAGTTCCTATGTTAACACCTATGGATTTTGAGTGAAAAATGGCCCGGAAGCGAAAGTGAAAAAAATTCGTATTTTAACCATTTATATGTGTAAGACTCTTAAACTTGAGCGTTTCCTTACAGATTCGTCGAAAACCTTCGAAAGAAACAAAGGTTTTTCACATAGTCATTCGGGTGCCTCCACGAGGGACTTTTCGTAAGGGTTGAGGTTGTGAAGTCTTTTCGACACGAGTAAAAGTATTTTTTCTTCCATATTTTAAGCTTAGGACAATCTTGAGTGGATATGGTATGATACTAAAACGAGAAAACAACTTTTCAGATCGAGTTAACGACCCTGTCCCAATGGGCAAAAAAGTTCCTATGTTAACACCTATGGATTTTGAGTGAAAAATGGCCCGGAAGCGAAAGTGAAAAAAATTCGTATTTTAACCATTTATATGTGTAAGACTCTTAAACTTGAGCGTTTCCTTACAGATTCGTCGAAAACCTTCGAAAGAAACAAAGGTTTTTCACATAGTCATTCGGGTGCCTCCACGAGGGACTTTTCGTAAGGGTTGAGGTTGTGAAGTCTTTTCGACACGAGTAAAAGTATTTTTTCTTCCATATTTTAAGCTTAGGACAATCTTGAGTGGATATGGTATGATACTAAAACGAGAAAACAACTTTTCAGATCGAGTTAACGACCCTGTCCCAATGGGCAAAAAAGTTCCTATGTTAACACCTATGGATTTTGAGTGAAAAATGGCCCGGAAGCGAAAGTGAAAAAAATTCGTATTTTAACCATTTATATGTGTAAGACTCTTAAACTTGAGCGTTTCCTTACAGATTCGTCGAAAACCTTCGAAAGAAACAAAGGTTTTTCACATAGTCATTCGGGTGCCTCCACGAGGGACTTTTCGTAAGGGTTGAGGTTGTGAAGTCTTTTCGACACGAGTAAAAGTATTTTTTCTTCCATATTTTAAGCTTAGGACAATCTTGAGTGGATATGGTATGATACTAAAACGAGAAAACAACTTTTCAGATCGAGTTAACGACCCTGTCCCAATGGGCAAAAAAGTTCCTATGTTAACACCTATGGATTTTGAGTGAAAAATGGCCCGGAAGCGAAAGTGAAAAAAATTCGTATTTTAACCATTTATATGTGTAAGACTCTTAAACTTGAGCGTTTCCTTACAGATTCGTCGAAAACCTTCGAAAGAAACAAAGGTTTTTCACATAGTCATTCGGGTGCCTCCACGAGGGACTTTTCGTAAGGGTTGAGGTTGTGAAGTCTTTTCGACACGAGTAAAAGTATTTTTTCTTCCATATTTTAAGCTTAGGACAATCTTGAGTGGATATGGTATGATACTAAAACGAGAAAACAACTTTTCAGATCGAGTTAACGACCCTGTCCCAATGGGCAAAAAAGTTCCTATGTTAACACCTATGGATTTTGAGTGAAAAATGGCCCGGAAGCGAAAGTGAAAAAAATTCGTATTTTAACCATTTATATGTGTAAGACTCTTAAACTTGAGCGTTTCCTTACAGATTCGTCGAAAACCTTCGAAAGAAACAAAGGTTTTTCACATAGTCATTCGGGTGCCTCCACGAGGGACTTTTCGTAAGGGTTGAGGTTGTGAAGTCTTTTCGACACGAGTCAATGTATTTTTTCTTCCATATTTTAAGCTTAGGACAATCTTTAGTGGATATGGTATGATACTAAAACGAGAAAACAACTTTTCAGATCGAGTTAACGACCCTGTCCCAATGGGCAAAAAAGTTCCTATGTTAACACCTATGGATTTTGAGTGAAAAATGGCCCGGAAGCGAAAGTGAAAAAAATTCGTATTTTAACCATTTATATGTGTAAGACTCTTAAACTTGAGCGTTTCCTTACAGATTCGTCGAAAACCTTCGAAAGAAACAAAGGTTTTTCACATAGTCATTCAGGTGCCTCCACGAGGGACTTTTCGTAAGGGTTGAGGTTGTGAAGTCTTTTCGACACGAGTCAATGTATTTTTTCTTCCATATTTTAAGCTTAGGACAATCTTTAGTGGATATGGTATGATACTAAAACGAGAAAACAACTTTTCAGATCGAGTTAACGACCCTGTCCCAATGGGCAAAAAAGTTCCTATGTTAACACCTATGGATTTTGAGTGAAAAATGGCCCGGAAGCGAAAGTGAAAAAAATTCGTATTTTAACCATTTATATGTGTAAGACTCTTAAACTTGAGCGTTTCCTTACAGATTCGTCGAAAACCTTCGAAAGAAACAAAGGTTTTTCACATAGTCATTCGGGTGCCTCCACGAGGGACTTTTCGTAAGGGTTGAGGTTGTGAAGTCTTTTCGACACGAGTAAAAGTATTTTTTCTTCCATATTTTAAGCTTAGGACAATCTTGAGTGGATATGGTATGATACTAAAATGAGAAAACAACTTTTCAGATCGAGTTAACGACCCTGTCCCAATGGGCAATAAAGTTCCTATGTTAACACCTATGGATTTTGAGTGAAAAATGGCCCGGAAGCGAAAGTGAAAAAAATTCGTATTTTAACCATTTATATGTGTAAGACTCTTAAACTTGAGCGTTTCCTTACAGATTCGTCGAAGACCTTCGAAAGAAACAAAGGTTTTTCACATAGTCATTCGGGTGCCTCCACGAGGGACTTTTCGTAAGGGTTGAGGTTGTGAAGTCTATTCGACACGAGTAAAAGTATTTTTTCTTCCATATTTTAAGCTTAGGACAATCTTGAGTGGATATGGTATGATACTAAAACGAGAAAACAACTTTTCAGATCGAGTTAACGACCCTGTCCCAATGGGCAAAAAAGTTCCTATGTTAACACCTATGGATTTTGAGTGAAAAATGGCCCGGAAGCGAAAGTGAAAAAAATTCGTATTTTAACCATTTATATGTGTAAGACTCTTAAACTTGAGCGTTTCCTTACAGATTCGTCGAAAACCTTCGAAAGAAACAAAGGTTTTTCACATAGTCATTCGGGTGCCTCCACGAGGGACTTTTCGTAAGGGTTGAGGTTGTGAAGTCTTTTCGACACGAGTAAAAGTATTTTTTCTTCCATATTTTAAGCTTAGGACAATCTTGAGTGGATATGGTATGATACTAAAACGAGAAAACAACTTTTCAGATCGAGTTAACGACCCTGTCCCAATGGGCAAAAAAGTTCCTATGTTAACACCTATGGATTTTGAGTGAAAAATGGCCCGGAAGCGAAAGTGAAAAAAATTCGTATTTTAACCATTTATATGTGTAAGACTCTTAAACTTGAGCGTTTCCTTACAGATTCGTCGAAAACCTTCGAAAGAAACAAAGGTTTTTCACATAGTCATTCGGGTGCCTCCACGAGGGACTTTTCGTAAGGGTTGAGGTTGTGAAGTCTTTTCGACACGAGTAAAAGTATTTTTTCTTCCATATTTTAAGCTTAGGACAATCTTGAGTGGATATGGTATGATACTAAAACGAGAAAACAACTTTTCAGATCGAGTTAACGACCCTGTCCCAATGGGCAAAAAAGTTCCTATGTTAACACCTATGGATTTTGAGTGAAAAATGGCCCGGAAGCGAAAGTGAAAAAAATCGTATTTTAACCATTTATATGTGTAAGACTCTTAAACTTGAGCGTTTCCTTACAGATTCGTCGAAAACCTTCGAAAGAAACAAAGGTTTTTCACATAGTCATTCGGGTGCCTCCACGAGGGACTTTTCGTAAGGGTTGAGGTTGTGAAGTCTTTTCGACACGAGTAAAAGTATTTTTTCTTCCATATTTTAAGCATAGGACAATCTTCAGTGGATATGGTATGATACTAAAACGAGAAAACAACTTTTCAGATCGAGTTAACGACCCTGTCCCAATGGGCAAAAAAGTTCCTATGTTAACACCTATGGATTTTGAGTGAAAAATGGCCCGGAAGCGAAAGTGAAAAAAATTCATATTTTAACCATTTATATGTGTAAGACTCTTAAACTTGAGCGTTTCCTTACAGATTCGTCGAAGACCTTCGAAAGAAACAAAGGTTTTTCACATAGTCATTCGGGTGCCTCCACGAGGGAATTTTCGTAAGGGTTGAGGTTGTGAAGTCTTTTCGACACGAGTAAAAGTATTTTTTCTTCCATATTTTAAGCATAGGACAATCTTCAGTGGATATGGTATGATACTAAAACGAGAAAACAACTTTTCAGATCGAGTTAACGACCCTGTCCCAATGGGCAAAAAAGTTCCTATGTTAACACCTATGGATTTTGAGTGAAAAATGGCCCGGAAGCGAAAGTGAAAAAAATTCGTATTTTAACCATTTATATGTGTAAGACTCTTAAACTTGAGCGTTTCCTTACAGATTCGTCGAAAACCTTCGAAAGAAACAAAGGTTTTTCACATAGTCATTCGGGTGCCTCCACGAGGGACTTTTCGTAAGGGTTGAGGTTGTGAAGTCTTTTCGACACGAGTAAAAGTATTTTTTCTTCCATATTTTAAGCTTAGGACAATCTTGAGTGGATATGGTATGATACTAAAACGAGAAAACAACTTTTCAGATCGAGTTAACGACCCTGTCCCAATGGGCAAAAAAGTTCCTATGTTAACACCTATGGATTTTGAGTGAAAAATGGCCCGGAAGCGAAAGTGAAAAAAATTCGTATTTTAACCATTTATATGTGTAAGACTCTTAAACTTGAGCGTTTCCTTACAGATTCGTCGAAAACCTTCGAAAGAAACAAAGGTTTTTCACATAGTCATTCGGGTGCCTCCACGAGGGACTTTTCGTAAGGGTTGAGGTTGTGAAGTCTTTTCGACACGAGTAAAAGTATTTTTTCTTCCATATTTTAAGCTTAGGACAATCTTGAGTGGATATGGTATGATACTAAAACGAGAAAACAACTTTTCAGATCGAGTTAACGACCCTGTCCCAATGGGCAAAAAAGTTCCTATGTTAACACCTATGGATTTTGAGTGAAAAATGGCCCGGAAGCGAAAGTGAAAAAAATCGTATTTTAACCATTTATATGTGTAAGACTCTTAAACTTGAGCGTTTCCTTACAGATTCGTCGAAAACCTTCGAAAGAAACAAAGGTTTTTCACATAGTCATTCGGGTGCCTCCACGAGGGACTTTTCGTAAGGGTTGAGGTTGTGAAGTCTTTTCGACACGAGTAAAAGTATTTTTTCTTCCATATTTTAAGCATAGGACAATCTTCAGTGGATATGGTATGATACTAAAACGAGAAAACAACTTTTCAGATCGAGTTAACGACCCTGTCCCAATGGGCAAAAAAGTTCCTATGTTAACACCTATGGATTTTGAGTGAAAAATGGCCCGGAAGCGAAAGTGAAAAAAATTCGTATTTTAACCATTTATATGTGTAAGACTCTTAAACTTGAGCGTTTCCTTACAGATTCGTCGAAAACCTTCGAAAGAAACAAAGGTTTTTCACATAGTCATTCGGGTGCCTCCACGAGGGACTTTTCGTAAGGGTTGAGGTTGTGAAGTCTTTTCGACACGAGTAAAAGTATTTTTTCTTCCATATTTTAAGCTTAGGACAATCTTGAGTGGATATGGTATGATACTAAAACGAGAAAACAACTTTTCAGATCGAGTTAACGACCCTGTCCCAATGGGCAAAAAAGTTCCTATGTTAACACCTATGGATTTTGAGTGAAAAATGGCCCGGAAGCGAAAGTGAAAAAAATTCATATTTTAACCATTTATATGTGTAAGACTCTTAAACTTGAGCGTTTCCTTACAGATTCGTCGAAGACCTTCGAAAGAAACAAAGGTTTTTCACATAGTCATTCGGGTGCCTCCACGAGGGAATTTTCGTAAGGGTTGAGGTTGTGAAGTCTTTTCGACACGAGTAAAAGTATTTTTTCTTCCATATTTTAAGCATAGGACAATCTTCAGTGGATATGGTATGATACTAAAACGAGAAAACAACTTTTCAGATCGAGTTAACGACCCTGTCCCAATGGGCAAAAAAGTTCCTATGTTAACACCTATGGATTTTGAGTGAAAAATGGCCCGGAAGCGAAAGTGAAAAAAATTCGTATTTTAACCATTTATATGTGTAAGACTCTTAAACTTGAGCGTTTCCTTACAGATTCGTCGAAGACCTTCGAAAGAAACAAAGGTTTTTCACATAGTCATTCGGGTGCCTCCACGAGGGACATTTCGTAAGGGTTGAGGTTGTGAAGTCTTTTCGACACGAGTAAAAGTATTTTTTCTTCCATATTTTAAGCTTAGGACAATCTTGAGTGGATATGGTATGATACTAAAACGAGAAAACAACTTTTCAGATCGAGTTAACGACCCTGTCCCAATGGGCAAAAAAGTTCCTATGTTAACACCTATGGATTTTGAGTGAAAAATGGCCCGGAAGCGAAAGTGAAAAAAATTCGTATTTTAACCATTTATATGTGTAAGACTCTTAAACTTGAGCGTTTCCTTACAGATTCGTCGAAAACCTTCGAAAGAAACAAAGGTTTTTCACATAGTCATTCGGGTGCCTCCACGAGGGACTTTTCGTAAGGGTTGAGGTTGTGAAGTCTTTTCGACACGAGTAAAAGTATTTTTTCTTCCATATTTTAAGCTTAGGACAATCTTGAGTGGATATGGTATGATACTAAAACGAGAAAACAACTTTTCAGATCGAGTTAACGACCCTGTCCCAATGGGCAAAAAAGTTCCTATGTTAACACCTATGGATTTTGAGTGAAAAATGGCCCGGAAGCGAAAGTGAAAAAAATTCGTATTTTAACCATTTATATGTGTAAGACTCTTAAACTTGAGCGTTTCCTTACATATTCGTCGAAAACCTTCGAAAGAAACAAAGGTTTTTCACATAGTCATTCGGGTGCCTCCACGAGGGACTTTTCGTAAGGGTTGAGGTTGTGAAGTCTTTTCGACACGAGTAAAAGTATTTTTTCTTCCATATTTTAAGCTTAGGACAATCTTGAGTGGATATGGTATGATACTAAAACGAGAAAACAACTTTTCAGATCGAGTTAACGACCCTGTCCCAATGGGCAAAAAAGTTCCTATGTTAACACCTATGGATTTTGAGTGAAAAATGGCCCGGAAGCGAAAGTGAAAAAAATTCGTATTTTAACCATTTATATGTGTAAGACTCTTAAACTTGAGCGTTTCCTTACAGATTCGTCGAAGACCTTCGAAAGAAACAAAGGTTTTTCACATAGTCATTCGGGTGCCTCCACGAGGGAATTTTCGTAAGGGTTGAGGTTGTGAAGTCTTTTCGACACGAGTAAAAGTATTTTTTCTTCCATATTTTAAGCATAGGACAATCTTCAGTGGATATGGTATGATACTAAAACGAGAAAACAACTTTTCAGATCGAGTTAACGACCCTGTCCCAATGGGCAAAAAAGTTCCTATGTTAACACCTATGGATTTTGAGTGAAAAATGGCCCGGAAGCGAAAGTGAAAAAAATTCGTATTTTAACCATTTATATGTGTAAGACTCTTAAACTTGAGCGTTTCCTTACAGATTCGTCGAAGACCTTCGAAAGAAACAAAGGTTTTTCACATAGTCATTCGGGTGCCTCCACGAGGGACATTTCGTAAGGGTTGAGGTTGTGAAGTCTTTTCGACACGAGTAAAAGTATTTTTTCTTCCATATTTTAAGCTTAGGACAATCTTGAGTGGATATGGTATGATACTAAAACGAGAAAACAACTTTTCAGATCGAGTTAACGACCCTGTCCCAATGGGCAAAAAAGTTCCTATGTTAACACCTATGGATTTTGAGTGAAAAATGGCCCGGAAGCGAAAGTGAAAAAAATTCATATTTTAACCATTTATATGTGTAAGACTCTTAAACTTGAGCGTTTCCTTACAGATTCGTCGAAGACCTTCGAAAGAAACAAAGGTTTTTCACATAGTCATTCGGGTGCCTCCACGAGGGACATTTCGTAAGGGTTGAGGTTGTGAAGTCTTTTCGACACGAGTAAAAGTATTTTTTCTTCCATATTTTAAGCTTAGGACAATCTTGAGTGGATATGGTATGATACTAAAACGAGAAAACAACTTTTCAGATCGAGTTAACGACCCTGTCCCAATGGGCAAAAAAGTTCCTATGTTAACACCTATGGATTTTGAGTGAAAAATGGCCCGGAAGCGAAAGTGAAAAAAATTCATATTTTAACCATTTATATGTGTAAGACTCTTAAACTTGAGCGTTTCCTTACAGATTCGTCGAAGACCTTCGAAAGAAACAAAGGTTTTTCACATAGTCATTCGGGTGCCTCCACGAGGGAATTTTCGTAAGGGTTGAGGTTGTGAAGTCTTTTCGACACGAGTAAAAGTATTTTTTCTTCCATATTTTAAGCATAGGACAATCTTCAGTGGATATGGTATGATACTAAAACGAGAAAACAACTTTTCAGATCGAGTTAACGACCCTGTCCCAATGGGCAAAAAAGTTCCTATGTTAACACCTATGGATTTTGAGTGAAAAATGGCCCGGAAGCGAAAGTGAAAAAAATTCGTATTTTAACCATTTATATGTGTAAGACTCTTAAACTTGAGCGTTTCCTTACAGATTCGTCGAAGACCTTCGAAAGAAACAAAGGTTTTTCACATAGTCATTCGGGTGCCTCCACGAGGGACATTTCGTAAGGGTTGAGGTTGTGAAGTCTTTTCGACACGAGTAAAAGTATTTTTTCTTCCATATTTTAAGCTTAGGACAATCTTGAGTGGATATGGTATGATACTAAAACGAGAAAACAACTTTTCAGATCGAGTTAACGACCCTGTCCCAATGGGCAAAAAAGTTCCTATGTTAACACCTATGGATTTTGAGTGAAAAATGGCCCGGAAGCGAAAGTGAAAAAAATTCGTATTTTAACCATTTATATGTGTAAGACTCTTAAACTTGAGCGTTTCCTTACAGATTCGTCGAAAACCTTCGAAAGAAACAAAGGTTTTTCACATAGTCATTCGGGTGCCTCCACGAGGGACTTTTCGTAAGGGTTGAGGTTGTGAAGTCTTTTCGACACGAGTAAAAGTATTTTTTCTTCCATATTTTAAGCTTAGGACAATCTTGAGTGGATATGGTATGATACTAAAACGAGAAAACAACTTTTCAGATCGAGTTAACGACCCTGTCCCAATGGGCAAAAAAGTTCCTATGTTAACACCTATGGATTTTGAGTGAAAAATGGCCCGGAAGCGAAAGTGAAAAAAATTCGTATTTTAACCATTTATATGTGTAAGACTCTTAAACTTGAGCGTTTCCTTACAGATTCGTCGAAAACCTTCGAAAGAAACAAAGGTTTTTCACATAGTCATTCGGGTGCCTCCACGAGGGACTTTTCGTAAGGGTTGAGGTTGTGAAGTCTTTTCGACACGAGTAAAAGTATTTTTTCTTCCATATTTTAAGCTTAGGACAATCTTGAGTGGATATGGTATGATACTAAAACGAGAAAACAACTTTTCAGATCGAGTTAACGACCCTGTCCCAATGGGCAAAAAAGTTCCTATGTTAACACCTATGGATTTTGAGTGAAAAATGGCCCGGAAGCGAAAGTGAAAAAAATTCGTATTTTAACCATTTATATGTGTAAGACTCTTAAACTTGAGCGTTTCCTTACAGATTCGTCGAAAACCTTCGAAAGAAACAAAGGTTTTTCACATAGTCATTCGGGTGCCTCCACGAGGGACTTTTCGTAAGGGTTGAGGTTGTGAAGTCTTTTCGACACGAGTAAAAGTATTTTTTCTTCCATATTTTAAGCTTAGGACAATCTTGAGTGGATATGGTATGATACTAAAACGAGAAAACAACTTTTCAGATCGAGTTAACGACCCTGTCCCAATGGGCAAAAAAGTTCCTATGTTAACACCTATGGATTTTGAGTGAAAAATGGCCCGGAAGCGAAAGTGAAAAAAATTCGTATTTTAACCATTTATATGTGTAAGACTCTTAAACTTGAGCGTTTCCTTACAGATTCGTCGAAAACCTTCGAAAGAAACAAAGGTTTTTCACATAGTCATTCGGGTGCCTCCACGAGGGACTTTTCGTAAGGGTTGAGGTTGTGAAGTCTTTTCGACACGAGTAAAAGTATTTTTTCTTCCATATTTTAAGCTTAGGACAATCTTGAGTGGATATGGTATGATACTAAAACGAGAAAACAACTTTTCAGATCGAGTTAACGACCCTGTCCCAATGGGCAAAAAAGTTCCTATGTTAACACCTATGGATTTTGAGTGAAAAATGGCCCGGAAGCGAAAGTGAAAAAAATTCGTATTTTAACCATTTATATGTGTAAGACTCTTAAACTTGAGCGTTTCCTTACAGATTCGTCGAAAACCTTCGAAAGAAACAAAGGTTTTTCACATAGTCATTCGGGTGCCTCCACGAGGGACTTTTCGTAAGGGTTGAGGTTGTGAAGTCTTTTCGACACGAGTAAAAGTATTTTTTCTTCCATATTTTAAGCTTAGGACAATCTTGAGTGGATATGGTATGATACTAAAACGAGAAAACAACTTTTCAGATCGAGTTAACGACCCTGTCCCAATGGGCAAAAAAGTTCCTATGTTAACACCTATGGATTTTGAGTGAAAAATGGCCCGGAAGCGAAAGTGAAAAAAATCGTATTTTAACCATTTATATGTGTAAGACTCTTAAACTTGAGCGTTTCCTTACAGATTCGTCGAAAACCTTCGAAAGAAACAAAGGTTTTTCACATAGTCATTCGGGTGCCTCCACGAGGGACTTTTCGTAAGGGTTGAGGTTGTGAAGTCTTTTCGACACGAGTAAAAGTATTTTTTCTTCCATATTTTAAGCATAGGACAATCTTCAGTGGATATGGTATGATACTAAAACGAGAAAACAACTTTTCAGATCGAGTTAACGACCCTGTCCCAATGGGCAAAAAAGTTCCTATGTTAACACCTATGGATTTTGAGTGAAAAATGGCCCGGAAGCGAAAGTGAAAAAAATTCGTATTTTAACCATTTATATGTGTAAGACTCTTAAACTTGAGCGTTTCCTTACAGATTCGTCGAAGACCTTCGAAAGAAACAAAGGTTTTTCACATAGTCATTCGGGTGCCTCCACGAGGGACATTTCGTAAGGGTTGAGGTTGTGAAGTCTTTTCGACACGAGTAAAAGTATTTTTTCTTCCATATTTTAAGCTTAGGACAATCTTGAGTGGATATGGTATGATACTAAAACGAGAAAACAACTTTTCAGATCGAGTTAACGACCCTGTCCCAATGGGCAAAAAAGTTCCTATGTTAACACCTATGGATTTTGAGTGAAAAATGGCCCGGAAGCGAAAGTGAAAAAAATTCGTATTTTAACCATTTATATGTGTAAGACTCTTAAACTTGAGCGTTTCCTTACAGATTCGTCGAAAACCTTCGAAAGAAACAAAGGTTTTTCACATAGTCATTCGGGTGCCTCCACGAGGGACTTTTCGTAAGGGTTGAGGTTGTGAAGTCTTTTCGACACGAGTAAAAGTATTTTTTCTTCCATATTTTAAGCTTAGGACAATCTTGAGTGGATATGGTATGATACTAAAACGAGAAAACAACTTTTCAGATCGAGTTAACGACCCTGTCCCAATGGGCAAAAAAGTTCCTATGTTAACACCTATGGATTTTGAGTGAAAAATGGCCCGGAAGCGAAAGTGAAAAAAATTCGTATTTTAACCATTTATATGTGTAAGACTCTTAAACTTGAGCGTTTCCTTACAGATTCGTCGAAAACCTTCGAAAGAAACAAAGGTTTTTCACATAGTCATTCGGGTGCCTCCACGAGGGACTTTTCGTAAGGGTTGAGGTTGTGAAGTCTTTTCGACACGAGTAAAAGTATTTTTTCTTCCATATTTTAAGCTTAGGACAATCTTGAGTGGATATGGTATGATACTAAAACGAGAAAACAACTTTTCAGATCGAGTTAACGACCCTGTCCCAATGGGCAAAAAAGTTCCTATGTTAACACCTATGGATTTTGAGTGAAAAATGGCCCGGAAGCGAAAGTGAAAAAAATTCGTATTTTAACCATTTATATGTGTAAGACTCTTAAACTTGAGCGTTTCCTTACAGATTCGTCGAAAACCTTCGAAAGAAACAAAGGTTTTTCACATAGTCATTCGGGTGCCTCCACGAGGGACTTTTCGTAAGGGTTGAGGTTGTGAAGTCTTTTCGACACGAGTAAAAGTATTTTTTCTTCCATATTTTAAGCTTAGGACAATCTTGAGTGGATATGGTATGATACTAAAACGAGAAAACAACTTTTCAGATCGAGTTAACGACCCTGTCCCAATGGGCAAAAAAGTTCCTATGTTAACACCTATGGATTTTGAGTGAAAAATGGCCCGGAAGCGAAAGTGAAAAAAATTCGTATTTTAACCATTTATATGTGTAAGACTCTTAAACTTGAGCGTTTCCTTACAGATTCGTCGAAAACCTTCGAAAGAAACAAAGGTTTTTCACATAGTCATTCGGGTGCCTCCACGAGGGACTTTTCGTAAGGGTTGAGGTTGTGAAGTCTTTTCGACACGAGTAAAAGTATTTTTTCTTCCATATTTTAAGCTTAGGACAATCTTGAGTGGATATGGTATGATACTAAAACGAGAAAACAACTTTTCAGATCGAGTTAACGACCCTGTCCCAATGGGCAAAAAAGTTCCTATGTTAACACCTATGGATTTTGAGTGAAAAATGGCCCGGAAGCGAAAGTGAAAAAAATTCGTATTTTAACCATTTATATGTGTAAGACTCTTAAACTTGAGCGTTTCCTTACAGATTCGTCGAAAACCTTCGAAAGAAACAAAGGTTTTTCACATAGTCATTCGGGTGCCTCCACGAGGGACTTTTCGTAAGGGTTGAGGTTGTGAAGTCTTTTCGACACGAGTAAAAGTATTTTTTCTTCCATATTTTAAGCTTAGGACAATCTTCAGTGGATATGGTATGATACTAAAATGAGAAAACAACTTTTCAGATCGAGTTAACGACCCTGTCCCAATGGGCAAAAAAGTTCCTATGTTAACACCTATGGATTTTGAGTGAAAAATGGCCCGGAAGCGAAAGTGAAAAAAATTCGTATTTTAACCATTTATATGTGTAAGACTCTTAAACTTGAGCGTTTCCTTACAGATTCGTCGAAGACCTTCGAAAGAAACAAAGGTTTTTCACATAGTCATTCGGGTGCCTCCACGAGGGAATTTTCGTAAGGGTTGAGGTTGTGAAGTCTTTTCGACACGAGTAAAAGTATTTTTTCTTCCATATTTTAAGCATAGGACAATCTTCAGTGGATATGGTATGATACTAAAACGAGAAAACAACTTTTCAGATCGAGTTAACGACCCTGTCCCAATGGGCAAAAAAGTTCCTATGTTAACACCTATGGATTTTGAGTGAAAAATGGCCCGGAAGCGAAAGTGAAAAAAATTCGTATTTTAACCATTTATATGTGTAAGACTCTTAAACTTGAGCGTTTCCTTACAGATTCGTCGAAGACCTTCGAAAGAAACAAAGGTTTTTCACATAGTCATTCGGGTGCCTCCACGAGGGACATTTCGTAAGGGTTGTGGTTGTGAAGTCTTTTCGACACGAGTAAAAGTATTTTTTCTTCCATATTTTAAGCTTAGGACAATCTTGAGTGGATATGGTATGATACTAAAACGAGAAAACAACTTTTCAGATCGAGTTAACGACCCTGTCCCAATGGGCAAAAAAGTTCCTATGTTAACACCTATGGATTTTGAGTGAAAAATGGCCCGGAAGCGAAAGTGAAAAAAATTCGTATTTTAACCATTTATATGTGTAAGACTCTTAAACTTGAGCGTTTCCTTACAGATTCGTCGAAAACCTTCGAAAGAAACAAAGGTTTTTCACATAGTCATTCGGGTGCCTCCACGAGGGACTTTTCGTAAGGGTTGAGGTTGTGAAGTCTTTTCGACACGAGTAAAAGTATTTTTTCTTCCATATTTTAAGCTTAGGACAATCTTGAGTGGATATGGTATGATACTAAAACGAGAAAACAACTTTTCAGATCGAGTTAACGACCCTGTCCCAATGGGCAAAAAAAGTTCCTATGTTAACACCTATGGATTTTGAGTGAAAAATGGCCCGGAAGCGAAAGTGAAAAAAATTCGTATTTTAACCATTTATATGTGTAAGACTCTTAAACTTGAGCGTTTCCTTACAGATTCGTCGAAGACCTTCGAAAGAAACAAAGGTTTTTCACATAGTCATTCGGGTGCCTCCACGAGGGACATTTCGTAAGGGTTGAGGTTGTGAAGTCTTTTCGACACGAGTAAAAGTATTTTTTCTTCCATATTTTAAGCTTAGGACAATCTTGAGTGGATATGGTATGATACTAAAACGAGAAAACAACTTTTCAGATCGAGTTAACGACCCTGTCCCAATGGGCAAAAAAGTTCCTATGTTAACACCTATGGATTTTGAGTGAAAAATGGCCCGGAAGCGAAAGTGAAAAAAATTCGTATTTTAACCATTTATATGTGTAAGACTCTTAAACTTGAGCGTTTCCTTACAGATTCGTCGAAAACCTTCGAAAGAAACAAAGGTTTTTCACATAGTCATTCGGGTGCCTCCACGAGGGACTTTTCGTAAGGGTTGAGGTTGTGAAGTCTTTTCGACACGAGTAAAAGTATTTTTTCTTCCATATTTTAAGCTTAGGACAATCTTCAGTGGATATGGTATGATACTAAAATGAGAAAACAACTTTTCAGATCGAGTTAACGACCCTGTCCCAATGGGCAAAAAAGTTCCTATGTTAACACCTATGGATTTTGAGTGAAAAATGGCCCGGAAGCGAAAGTGAAAAAAATTCGTATTTTAACCATTTATATGTGTAAGACTCTTAAACTTGAGCGTTTCCTTACAGATTCGTCGAAGACCTTCGAAAGAAACAAAGGTTTTTCACATAGTCATTCGGGTGCCTCCACGAGGGAATTTTCGTAAGGGTTGAGGTTGTGAAGTCTTTTCGACACGAGTAAAAGTATTTTTTCTTCCATATTTTAAGCATAGGACAATCTTCAGTGGATATGGTATGATACTAAAACGAGAAAACAACTTTTCAGATCGAGTTAACGACCCTGTCCCAATGGGCAAAAAAGTTCCTATGTTAACACCTATGGATTTTGAGTGAAAAATGGCCCGGAAGCGAAAGTGAAAAAAATTCGTATTTTAACCATTTATA
Organism: Cucurbita pepo subsp. pepo; assembly: GCF_057944985.1. Lineage (NCBI taxonomy): Eukaryota > Viridiplantae > Streptophyta > Magnoliopsida > Cucurbitales > Cucurbitaceae > Cucurbita > Cucurbita pepo. Next base: position 1,820,077 of record NC_141811.1, on the reverse strand, counting down.
TGTGTAAGACTCTTAAACTTGAGCGTTTCCTTACAGATTCGTCGAAGACCTTCGAAAGAAACAAAGGTTTTTCACATAGTCATTCGGGTGCCTCCACGAGGGACATTTCGTAAGGGTTGAGGTTGTGAAGTCTTTTCGACACGAGTAAAAGTATTTTTTCTTCCATATTTTAAGCTTAGGACAATCTTGAGTGGATATGGTATGATACTAAAACGAGAAAACAACTTTTCAGATCGAGTTAACGACCCTGTCCCAATGGGCAAAAAAGTTCCTATGTTAACACCTATGGATTTTGAGTGAAAAATGGCCCGGAAGCGAAAGTGAAAAAAATTCGTATTTTAACCATTTATATGTGTAAGACTCTTAAACTTGAGCGTTTCCTTACAGATTCGTCGAAGACCTTCGAAAGAAACAAAGGTTTTTCACATAGTCATTCGGGTGCCTCCACGAGGGAATTTTCGTAAGGGTTGAGGTTGTGAAGTCTTTTCGACACGAGTAAAAGTATTTTTTCTTCCATATTTTAAGCATAGGACAATCTTCAGTGGATATGGTATGATACTAAAACGAGAAAACAACTTTTCAGATCGAGTTAACGACCCTGTCCCAATGGGCAAAAAAGTTCCTATGTTAACACCTATGGATTTTGAGTGAAAAATGGCCCGGAAGCGAAAGTGAAAAAAATTCGTATTTTAACCATTTATATGTGTAAGACTCTTAAACTTGAGCGTTTCCTTACAGATTCGTCGAAGACCTTCGAAAGAAACAAAGGTTTTTCACATAGTCATTCGGGTGCCTCCACGAGGGACATTTCGTAAGGGTTGAGGTTGTGAAGTCTTTTCGACACGAGTAAAAGTATTTTTTCTTCCATATTTTAAGCTTAGGACAATCTTGAGTGGATATGGTATGATACTAAAACGAGAAAACAACTTTTCAGATCGAGTTAACGACCCTGTCCCAATGGGCAAAAAAGTTCCTATGTTAACACCTATGGATTTTGAGTGAAAAATGGCCCGGAAGCGAAAGTGAAAAAAATTCGTATTTTAACCATTTATATGTGTAAGACTCTTAAACTTGAGCGTTTCCTTACAGATTCGTCGAAGACCTTCGAAAGAAACAAAGGTTTTTCACATAGTCATTCGGGTGCCTCCACGAGGGAATTTTCGTAAGGGTTGAGGTTGTGAAGTCTTTTCGACACGAGTAAAAGTATTTTTTCTTCCATATTTTAAGCATAGGACAATCTTCAGTGGATATGGTATGATACTAAAACGAGAAAACAACTTTTCAGATCGAGTTAACGACCCTGTCCCAATGGGCAAAAAAGTTCCTATGTTAACACCTATGGATTTTGAGTGAAAAATGGCCCGGAAGCGAAAGTGAAAAAAATTCGTATTTTAACCATTTATATGTGTAAGACTCTTAAACTTGAGCGTTTCCTTACAGATTCGTCGAAGACCTTCGAAAGAAACAAAGGTTTTTCACATAGTCATTCGGGTGCCTCCACGAGGGACATTTCGTAAGGGTTGAGGTTGTGAAGTCTTTTCGACACGAGTAAAAGTATTTTTTCTTCCATATTTTAAGCTTAGGACAATCTTGAGTGGATATGGTATGATACTAAAACGAGAAAACAACTTTTCAGATCGAGTTAACGACCCTGTCCCAATGGGCAAAAAAGTTCCTATGTTAACACCTATGGATTTTGAGTGAAAAATGGCCCGGAAGCGAAAGTGAAAAAAATTCGTATTTTAACCATTTATATGTGTAAGACTCTTAAACTTGAGCGTTTCCTTACAGATTCGTCGAAGACCTTCGAAAGAAACAAAGGTTTTTCACATAGTCATTCGGGTGCCTCCACGAGGGAATTTTCGTAAGGGTTGAGGTTGTGAAGTCTTTTCGACACGAGTAAAAGTATTTTTTCTTCCATATTTTAAGCATAGGACAATCTTCAGTGGATATGGTATGATACTAAAACGAGAAAACAACTTTTCAGATCGAGTTAACGACCCTGTCCCAATGGGCAAAAAAGTTCCTATGTTAACACCTATGGATTTTGAGTGAAAAATGGCCCGGAAGCGAAAGTGAAAAAAATTCGTATTTTAACCATTTATATGTGTAAGACTCTTAAACTTGAGCGTTTCCTTACAGATTCGTCGAAGACCTTCGAAAGAAACAAAGGTTTTTCACATAGTCATTCGGGTGCCTCCACGAGGGACATTTCGTAAGGGTTGTGGTTGTGAAGTCTTTTCGACACGAGTAAAAGTATTTTTTCTTCCATATTTTAAGCTTAGGACAATCTTGAGTGGATATGGTATGATACTAAAACGAGAAAACAACTTTTCAGATCGAGTTAACGACCCTGTCCCAATGGGCAAAAAAGTTCCTATGTTAACACCTATGGATTTTGAGTGAAAAATGGCCCGGAAGCGAAAGTGAAAAAAATTCGTATTTTAACCATTTATATGTGTAAGACTCTTAAACTTGAGCGTTTCCTTACAGATTCGTCGAAAACCTTCGAAAGAAACAAAGGTTTTTCACATAGTCATTCGGGTGCCTCCACGAGGGACTTTTCGTAAGGGTTGAGGTTGTGAAGTCTTTTCGACACGAGTAAAAGTATTTTTTCTTCCATATTTTAAGCTTAGGACAATCTTGAGTGGATATGGTATGATACTAAAACGAGAAAACAACTTTTCAGATCGAGTTAACGACCCTGTCCCAATGGGCAAAAAAAGTTCCTATGTTAACACCTATGGATTTTGAGTGAAAAATGGCCCGGAAGCGAAAGTGAAAAAAATTCGTATTTTAACCATTTATATGTGTAAGACTCTTAAACTTGAGCGTTTCCTTACAGATTCGTCGAAGACCTTCGAAAGAAACAAAGGTTTTTCACATAGTCATTCGGGTGCCTCCACGAGGGACATTTCGTAAGGGTTGAGGTTGTGAAGTCTTTTCGACACGAGTAAAAGTATTTTTTCTTCCATATTTTAAGCTTAGGACAATCTTGAGTGGATATGGTATGATACTAAAACGAGAAAACAACTTTTCAGATCGAGTTAACGACCCTGTCCCAATGGGCAAAAAAGTTCCTATGTTAACACCTATGGATTTTGAGTGAAAAATGGCCCGGAAGCGAAAGTGAAAAAAATTCGTATTTTAACCATTTATATGTGTAAGACTCTTAAACTTGAGCGTTTCCTTACAGATTCGTCGAAAACCTTCGAAAGAAACAAAGGTTTTTCACATAGTCATTCGGGTGCCTCCACGAGGGACTTTTCGTAAGGGTTGAGGTTGTGAAGTCTTTTCGACACGAGTAAAAGTATTTTTTCTTCCATATTTTAAGCTTAGGACAATCTTCAGTGGATATGGTATGATACTAAAATGAGAAAACAACTTTTCAGATCGAGTTAACGACCCTGTCCCAATGGGCAAAAAAGTTCCTATGTTAACACCTATGGATTTTGAGTGAAAAATGGCCCGGAAGCGAAAGTGAAAAAAATTCGTATTTTAACCATTTATATGTGTAAGACTCTTAAACTTGAGCGTTTCCTTACAGATTCGTCGAAGACCTTCGAAAGAAACAAAGGTTTTTCACATAGTCATTCGGGTGCCTCCACGAGGGAATTTTCGTAAGGGTTGAGGTTGTGAAGTCTTTTCGACACGAGTAAAAGTATTTTTTCTTCCATATTTTAAGCATAGGACAATCTTCAGTGGATATGGTATGATACTAAAACGAGAAAACAACTTTTCAGATCGAGTTAACGACCCTGTCCCAATGGGCAAAAAAGTTCCTATGTTAACACCTATGGATTTTGAGTGAAAAATGGCCCGGAAGCGAAAGTGAAAAAAATTCGTATTTTAACCATTTATATGTGTAAGACTCTTAAACTTGAGCGTTTCCTTACAGATTCGTCGAAGACCTTCGAAAGAAACAAAGGTTTTTCACATAGTCATTCGGGTGCCTCCACGAGGGACATTTCGTAAGGGTTGAGGTTGTGAAGTCTTTTCGACACGAGTAAAAGTATTTTTTCTTCCATATTTTAAGCTTAGGACAATCTTGAGTGGATATGGTATGATACTAAAACGAGAAAACAACTTTTCAGATCGAGTTAACGACCCTGTCCCAATGGGCAAAAAAGTTCCTATGTTAACACCTATGGATTTTGAGTGAAAAATGGCCCGGAAGCGAAAGTGAAAAAAATTCATATTTTAACCATTTATATGTGTAAGACTCTTAAACTTGAGCGTTTCCTTACAGATTCGTCGAAGACCTTCGAAAGAAACAAAGGTTTTTCACATAGTCATTCGGGTGCCTCCACGAGGGAATTTTCGTAAGGGTTGAGGTTGTGAAGTCTTTTCGACACGAGTAAAAGTATTTTTTCTTCCATATTTTAAGCATAGGACAATCTTCAGTGGATATGGTATGATACTAAAACGAGAAAACAACTTTTCAGATCGAGTTAACGACCCTGTCCCAATGGGCAAAAAAGTTCCTATGTTAACACCTATGGATTTTGAATGAAAAATGGCCCGGAAGCGAAAGTGAAAAAAATTCGTATTTTAACCATTTATATGTGTAAGACTCTTAAACTTGAGCGTTTCCTTACAGATTCGTCGAAGACCTTCGAAAGAAACAAAGGTTTTTCACATAGTCATTCGGGTGCCTCCACGAGGGACATTTCGTAAGGGTTGAGGTTGTGAAGTCTTTTCGACACGAGTAAAAGTATTTTTTCTTCCATATTTTAAGCTTAGGACAATCTTGAGTGGATATGGTATGATACTAAAACGAGAAAACAACTTTTCAGATCGAGTTAACGACCCTGTCCCAATGGGCAAAAAAGTTCCTATGTTAACACCTATGGATTTTGAGTGAAAAATGGCCCGGAAGCGAAAGTGAAAAAAATTCGTATTTTAACCATTTATATGTGTAAGACTCTTAAACTTGAGCGTTTCCTTACAGATTCGTCGAAAACCTTCGAAAGAAACAAAGGTTTTTCACATAGTCATTCGGGTGCCTCCACGAGGGACTTTTCGTAAGGGTTGAGGTTGTGAAGTCTTTTCGACACGAGTAAAAGTATTTTTTCTTCCATATTTTAAGCTTAGGACAATCTTGAGTGGATATGGTATGATACTAAAACGAGAAAACAACTTTTCAGATCGAGTTAACGACCCTGTCCCAATGGGCAAAAAAGTTCCTATGTTAACACCTATGGATTTTGAGTGAAAAATGGCCCGGAAGCGAAAGTGAAAAAAATTCGTATTTTAACCATTTATATGTGTAAGACTCTTAAACTTGAGCGTTTCCTTACAGATTCGTCGAAAACCTTCGAAAGAAACAAAGGTTTTTCACATAGTCATTCGGGTGCCTCCACGAGGGACTTTTCGTAAGGGTTGAGGTTGTGAAGTCTTTTCGACACGAGTAAAAGTATTTTTTCTTCCATATTTTAAGCTTAGGACAATCTTGAGTGGATATGGTATGATACTAAAACGAGAAAACAACTTTTCAGATCGAGTTAACGACCCTGTCCCAATGGGCAAAAAAGTTCCTATGTTAACACCTATGGATTTTGAGTGAAAAATGGCCCGGAAGCGAAAGTGAAAAAAATTCGTATTTTAACCATTTATATGTGTAAGACTCTTAAACTTGAGCGTTTCCTTACAGATTCGTCGAAAACCTTCGAAAGAAACAAAGGTTTTTCACATAGTCATTCGGGTGCCTCCACGAGGGACTTTTCGTAAGGGTTGAGGTTGTGAAGTCTTTTCGACACGAGTCAATGTATTTTTTCTTCCATATTTTAAGCTTAGGACAATCTTTAGTGGATATGGTATGATACTAAAACGAGAAAACAACTTTTCAGATCGAGTTAACGACCCTGTCCCAATGGGCAAAAAAGTTCCTATGTTAACACCTATGGATTTTGAGGGAAAAATGGCCCGGAAGCGAAAGTGAAAAAAATTCGTATTTTAACCATTTATATGTGTAAGACTCTTAAACTTGAGCGTTTCCTTACAGATTCGTCGAAAACCTTCGAAAGAAACAAAGGTTTTTCACATAGTCATTCGGGTGCCTCCACGAGGGACTTTTCGTAAGGGTTGAGGTTGTGAAGTCTTTTCGACACGAGTAAAAGTATTTTTTCTTCCATATTTTAAGCTTAGGACAATCTTGAGTGGATATGGTATGATACTAAAACGAGAAAACAACTTTTCAGATCGAGTTAACGACCCTGTCCCAATGGGCAAAAAAGTTCCTATGTTAACACCTATGGATTTTGAGTGAAAAATGGCCCGGAAGCGAAAGTGAAAAAAATTCGTATTTTAACCATTTATATGTGTAAGACTCTTAAACTTGAGCGTTTCCTTACAGATTCGTCGAAAACCTTCGAAAGAAACAAAGGTTTTTCACATAGTCATTCGGGTGCCTCCACGAGGGACTTTTCGTAAGGGTTGAGGTTGTGAAGTCTTTTCGACACGAGTAAAAGTATTTTTTCTTCCATATTTTAAGCTTAGGACAATCTTGAGTGGATATGGTATGATACTAAAACGAGAAAACAACTTTTCAGATCGAGTTAACGACCCTGTCCCAATGGGCAAAAAAGTTCCTATGTTAACACCTATGGATTTTGAGTGAAAAATGGCCCGGAAGCGAAAGTGAAAAAAATTCGTATTTTAACCATTTATATGTGTAAGACTCTTAAACTTGAGCGTTTCCTTACAGATTCGTCGAAAACCTTCGAAAGAAACAAAGGTTTTTCACATAGTCATTCGGGTGCCTCCACGAGGGACTTTTCGTAAGGGTTGAGGTTGTGAAGTCTTTTCGACACGAGTAAAAGTATTTTTTCTTCCATATTTTAAGCTTAGGACAATCTTGAGTGGATATGGTATGATACTAAAACGAGAAAACAACTTTTCAGATCGAGTTAACGACCCTGTCCCAATGGGCAAAAAAGTTCCTATGTTAACACCTATGGATTTTGAGTGAAAAATGGCCCGGAAGCGAAAGTGAAAAAAATTCGTATTTTAACCATTTATATGTGTAAGACTCTTAAACTTGAGCGTTTCCTTACAGATTCGTCGAAAACCTTCGAAAGAAACAAAGGTTTTTCACATAGTCATTCGGGTGCCTCCACGAGGGACTTTTCGTAAGGGTTGAGGTTGTGAAGTCTTTTCGACACGAGTCAATGTATTTTTTCTTCCATATTTTAAGCTTAGGACAATCTTTAGTGGATATGGTATGATACTAAAACGAGAAAACAACTTTTCAGATCGAGTTAACGACCCTGTCCCAATGGGCAAAAAAGTTCCTATGTTAACACCTATGGATTTTGAGGGAAAAATGGCCCGGAAGCGAAAGTGAAAAAAATTCGTATTTTAACCATTTATATGTGTAAGACTCTTAAACTTGAGCGTTTCCTTACAGATTCGTCGAAGACCTTCGAAAGAAACAAAGGTTTTTCACATAGTCATTCGGGTGCCTCCACGAGGGAATTTTCGTAAGGGTTGAGGTTGTGAAGTCTTTTCGACACGAGTAAAAGTATTTTTTCTTCCATATTTTAAGCATAGGACAATCTTCAGTGGATATGGTATGATACTAAAACGAGAAAACAACTTTTCAGATCGAGTTAACGACCCTGTCCCAATGGGCAAAAAAGTTCCTATGTTAACACCTATGGATTTTGAGTGAAAAATGGCCCGGAAGCGAAAGTGAAAAAAATTCGTATTTTAACCATTTATATGTGTAAGACTCTTAAACTTGAGCGTTTCCTTACAGATTCGTCGAAGACCTTCGAAAGAAACAAAGGTTTTTCACATAGTCATTCGGGTGCCTCCACGAGGGACATTTCGTAAGGGTTGAGGTTGTGAAGTCTTTTCGACACGAGTAAAAGTATTTTTTCTTCCATATTTTAAGCTTAGGACAATCTTGAGTGGATATGGTATGATACTAAAACGAGAAAACAACTTTTCAGATCGAGTTAACGACCCTGTCCCAATGGGCAAAAAAGTTCCTATGTTAACACCTATGGATTTTGAGTGAAAAATGGCCCGGAAGCGAAAGTGAAAAAAATTCGTATTTTAACCATTTATATGTGTAAGACTCTTAAACTTGAGCGTTTCCTTACAGATTCGTCGAAGACCTTCGAAAGAAACAAAGGTTTTTCACATAGTCATTCGGGTGCCTCCACGAGGGACTTTTCGTAAGGGTTGAGGTTGTGAAGTCTTTTCGACACGAGTAAAAGTATTTTTTCTTCCATATTTTAAGCTTAGGACAATCTTGAGTGGATATGGTATGATACTAAAACGAGAAAACAACTTTTCAGATCGAGTTAACGACCCTGTCCCAATGGGCAAAAAAGTTCCTATGTTAACACCTATGGATTTTGAGTGAAAAATGGCCCGGAAGCGAAAGTGAAAAAAATTCGTATTTTAACCATTTATATGTGTAAGACTCTTAAACTTGAGCGTTTCCTTACAGATTCGTCGAAGACCTTCGAAAGAAACAAAGGTTTTTCACATAGTCATTCGGGTGCCTCCACGAGGGACTTTTCGTAAGGGTTGAGGTTGTGAAGTCTTTTCGACACGAGTAAAAGTATTTTTTCTTCCATATTTTAAGCTTAGGACAATCTTGAGTGGATATGGTATGATACTAAAACGAGAAAACAACTTTTCAGATCGAGTTAACGACCCTGTCCCAATGGGCAAAAAAGTTCCTATGTTAACACCTATGGATTTTGAGTGAAAAATGGCCCGGAAGCGAAAGTGAAAAAAATTCGTATTTTAACCATTTATATGTGTAAGACTCTTAAACTTGAGCGTTTCCTTACAGATTCGTCGAAAACCTTCGAAAGAAACAAAGGTTTTTCACATAGTCATTCGGGTGCCTCCACGAGGGACTTTTCGTAAGGGTTGAGGTTGTGAAGTCTTTTCGACACGAGTCAATGTATTTTTTCTTCCATATTTTAAGCTTAGGACAATCTTTAGTGGATATGGTATGATACTAAAACGAGAAAACAACTTTTCAGATCGAGTTAACGACCCTGTCCCAATGGGCAAAAAAGTTCCTATGTTAACACCTATGGATTTTGAGGGAAAAATGGCCCGGAAGCGAAAGTGAAAAAAATTCGTATTTTAACCATTTATATGTGTAAGACTCTTAAACTTGAGCGTTTCCTTACAGATTCGTCGAAAACCTTCGAAAGAAACAAAGGTTTTTCACATAGTCATTCGGGTGCCTCCACGAGGGACTTTTCGTAAGGGTTGAGGTTGTGAAGTCTTTTCGACACGAGTAAAAGTATTTTTTCTTCCATATTTTAAGCTTAGGACAATCTTGAGTGGATATGGTATGATACTAAAACGAGAAAACAACTTTTCAGATCGAGTTAACGACCCTGTCCCAATGGGCAAAAAAGTTCCTATGTTAACACCTATGGATTTTGAGTGAAAAATGGCCCGGAAGCGAAAGTGAAAAAAATTCGTATTTTAACCATTTATATGTGTAAGACTCTTAAACTTGAGCGTTTCCTTACAGATTCGTCGAAAACCTTCGAAAGAAACAAAGGTTTTTCACATAGTCATTCGGGTGCCTCCACGAGGGACTTTTCGTAAGGGTTGAGGTTGTGAAGTCTTTTCGACACGAGTAAAAGTATTTTTTCTTCCATATTTTAAGCTTAGGACAATCTTGAGTGGATATGGTATGATACTAAAACGAGAAAACAACTTTTCAGATCGAGTTAACGACCCTGTCCCAATGGGCAAAAAAGTTCCTATGTTAACACCTATGGATTTTGAGTGAAAAATGGCCCGGAAGCGAAAGTGAAAAAAATTCGTATTTTAACCATTTATATGTGTAAGACTCTTAAACTTGAGCGTTTCCTTACAGATTCGTCGAAAACCTTCGAAAGAAACAAAGGTTTTTCACATAGTCATTCGGGTGCCTCCACGAGGGACTTTTCGTAAGGGTTGAGGTTGTGAAGTCTTTTCGACACGAGTAAAAGTATTTTTTCTTCCATATTTTAAGCTTAGGACAATCTTGAGTGGATATGGTATGATACTAAAACGAGAAAACAACTTTTCAGATCGAGTTAACGACCCTGTCCCAATGGGCAAAAAAGTTCCTATGTTAACACCTATGGATTTTGAGTGAAAAATGGCCCGGAAGCGAAAGTGAAAAAAATTCGTATTTTAACCATTTATATGTGTAAGACTCTTAAACTTGAGCGTTTCCTTACAGATTCGTCGAAAACCTTCGAAAGAAACAAAGGTTTTTCACATAGTCATTCGGGTGCCTCCACGAGGGACTTTTCGTAAGGGTTGAGGTTGTGAAGTCTTTTCGACACGAGTCAATGTATTTTTTCTTCCATATTTTAAGCTTAGGACAATCTTTAGTGGATATGGTATGATACTAAAACGAGAAAACAACTTTTCAGATCGAGTTAACGACCCTGTCCCAATGGGCAAAAAAGTTCCTATGTTAACACCTATGGATTTTGAGGGAAAAATGGCCCGGAAGCGAAAGTGAAAAAAATTCGTATTTTAACCATTTATATGTGTAAGACTCTTAAACTTGAGCGTTTCCTTACAGATTCGTCGAAGACCTTCGAAAGAAACAAAGGTTTTTCACATAGTCATTCGGGTGCCTCCACGAGGGAATTTTCGTAAGGGTTGAGGTTGTGAAGTCTTTTCGACACGAGTAAAAGTATTTTTTCTTCCATATTTTAAGCATAGGACAATCTTCAGTGGATATGGTATGATACTAAAACGAGAAAACAACTTTTCAGATCGAGTTAACGACCCTGTCCCAATGGGCAAAAAAGTTCCTATGTTAACACCTATGGATTTTGAGTGAAAAATGGCCCGGAAGCGAAAGTGAAAAAAATTCGTATTTTAACCATTTATATGTGTAAGACTCTTAAACTTGAGCGTTTCCTTACAGATTCGTCGAAGACCTTCGAAAGAAACAAAGGTTTTTCACATAGTCATTCGGGTGCCTCCACGAGGGACATTTCGTAAGGGTTGAGGTTGTGAAGTCTTTTCGACACGAGTAAAAGTATTTTTTCTTCCATATTTTAAGCTTAGGACAATCTTGAGTGGATATGGTATGATACTAAAACGAGAAAACAACTTTTCAGATCGAGTTAACGACCCTGTCCCAATGGGCAAAAAAGTTCCTATGTTAACACCTATGGATTTTGAGTGAAAAATGGCCCGGAAGCGAAAGTGAAAAAAATTCATATTTTAACCATTTATATGTGTAAGACTCTTAAACTTGAGCGTTTCCTTACAGATTCGTCGAAGACCTTCGAAAGAAACAAAGGTTTTTCACATAGTCATTCGGGTGCCTCCACGAGGGAATTTTCGTAAGGGTTGAGGTTGTGAAGTCTTTTCGACACGAGTAAAAGTATTTTTTCTTCCATATTTTAAGCATAGGACAATCTTCAGTGGATATGGTATGATACTAAAACGAGAAAACAACTTTTCAGATCGAGTTAACGACCCTGTCCCAATGGGCAAAAAAGTTCCTATGTTAACACCTATGGATTTTGAATGAAAAATGGCCCGGAAGCGAAAGTGAAAAAAATTCGTATTTTAACCATTTATATGTGTAAGACTCTTAAACTTGAGCGTTTCCTTACAGATTCGTCGAAGACCTTCGAAAGAAACAAAGGTTTTTCACATAGTCATTCGGGTGCCTCCACGAGGGACATTTCGTAAGGGTTGAGGTTGTGAAGTCTTTTCGACACGAGTAAAAGTATTTTTTCTTCCATATTTTAAGCTTAGGACAATCTTGAGTGGATATGGTATGATACTAAAACGAGAAAACAACTTTTCAGATCGAGTTAACGACCCTGTCCCAATGGGCAAAAAAGTTCCTATGTTAACACCTATGGATTTTGAGTGAAAAATGGCCCGGAAGCGAAAGTGAAAAAAATTCGTATTTTAACCATTTATATGTGTAAGACTCTTAAACTTGAGCGTTTCCTTACAGATTCGTCGAAGACCTTCGAAAGAAACAAAGGTTTTTCACATAGTCATTCGGGTGCCTCCACGAGGGACTTTTCGTAAGGGTTGAGGTTGTGAAGTCTTTTCGACACGAGTAAAAGTATTTTTTCTTCCATATTTTAAGCTTAGGACAATCTTGAGTGGATATGGTATGATACTAAAACGAGAAAACAACTTTTCAGATCGAGTTAACGACCCTGTCCCAATGGGCAAAAAAGTTCCTATGTTAACACCTATGGATTTTGAGTGAAAAATGGCCCGGAAGCGAAAGTGAAAAAAATTCGTATTTTAACCATTTATATGTGTAAGACTCTTAAACTTGAGCGTTTCCTTACAGATTCGTCGAAGACCTTCGAAAGAAACAAAGGTTTTTCACATAGTCATTCGGGTGCCTCCACGAGGGACTTTTCGTAAGGGTTGAGGTTGTGAAGTCTTTTCGACACGAGTAAAAGTATTTTTTCTTCCATATTTTAAGCTTAGGACAATCTTGAGTGGATATGGTATGATACTAAAACGAGAAAACAACTTTTCAGATCGAGTTAACGACCCTGTCCCAATGGGCAAAAAAGTTCCTATGTTAACACCTATGGATTTTGAGTGAAAAATGGCCCGGAAGCGAAAGTGAAAAAAATTCGTATTTTAACCATTTATATGTGTAAGACTCTTAAACTTGAGCGTTTCCTTACAGATTCGTCGAAGACCTTCGAAAGAAACAAAGGTTTTTCACATAGTCATTCGGGTGCCTCCACGAGGGACATTTCGTAAGGGTTGAGGTTGTGAAGTCTTTTCGACACGAGTAAAAGTATTTTTTCTTCCATATTTTAAGCTTAGGACAATCTTGAGTGGATATGGTATGATACTAAAACGAGAAAACAACTTTTCAGATCGAGTTAACGACCCTGTCCCAATGGGCAAAAAAGTTCCTATGTTAACACCTATGGATTTTGAGTGAAAAATGGCCCGGAAGCGAAAGTGAAAAAAATTCGTATTTTAACCATTTATATGTGTAAGACTCTTAAACTTGAGCGTTTCCTTACAGATTCGTCGAAAACCTTCGAAAGAAACAAAGGTTTTTCACATAGTCATTCGGGTGCCTCCACGAGGGACTTTTCGTAAGGGTTGAGGTTGTGAAGTCTTTTCGACACGAGTAAAAGTATTTTTTCTTCCATATTTTAAGCTTAGGACAATCTTGAGTGGATATGGTATGATACTAAAACGAGAAAACAACTTTTCAGATCGAGTTAACGACCCTGTCCCAATGGGCAAAAAAGTTCCTATGTTAACACCTATGGATTTTGAGTGAAAAATGGCCCGGAAGCGAAAGTGAAAAAAATTCGTATTTTAACCATTTATATGTGTAAGACTCTTAAACTTGAGCGTTTCCTTACAGATTCGTCGAAAACCTTCGAAAGAAACAAAGGTTTTTCACATAGTCATTCGGGTGCCTCCACGAGGGACTTTTCGTAAGGGTTGAGGTTGTGAAGTCTTTTCGACACGAGTAAAAGTATTTTTTCTTCCATATTTTAAGCTTAGGACAATCTTCAGTGGATATGGTATGATACTAAAATGAGAAAACAACTTTTCAGATCGAGTTAACGACCCTGTCCCAATGGGCAAAAAAGTTCCTATGTTAACACCTATGGATTTTGAGTGAAAAATGGCCCGGAAGCGAAAGTGAAAAAAATTCGTATTTTAACCATTTATATGTGTAAGACTCTTAAACTTGAGCGTTTCCTTACAGATTCGTCGAAGACCTTCGAAAGAAACAAAGGTTTTTCACATAGTCATTCGGGTGCCTCCACGAGGGAATTTTCGTAAGGGTTGAGGTTGTGAAGTCTTTTCGACACGAGTAAAAGTATTTTTTCTTCCATATTTTAAGCATAGGACAATCTTGAGTGGATATGGTATGATACTAAAACGAGAAAACAACTTTTCAGATCGAGTTAACGACCCTGTCCCAATGGGCAAAAAAGTTCCTATGTTAACACCTATGGATTTTGAGTGAAAAATGGCCCGGAAGCGAAAGTGAAAAAAATTCGTATTTTAACCATTTATATGTGTAAGACTCTTAAACTTGAGCGTTTCCTTACAGATTCGTCGAAGACCTTCGAAAGAAACAAAGGTTTTTCACATAGTCATTCGGGTGCCTCCACGAGGGACATTTCGTAAGGGTTGAGGTTGTGAAGTCTTTTCGACACGAGTAAAAGTATTTTTTCTTCCATATTTTAAGCTTAGGACAATCTTGAGTGGATATGGTATGATACTAAAACGAGAAAACAACTTTTCAGATCGAGTTAACGACCCTGTCCCAATGGGCAAAAAAGTTCCTATGTTAACACCTATGGATTTTGAGTGAAAAATGGCCCGGAAGCGAAAGTGAAAAAAATTCGTATTTTAACCATTTATATGTGTAAGACTCTTAAACTTGAGCGTTTCCTTACAGATTCGTCGAAGACCTTCGAAAGAAACAAAGGTTTTTCACATAGTCATTCGGGTGCCTCCACGAGGGACTTTTCGTAAGGGTTGAGGTTGTGAAGTCTTTTCGACACGAGTAAAAGTATTTTTTCTTCCATATTTTAAGCTTAGGACAATCTTGAGTGGATATGGTATGATACTAAAACGAGAAAACAACTTTTCAGATCGAGTTAACGACCCTGTCCCAATGGGCAAAAAAGTTCCTATGTTAACACCTATGGATTTTGAGTGAAAAATGGCCCGGAAGCGAAAGTGAAAAAAATCGTATTTTAACCATTTATATGTGTAAGACTCTTAAACTTGAGCGTTTCCTTACAGATTCGTCGAAAACCTTCGAAAGAAACAAAGGTTTTTCACATAGTCATTCGGGTGCCTCCACGAGGGACTTTTCGTAAGGGTTGAGGTTGTGAAGTCTTTTCGACACGAGTAAAAGTATTTTTTCTTCCATATTTTAAGCATAGGACAATCTTCAGTGGATATGGTATGATACTAAAACGAGAAAACAACTTTTCAGATCGAGTTAACGACCCTGTCCCAATGGGCAAAAAAGTTCCTATGTTAACACCTATGGATTTTGAGTGAAAAATGGCCCGGAAGCGAAAGTGAAAAAAATTCGTATTTTAACCATTTATATGTGTAAGACTCTTAAACTTGAGCGTTTCCTTACAGATTCGTCGAAGACCTTCGAAAGAAACAAAGGTTTTTCACATAGTCATTCGGGTGCCTCCACGAGGGACTTTTCGTAAGGGTTGAGGTTGTGAAGTCTTTTCGACACGAGTAAAAGTATTTTTTCTTCCATATTTTAAGCTTAGGACAATCTTGAGTGGATATGGTATGATACTAAAACGAGAAAACAACTTTTCAGATCGAGTTAACGACCCTGTCCCAATGGGCAAAAAAGTTCCTATGTTAACACCTATGGATTTTGAGTGAAAAATGGCCCGGAAGCGAAAGTGAAAAAAATTCGTATTTTAACCATTTATATGTGTAAGACTCTTAAACTTGAGCGTTTCCTTACAGATTCGTCGAAAACCTTCGAAAGAAACAAAGGTTTTTCACATAGTCATTCGGGTGCCTCCACGAGGGACTTTTCGTAAGGGTTGAGGTTGTGAAGTCTTTTCGACACGAGTAAAAGTATTTTTTCTTCCATATTTTAAGCTTAGGACAATCTTGAGTGGATATGGTATGATACTAAAACGAGAAAACAACTTTTCAGATCGAGTTAACGACCCTGTCCCAATGGGCAAAAAAGTTCCTATGTTAACACCTATGGATTTTGAGTGAAAAATGGCCCGGAAGCGAAAGTGAAAAAAATTCGTATTTTAACCATTTATATGTGTAAGACTCTTAAACTTGAGCGTTTCCTTACAGATTCGTCGAAAACCTTCGAAAGAAACAAAGGTTTTTCACATAGTCATTCGGGTGCCTCCACGAGGGACTTTTCGTAAGGGTTGAGGTTGTGAAGTCTTTTCGACACGAGTAAAAGTATTTTTTCTTCCATATTTTAAGCTTAGGACAATCTTCAGTGGATATGGTATGATACTAAAATGAGAAAACAACTTTTCAGATCGAGTTAACGACCCTGTCCCAATGGGCAAAAAAGTTCCTATGTTAACACCTATGGATTTTGAGTGAAAAATGGCCCGGAAGCGAAAGTGAAAAAAATTCGTATTTTAACCATTTATATGTGTAAGACTCTTAAACTTGAGCGTTTCCTTACAGATTCGTCGAAGACCTTCGAAAGAAACAAAGGTTTTTCACATAGTCATTCGGGTGCCTCCACGAGGGAATTTTCGTAAGGGTTGAGGTTGTGAAGTCTTTTCGACACGAGTAAAAGTATTTTTTCTTCCATATTTTAAGCATAGGACAATCTTGAGTGGATATGGTATGATACTAAAACGAGAAAACAACTTTTCAGATCGAGTTAACGACCCTGTCCCAATGGGCAAAAAAGTTCCTATGTTAACACCTATGGATTTTGAGTGAAAAATGGCCCGGAAGCGAAAGTGAAAAAAATTCGTATTTTAACCATTTATATGTGTAAGACTCTTAAACTTGAGCGTTTCCTTACAGATTCGTCGAAGACCTTCGAAAGAAACAAAGGTTTTTCACATAGTCATTCGGGTGCCTCCACGAGGGACATTTCGTAAGGGTTGAGGTTGTGAAGTCTTTTCGACACGAGTAAAAGTATTTTTTCTTCCATATTTTAAGCTTAGGACAATCTTGAGTGGATATGGTATGATACTAAAACGAGAAAACAACTTTTCAGATCGAGTTAACGACCCTGTCCCAATGGGCAAAAAAGTTCCTATGTTAACACCTATGGATTTTGAGTGAAAAATGGCCCGGAAGCGAAAGTGAAAAAAATTCGTATTTTAACCATTTATATGTGTAAGACTCTTAAACTTGAGCGTTTCCTTACAGATTCGTCGAAGACCTTCGAAAGAAACAAAGGTTTTTCACATAGTCATTCGGGTGCCTCCACGAGGGACTTTTCGTAAGGGTTGAGGTTGTGAAGTCTTTTCGACACGAGTAAAAGTATTTTTTCTTCCATATTTTAAGCTTAGGACAATCTTGAGTGGATATGGTATGATACTAAAACGAGAAAACAACTTTTCAAATCGAGTTAACGACCCTGTCCCAATGGGCAAAAAAGTTCCTATGTTAACACCTATGGATTTTGAGTGAAAAATGGCCCGGAAGCGAAAGTGAAAAAAATTCGTATTTTAACCATTTATATGTGTAAGACTCTTAAACTTGAGCGTTTCCTTACAGATTCGTCGAACACCTTCGAAAGAAACAAAGGTTTTTCACATAGTCATTCGGGTGCCTCCACGAGGGACTTTTCGTAAGGGTTGAGGTTGTGAAGTCTTTTCGACACGAGTAAAAGTATTTTTTCTTCCATATTTTAAGCTTAGGACAATCTTGAGTGGATATGGTATGATACTAAAACGAGAAAACAACTTTTCAGATCGAGTTAACGACCCTGTCCCAATGGGCAAAAAAGTTCCTATGTTAACACCTATGGATTTTGAGTGCAAAATGGCCCGGAAGCGAAAGTGAAAAAAATTCGTATTTTAACCATTTATATGTGTAAGACTCTTAAACTTGAGCGTTTCCTTACAGATTCGTCGAACACTTTCGAAAGAAACAAAGGTTTTTCACATAGTCATTCGGGTGCCTCCACGAGGGACTTTTCGTAAGGGTTGAGGTTGTGAAGTCTTTTCGACACGAGTAAAAGTATTTTTTCTTCCATATTTTAAGCTTAGGACAATCTTCAGTGGATATGGTATGATACTAAAATGAGAAAACAACTTTTCAGATCGAGTTAACGACCCTGTCCCAATGGGCAAAAAAGTTCCTATGTTAACACCTATGGATTTTGAGTGAAAAATGGCCCGGAAGCGAAAGTGAAAAAAATTCGTATTTTAACCATTTATATGTGTAAGACTCTTAAACTTGAGCGTTTCCTTACAGATTCGTCGAAGACCTTCGAAAGAAACAAAGGTTTTTCACATAGTCATTCGGGTGCCTCCACGAGGGAATTTTCGTAAGGGTTGAGGTTGTGAAGTCTTTTCGACACGAGTAAAAGTATTTTTTCTTCCATATTTTAAGCATAGGACAATCTTGAGTGGATATGGTATGATACTAAAACGAGAAAACAACTTTTCAGATCGAGTTAACGACCCTGTCCCAATGGGCAAAAAAGTTCCTATGTTAACACCTATGGATTTTGAGTGAAAAATGGCCCGGAAGCGAAAGTGAAAAAAATTCGTATTTTAACCATTTATATGTGTAAGACTCTTAAACTTGAGCGTTTCCTTACAGATTCGTCGAAGACCTTCGAAAGAAACAAAGGTTTTTCACATAGTCATTCGGGTGCCTCCACGAGGGACATTTCGTAAGGGTTGAGGTTGTGAAGTCTTTTCGACACGAGTAAAAGTATTTTTTCTTCCATATTTTAAGCTTAGGACAATCTTCAGTGGATATGGTATGATACTAAAACGAGAAAACAACTTTTCAGATCGAGTTAACGACCCTGTCCCAATGGGCAAAAAAGTTCCTATGTTAACACCTATGGATTTTGAGTGAAAAATGGCCCGGAAGCGAAAGTGAAAAAAATTCGTATTTTAACCATTTATATGTGTAAGACTCTTAAACTTGAGCGTTTCCTTACAGATTCGTCGAAGACCTTCGAAAGAAACAAAGGTTTTTCACATAGTCATTCGGGTGCCTCCACGAGGGACTTTTCGTAAGGGTTGAGGTTGTGAAGTCTTTTCGACACGAGTAAAAGTATTTTTTCTTCCATATTTTAAGCTTAGGACAATCTTGAGTGGATATGGTATGATACTAAAACGAGAAAACAACTTTTCAAATCGAGTTAACGACCCTGTCCCAATGGGCAAAAAAGTTCCTATGTTAACACCTATGGATTTTGAGTGAAAAATGGCCCGGAAGCGAAAGTGAAAAAAATCGTATTTTAACCATTTATATGTGTAAGACTCTTAAACTTGAGCGTTTCCTTACAGATTCGTCGAAAACCTTCGAAAGAAACAAAGGTTTTTCACATAGTCATTCGGGTGCCTCTACGAGGGACTTTTCGTAAGGGTTGAGGTTGTGAAGTCTTTTCGACACGAGTAAAAGTATTTTTTCTTCCATATTTTAAGCATAGGACAATCTTCAGTGGATATGGTATGATACTAAAACGAGAAAACAACTTTTCAGATCGAGTTAACGACCCTGTCCCAATGGGCAAAAAAGTTCCTATGTTAACACCTATGGATTTTGAGTGAAAAATGGCCCGGAAGCGAAAGTGAAAAAAATTCGTATTTTAACCATTTATATGTGTAAGACTCTTAAACTTGAGCGTTTCCTTACAGATTCGTCGAAAACCTTCGAAAGAAACAAAGGTTTTTCACATAGTCATTCGGGTGCCTCCACGAGGGACTTTTCGTAAGGGTTGAGGTTGTGAAGTCTTTTCGACACGAGTAAAAGTATTTTTTCTTCCATATTTTAAGCTTAGGACAATCTTGAGTGGATATGGTATGATACTAAAACGAGAAAACAACTTTTCAGATCGAGTTAACGACCCTGTCCCAATGGGCAAAAAAGTTCCTATGTTAACACCTATGGATTTTGAGTGCAAAATGGCCCGGAAGCGAAAGTGAAAAAAATTCGTATTTTAACCATTTATATGTGTAAGACTCTTAAACTTGAGCGTTTCCTTACAGATTCGTCGAAAACTTTCGAAAGAAACAAAGGTTTTTCACATAGTCATTCGGGTGCCTCCACGAGGGACTTTTCGTAAGGGTTGAGGTTGTGAAGTCTTTTCGACACGAGTAAAAGTATTTTTTCTTCCATATTTTAAGCTTAGGACAATCTTCAGTGGATATGGTATGATACTAAAATGAGAAAACAACTTTTCAGATCGAGTTAACGACCCTGTCCCAATGGGCAAAAAAGTTCCTATGTTAACACCTATGGATTTTGAGTGAAAAATGGCCCGGAAGCGAAAGTGAAAAAAATTCGTATTTTAACCATTTATATGTGTAAGACTCTTAAACTTGAGCGTTTCCTTACAGATTCGTCGAAGACCTTCGAAAGAAACAAAGGTTTTTCACATAGTCATTCGGGTGCCTCCACGAGGGAATTTTCGTAAGGGTTGAGGTTGTGAAGTCTTTTCGACACGAGTAAAAGTATTTTTTCTTCCATATTTTAAGCATAGGACAATCTTGAGTGGATATGGTATGATACTAAAACGAGAAAACAACTTTTCAGATCGAGTTAACGACCCTGTCCCAATGGGCAAAAAAGTTCCTATGTTAACACCTATGGATTTTGAGTGAAAAATGGCCCGGAAGCGAAAGTGAAAAAAATTCGTATTTTAACCATTTATATGTGTAAGACTCTTAAACTTGAGCGTTTCCTTACAGATTCGTCGAAGACCTTCGAAAGAAACAAAGGTTTTTCACATAGTCATTCGGGTGCCTCCACGAGGGACATTTCGTAAGGGTTGAGGTTGTGAAGTCTTTTCGACACGAGTAAAAGTATTTTTTCTTCCATATTTTAAGCTTAGGACAATCTTCAGTGGATATGGTATGATACTAAAACGAGAAAACAACTTTTCAGATCGAGTTAACGACCCTGTCCCAATGGGCAAAAAAGTTCCTATGTTAACACCTATGGATTTTGAGTGAAAAATGGCCCGGAAGCGAAAGTGAAAAAAATTCGTATTTTAACCATTTATATGTGTAAGACTCTTAAACTTGAGCGTTTCCTTACAGATTCGTCGAAAACTTTCGAAAGAAACAAAGGTTTTTCACATAGTCATTCGGGTGCCTCCACGAGGGACTTTTCGTAAGGGTTGAGGTTGTGAAGTCTTTTCGACACGAGTAAAAGTATTTTTTCTTCCATATTTTAAGCTTAGGACAATCTTCAGTGGATATGGTATGATACTAAAATGAGAAAACAACTTTTCAGATCGAGTTAACGACCCTGTCCCAATGGGCAAAAAAGTTCCTATGTTAACACCTATGGATTTTGAGTGAAAAATGGCCCGGAAACGAAAGTGAAAAAAATTCGTATTTTAACCATTTATATGTGTAAGACTCTTAAACTTGAGCGTTTCCTTACAGATTCGTCGAAGACCTTCGAAAGAAACAAAGGTTTTTCACATAGTCATTCGGGTGCCTCCACGAGGGAATTTTCGTAAGGGTTGAGGTTGTGAAGTCTTTTCGACACGAGTAAAAGTATTTTTTCTTCCATATTTTAAGCATAGGACAATCTTGAGTGGATATGGTATGATACTAAAACGAGAAAACAACTTTTCAGATCGAGTTAACGACCCTGTCCCAATGGGCAAAAAAGTTCCTATGTTAACACCTATGGATTTTGAGTGAAAAATGGCCCGGAAGCGAAAGTGAAAAAAATTCGTATTTTAACCATTTATATGTGTAAGACTCTTAAACTTGAGCGTTTCCTTACAGATTCGTCGAAGACCTTCGAAAGAAACAAAGGTTTTTCACATAGTCATTCGGGTGCCTCCACGAGGGACATTTCGTAAGGGTTGAGGTTGTGAAGTCTTTTCGACACGAGTAAAAGTATTTTTTCTTCCATATTTTAAGCTTAGGACAATCTTGAGTGGATATGGTATGATACTAAAACGAGAAAACAACTTTTCAGATCGAGTTAACGACCCTGTCCCAATGGGCAAAAAAGTTCCTATGTTAACACCTATGGATTTTGAGTGAAAAATGGCCCGGAAGCGAAAGTGAAAAAAATTCGTATTTTAACCATTTATATGTGTAAGACTCTTAAACTTGAGCGTTTCCTTACAGATTCGTCGAAGACCTTCGAAAGAAACAAAGGTTTTTCACATAGTCATTCGGGTGCCTCCACGAGGGACTTTTCGTAAGGGTTGAGGTTGTGAAGTCTTTTCGACACGAGTAAAAGTATTTTTTCTTCCATATTTTAAGCTTAGGACAATCTTGAGTGGATATGGTATGATACTAAAACGAGAAAACAACTTTTCAGATCGAGTTAACGACCCTGTCCCAATGGGCAAAAAAGTTCCTATGTTAACACCTATGGATTTTGAGTGAAAAATGGCCCGGAAGCGAAAGTGAAAAAAATTCATATTTTAACCATTTATATGTGTAAGACTCTTAAACTTGAGCGTTTCCTTACAGATTCGTCGAAGACCTTCGAAAGAAACAAAGGTTTTTCACATAGTCATTCGGGTGCCTCCACGAGGGAATTTTCGTAAGGGTTGAGGTTGTGAAGTATTTTCGACACGAGTAAAAGTATTTTTTCTTCCATATTTTAAGCTTAGGACAATCTTCAGTGGATATGGTATGATACTAAAATGAGAAAACAACTTTTCAGATCGAGTTAACGACCCTGTCCCAATGGGCAAAAAAGTTCCTATGTTAACACCTATGGATTTTGAGTGAAAAATGGCCCGGAAGCGAAAGTGAAAAAAATCGTATTTTAACCATTTATATGTGTAAGACTCTTAAACTTGAGCGTTTCCTTACAGATTCGTCGAAAACCTTCGAAAGAAACAAAGGTTTTTCACATAGTCATTCGGGTGCCTCTACGAGGGACTTTTCGTAAGGGTTGAGGTTGTGAAGTCTTTTCGACACGAGTAAAAGTATTTTTTCTTCCATATTTTAAGCATAGGACAATCTTCAGTGGATATGGTATGATACTAAAACGAGAAAACAACTTTTCAGATCGAGTTAACGACCCTGTCCCAATGGGCAAAAAAGTTCCTATGTTAACACCTATGGATTTTGAGTGAAAAATGGCCCGGAAGCGAAAGTGAAAAAAATTCGTATTTTAACCATTTATATGTGTAAGACTCTTAAACTTGAGCGTTTCCTTACAGATTCGTCGAAGACCTTCGAAAGAAACAAAGGTTTTTCACATAGTCATTCGGGTGCCTCCACGAGGGACTTTTCGTAAGGGTTGAGGTTGTGAAGTCTTTTCGACACGAGTAAAAGTATTTTTTCTTCCATATTTTAAGCTTAGGACAATCTTGAGTGGATATGGTATGATACTAAAACGAGAAAACAACTTTTCAGATCGAGTTAACGACCCTGTCCCAATGGGCAAAAAAGTTCCTATGTTAACACCTATGGATTTTGAGTGAAAAATGGCCCGGAAGCGAAAGTGAAAAAAATTCGTATTTTAACCATTTATATGTGTAAGACTCTTAAACTTGAGCGTTTCCTTACAGATTCGTCGAAAACCTTCGAAAGAAACAAAGGTTTTTCACATAGTCATTCGGGTGCCTCCACGAGGGACTTTTCGTAAGGGTTGAGGTTGTGAAGTCTTTTCGACACGAGTAAAAGTATTTTTTCTTCCATATTTTAAGCTTAGGACAATCTTGAGTGGATATGGTATGATACTAAAACGAGAAAACAACTTTTCAGATCGAGTTAACGACCCTGTCCCAATGGGCAAAAAAGTTCCTATGTTAACACCTATGGATTTTGAGTGCAAAATGGCCCGGAAGCGAAAGTGAAAAAAATTCGTATTTTAACCATTTATATGTGTAAGACTCTTAAACTTGAGCGTTTCCTTACAGATTCGTCGAAAACTTTCGAAAGAAACAAAGGTTTTTCACATAGTCATTCGGGTGCCTCCACGAGGGACTTTTCGTAAGGGTTGAGGTTGTGAAGTCTTTTCGACACGAGTAAAAGTATTTTTTCTTCCATATTTTAAGCTTAGGACAATCTTCAGTGGATATGGTATGATACTAAAATGAGAAAACAACTTTTCAGATCGAGTTAACGACCCTGTCCCAATGGGCAAAAAAGTTCCTATGTTAACACCTATGGATTTTGAGTGAAAAATGGCCCGGAAGCGAAAGTGAAAAAAATTCGTATTTTAACCATTTATATGTGTAAGACTCTTAAACTTGAGCGTTTCCTTACAGATTCGTCGAAGACCTTCGAAAGAAACAAAGGTTTTTCACATAGTCATTCGGGTGCCTCCACGAGGGAATTTTCGTAAGGGTTGAGGTTGTGAAGTCTTTTCGACACGAGTAAAAGTATTTTTTCTTCCATATTTTAAGCATAGGACAATCTTGAGTGGATATGGTATGATACTAAAACGAGAAAACAACTTTTCAGATCGAGTTAACGACCCTGTCCCAATGGGCAAAAAAGTTCCTATGTTAACACCTATGGATTTTGAGTGAAAAATGGCCCGGAAGCGAAAGTGAAAAAAATTCGTATTTTAACCATTTATATGTGTAAGACTCTTAAACTTGAGCGTTTCCTTACAGATTCGTCGAAGACCTTCGAAAGAAACAAAGGTTTTTCACATAGTCATTCGGGTGCCTCCACGAGGGACATTTCGTAAGGGTTGAGGTTGTGAAGTCTTTTCGACACGAGTAAAAGTATTTTTTCTTCCATATTTTAAGCTTAGGACAATCTTGAGTGGATATGGTATGATACTAAAACGAGAAAACAACTTTTCAGATCGAGTTAACGACCCTGTCCCAATGGGCAAAAAAGTTCCTATGTTAACACCTATGGATTTTGAGTGAAAAATGGCCCGGAAGCGAAAGTGAAAAAAATTCGTATTTTAACCATTTATATGTGTAAGACTCTTAAACTTGAGCGTTTCCTTACAGATTCGTCGAAGACCTTCGAAAGAAACAAAGGTTTTTCACATAGTCATTCGGGTGCCTCCACGAGGGACTTTTCGTAAGGGTTGAGGTTGTGAAGTCTTTTCGACACGAGTAAAAGTATTTTTTCTTCCATATTTTAAGCTTAGGACAATCTTGAGTGGATATGGTATGATACTAAAACGAGAAAACAACTTTTCAGATCGAGTTAACGACCCTGTCCCAATGGGCAAAAAAGTTCCTATGTTAACACCTATGGATTTTGAGTGAAAAATGGCCCGGAAGCGAAAGTGAAAAAAATTCATATTTTAACCATTTATATGTGTAAGACTCTTAAACTTGAGCGTTTCCTTACAGATTCGTCGAAGACCTTCGAAAGAAACAAAGGTTTTTCACATAGTCATTCGGGTGCCTCCACGAGGGAATTTTCGTAAGGGTTGAGGTTGTGAAGTCTTTTCGACACGAGTAAAAGTATTTTTTCTTCCATATTTTAAGCTTAGGACAATCTTCAGTGGATATGGTATGATACTAAAATGAGAAAACAACTTTTCAGATCGAGTTAACGACCCTGTCCCAATGGGCAAAAAAGTTCCTATGTTAACACCTATGGATTTTGAGTGAAAAATGGCCCGGAAGCGAAAGTGAAAAAAATCGTATTTTAACCATTTATATGTGTAAGACTCTTAAACTTGAGCGTTTCCTTACAGATTCGTCGAAAACCTTCGAAAGAAACAAAGGTTTTTCACATAGTCATTCGGGTGCCTCTACGAGGGACTTTTCGTAAGGGTTGAGGTTGTGAAGTCTTTTCGACACGAGTAAAAGTATTTTTTCTTCCATATTTTAAGCATAGGACAATCTTCAGTGGATATGGTATGATACTAAAACGAGAAAACAACTTTTCAGATCGAGTTAACGACCCTGTCCCAATGGGCAAAAAAGTTCCTATGTTAACACCTATGGATTTTGAGTGAAAAATGGCCCGGAAGCGAAAGTGAAAAAAATTCGTATTTTAACCATTTATATGTGTAAGACTCTTAAACTTGAGCGTTTCCTTACAGATTCGTCGAAGACCTTCGAAAGAAACAAAGGTTTTTCACATAGTCATTCGGGTGCCTCCACGAGGGACTTTTCGTAAGGGTTGAGGTTGTGAAGTCTTTTCGACACGAGTAAAAGTATTTTTTCTTCCATATTTTAAGCTTAGGACAATCTTGAGTGGATATGGTATGATACTAAAACGAGAAAACAACTTTTCAGATCGAGTTAACGACCCTGTCCCAATGGGCAAAAAAGTTCCTATGTTAACACCTATGGATTTTGAGTGAAAAATGGCCCGGAAGCGAAAGTGAAAAAAATTCGTATTTTAACCATTTATATGTGTAAGACTCTTAAACTTGAGCGTTTCCTTACAGATTCGTCGAAAACCTTCGAAAGAAACAAAGGTTTTTCACATAGTCATTCGGGTGCCTCCACGAGGGACTTTTCGTAAGGGTTGAGGTTGTGAAGTCTTTTCGACACGAGTAAAAGTATTTTTTCTTCCATATTTTAAGCTTAGGACAATCTTGAGTGGATATGGTATGATACTAAAACGAGAAAACAACTTTTCAGATCGAGTTAACGACCCTGTCCCAATGGGCAAAAAAGTTCCTATGTTAACACCTATGGATTTTGAGTGCAAAATGGCCCGGAAGCGAAAGTGAAAAAAATTCGTATTTTAACCATTTATATGTGTAAGACTCTTAAACTTGAGCGTTTCCTTACAGATTCGTCGAAAACTTTCGAAAGAAACAAAGGTTTTTCACATAGTCATTCGGGTGCCTCCACGAGGGACTTTTCGTAAGGGTTGAGGTTGTGAAGTCTTTTCGACACGAGTAAAAGTATTTTTTCTTCCATATTTTAAGCTTAGGACAATCTTCAGTGGATATGGTATGATACTAAAATGAGAAAACAACTTTTCAGATCGAGTTAACGACCCTGTCCCAATGGGCAAAAAAGTTCCTATGTTAACACCTATGGATTTTGAGTGAAAAATGGCCCGGAAGCGAAAGTGAAAAAAATTCGTATTTTAACCATTTATATGTGTAAGACTCTTAAACTTGAGCGTTTCCTTACAGATTCGTCGAAGACCTTCGAAAGAAACAAAGGTTTTTCACATAGTCATTCGGGTGCCTCCACGAGGGAATTTTCGTAAGGGTTGAGGTTGTGAAGTCTTTTCGACACGAGTAAAAGTATTTTTTCTTCCATATTTTAAGCATAGGACAATCTTGAGTGGATATGGTATGATACTAAAACGAGAAAACAACTTTTCAGATCGAGTTAACGACCCTGTCCCAATGGGCAAAAAAGTTCCTATGTTAACACCTATGGATTTTGAGTGAAAAATGGCCCGGAAGCGAAAGTGAAAAAAATTCGTATTTTAACCATTTATATGTGTAAGACTCTTAAACTTGAGCGTTTCCTTACAGATTCGTCGAAGACCTTCGAAAGAAACAAAGGTTTTTCACATAGTCATTCGGGTGCCTCCACGAGGGACATTTCGTAAGGGTTGAGGTTGTGAAGTCTTTTCGACACGAGTAAAAGTATTTTTTCTTCCATATTTTAAGCTTAGGACAATCTTGAGTGGATATGGTATGATACTAAAACGAGAAAACAACTTTTCAGATCGAGTTAACGACCCTGTCCCAATGGGCAAAAAAGTTCCTATGTTAACACCTATGGATTTTGAGTGAAAAATGGCCCGGAAGCGAAAGTGAAAAAAATTCGTATTTTAACCATTTATATGTGTAAGACTCTTAAACTTGAGCGTTTCCTTACAGATTCGTCGAAAACTTTCGAAAGAAACAAAGGTTTTTCACATAGTCATTCGGGTGCCTCCACGAGGGACTTTTCGTAAGGGTTGAGGTTGTGAAGTCTTTTCGACACGAGTAAAAGTATTTTTTCTTCCATATTTTAAGCTTAGGACAATCTTCAGTGGATATGGTATGATACTAAAATGAGAAAACAACTTTTCAGATCGAGTTAACGACCCTGTCCCAATGGGCAAAAAAGTTCCTATGTTAACACCTATGGATTTTGAGTGAAAAATGGCCCGGAAGCGAAAGTGAAAAAAATTCGTATTTTAACCATTTATATGTGTAAGACTCTTAAACTTGAGCGTTTCCTTACAGATTCGTCGAAGACCTTCGAAAGAAACAAAGGTTTTTCACATAGTCATTCGGGTGCCTCCACGAGGGAATTTTCGTAAGGGTTGAGGTTGTGAAGTCTTTTCGACACGAGTAAAAGTATTTTTTCTTCCATATTTTAAGCATAGGACAATCTTGAGTGGATATGGTATGATACTAAAACGAGAAAACAACTTTTCAGATCGAGTTAACGACCCTGTCCCAATGGGCAAAAAAGTTCCTATGTTAACACCTATGGATTTTGAGTGAAAAATGGCCCGGAAGCGAAAGTGAAAAAAATTCGTATTTTAACCATTTATATGTGTAAGACTCTTAAACTTGAGCGTTTCCTTACAGATTCGTCGAAGACCTTCGAAAGAAACAAAGGTTTTTCACATAGTCATTCGGGTGCCTCCACGAGGGACATTTCGTAAGGGTTGAGGTTGTGAAGTCTTTTCGACACGAGTAAAAGTATTTTTTCTTCCATATTTTAAGCTTAGGACAATCTTGAGTGGATATGGTATGATACTAAAACGAGAAAACAACTTTTCAGATCGAGTTAACGACCCTGTCCCAATGGGCAAAAAAGTTCCTATGTTAACACCTATGGATTTTGAGTGAAAAATGGCCCGGAAGCGAAAGTGAAAAAAATTCGTATTTTAACCATTTATATGTGTAAGACTCTTAAACTTGAGCGTTTCCTTACAGATTCGTCGAAGACCTTCGAAAGAAACAAAGGTTTTTCACATAGTCATTCGGGTGCCTCCACGAGGGAATTTTCGTAAGGGTTGAGGTTGTGAAGTCTTTTCGACACGAGTAAAAGTATTTTTTCTTCCATATTTTAAGCATAGGACAATCTTGAGTGGATATGGTATGATACTAAAACGAGAAAACAACTTTTCAGATCGAGTTAACGACCCTGTCCCAATGGGCAAAAAAGTTCCTATGTTAACACCTATGGATTTTGAGTGAAAAATGGCCCGGAAGCGAAAGTGAAAAAAATTCGTATTTTAACCATTTATATGTGTAAGACTCTTAAACTTGAGCGTTTCCTTACAGATTCGTCGAAGACCTTCGAAAGAAACAAAGGTTTTTCACATAGTCATTCGGGTGCCTCCACGAGGGACATTTCGTAAGGGTTGAGGTTGTGAAGTCTTTTCGACACGAGTAAAAGTATTTTTTCTTCCATATTTTAAGCTTAGGACAATCTTGAGTGGATATGGTATGATACTAAAACGAGAAAACAACTTTTCAGATCGAGTTAACGACCCTGTCCCAATGGGCAAAAAAGTTCCTATGTTAACACCTATGGATTTTGAGTGAAAAATGGCCCGGAAGCGAAAGTGAAAAAAATTCGTATTTTAACCATTTATATGTGTAAGACTCTTAAACTTGAGCGTTTCCTTACAGATTCGTCGAAGACCTTCGAAAGAAACAAAGGTTTTTCACATAGTCATTCGGGTGCCTCCACGAGGGAATTTTCGTAAGGGTTGAGGTTGTGAAGTCTTTTCGACACGAGTAAAAGTATTTTTTCTTCCATATTTTAAGCATAGGACAATCTTGAGTGGATATGGTATGATACTAAAACGAGAAAACAACTTTTCAGATCGAGTTAACGACCCTGTCCCAATGGGCAAAAAAGTTCCTATGTTAACACCTATGGATTTTGAGTGAAAAATGGCCCGGAAGCGAAAGTGAAAAAAATTCGTATTTTAACCATTTATATGTGTAAGACTCTTAAACTTGAGCGTTTCCTTACAGATTCGTCGAAGACCTTCGAAAGAAACAAAGGTTTTTCACATAGTCATTCGGGTGCCTCCACGAGGGACATTTCGTAAGGGTTGAGGTTGTGAAGTCTTTTCGACACGAGTAAAAGTATTTTTTCTTCCATATTTTAAGCTTAGGACAATCTTGAGTGGATATGGTATGATACTAAAACGAGAAAACAACTTTTCAGATCGAGTTAACGACCCTGTCCCAATGGGCAAAAAAGTTCCTATGTTAACACCTATGGATTTTGAGTGAAAAATGGCCCGGAAGCGAAAGGGAAAAAAATTCGTATTTTAACCATTTATATGTGTAAGACTCTTAAACTTGAGCGTTTCCTTACAGATTCGTCGAAGACCTTCGAAAGAAACAAAGGTTTTTCACATAGTCATTCGGGTGCCTCCACGAGGGAATTTTCGTAAGGGTTGAGGTTGTGAAGTCTTTTCGACACGAGTAAAAGTATTTTTTCTTCCATATTTTAAGCTTAGGACAATCTTGAGTGGATATGGTATGATACTAAAACGAGAAAACAACTTTTCAGATCGAGTTAACGACCCTGTCCCAATGGGCAAAAAAGTTCCTATGTTAACACCTATGGATTTTGAGTGAAAAATGGCCCGGAAGCGAAAGTGAAAAAAATTCGTATTTTA
Organism: Cucurbita pepo subsp. pepo; assembly: GCF_057944985.1. Classification (NCBI taxonomy): domain Eukaryota; kingdom Viridiplantae; phylum Streptophyta; class Magnoliopsida; order Cucurbitales; family Cucurbitaceae; genus Cucurbita; species Cucurbita pepo. The sequence continues at coordinate 1,789,904 of NC_141811.1, read as the reverse complement.
ACCATTTATATGTGTAAGACTCTTAAACTTGAGCGTTTCCTTACAGATTCGTCGAAGACCTTCGAAAGAAACAAAGGTTTTTCACATAGTCATTCGGGTGCCTCCACGAGGGACTTTTCGTAAGGGTTGAGGTTGTGAAGTCTTTTCGACACGAGTAAAAGTATTTTTTCTTCCATATTTTAAGCTTAGGACAATCTTGAGTGGATATGGTATGATACTAAAACGAGAAAACAACTTTTCAGATCGAGTTAACGACCCTGTCCCAATGGGCAAAAAAGTTCCTATGTTAACACCTATGGATTTTGAGTGAAAAATGGCCCGGAAGCGAAAGTGAAAAAAATTCGTATTTTAACCATTTATATGTGTAAGACTCTTAAACTTGAGCGTTTCCTTACAGATTCGTCGAAAACCTTCGAAAGAAACAAAGGTTTTTCACATAGTCATTCGGGTGCCTCCACGAGGGACTTTTCGTAAGGGTTGAGGTTGTGAAGTCTTTTCGACACGAGTAAAAGTATTTTTTCTTCCATATTTTAAGCTTAGGACAATCTTCAGTGGATATGGTATGATACTAAAATGAGAAAACAACTTTTCAGATCGAGTTAACGACCCTGTCCCAATGGGCAAAAAAGTTCCTATGTTAACACCTATGGATTTTGAGTGAAAAATGGCCCGGAAGCGAAAGTGAAAAAAATTCATATTTTAACCATTTATATGTGTAAGACTCTTAAACTTGAGCGTTTCCTTACAGATTCGTCGAAGACCTTCGAAAGAAACAAAGGTTTTTCACATAGTCATTCGGGTGCCTCCACGAGGGAATTTTCGTAAGGGTTGAGGTTGTGAAGTCTTTTCGACACGAGTAAAAGTATTTTTTCTTCCATATTTTAAGCATAGGACAATCTTCAGTGGATATGGTATGATACTAAAACGAGAAAACAACTTTTCAGATCGAGTTAACGACCCTGTCCCAATGGGCAAAAAAGTTCCTATGTTAACACCTATGGATTTTGAGTGAAAAATGGCCCGGAAGCGAAAGTGAAAAAAATTCGTATTTTAACCATTTATATGTGTAAGACTCTTAAACTTGAGCGTTTCCTTACAGATTCGTCGAAGACCTTCGAAAGAAACAAAGGTTTTTCACATAGTCATTCGGGTGCCTCCACGAGGGAATTTTCGTAAGGGTTGAGGTTGTGAAGTCTTTTCGACACGAGTAAAAGTATTTTTTCTTCCATATTTTAAGCATAGGACAATCTTCAGTGGATATGGTATGATACTAAAACGAGAAAACAACTTTTCAGATCGAGTTAACGACCCTGTCCCAATGGGCAAAAAAGTTCCTATGTTAACACCTATGGATTTTGAGTGAAAAATGGCCCGGAAGCGAAAGTGAAAAAAATTCGTATTTTAACCATTTATATGTGTAAGACTCTTAAACTTGAGCGTTTCCTTACAGATTCGTCGAAGACCTTCGAAAGAAACAAAGGTTTTTCACATAGTCATTCGGGTGCCTCCACGAGGGACATTTCGTAAGGGTTGAGGTTGTGAAGTCTTTTCGACACGAGTAAAAGTATTTTTTCTTCCATATTTTAAGCTTAGGACAATCTTGAGTGGATATGGTATGATACTAAAACGAGAAAACAACTTTTCAGATCGAGTTAACGACCCTGTCCCAATGGGCAAAAAAGTTCCTATGTTAACACCTATGGATTTTGAGTGAAAAATGGCCTGGAAGCGAAAGTGAAAAAAATTCGTATTTTAACCATTTATATGTGTAAGACTCTTAAACTTGAGTGTTTCCTTACAGATTCGTCGAAAACCTTCGAAAGAAACAAAGGTTTTTCACATAGTCATTCGGGTGCCTCCACGAGGGACTTTTCGTAAGGGTTGAGGTTGTGAAGTCTTTTCGACACGAGTCAATGTATTTTTTCTTCCATATTTTAAGCTTAGGACAATCTTTAGTGGATATGGTATGATACTAAAACGAGAAAACAACTTTTCAGATCGAGTTAACGACCCTGTCCCAATGGGCAAAAAAGTTCCTATGTTAACACCTATGGATTTTGAGTGAAAAATGGCCCGGAAGCGAAAGTGAAAAAAATTCGTATTTTAACCATTTATATGTGTAAGACTCTTAAACTTGAGCGTTTCCTTACAGATTCGTCGAAAACCTTCGAAAGAAACAAAGGTTTTTCACATAGTCATTCGGGTGCCTCCACGAGGGACTTTTCGTAAGGGTTGAGGTTGTGAAGTCTTTTCGACACGAGTAAAAGTATTTTTTCTTCCATATTTTAAGCTTAGGACAATCTTGAGTGGATATGGTATGATACTAAAACGAGAAAACAACTTTTCAGATCGAGTTAACGACCCTGTCCCAATGGGCAAAAAAGTTCCTATGTTAACACCTATGGATTTTGAGTGAAAAATGGCCCGGAAGCGAAAGTGAAAAAAATTCGTATTTTAACCATTTATATGTGTAAGACTCTTAAACTTGAGCGTTTCCTTACAGATTCGTCGAAGACCTTCGAAAGAAACAAAGGTTTTTCACATAGTCATTCGGGTGCCTCCACGAGGGACTTTTCGTAAGGGTTGAGGTTGTGAAGTCTTTTCGACACGAGTAAAAGTATTTTTTCTTCCATATTTTAAGCTTAGGACAATCTTGAGTGGATATGGTATGATACTAAAACGAGAAAACAACTTTTCAGATCGAGTTAACGACCCTGTCCCAATGGGCAAAAAAGTTCCTATGTTAACACCTATGGATTTTGAGTGAAAAATGGCCCGGAAGCGAAAGTGAAAAAAATTCGTATTTTAACCATTTATATGTGTAAGACTCTTAAACTTGAGCGTTTCCTTACAGATTCGTCGAAAACCTTCGAAAGAAACAAAGGTTTTTCACATAGTCATTCGGGTGCCTCCACGAGGGACTTTTCGTAAGGGTTGAGGTTGTGAAGTCTTTTCGACACGAGTAAAAGTATTTTTTCTTCCATATTTTAAGCTTAGGACAATCTTGAGTGGATATGGTATGATACTAAAACGAGAAAACAACTTTTCAGATCGAGTTAACGACCCTGTCCCAATGGGCAAAAAAGTTCCTATGTTAACACCTATGGATTTTGAGTGAAAAATGGCCCGGAAGCGAAAGTGAAAAAAATTCGTATTTTAACCATTTATATGTGTAAGACTCTTAAACTTGAGCGTTTCCTTACAGATTCGTCGAAAACCTTCGAAAGAAACAAAGGTTTTTCACATAGTCATTCGGGTGCCTCCACGAGGGACTTTTCGTAAGGGTTGAGGTTGTGAAGTCTTTTCGACACGAGTAAAAGTATTTTTTCTTCCATATTTTAAGCTTAGGACAATCTTCAGTGGATATGGTATGATACTAAAATGAGAAAACAACTTTTCAGATCGAGTTAACGACCCTGTCCCAATGGGCAAAAAAGTTCCTATGTTAACACCTATGGATTTTGAGTGAAAAATGGCCCGGAAGCGAAAGTGAAAAAAATTCATATTTTAACCATTTATATGTGTAAGACTCTTAAACTTGAGCGTTTCCTTACAGATTCGTCGAAGACCTTCGAAAGAAACAAAGGTTTTTCACATAGTCATTCGGGTGCCTCCACGAGGGAATTTTCGTAAGGGTTGAGGTTGTGAAGTCTTTTCGACACGAGTAAAAGTATTTTTTCTTCCATATTTTAAGCATAGGACAATCTTCAGTGGATATGGTATGATACTAAAACGAGAAAACAACTTTTCAGATCGAGTTAACGACCCTGTCCCAATGGGCAAAAAAGTTCCTATGTTAACACCTATGGATTTTGAGTGAAAAATGGCCTGGAAGCGAAAGTGAAAAAAATTCGTATTTTAACCATTTATATGTGTAAGACTCTTAAACTTGAGCGTTTCCTTACAGATTCGTCGAAGACCTTCGAAAGAAACAAAGGTTTTTCACATAGTCATTCGGGTGCCTCCACGAGGGACATTTCGTAAGGGTTGAGGTTGTGAAGTCTTTTCGACACGAGTAAAAGTATTTTTTCTTCCATATTTTAAGCTTAGGACAATCTTGAGTGGATATGGTATGATACTAAAACGAGAAAACAACTTTTCAGATCGAGTTAACGACCCTGTCCCAATGGGCAAAAAAGTTCCTATGTTAACACCTATGGATTTTGAGTGAAAAATGGCCCGGAAGCGAAAGTGAAAAAAATTCGTATTTTAACCATTTATATGTGTAAGACTCTTAAACTTGAGCGTTTCCTTACAGATTCGTCGAAAACCTTCGAAAGAAACAAAGGTTTTTCACATAGTCATTCGGGTGCCTCCACGAGGGACTTTTCGTAAGGGTTGAGGTTGTGAAGTCTTTTCGACACGAGTAAAAGTATTTTTTCTTCCATATTTTAAGCTTAGGACAATCTTGAGTGGATATGGTATGATACTAAAACGAGAAAACAACTTTTCAGATCGAGTTAACGACCCTGTCCCAATGGGCAAAAAAGTTCCTATGTTAACACCTATGGATTTTGAGTGAAAAATGGCCCGGAAGCGAAAGTGAAAAAAATTCGTATTTTAACCATTTATATGTGTAAGACTCTTAAACTTGAGCGTTTCCTTACAGATTCGTCGAAGACCTTCGAAAGAAACAAAGGTTTTTCACATAGTCATTCGGGTGCCTCCACGAGGGACTTTTCGTAAGGGTTGAGGTTGTGAAGTCTTTTCGACACGAGTAAAAGTATTTTTTCTTCCATATTTTAAGCTTAGGACAATCTTGAGTGGATATGGTATGATACTAAAACGAGAAAACAACTTTTCAGATCGAGTTAACGACCCTGTCCCAATGGGCAAAAAAGTTCCTATGTTAACACCTATGGATTTTGAGTGAAAAATGGCCCGGAAGCGAAAGTGAAAAAAATTCATATTTTAACCATTTATATGTGTAAGACTCTTAAACTTGAGCGTTTCCTTACAGATTCGTCGAAAACCTTCGAAAGAAACAAAGGTTTTTCACATAGTCATTCGGGTGCCTCCACGAGGGACTTTTCGTAAGGGTTGAGGTTGTGAAGTCTTTTCGACACGAGTAAAAGTATTTTTTCTTCCATATTTTAAGCTTAGGACAATCTTGAGTGGATATGGTATGATACTAAAACGAGAAAACAACTTTTCAGATCGAGTTAACGACCCTGTCCCAATGGGCAAAAAAGTTCCTATGTTAACACCTATGGATTTTGAGTGAAAAATGGCCCGGAAGCGAAAGTGAAAAAAATTCGTATTTTAACCATTTATATGTGTAAGACTCTTAAACTTGAGCGTTTCCTTACAGATTCGTCGAAAAACATCGAAAGAAACAAAGGTTTTTCACATAGTCATTCGGGTGCCTCCACGAGGGACTTTTCGTAAGGGTTGAGGTTGTGAAGTCTTTTCGACACGAGTAAAAGTATTTTTTCTTCCATATTTTAAGCTTAGGACAATCTTCAGTGGATATGGTATGATACTAAAATGAGAAAACAACTTTTCAGATCGAGTTAACGACCCTGTCCCAATGGGCAAAAAAGTTCCTATGTTAACACCTATGGATTTTGAGTGAAAAATGGCCCGGAAGCGAAAGTGAAAAAAATTCATATTTTAACCATTTATATGTGTAAGACTCTTAAACTTGAGCGTTTCCTTACAGATTCGTCGAAGACCTTCGAAAGAAACAAAGGTTTTTCACATAGTCATTCGGGTGCCTCCACGAGGGAATTTTCGTAAGGGTTGAGGTTGTGAAGTCTTTTCGACACGAGTAAAAGTATTTTTTCTTCCATATTTTAAGCATAGGACAATCTTCAGTGGATATGGTATGATACTAAAACGAGAAAACAACTTTTCAGATCAAGTTAACGACCCTGTCCCAATGGGCAAAAAAGTTCCTATGTTAACACCTATGGATTTTGAGTGAAAAATGGCCCGGAAGCGAAAGTGAAAAAAATTCGTATTTTAACCATTTATATGTGTAAGACTCTTAAACTTGAGCGTTTCCTTACAGATTCGTCGAAGACCTTCGAAAGAAACAAAGGTTTTTCACATAGTCATTCGGGTGCCTCCACGAGGGACATTTCGTAAGGGTTGAGGTTGTGAAGTCTTTTCGACACGAGTAAAAGTATTTTTTCTTCCATATTTTAAGCTTAGGACAATCTTGAGTGGATATGGTATGATACTAAAACGAGAAAACAACTTTTCAGATCGAGTTAACGACCCTGTCCCAATGGGCAAAAAAGTTCCTATGTTAACACCTATGGATTTTGAGTGAAAAATGGCCCGGAAGCGAAAGTGAAAAAAATTCGTATTTTAACCATTTATATGTGTAAGACTCTTAAACTTGAGCGTTTCCTTACAGATTCGTCGAAAACCTTCGAAAGAAACAAAGGTTTTTCACATAGTCATTCGGGTGCCTCCACGAGGGACTTTTCGTAAGGGTTGAGGTTGTGAAGTCTTTTCGACACGAGTAAAAGTATTTTTTCTTCCATATTTTAAGCTTAGGACAATCTTGATTGGATATGGTATGATACTAAAACGAGAAAACAACTTTTCAGATCGAGTTAACGACCCTGTCCCAATGGGCAAAAAAGTTCCTATGTTAACACCTATGGATTTTGAGTGAAAAATGGCCCGGAAGCGAAAGTGAAAAAAATTCGTATTTTAACCATTTATATGTGTAAGACTCTTAAACTTGAGCGTTTCCTTACAGATTCGTCGAAGACCTTCGAAAGAAACAAAGGTTTTTCACATAGTCATTCGGGTGCCTCCACGAGGGACTTTTCGTAAGGGTTGAGGTTGTGAAGTCTTTTCGACACGAGTAAAAGTATTTTTTCTTCCATATTTTAAGCTTAGGACAATCTTGAGTGGATATGGTATGATACTAAAACGAGAAAACAACTTTTCAGATCGAGTTAACGACCCTGTCCCAATGGGCAAAAAAGTTCCTATGTTAACACCTATGGATTTTGAGTGAAAAATGGCCCGGAAGCGAAAGTGAAAAAAATTCGTATTTTAACCATTTATATGTGTAAGACTCTTAAACTTGAGCGTTTCCTTACAGATTCGTCGAAAACCTTCGAAAGAAACAAAGGTTTTTCACATAGTCATTCGGGTGCCTCCACGAGGGACTTTTCGTAAGGGTTGAGGTTGTGAAGTCTTTTCGACACGAGTAAAAGTATTTTTTCTTCCATATTTTAAGCTTAGGACAATCTTGAGTGGATATGGTATGATACTAAAACGAGAAAACAACTTTTCAGATCGAGTTAACGACCCTGTCCCAATGGGCAAAAAAGTTCCTATGTTAACACCTATGGATTTTGAGTGAAAAATGGCCCGGAAGCGAAAGTGAAAAAAATTCGTATTTTAACCATTTATATGTGTAAGACTCTTAAACTTGAGCGTTTCCTTACAGATTCGTCGAAAACCTTCGAAAGAAACAAAGGTTTTTCACATAGTCATTCGGGTGCCTCCACGAGGGACTTTTCGTAAGGGTTGAGGTTGTGAAGTCTTTTCGACACGAGTAAAAGTATTTTTTCTTCCATATTTTAAGCTTAGGACAATCTTGAGTGGATATGGTATGATACTAAAACGAGAAAACAACTTTTCAGATCGAGTTAACGACCCTGTCCCAATGGGCAAAAAAGTTCCTATGTTAACACCTATGGATTTTGAGTGAAAAATGGCCCGGAAGCGAAAGTGAAAAAAATTCGTATTTTAACCATTTATATGTGTAAGACTCTTAAACTTGAGCGTTTCCTTACAGATTCGTCGAAGACCTTCGAAAGAAACAAAGGTTTTTCACATAGTCATTCGGGTGCCTCCACGAGGGACTTTTCGTAAGGGTTGAGGTTGTGAAGTCTTTTCGACACGAGTAAAAGTATTTTTTCTTCCATATTTTAAGCTTAGGACAATCTTGAGTGGATATGGTATGATACTAAAACGAGAAAACAACTTTTCAGATCGAGTTAACGACCCTGTCCCAATGGGCAAAAAAGTTCCTATGTTAACACCTATGGATTTTGAGTGAAAAATGGCCCGGAAGCGAAAGTGAAAAAAATTCGTATTTTAACCATTTATATGTGTAAGACTCTTAAACTTGAGCGTTTCCTTACAGATTCGTCGAAGACCTTCGAAAGAAACAAAGGTTTTTCACATAGTCATTCGGGTGCCTCCACGAGGGACTTTTCGTAAGGGTTGAGGTTGTGAAGTCTTTTCGACACGAGTAAAAGTATTTTTTCTTCCATATTTTAAGCTTAGGACAATCTTGAGTGGATATGGTATGATACTAAAACGAGAAAACAACTTTTCAGATCGAGTTAACGACCCTGTCCCAATGGGCAAAAAAGTTCCTATGTTAACACCTATGGATTTTGAGTGAAAAATGGCCCGGAAGCGAAAGTGAAAAAAATTCGTATTTTAACCATTTATATGTGTAAGACTCTTAAACTTGAGCGTTTCCTTACAGATTCGTCGAAGACCTTCGAAAGAAACAAAGGTTTTTCACATAGTCATTCGGGTGCCTCCACGAGGGACTTTTCGTAAGGGTTGAGGTTGTGAAGTCTTTTCGACACGAGTCAATGTATTTTTTCTTCCATATTTTAAGCTTAGGACAATCTTCAGTGGATATGGTATGATACTAAAACGAGAAAACAACTTTTCAGATCGAGTTAACGACCCTGTCCCAATGGGCAAAAAAGTTCCTATGTTAACACCTATGGATTTTGAGTGAAAAATGGCCCGGAAGCGAAAGTGAAAAAAATTCGTATTTTAACCATTTATATGTGTAAGACTCTTAAACTTGAGCGTTTCCTTACAGATTCGTCGAAGACCTTCGAAAGAAACAAAGGTTTTTCACATAGTCATTCGGGTGCCTCCACGAGGGACTTTTCGTAAGGGTTGAGGTTGTGAAGTCTTTTCGACACGAGTAAAAGTATTTTTTCTTCCATATTTTAAGCTTAGGACAATCTTGAGTGGATATGGTATGATACTAAAACGAGAAAACAACTTTTCAGATCGAGTTAACGACCCTGTCCCAATGGGCAAAAAAGTTCCTATGTTAACACCTATGGATTTTGAGTGAAAAATGGCCCGGAAGCGAAAGTGAAAAAAATTCGTATTTTAACCATTTATATGTGTAAGACTCTTAAACTTGAGCGTTTCCTTACAGATTCGTCGAAGACCTTCGAAAGAAACAAAGGTTTTTCACATAGTCATTCGGGTGCCTCCACGAGGGACTTTTCGTAAGGGTTGAGGTTGTGAAGTCTTTTCGACACGAGTCAATGTATTTTTTCTTCCATATTTTAAGCTTAGGACAATCTTCAGTGGATATGGTATGATACTAAAACGAGAAAACAACTTTTCAGATCGAGTTAACGACCCTGTCCCAATGGGCAAAAAAGTTCCTATGTTAACACCTATGGATTTTGAGTGAAAAATGGCCCGGAAGCGAAAGTGAAAAAAATTCGTATTTTAACAATTTATATGTGTAAGACTCTTAAACTTGAGCGTTTCCTTACAGATTCGTCGAAAACCTTCGAAAGAAACAAAGGTTTTTCACATAGTCATTCGGGTGCCTCCACGAGGGACTTTTCGTAAGGGTTGAGGTTGGGAAGTCTTTTCGACACGAGTAAATGTATTTTTTCTTCCATATTTTCACCTTAGGACAATCTTTAGTGGATATGGTATGATACTAAAACGAGAAAACAACTTTTCAGATCGAGTTAACGACCCTGTCACAATGGGCAAAAAAGTTCCTATGTTAACACCTTTGGATTTTGAGTGAAAATGGCCCGGAAGCGAAATTGAAAAAAATTCGTATTTTAACCATTTATATGTGTAAGACTCTTAAACTTGAGCGTTTCCTTACAGATTCGTCGAAAAACATCGAAAGAAACAAAGGTTTTTCAAATAGTGATTCGGATGCCTCCACGAGGGTCTTTTCGTAAGGGTTGAGGTTGTGAAGTCTTTTCGACACGAGTAAATGTTTTTTTTCTTCCATATTTTAAGCTTAGGACAATCTTTTGTGGATATGGTATGATACTAAAACGAGAAAACAACTTTTCAGATCGAGTTAACGACCCTGTCCCAATGGGCAAAAAAGTTCCTATGTTAACACCTATGGATTTTGAGTGAAAAATGGCCCGGAAGCGAAAGTGAAAAAAATTCGTATTTTAACCATTTATATGTGTAAGACTCTTAAACTTGAGCGTTTCCTTACAGATTCGTCGAAGACCTTCGAAAGAAACAAAGGTTTTTCACATAGTCATTCGGGTGCCTCCACGAGGGACATTTCGTAAGGGTTGAGGTTGTGAAGTCTTTTCGACACGAGTAAAAGTATTTTTTCTTCCATATTTTAAGCTTAGGACAATCTTGAGTGGATATGGTATGATACTAAAACGAGAAAACAACTTTTCAGATCGAGTTAACGACCCTGTCCCAATGGGCAAAAAAGTTCCTATGTTAACACCTATGGATTTTGAGTGAAAAATGGCCCGGAAGCGAAAGTGAAAAAAATTCGTATTTTAACCATTTATATGTGTAAGACTCTTAAACTTGAGCGTTTCCTTACAGATTCGTCGAAAACCTTCGAAAGAAACAAAGGTTTTTCACATAGTCATTCGGGTGCCTCCACGAGGGACTTTTCGTAAGGGTTGAGGTTGTGAAGTCTTTTCGACACGAGTCAATGTATTTTTTCTTCCATATTTTAAGCTTAGGACAATCTTTAGTGGATATGGTATGATACTAAAACGAGAAAACAACTTTTCAGATCGAGTTAACGACCCTGTCCCAATGGGCAAAAAAGTTCCTATGTTAACACCTATGGATTTTGAGTGAAAAATGGCCCGGAAGCGAAAGTGAAAAAAATTCGTATTTTAACCATTTATATGTGTAAGACTCTTAAACTTGAGCGTTTCCTTACAGATTCGTCGAAAACCTTCGAAAGAAACAAAGGTTTTTCACATAGTTATTCGGTTGCCTCCACGAGGGACTTTTCGTAAGGGTTGAGGTTGTGAAGTCTTTTCGACACGAGTAAAAGTATTTTTTCTTCCATATTTTAAGCTTAGGACAATCTTGAGTGGATATGGTATGATACTAAAACGAGAAAACAACTTTTCAGATCGAGTTAACGACCCTGTCCCAATGGGCAAAAAAGTTCCTATGTTAACACCTATGGATTTTGAGTGAAAAATGGCCCGGAAGCGAAAGTGAAAAAAATTCGTATTTTAACTATTTATATGTGTAAGACTCTTAAACTTGAGCGTTTCCTTACAGATTCGTCGAAGACCTTCGAAAGAAACAAAGGTTTTTCACATAGTCATTCGGGTGCCTCCACGAGGGACTTTTCGTAAGGGTTGAGGTTGTGAAGTCTTTTCGACACGAGTAAAAGTATTTTTTCTTCCATATTTTAAGCTTAGGACAATCTTGAGTGGATATGGTATGATACTAAAACGAGAAAACAACTTTTCAGATCGAGTTAACGACCCTGTCCCAATGGGCAAAAAAGTTCCTATGTTAACACCTATGGATTTTGAGTGAAAAATGGCCCGGAAGCGAAAGTGAAAAAAATTCGTATTTTAACCATTTATATGTGTAAGACTCTTAAACTTGAGCGTTTCCTTACAGATTCGTCGAAAACCTTCGAAAGAAACAAAGGTTTTTCACATAGTCATTCGGGTGCCTCCACGAGGGACTTTTCGTAAGGGTTGAGGTTGTGAAGTCTTTTCGACACGAGTAAAAGTATTTTTTCTTCCATATTTTAAGCTTAGGACAATCTTGAGTGGATATGGTATGATACTAAAACGAGAAAACAACTTTTCAGATCGAGTTAACGACCCTGTCCCAATGGGCAAAAAAGTTCCTATGTTAACACCTATGGATTTTGAGTGAAAAATGGCCCGGAAGCGAAAGTGAAAAAAATTCGTATTTTAACCATTTATATGTGTAAGACTCTTAAACTTGAGCGTTTCCTTACAGATTCGTCGAAAACCTTCGAAAGAAACAAAGGTTTTTCACATAGTCATTCGGGTGCCTCCACGAGGGACTTTTCGTAAGGGTTGAGGTTGTGAAGTCTTTTCGACACGAGTAAAAGTATTTTTTCTTCCATATTTTAAGCTTAGGACAATCTTGAGTGGATATGGTATGATACTAAAACGAGAAAACAACTTTTCAGATCGAGTTAACGACCCTGTCCAATGGGCAAAAAAGTTCCTATGTTAACACCTATGGATTTTGAGTGAAAAATGGCCCGGAAGCGAAAGTGAAAAAAATTCGTATTTTAACCATTTATATGTGTAAGACTCTTAAACTTGAGCGTTTCCTTACAGATTCGTCGAAGACCTTCGAAAGAAACAAAGGTTTTTCACATAGTCATTCGGGTGCCTCCACGAGGGACTTTTCGTAAGGGTTGAGGTTGTGAAGTCTTTTCGACACGAGTAAAAGTATTTTTTCTTCCATATTTTAAGCTTAGGACAATCTTGAGTGGATATGGTATGATACTAAAACGAGAAAACAACTTTTCAGATCGAGTTAACGACCCTGTCCCAATGGGCAAAAAAGTTCCTATGTTAACACCTATGGATTTTGAGTGAAAAATCGCCCGGAAGCGAAAGTGAAAAAAATTCGTATTTTAACCATTTATATGTGTAAGACTCTTAAACTTGAGCGTTTCCTTACAGATTCGTCGAAAAACATCGAAAGAAACAAAGGTTTTTCACATAGTCATTCGGGTGCCTCCACGAGGGACTTTTCGTAAGGGTTGAGGTTGTGAAGTCTTTTCGACACGAGTAAATGTATTTTTTCTTCCATATTTTAAGCTTAGGACAATCTTTAGTGGATATGAAATGATACTAAAACGAGAAAACAATTTTTCAGATCGAGTTAACGACCCTGTCCCAATGGGCAAAAAAGTTCCTATGTTAACACCTATGGATTTTGAGTGAAAAATGGCCCGGAAGCGAAAGTGAAAAAAATTCGTATTTTAACCATTTATATGTGTAAGACTCTTAAACTTGAGCGTTTCCTTACAGATTCGTCGAAGACCTTCGAAAGAAACAAAGGTTTTTCACATAGTCATTCGGGTGCCTCCACGAGGGACTTTTCGTAAGGGTTGAGGTTGTGAAGTCTTTTCGACACGAGTAAAAGTATTTTTTCTTCCATATTTTAAGCTTAGGACAATCTTGAGTGGATATGGTATGATACTAAAACGAGAAAACAACTTTTCAGATCGTGTTAACGACCCTGTCCCAATGGGCAAAAAAGTTCCTATGTTAACACCTATGGATTTTGAGTGAAAAATGGCCCGGAAGCGAAAGTGAAAAAAATTCGTATTTTAACCATTTATATGTGTAAGACTCTTAAACTTGAGCGTTTCCTTACAGATTCGTCGAAGACCTTCGAAAGAAACAAAGGTTTTTCACATAGTCATTCGGGTGCCTCCACGAGGGACTTTTCGTAAGGGTTGAGGTTGTGAAGTCTTTTCGACACGAGTCAATGTATTTTTTCTTCCATATTTTAAGCTTAGGACAATCTTCAGTGGATATGGTATGATACTAAAACGAGAAAACAACTTTTCAGATCGAGTTAACGACCCTGTCCCAATGGGCAAAAAAGTTCCTATGTTAACACCTATGGATTTTGAGTGAAAAATGGCCCGGAAGCGAAAGTGAAAAAAATTCGTATTTTAACAATTTATATGTGTAAGACTCTTAAACTTGAGCGTTTCCTTACAGATTCGTCGAAAACCTTCGAAAGAAACAAAGGTTTTTCACATAGTCATTCGGGTGCCTCCACGAGGGACTTTTCGTAAGGGTTGAGGTTGGGAAGTCTTTTCGACACGAGTAAATGTATTTTTTCTTCCATATTTTCACCTTAGGACAATCTTTAGTGGATATGGTATGATACTAAAACGAGAAAACAACTTTTCAGATCGAGTTAACGACCCTGTCACAATGGGCAAAAAAGTTCCTATGTTAACACCTTTGGATTTTGAGTGAAAATGGCCCGGAAGCGAAATTGAAAAAAATTCGTATTTTAACCATTTATATGTGTAAGACTCTTAAACTTGAGCGTTTCCTTACAGATTCGTCGAAAAACATCGAAAGAAACAAAGGTTTTTCAAATAGTGATTCGGATGCCTCCACGAGGGTCTTTTCGTAAGGGTTGAGGTTGTGAAGTCTTTTCGACACGAGTAAATGTTTTTTTTCTTCCATATTTTAAGCTTAGGACAATCTTTTGTGGATATGGTATGATACTAAAACGAGAAAACAACTTTTCAGATCGAGTTAACGACCCTGTCCCAATGGGCAAAAAAGTTCCTATGTTAACACCTATGGATTTTGAGTGAAAAATGGCCCGGAAGCGAAAGTGAAAAAAATTCGTATTTTAACCATTTATATGTGTAAGACTCTTAAACTTGAGCGTTTCCTTACAGATTCGTCGAAGACCTTCGAAAGAAACAAAGGTTTTTCACATAGTCATTCGGGTGCCTCCACGAGGGACATTTCGTAAGGGTTGAGGTTGTGAAGTCTTTTCGACACGAGTAAAAGTATTTTTTCTTCCATATTTTAAGCTTAGGACAATCTTGAGTGGATATGGTATGATACTAAAACGAGAAAACAACTTTTCAGATCGAGTTAACGACCCTGTCCCAATGGGCAAAAAAGTTCCTATGTTAACACCTATGGATTTTGAGTGAAAAATGGCCCGGAAGCGAAAGTGAAAAAAATTCGTATTTTAACCATTTATATGTGTAAGACTCTTAAACTTGAGCGTTTCCTTACAGATTCGTCGAAAACCTTCGAAAGAAACAAAGGTTTTTCACATAGTCATTCGGGTGCCTCCACGAGGGACTTTTCGTAAGGGTTGAGGTTGTGAAGTCTTTTCGACACGAGTCAATGTATTTTTTCTTCCATATTTTAAGCTTAGGACAATCTTTAGTGGATATGGTATGATACTAAAACGAGAAAACAACTTTTCAGATCGAGTTAACGACCCTGTCCCAATGGGCAAAAAAGTTCCTATGTTAACACCTATGGATTTTGAGTGAAAAATGGCCCGGAAGCGAAAGTGAAAAAAATTCGTATTTTAACCATTTATATGTGTAAGACTCTTAAACTTGAGCGTTTCCTTACAGATTCGTCGAAAACCTTCGAAAGAAACAAAGGTTTTTCACATAGTTATTCGGTTGCCTCCACGAGGGACTTTTCGTAAGGGTTGAGGTTGTGAAGTCTTTTCGACACGAGTAAAAGTATTTTTTCTTCCATATTTTAAGCTTAGGACAATCTTGAGTGGATATGGTATGATACTAAAACGAGAAAACAACTTTTCAGATCGAGTTAACGACCCTGTCCCAATGGGCAAAAAAGTTCCTATGTTAACACCTATGGATTTTGAGTGAAAAATGGCCCGGAAGCGAAAGTGAAAAAAATTCGTATTTTAACAATTTATATGTGTAAGACTCTTAAACTTGAGCGTTTCCTTACAGATTCGTCGAAAACCTTCGAAAGAAACAAAGGTTTTTCACATAGTCATTCGGGTGCCTCCACGAGGGACTTTTCGTAAGGGTTGAGGTTGGGAAGTCTTTTCGACACGAGTAAATGTATTTTTTCTTCCATATTTTCACCTTAGGACAATCTTTAGTGGATATGGTATGATACTAAAACGAGAAAACAACTTTTCAGATCGAGTTAACGACCCTGTCACAATGGGCAAAAAAGTTCCTATGTTAACACCTTTGGATTTTGAGTGAAAATGGCCCGGATGCGAAATTGAAAAAAATTCGTATTTTAACCATTTATATGTGTAAGACTCTTAAACTTGAGCGTTTCCTTACAGATTCGTCGAAAAACATCGAAAGAAACAAAGGTTTTTCAAATAGTGATTCGGATGCCTCCACGAGGGTCTTTTCGTAAGGGTTGAGGTTGTGAAGTCTTTTCGACACGAGTAAATGTTTTTTTTCTTCCATATTTTAAGCTTAGGACAATCTTTTGTGGATATGGTATGATACTAAAACGAGAAAACAACTTTTCAGATCGAGTTAACGACCCTGTCCCAATGGGCAAAAAAGTTCCTATGTTAACACCTATGGATTTTGAGTGAAAAATGGCCCGGAAGCGAAAGTGAAAAAAATTCGTATTTTAACCATTTATATGTGTAAGACTCTTAAACTTGAGCGTTTCCTTACAGATTCGTCGAAGACCTTCGAAAGAAACAAAGGTTTTTCACATAGTCATTCGGGTGCCTCCACGAGGGACATTTCGTAAGGGTTGAGGTTGTGAAGTCTTTTCGACACGAGTAAAAGTATTTTTTCTTCCATATTTTAAGCTTAGGACAATCTTGAGTGGATATGGTATGATACTAAAACGAGAAAACAACTTTTCAGATCGAGTTAACGACCCTGTCCCAATGGGCAAAAAAGTTCCTATGTTAACACCTATGGATTTTGAGTGAAAAATGGCCCGGAAGCGAAAGTGAAAAAAATTCGTATTTTAACCATTTATATGTGTAAGACTCTTAAACTTGAGCGTTTCCTTACAGATTCGTCGAAAACCTTCGAAAGAAACAAAGGTTTTTCACATAGTCATTCGGGTGCCTCCACGAGGGACTTTTCGTAAGGGTTGAGGTTGTGAAGTCTTTTCGACACGAGTCAATGTATTTTTTCTTCCATATTTTAAGCTTAGGACAATCTTTAGTGGATATGGTATGATACTAAAACGAGAAAACAACTTTTCAGATCGAGTTAACGACCCTGTCCCAATGGGCAAAAAAGTTCCTATGTTAACACCTATGGATTTTGAGTGAAAAATGGCCCGGAAGCGAAAGTGAAAAAAATTCGTATTTTAACCATTTATATGTGTAAGACTCTTAAACTTGAGCGTTTCCTTACAGATTCGTCGAAAACCTTCGAAAGAAACAAAGGTTTTTCACATAGTTATTCGGTTGCCTCCACGAGGGACTTTTCGTAAGGGTTGAGGTTGTGAAGTCTTTTCGACACGAGTAAAAGTATTTTTTCTTCCATATTTTAAGCTTAGGACAATCTTGAGTGGATATGGTATGATACTAAAACGAGAAAACAACTTTTCAGATCGAGTTAACGACCCTGTCCCAATGGGCAAAAAAGTTTCTATGTTAACACCTATGGATTTTGAGTGAAAAATGGCCCGGAAGCGAAAGTGAAAAAAATTCGTATTTTAACCATTTATATGTGTAAGACTCTTAAACTTGAGCGTTTCCTTACAGATTCGTCGAAGACCTTCGAAAGAAACAAAGGTTTTTCACATAGTCATTCGGGTGCCTCCACGAGGGACTTTTCGTAAGGGTTGAGGTTGTGAAGTCTTTTCGACACGAGTAAAAGTATTTTTTCTTCCATATTTTAAGCTTAGGACAATCTTGAGTGGATATGGTATGATACTAAAACGAGAAAACAACTTTTCAGATCGAGTTAACGACCCTGTCCCAATGGGCAAAAAAGTTCCTATGTTAACACCTATGGATTTTGAGTGAAAAATGGCCCGGAAGCGAAAGTGAAAAAAATTCGTATTTTAACCATTTATATGTGTAAGACTCTTAAACTTGAGCGTTTCCTTACAGATTCGTCGAAAACCTTCGAAAGAAACAAAGGTTTTTCACATAGTTATTCGGTTGCCTCCACGAGGGACTTTTCGTAAGGGTTGAGGTTGTGAAGTCTTTTCGACACGAGTAAAAGTATTTTTTCTTCCATATTTTAAGCTTAGGACAATCTTGAGTGGATATGGTATGATACTAAAACGAGAAAACAACTTTTCAGATCGAGTTAACGACCCTGTCCCAATGGGCAAAAAAGTTTCTATGTTAACACCTATGGATTTTGAGTGAAAAATGGCCCGGAAGCGAAAGTGAAAAAAATTCGTATTTTAACCATTTATATGTGTAAGACTCTTAAACTTGAGCGTTTCCTTACAGATTCGTCGAAGACCTTCGAAAGAAACAAAGGTTTTTCACATAGTCATTCGGGTGCCTCCACGAGGGACTTTTCGTAAGGGTTGAGGTTGTGAAGTCTTTTCGACACGAGTAAAAGTATTTTTTCTTCCATATTTTAAGCTTAGGACAATCTTGAGTGGATATGGTATGATACTAAAACGAGAAAACAACTTTTCAGATCGAGTTAACGACCCTGTCCCAATGGGCAAAAAAGTTCCTATGTTAACACCTATGGATTTTGAGTGAAAAATGGCCCGGAAGCGAAAGTGAAAAAAATTCGTATTTTAACCATTTATATGTGTAAGACTCTTAAACTTGAGCGTTTCCTTACAGATTCGTCGAAAACCTTCGAAAGAAACAAAGGTTTTTCACATAGTCATTCGGGTGCCTCCACGAGGGACTTTTCGTAAGGGTTGAGGTTGTGAAGTCTTTTCGACACGAGTAAAAGTATTTTTTCTTCCATATTTTAAGCTTAGGACAATCTTCAGTGGATATGGTATGATACTAAAATGAGAAAACAACTTTTCAGATCGAGTTAACGACCCTGTCCCAATGGGCAAAAAAGTTCCTATGTTAACACCTATGGATTTTGAGTGAAAAATGGCCCGGAAGCGAAAGTGAAAAAAATTCATATTTTAACCATTTATATGTGTAAGACTCTTAAACTTGAGCGTTTCCTTACAGATTCGTCGAAGACCTTCGAAAGAAACAAAGGTTTTTCACATAGTCATTCGGGTGCCTCCACGAGGGAATTTTCGTAAGGGTTGAGGTTGTGAAGTCTTTTCGACACGAGTAAAAGTATTTTTTCTTCCATATTTTAAGCATAGGACAATCTTCAGTGGATATGGTATGATACTAAAACGAGAAAACAACTTTTCAGATCGAGTTAACGACCCTGTCCCAATGGGCAAAAAAGTTCCTATGTTAACACCTATGGATTTTGAGTGAAAAATGGCCCGGAAGCGAAAGTGAAAAAAATTCGTATTTTAACCATTTATATGTGTAAGACTCTTAAACTTGAGCGTTTCCTTACAGATTCGTCGAAGACCTTCGAAAGAAACAAAGGTTTTTCACATAGTCATTCGGGTGCCTCCACGAGGGACATTTCGTAAGGGTTGAGGTTGTGAAGTCTTTTCGACACGAGTAAAAGTATTTTTTCTTCCATATTTTAAGCTTAAGACAATCTTGAGTGGATATGGTATGATACTAAAACGAGAAAACAACTTTTCAGATCGAGTTAACGACCCTGTCCCAATGGGCAAAAAAGTTCCTATGTTAACACCTATGGATTTTGAGTGAAAAATGGCCCGGAAGCGAAAGTGAAAAAAATTCGTATTTTAACCATTTATATGTGTAAGACTCTTAAACTTGAGCGTTTCCTTACAGATTCGTCGAAAACCTTCGAAAGAAACAAAGGTTTTTCACATAGTCATTCGGGTGCCTCCACGAGGGACTTTTCGTAAGGGTTGAGGTTGTGAAGTCTTTTCGACACGAGTCAATGTATTTTTTCTTCCATATTTTAAGCTTAGGACAATCTTGAGTGGATATGGTATGATACTAAAACGAGAAAACAACTTTTCAGATCGAGTTAACGACCCTGTCCCAATGGGCAAAAAAGTTCCTATGTTAACACCTATGGATTTTGAGTGAAAAATGGCCCGGAAGCGAAAGTGAAAAAAATTCGTATTTTAACCATTTATATGTGTAAGACTCTTAAACTTGAGCGTTTCCTTACAGATTCGTCGAAAACCTTCGAAAGAAACAAAGGTTTTTCACATAGTCATTCGGGTGCCTCCACGAGGGACTTTTCGTAAGGGTTGAGGTTGTGAAGTCTTTTCGACACGAGTAAAAGTATTTTTTCTTCCATATTTTAAGCTTAGGACAATCTTGAGTGGATATGGTATGATACTAAAACGAGAAAACAACTTTTCAGATCGAGTTAACGACCCTGTCCCAATGGGCAAAAAAGTTCCTATGTTAACACCTATGGATTTTGAGTGAAAAATGGCCCGGAAGCGAAAGTGAAAAAAATTCGTATTTTAACCATTTATATGTGTAAGACTCTTAAACTTGAGCGTTTCCTTACAGATTCGTCGAAAACCTTCGAAAGAAACAAAGGTTTTTCACATAGTCATTCGGGTGCCTCCACGAGGGACTTTTCGTAAGGGTTGAGGTTGTGAAGTCTTTTCGACACGAGTAAAAGTATTTTTTCTTCCATATTTTAAGCTTAGGACAATCTTGAGTGGATATGGTATGATACTAAAACGAGAAAACAACTTTTCAGATCGAGTTAACGACCCTGTCCCAATGGGCAAAAAAGTTCCTATGTTAACACCTATGGATTTTGAGTGAAAAATGGCCCGGAAGCGAAAGTGAAAAAAATTCGTATTTTAACCATTTATATGTGTAAGACTCTTAAACTTGAGCGTTTCCTTACAGATTCGTCGAAAACCTTCGAAAGAAACAAAGGTTTTTCACATAGTCATTCGGGTGCCTCCACGAGGGACTTTTCGTAAGGGTTGAGGTTGTGAAGTCTTTTCGACACGAGTAAAAGTATTTTTTCTTCCATATTTTAAGCTTAGGACAATCTTGAGTGGATATGGTATGATACTAAAACGAGAAAACAACTTTTCAGATCGAGTTAACGACCCTGTCCCAATGGGCAAAAAAGTTCCTATGTTAACACCTATGGATTTTGAGTGAAAAATGGCCCGGAAGCGAAAGTGAAAAAAATTCGTATTTTAACCATTTATATGTGTAAGACTCTTAAACTTGAGCGTTTCCTTACAGATTCGTCGAAAACCTTCGAAAGAAAAAAAGGTTTTTCACATAGTCATTCGGGAGCCTCCACGAGGGACTTTTCGTAAGGGTTGAGGTTGTGAAGTCTTTTCGACACGAGTAAAAGTATTTTTTCTTCCATATTTTAAGCTTAGGACAATCTTCAGTGGATATGGTATGATACTAAAATGAGAAAACAACTTTTCAGATCGAGTTAACGACCCTGTCCCAATGGGCAAAAAAGTTCCTATGTTAACACCTATGGATTTTGAGTGAAAAATGGCCCGGAAGCGAAAGTGAAAAAAATTCATATTTTAACCATTTATATGTGTAAGACTCTTAAACTTGAGCGTTTCCTTACAGATTCGTCGAAGACCTTCGAAAGAAACAAAGGTTTTTCACATAGTCATTCGGGTGCCTCCACGAGGGAATTTTCGTAAGGGTTGAGGTTGTGAAGTCTTTTCGACACGAGTAAAAGTATTTTTTCTTCCATATTTTAAGCATAGGACAATCTTCAGTGGATATGGTATGATACTAAAACGAGAAAACAACTTTTCAGATCGAGTTAACGACCCTGTCCCAATGGGCAAAAAAGTTCCTATGTTAACACCTATGGATTTTGAGTGAAAAATGGCCCGGAAGCGAAAGTGAAAAAAATTCGTATTTTAACCATTTATATGTGTAAGACTCTTAAACTTGAGCGTTTCCTTACAGATTCGTCGAAGACCTTCGAAAGAAACAAAGGTTTTTCACATAGTCATTCGGGTGCCTCCACGAGGGACATTTCGTAAGGGTTGAGGTTGTGAAGTCTTTTCGACACGAGTAAAAGTATTTTTTCTTCCATATTTTAAGCTTAGGACAATCTTGAGTGGATATGGTATGATACTAAAACGAGAAAACAACTTTTCAGATCGAGTTAACGACCCTGTCCCAATGGGCAAAAAAGTTCCTATGTTAACACCTATGGATTTTGAGTGAAAAATGGCCCGGAAGCGAAAGTGAAAAAAATTCGTATTTTAACCATTTATATGTGTAAGACTCTTAAACTTGAGCGTTTCCTTACAGATTCGTCGAAAACCTTCGAAAGAAACAAAGGTTTTTCACATAGTCATTCGGGTGCCTCCACGAGGGACTTTTCGTAAGGGTTGAGGTTGTGAAGTCTTTTCGACACGAGTCAATGTATTTTTTCTTCCATATTTTAAGCTTAGGACAATCTTTAGTGGATATGGTATGATACTAAAACGAGAAAACAACTTTTCAGATCGAGTTAACGACCCTGTCCCAATGGGCAAAAAAGTTCCTATGTTAACACCTATGGATTTTGAGTGAAAAATGGCCCGGAAGCGAAAGTGAAAAAAATTCGTATTTTAACCATTTATATGTGTAAGACTCTTAAACTTGAGCGTTTCCTTACAGATTCGTCGAAAACCTTCGAAAGAAAAAAAGGTTTTTCACATAGTCATTCGGGAGCCTCCACGAGGGACTTTTCGTAAGGGTTGAGGTTGTGAAGTCTTTTCGACACGAGTAAAAGTATTTTTTCTTCCATATTTTAAGCTTAGGACAATCTTCAGTGGATATGGTATGATACTAAAATGAGAAAACAACTTTTCAGATCGAGTTAACAACCCTGTCCCAATGGGCAAAAAAGTTCCTATGTTAACACCTATGGATTTTGAGTGAAAAATGGCCCGGAAGCGAAAGTGAAAAAAATTCATATTTTAACCATTTATATGTGTAAGACTCTTAAACTTGAGCGTTTCCTTACAGATTCGTCGAAGACCTTCGAAAGAAACAAAGGTTTTTCACATAGTCATTCGGGTGCCTCCACGAGGGAATTTTCGTAAGGGTTGAGGTTGTGAAGTCTTTTCGACACGAGTAAAAGTATTTTTTCTTCCATATTTTAAGCATAGGACAATCTTGAGTGGATATGGTATGATACTAAAACGAGAAAACAACTTTTCAGATCGAGTTAACGACCCTGTCCCAATGGGCAAAAAAGTTCCTATGTTAACACCTATGGATTTTGAGTGAAAAATGGCCCGGAAGCGAAAGTGAAAAAAATTCGTATTTTAACCATTTATATGTGTAAGACTCTTAAACTTGAGCGTTTCCTTACAGATTCGTCGAAGACCTTCGAAAGAAACAAAGGTTTTTCACATAGTCATTCGGGTGCCTCCACGAGGGACATTTCGTAAGGGTTGAGGTTGTGAAGTCTTTTCGACACGAGTAAAAGTATTTTTTCTTCCATATTTTAAGCTTAGGACAATCTTGAGTGGATATGGTATGATACTAAAACGAGAAAACAACTTTTCAGATCGAGTTAACGACCCTGTCCCAATGGGCAAAAAAGTTCCTATGTTAACACCTATGGATTTTGAGTGAAAAATGGCCCGGAAGCGAAAGTGAAAAAAATTCGTATTTTAACCATTTATATGTGTAAGACTCTTAAACTTGAGCGTTTCCTTACAGATTCGTCGAAAACCTTCGAAAGAAACAAAGGTTTTTCACATAGTCATTCGGGTGCCTCCACGAGGGACTTTTCGTAAGGGTTGAGGTTGTGAAGTCTTTTCGACACGAGTCAATGTATTTTTTCTTCCATATTTTAAGCTTAGGACAATCTTTAGTGGATATGGTATGATACTAAAACGAGAAAACAACTTTTCAGATCGAGTTAACGACCCTGTCCCAATGGGCAAAAAAGTTCCTATGTTAACACCTATGGATTTTGAGTGAAAAATGGCCCGGAAGCGAAAGTGAAAAAAATTCGTATTTTAACCATTTATATGTGTAAGACTCTTAAACTTGAGCGTTTCCTTACAGATTCGTCGAAGACCTTCGAAAGAAACAAAGGTTTTTCACATAGTCATTCGGGTGCCTCCACGAGGGACTTTTCGTAAGGGTTGAGGTTGTGAAGTCTTTTCGACACGAGTAAAAGTATTTTTTCTTCCATATTTTAAGCTTAGGACAATCTTGAGTGGATATGGTATGATACTAAAACGAGAAAACAACTTTTCAGATCGAGTTAACGACCCTGTCCCAATGGGCAAAAAAGTTCCTATGTTAACACCTATGGATTTTGAGTGAAAAATGGCCCGGAAGCGAAAGTGAAAAAAATTCGTATTTTAACCATTTATATGTGTAAGACTCTTAAACTTGAGCGTTTCCTTACAGATTCGTCGAAAACCTTCGAAAGAAACAAAGGTTTTTCACATAGTCATTCGGGTGCCTCCACCAGGGACTTTTCGTAAGGGTTGAGGTTGTGAAGTCTTTTCGACACGAGTCAATGTATTTTTTCTTCCATATTTTAAGCTTAGGACAATCTTCAGTGGATATGGTATGATACTAAAACGAGAAAACAACTTTTTAGATCGAGTTAACGACCCTGTCCCAATGGGCAAAAAAGTTCCTATGTTAACACCTATGGATTTTGAGTGAAAAATGGCCCGGAAGCGAAAGTGAAAAAAATTCGTATTTTAACCATTTATATGTGTAAGACTCTTAAACTTGAGCGTTTCCTTACAGATTCGTCGAAAACCTTCGAAAGAAACAAAGGTTTTTCACATAGTCATTCGGGTGCCTCCACGAGGGACTTTTCGTAAGGGTTGAGGTTGTGAAGTCTTTTCGACACGAGTAAAAGTATTTTTTCTTCCATATTTTAAGCTTAGGACAATCTTGAGTGGATATGGTATGATACTAAAACGAGAAAACAACTTTTCAGATCGAGTTAACGACCCTGTCCCAATGGGCAAAAAAGTTCCTATGTTAACACCTATGGATTTTGAGTGAAAAATGGCCCGGAAGCGAAAGTGAAAAAAATTCGTATTTTAACCATTTATATGTGTAAGACTCTTAAACTTGAGCGTTTCCTTACAGATTCGTCGAAGACCTTCGAAAGAAACAAAGGTTTTTCACATAGTCATTCGGGTGCCTCCACGAGGGACTTTTCGTAAGGGTTGAGGTTGTGAAGTCTTTTCGACACGAGTAAAAGTATTTTTTTCTTCCATATTTTAAGCTTAGGACAATCTTGAGTGGATATGGTATGATACTAAAACGAGAAAACAACTTTTCAGATCGAGTTAACGACCCTGTCCCAATGGGCAAAAAAGTTCCTATGTTAACACCTATGGATTTTGAGTGAAAAATGGCCCGGAAGCGAAAGTGAAAAAAATTCGTATTTTAACCATTTATATGTGTAAGACTCTTAAACTTGAGCGTTTCCTTACAGATTCGTCGAAAACCTTCGAAAGAAACAAAGGTTTTTCACATAGTCATTCGGGTGCCTCCACGAGGGACTTTTCGTAAGGGTTGAGGTTGTGAAGTCTTTTCGACACGAGTAAAAGTATTTTTTCTTCCATATTTTAAGCTTAGGACAATCTTCAGTGGATATGGTATGATACTAAAACGAGAAAACAACTTTTCAGATCGAGTTAACGACCCTGTCCCAATGGGCAAAAAAGTTCCTATGTTAACACCTATGGATTTTGAGTGAAAAATGGCCCGGAAGCGAAAGTGAAAAAAATCGTATTTTAACCATTTATATGTGTAAGACTCTTAAACTTGAGCGTTTCCTTACAGATTCGTCGAAAACCTTCGAAAGAAACAAAGGTTTTTCACATAGTCATTCGGGTGCCTCCACGAGGGACTTTTCGTAAGGGTTGAGGTTGTGAAGTCTTTTCGACACGAGTAAAAGTATTTTTTCTTCCATATTTTAAGCATAGGACAATCTTCAGTGGATATGGTATGATACTAAAACGAGAAAACAACTTTTCAGATCGAGTTAACGACCCTGTCCCAATGGGCAAAAAAGTTCCTATGTTAACACCTATGGATTTTGAGTGAAAAATGGCCCGGAAGCGAAAGTGAAAAAAATTCGTATTTTAACCATTTATATGTGTAAGACTCTTAAACTTGAGCGTTTCCTTACAGATTCGTCGAAAACCTTCGAAAGAAACAAAGGTTTTTCACATAGTCATTCGGGTGCCTCCACGAGGGACTTTTCGTAAGGGTTGAGGTTGTGAAGTCTTTTCGACACGAGTCAATGTATTTTTTCTTCCATATTTTAAGCTTAGGACAATCTTTAGTGGATATGGTATGATACTAAAACGAGAAAACAACTTTTCAGATCGAGTTAACGACCCTGTCCCAATGGGCAAAAAAGTTCCTATGTTAACACCTATGGATTTTGAGTGAAAAATGGCCCGGAAGCGAAAGTGAAAAAAATTCGTATTTTAACCATTTATATGTGTAAGACTCTTAAACTTGAGCGTTTCCTTACAGATTCGTCGAAGACCTTCGAAAGAAACAAAGGTTTTTCACATAGTCATTCGGGTGCCTCCACGAGGGACTTTTCGTAAGGGTTGAGGTTGTGAAGTCTTTTCGACACGAGTAAAAGTATTTTTTCTTCCATATTTTAAGCTTAGGACAATCTTGAGTGGATATGGTATGATACTAAAACGAGAAAACAACTTTTCAGATCGAGTTAACGACCCTGTCCCAATGGGCAAAAAAGTTCCTATGTTAACACCTATGGATTTTGAGTGAAAAATGGCCCGGAAGCGAAAGTGAAAAAAATTCGTATTTTAACCATTTATATGTGTAAGACTCTTAAACTTGAGCGTTTCCTTACAGATTCGTCGAAAACCTTCGAAAGAAACAAAGGTTTTTCACATAGTCATTCGGGTGCCTCCACCAGGGACTTTTCGTAAGGGTTGAGGTTGTGAAGTCTTTTCGACACGAGTCAATGTATTTTTTCTTCCATATTTTAAGCTTAGGACAATCTTCAGTGGATATGGTATGATACTAAAACGAGAAAACAACTTTTTAGATCGAGTTAACGACCCTGTCCCAATGGGCAAAAAAGTTCCTATGTTAACACCTATGGATTTTGAGTGAAAAATGGCCCGGAAGCGAAAGTGAAAAAAATTCGTATTTTAACCATTTATATGTGTAAGACTCTTAAACTTGAGCGTTTCCTTACAGATTCGTCGAAAACCTTCGAAAGAAACAAAGGTTTTTCACATAGTCATTCGGGTGCCTCCACGAGGGACTTTTCGTAAGGGTTGAGGTTGTGAAGTCTTTTCGACACGAGTAAAAGTATTTTTTCTTCCATATTTTAAGCTTAGGACAATCTTGAGTGGATATGGTATGATACTAAAACGAGAAAACAACTTTTCAGATCGAGTTAACGACCCTGTCCCAATGGGCAAAAAAGTTCCTATGTTAACACCTATGGATTTTGAGTGAAAAATGGCCCGGAAGCGAAAGTGAAAAAAATTCGTATTTTAACCATTTATATGTGTAAGACTCTTAAACTTGAGCGTTTCCTTACAGATTCGTCGAAGACCTTCGAAAGAAACAAAGGTTTTTCACATAGTCATTCGGGTGCCTCCACGAGGGACTTTTCGTAAGGGTTGAGGTTGTGAAGTCTTTTCGACACGAGTAAAAGTATTTTTTTCTTCCATATTTTAAGCTTAGGACAATCTTGAGTGGATATGGTATGATACTAAAACGAGAAAACAACTTTTCAGATCGAGTTAACGACCCTGTCCCAATGGGCAAAAAAGTTCCTATGTTAACACCTATGGATTTTGAGTGAAAAATGGCCCGGAAGCGAAAGTGAAAAAAATTCGTATTTTAACCATTTATATGTGTAAGACTCTTAAACTTGAGCGTTTCCTTACAGATTCGTCGAAAACCTTCGAAAGAAACAAAGGTTTTTCACATAGTCATTCGGGTGCCTCCACGAGGGACTTTTCGTAAGGGTTGAGGTTGTGAAGTCTTTTCGACACGAGTAAAAGTATTTTTTCTTCCATATTTTAAGCTTAGGACAATCTTCAGTGGATATGGTATGATACTAAAACGAGAAAACAACTTTTCAGATCGAGTTAACGACCCTGTCCCAATGGGCAAAAAAGTTCCTATGTTAACACCTATGGATTTTGAGTGAAAAATGGCCCGGAAGCGAAAGTGAAAAAAATTCGTATTTTAACCATTTATATGTGTAAGACTCTTAAACTTGAGCGTTTCCTTACAGATTCGTCGAAAACCTTCGAAAGAAACAAAGGTTTTTCACATAGTCATTCGGGTGCCTCCACGAGGGACTTTTCGTAAGGGTTGAGGTTGTGAAGTCTTTTCGACACGAGTAAAAGTATTTTTTCTTCCATATTTTAAGCTTAGGACAATCTTGAGTGGATATGGTATGATACTAAAACGAGAAAACAACTTTTCAGATCGAGTTAACGACCCTGTCCCAATGGGCAAAAAAGTTCCTATGTTAACACCTATGGATTTTGAGTGAAAAATGGCCCGGAAGCGAAAGTGAAAAAAATTCGTATTTTAACCATTTATATGTGTAAGACTCTTAAACTTGAGCGTTTCCTTACAGATTCGTCGAAGACCTTCGAAAGAAACAAAGGTTTTTCACATAGTCATTCGGGTGCCTCCACGAGGGACTTTTCGTAAGGGTTGAGGTTGTGAAGTCTTTTCGACACGAGTAAAAGTATTTTTTCTTCCATATTTTAAGCTTAGGACAATCTTGAGTGGATATGGTATGATACTAAAACGAGAAAACAACTTTTCAGATCGAGTTAACGACCCTGTCCCAATGGGCAAAAAAGTTCCTATGTTAACACCTATGGATTTTGAGTGAAAAATGGCCCGGAAGCGAAAGTGAAAAAAATTCGTATTTTAACCATTTATATGTGTAAGACTCTTAAACTTGAGCGTTTCCTTACAGATTCGTCGAAGACCTTCGAAAGAAACAAAGGTTTTTCACATAGTCATTCGGGTGCCTCCACGAGGGACTTTTCGTAAGGGTTGAGGTTGTGAAGTCTTTTCGACACGAGTAAAAGTATTTTTTCTTCCATATTTTAAGCTTAGGACAATCTTGAGTGGATATGGTATGATACTAAAACGAGAAAACAACTTTTCAGATCGAGTTAACGACCCTGTCCCAATGGGCAAAAAAGTTCCTATGTTAACACCTATGGATTTTGAGTGAAAAATGGCCCGGAAGCGAAAGTGAAAAAAATTCGTATTTTAACCATTTATATGTGTAAGACTCTTAAACTTGAGCGTTTCCTTACAGATTCGTCGAAAACCTTCGAAAGAAACAAAGGTTTTTCACATAGTCATTCGGGTGCCTCCACCAGGGACTTTTCGTAAGGGTTGAGGTTGTGAAGTCTTTTCGACACGAGTCAATGTATTTTTTCTTCCATATTTTAAGCTTAGGACAATCTTCAGTGGATATGGTATGATACTAAAACGAGAAAACAACTTTTTAGATCGAGTTAACGACCCTGTCCCAATGGGCAAAAAAGTTCCTATGTTAACACCTATGGATTTTGAGTGAAAAATGGCCCGGAAGCGAAAGTGAAAAAAATTCGTATTTTAACCATTTATATGTGTAAGACTCTTAAACTTGAGCGTTTCCTTACAGATTCGTCGAAAACCTTCGAAAGAAACAAAGGTTTTTCACATAGTCATTCGGGTGCCTCCACGAGGGACTTTTCGTAAGGGTTGAGGTTGTGAAGTCTTTTCGACACGAGTAAAAGTATTTTTTCTTCCATATTTTAAGCTTAGGACAATCTTGAGTGGATATGGTATGATACTAAAACGAGAAAACAACTTTTCAGATCGAGTTAACGACCCTGTCCCAATGGGCAAAAAAGTTCCTATGTTAACACCTATGGATTTTGAGTGAAAAATGGCCCGGAAGCGAAAGTGAAAAAAATTCGTATTTTAACAATTTATATGTGTAAGACTCTTAAACTTGAGCGTTTCCTTACAGATTCGTCGAAGACCTTCGAAAGAAACAAAGGTTTTTCACATAGTCATTCGGGTGCCTCCACGAGGGACTTTTCGTAAGGGTTGAGGTTGTGAAGTCTTTTCGACACGAGTAAAAGTATTTTTTCTTCCATATTTTAAGCTTAGGACAATCTTGAGTGGATATGGTATGATACTAAAACGAGAAAACAACTTTTCAGATCGAGTTAACGACCCTGTCCCAATGGGCAAAAAAGTTCCTATGTTAACACCTATGGATTTTGAGTGAAAAATGGCCCGGAAGCGAAAGTGAAAAAAATTCGTATTTTAACCATTTATATGTGTAAGACTCTTAAACTTGAGCGTTTCCTTACAGATTCGTCGAAGACCTTCGAAAGAAACAAAGGTTTTTCACATAGTCATTCGGGTGCCTCCACGAGGGACTTTTCGTAAGGGTTGAGGTTGTGAAGTCTTTTCGACACGAGTAAAAGTATTTTTTCTTCCATATTTTAAGCTTAGGACAATCTTGAGTGGATATGGTATGATACTAAAACGAGAAAACAACTTTTCAGATCGAGTTAACGACCCTGTCCCAATGGGCAAAAAAGTTCCTATGTTAACACCTATGGATTTTGAGTGAAAAATGGCCCGGAAGCGAAAGTGAAAAAAATTCGTATTTTAACCATTTATATGTGTAAGACTCTTAAACTTGAGCGTTTCCTTACAGATTCGTCGAAAACCTTCGAAAGAAACAAAGGTTTTTCACATAGTCATTCGGGTGCCTCCACGAGGGACTTTTCGTAAGGGTTGAGGTTGTGAAGTCTTTTCGACACGAGTAAAAGTATTTTTTCTTCCATATTTTAAGCTTAGGACAATCTTGAGTGGATATGGTATGATACTAAAACGAGAAAACAACTTTTCAGATCGAGTTAACGACCCTGTCCCAATGGGCAAAAAAGTTCCTATGTTAACACCTATGGATTTTGAGTGAAAAATGGCCCGGAAGCGAAAGTGAAAAAAATTCGTATTTTAACCATTTATATGTGTAAGACTCTTAAACTTGAGCGTTTCCTTACAGATTCGTCGAAGACCTTCGAAAGAAACAAAGGTTTTTCACATAGTCATTCGGGTGCCTCCACGAGGGACTTTTCGTAAGGGTTGAGGTTGTGAAGTCTTTTCGACACGAGTAAATGTATTTTTTCTTCCATATTTTAAGCTTAGGACAATCTTTAGTGGATATGGTATGATACTAAAACGAGAAAACAACTTTTCAGATCGAGTTAACGACCCTGTCCCAATGGGCAAAAAAGTTCCTATGTTAACACCTATGGATTTTGAGTGAAAAATGGCCCGGAAGCGAAAGTGAAAAAAATTCGTATTTTAACCATTTATATGTGTAAGACTCTTAAACTTGAGCGTTTCCTTACAGATTCGTCGAAGACCTTCGAAAGAAACAAAGGTTTTTCACATAGTCATTCGGGTGCCTCCACGAGGGACTTTTCGTAAGGGTTGAGGTTGTGAAGTCTTTTCGACACGAGTAAAAGTATTTTTTCTTCCATATTTTAAGCTTAGGACAATCTTGAGTGGATATGGTATGATACTAAAACGAGAAAACAACTTTTCAGATCGAGTTAACGACCCTGTCCCAATGGGCAAAAAAGTTCCTATGTTAACACCTATGGATTTTGAGTGAAAAATGGCCCGGAAGCGAAAGTGAAAAAAATTCGTATTTTAACCATTTATATGTGTAAGACTCTTAAACTTGAGCGTTTCCTTACAGATTCGTCGAAGACCTTCGAAAGAAACAAAGGTTTTTCACATAGTCATTCGGGTGCCTCCACGAGGGACTTTTCGTAAGGGTTGAGGTTGTGAAGTCTTTTCGACACGAGTCAATGTATTTTTTCTTCCATATTTTAAGCTTAGGACAATCTTCAGTGGATATGGTATGATACTAAAACGAGAAAACAACTTTTCAGATCGAGTTAACTACCCTGTCCCAATGGGCAAAAAAGTTCCTATGTTAACACCTATGGATTTTGAGTGAAAAATGGCCCGGAAGCGAAAGTGAAAAAAATTCGTATTTTAACCATTTATATGTGTAAGACTCTTAAAATTGAGCGTTTCCTTACAGATTCGTCGAAGACCTTCGAAAGAAACAAAGGTTTTTCACATAGTCATTCGGGTGCCTCCACGAGGGACTTTTCGTAAGGGTTGAGGTTGTGAAGTCTTTTCGACACGAGTCAATGTATTTTTTCTTCCATATTTTAAGCTTAGGACAATCTTCAGTGGATATGGTATGATACTAAAACGAGAAAACAACTTTTCAGATCGAGTTAACGACCCTGTCCCAATGGGCAAAAAAGTTCCTATGTTAACACCTATGGATTTTGAGTGAAAAATGGCCCGGAAGCGAAAGTGAAAAAAATTCGTATTTTAACCATTTATATGTGTAAGACTCTTAAACTTGAGCGTTTCCTTACAGATTCGTCGAAGACCTTCGAAAGAAACAAAGGTTTTTCACATAGTCATTCGGGTGCCTCCACGAGGGACTTTTCGTAAGGGTTGAGGTTGTGAAGTCTTTTCGACACGAGTAAAAGTATTTTTTTCTTCCATATTTTAAGCTTAGGACAATCTTGAGTGGATATGGTATGATACTAAAACGAGAAAACAACTTTTCAGATCGAGTTAACGACCCTGTCCCAATGGGCAAAAAAGTTCCTATGTTAACACCTATGGATTTTGAGTGAAAAATGGCCCGGAAGCGAAAGTGAAAAAAATTCGTATTTTAACCATTTATATGTGTAAGACTCTTAAACTTGAGCGTTTCCTTACAGATTCGTCGAAAACCTTCGAAAGAAACAAAGGTTTTTCACATAGTCATTCGGGTGCCTCCACGAGGGACTTTTCGTAAGGGTTGAGGTTGTGAAGTCTTTTCGACACGAGTAAAAGTATTTTTTCTTCCATATTTTAAGCTTAGGACAATCTTCAGTGGATATGGTATGATACTAAAACGAGAAAACAACTTTTCAGATCGAGTTAACGACCCTGTCCCAATGGGCAAAAAAGTTCCTATGTTAACACCTATGGATTTTGAGTGAAAAATGGCCCGGAAGCGAAAGTGAAAAAAATTCGTATTTTAACCATTTATATGTGTAAGACTCTTAAACTTGAGCGTTTCCTTACAGATTCGTCGAAAACCTTCGAAAGAAACAAAGGTTTTTCACATAGTCATTCGGGTGCCTCCACGAGGGACTTTTCGTAAGGGTTGAGGTTGTGAAGTCTTTTCGACACGAGTAAAAGTATTTTTTCTTCCATATTTTAAGCTTAGGACAATCTTGAGTGGATATGGTATGATACTAAAACGAGAAAACAACTTTTCAGATCGAGTTAACGACCCTGTCCCAATGGGCAAAAAAGTTCCTATGTTAACACCTATG
The DNA here is from genome assembly GCF_057944985.1 of Cucurbita pepo subsp. pepo. Taxonomy (NCBI): domain Eukaryota; kingdom Viridiplantae; phylum Streptophyta; class Magnoliopsida; order Cucurbitales; family Cucurbitaceae; genus Cucurbita; species Cucurbita pepo. The sequence continues at coordinate 1,756,965 of NC_141811.1, read as the reverse complement.
GATTTTGAGTGAAAAATGGCCCGGAAGCGAAAGTGAAAAAAATTCGTATTTTAACCATTTATATGTGTAAGACTCTTAAAATTGAGCGTTTCCTTACAGATTCGTCGAAGACCTTCGAAAGAAACAAAGGTTTTTCACATAGTCATTCGGGTGCCTCCACGAGGGACTTTTCGTAAGGGTTGAGGTTGTGAAGTCTTTTCGACACGAGTCAATGTATTTTTTCTTCCATATTTTAAGCTTAGGACAATCTTCAGTGGATATGGTATGATACTAAAACGAGAAAACAACTTTTCAGATCGAGTTAACGACCCTGTCCCAATGGGCAAAAAAGTTCCTATGTTAACACCTATGGATTTTGAGTGAAAAATGGCCCGGAAGCGAAAGTGAAAAAAATTCGTATTTTAACCATTTATATGTGTAAGACTCTTAAACTTGAGCGTTTCCTTACAGATTCGTCGAAGACCTTCGAAAGAAACAAAGGTTTTTCACATAGTCATTCGGGTGCCTCCACGAGGGACTTTTCGTAAGGGTTGAGGTTGTGAAGTCTTTTCGACACGAGTAAAAGTATTTTTTTCTTCCATATTTTAAGCTTAGGACAATCTTGAGTGGATATGGTATGATACTAAAACGAGAAAACAACTTTTCAGATCGAGTTAACGACCCTGTCCCAATGGGCAAAAAAGTTCCTATGTTAACACCTATGGATTTTGAGTGAAAAATGGCCCGGAAGCGAAAGTGAAAAAAATTCGTATTTTAACCATTTATATGTGTAAGACTCTTAAACTTGAGCGTTTCCTTACAGATTCGTCGAAAACCTTCGAAAGAAACAAAGGTTTTTCACATAGTCATTCGGGTGCCTCCACGAGGGACTTTTCGTAAGGGTTGAGGTTGTGAAGTCTTTTCGACACGAGTAAAAGTATTTTTTCTTCCATATTTTAAGCTTAGGACAATCTTCAGTGGATATGGTATGATACTAAAACGAGAAAACAACTTTTCAGATCGAGTTAACGACCCTGTCCCAATGGGCAAAAAAGTTCCTATGTTAACACCTATGGATTTTGAGTGAAAAATGGCCCGGAAGCGAAAGTGAAAAAAATTCGTATTTTAACCATTTATATGTGTAAGACTCTTAAACTTGAGCGTTTCCTTACAGATTCGTCGAAAACCTTCGAAAGAAACAAAGGTTTTTCACATAGTCATTCGGGTGCCTCCACGAGGGACTTTTCGTAAGGGTTGAGGTTGTGAAGTCTTTTCGACACGAGTAAAAGTATTTTTTCTTCCATATTTTAAGCTTAGGACAATCTTGAGTGGATATGGTATGATACTAAAACGAGAAAACAACTTTTCAGATCGAGTTAACGACCCTGTCCCAATGGGCAAAAAAGTTCCTATGTTAACACCTATGGATTTTGAGTGAAAAATGGCCCGGAAGCGAAAGTGAAAAAAATTCGTATTTTAACCATTTATATGTGTAAGACTCTTAAACTTGAGCGTTTCCTTACAGATTCGTCGAAAACCTTCGAAAGAAACAAAGGTTTTTCACATAGTCATTCGGGTGCCTCCACGAGGGACTTTTCGTAAGGGTTGAGGTTGTGAAGTCTTTTCGACACGAGTAAAAGTATTTTTTCTTCCATATTTTAAGCTTAGGACAATCTTCAGTGGATATGGTATGATACTAAAACGAGAAAACAACTTTTCAGATCGAGTTAACGACCCTGTCCCAATGGGCAAAAAAGTTCCTATGTTAACACCTATGGATTTTGAGTGAAAAATGGCCCGGAAGCGAAAGTGAAAAAAATTCGTATTTTAACCATTTATATGTGTAAGACTCTTAAACTTGAGCGTTTCCTTACAGATTCGTCGAAAACCTTCGAAAGAAACAAAGGTTTTTCACATAGTCATTCGGGTGCCTCCACGAGGGACTTTTCGTAAGGGTTGAGGTTGTGAAGTCTTTTCGACACGAGTAAAAGTATTTTTTCTTCCATATTTTAAGCTTAGGACAATCTTGAGTGGATATGGTATGATACTAAAACGAGAAAACAACTTTTCAGATCGAGTTAACGACCCTGTCCCAATGGGCAAAAAAGTTCCTATGTTAACACCTATGGATTTTGAGTGAAAAATGGCCCGGAAGCGAAAGTGAAAAAAATTCGTATTTTAACCATTTATATGTGTAAGACTCTTAAACTTGAGCGTTTCCTTACAGATTCGTCGAAAACCTTCGAAAGAAACAAAGGTTTTTCACATAGTCATTCGGGTGCCTCCACGAGGGACTTTTCGTAAGGGTTGAGGTTGTGAAGTCTTTTCGACACGAGTAAAAGTATTTTTTCTTCCATATTTTAAGCTTAGGACAATCTTCAGTGGATATGGTATGATACTAAAATGAGAAAACAACTTTTCAGATCGAGTTAACGACCCTGTCCCAATGGGCAAAAAAGTTCCTATGTTAACACCTATGGATTTTGAGTGAAAAATGGCCCGGAAGCGAAAGTGAAAAAAATTCATATTTTAACCATTTATATGTGTAAGACTCTTAAACTTGAGCGTTTCCTTACAGATTCGTCGAAGACCTTCGAAAGAAACAAAGGTTTTTCACATAGTCATTCGGGTGCCTCCACGAGGGAATTTTCGTAAGGGTTGAGGTTGTGAAGTCTTTTCGACACGAGTAAAAGTATTTTTTCTTCCATATTTTAAGCATAGGACAATCTTCAGTGGATATGGTATGATACTAAAACGAGAAAACAACTTTTCAGATCGAGTTAACGACCCTGTCCCAATGGGCAAAAAAGTTCCTATGTTAACACCTATGGATTTTGAGTGAAAAATGGCCCGGAAGCGAAAGTGAAAAAAATTCGTATTTTAACCATTTATATGTGTAAGACTCTTAAACTTGAGCGTTTCCTTACAGATTCGTCGAAGACCTTCGAAAGAAACAAAGGTTTTTCACATAGTCATTCGGGTGCCTCCACGAGGGACTTTTCGTAAGGGTTGAGGTTGTGAAGTCTTTTCGACACGAGTCAATGTATTTTTTCTTCCATATTTTAAGCTTAGGACAATCTTCAGTGGATATGGTATGATACTAAAACGAGAAAACAACTTTTCAGATCGAGTTAACGACCCTGTCCCAATGGGCAAAAAAGTTCCTATGTTAACACCTATGGATTTTGAGTGAAAAATGGCCCGGAAGCGAAAGTGAAAAAAATTCGTATTTTAACCATTTATATGTGTAAGACTCTTAAACTTGAGCGTTTCCTTACAGATTCGTCGAAAACCTTCGAAAGAAACAAAGGTTTTTCACATAGTCATTCGGGTGCCTCCACGAGGGACTTTTCGTAAGGGTTGAGGTTGTGAAGTCTTTTCGACACGAGTCAATGTATTTTTTCTTCCATATTTTAAGCTTAGGACAATCTTCAGTGGATATGGTATGATACTAAAACGAGAAAACAACTTTTCAGATCGAGTTAACGACCCTGTCCCAATGGGCAAAAAAGTTCCTATGTTAACACCTATGGATTTTGAGTGAAAAATGGCCCGGAAGCGAAAGTGAAAAAAATTCGTATTTTAACCATTTATATGTGTAAGACTCTTAAACTTGAGCGTTTCCTTACAGATTCGTCGAAGACCTTCGAAAGAAACAAAGGTTTTTCACATAGTCATTCGGGTGCCTCCACGAGGGACTTTTCGTAAGGGTTGAGGTTGTGAAGTCTTTTCGACACGAGTAAAAGTATTTTTTCTTCCATATTTTAAGCTTAGGACAATCTTCAGTGGATATGGTATGATACTAAAACGAGAAAACAACTTTTCAGATCGAGTTAACGACCCTGTCCCAATGGGCAAAAAAGTTCCTATGTTAACACCTATGGATTTTGAGTGAAAAATGGCCCGGAAGCGAAAGTGAAAAAAATTCGTATTTTAACCATTTATATGTGTAAGACTCTTAAACTTGAGCGTTTCCTTACAGATTCGTCGAAGACCTTCGAAAGAAACAAAGGTTTTTCACATAGTCATTCGGGTGCCTCCACGAGGGACTTTTCGTAAGGGTTGAGGTTGTGAAGTCTTTTCGACACGAGTAAAAGTATTTTTTCTTCCATATTTTAAGCTTAGGACAATCTTCAGTGGATATGGTATGATACTAAAACGAGAAAACAACTTTTCAGATCGAGTTAACGACCCTGTCCCAATGGGCAAAAAAGTTCCTATGTTAACACCTATGGATTTTGAGTGAAAAATGGCCCGGAAGCGAAAGTGAAAAAAATTCATATTTTAACCATTTATATGTGTAAGACTCTTAAACTTGAGCGTTTCCTTACAGATTCGTCGAAGACCTTCGAAAGAAACAAAGGTTTTTCACATAGTCATTCGGGTGCCTCCACGAGGGAATTTTCGTAAGGGTTGAGGTTGTGAAGTCTTTTCGACACGAGTAAAAGTATTTTTTCTTCCATATTTTAAGCATAGGACAATCTTCAGTGGATATGGTATGATACTAAAACGAGAAAACAACTTTTCAGATCGAGTTAACGACCCTGTCCCAATGGGCAAAAAAGTTCCTATGTTAACACCTATGGATTTTGAGTGAAAAATGGCCCGGAAGCGAAAGTGAAAAAAATTCGTATTTTAACCATTTATATGTGTAAGACTCTTAAACTTGAGCGTTTCCTTACAGATTCGTCGAAGACCTTCGAAAGAAACAAAGGTTTTTCACATAGTCATTCGGGTGCCTCCACGAGGGACTTTTCGTAAGGGTTGAGGTTGTGAAGTCTTTTCGACACGAGTCAATGTATTTTTTCTTCCATATTTTAAGCTTAGGACAATCTTCAGTGGATATGGTATGATACTAAAACGAGAAAACAACTTTTCAGATCGAGTTAACGACCCTGTCCCAATGGGCAAAAAAGTTCCTATGTTAACACCTATGGATTTTGAGTGAAAAATGGCCCGGAAGCGAAAGTGAAAAAAATTCGTATTTTAACCATTTATATGTGTAAGACTCTTAAACTTGAGCGTTTCCTTACAGATTCGTCGAAAACCTTCGAAAGAAACAAAGGTTTTTCACATAGTCATTCGGGTGCCTCCACGAGGGACTTTTCGTAAGGGTTGAGGTTGTGAAGTCTTTTCGACACGAGTCAATGTATTTTTTCTTCCATATTTTAAGCTTAGGACAATCTTCAGTGGATATGGTATGATACTAAAACGAGAAAACAACTTTTCAGATCGAGTTAACGACCCTGTCCCAATGGGCAAAAAAGTTCCTATGTTAACACCTATGGATTTTGAGTGAAAAATGGCCCGGAAGCGAAAGTGAAAAAAATTCGTATTTTAACCATTTATATGTGTAAGACTCTTAAACTTGAGCGTTTCCTTACAGATTCGTCGAAGACCTTCGAAAGAAACAAAGGTTTTTCACATAGTCATTCGGGTGCCTCCACGAGGGACTTTTCGTAAGGGTTGAGGTTGTGAAGTCTTTTCGACACGAGTAAAAGTATTTTTTCTTCCATATTTTAAGCTTAGGACAATCTTCAGTGGATATGGTATGATACTAAAACGAGAAAACAACTTTTCAGATCGAGTTAACGACCCTGTCCCAATGGGCAAAAAAGTTCCTATGTTAACACCTATGGATTTTGAGTGAAAAATGGCCCGGAAGCGAAAGTGAAAAAAATTCGTATTTTAACCATTTATATGTGTAAGACTCTTAAACTTGAGCGTTTCCTTACAGATTCGTCGAAGACCTTCGAAAGAAACAAAGGTTTTTCACATAGTCATTCGGGTGCCTCCACGAGGGACTTTTCGTAAGGGTTGAGGTTGTGAAGTCTTTTCGACACGAGTAAAAGTATTTTTTCTTCCATATTTTAAGCTTAGGACAATCTTCAGTGGATATGGTATGATACTAAAACGAGAAAACAACTTTTCAGATCGAGTTAACGACCCTGTCCCAATGGGCAAAAAAGTTCCTATGTTAACACCTATGGATTTTGAGTGAAAAATGGCCCGGAAGCGAAAGTGAAAAAAATTCGTATTTTAACCATTTATATGTGTAAGACTCTTAAACTTGAGCGTTTCCTTACAGATTCGTCGAAGACCTTCGAAAGAAACAAAGGTTTTTCACATAGTCATTCGGGTGCCTCCACGAGGGACTTTTCGTAAGGGTTGAGGTTGTGAAGTCTTTTCGACACGAGTCAATGTATTTTTTCTTCCATATTTTAAGCTTAGGACAATCTTCAGTGGATATGGTATGATACTAAAACGAGAAAACAACTTTTCAGATCGAGTTAACGACCCTGTCCCAATGGGCAAAAAAGTTCCTATGTTAACACCTATGGATTTTGAGTGAAAAATGGCCCGGAAGCGAAAGTGGAAAAAATTCGTATTTTAACCATTTATATGTGTAAGACTCTTAAACTTGAGCGTTTCCTTACAGATTCGTCGAAGACCTTCGAAAGAAACAAAGGTTTTTCACATAGTCATTCGGGTGCCTCCACGAGGGACTTTTCGTAAGGGTTGAGGTTGTGAAGTCTTTTCGACACGAGTAAAAGTATTTTTTCTTCCATATTTTAAGCTTAGGACAATCTTCAGTGGATATGGTATGATACTAAAACGAGAAAACAACTTTTCAGATCGAGTTAACGACCCTGTCCCAATGGGCAAAAAAGTTCCTATGTTAACACCTATGGATTTTGAGTGAAAAATGGCCCGGAAGCGAAAGTGAAAAAAATTCGTATTTTAACCATTTATATGTGTAAGACTCTTAAACTTGAGCGTTTCCTTACAGATTCGTCGAAGACCTTCGAAAGAAACAAAGGTTTTTCACATAGTCATTCGGGTGCCTCCACGAGGGACTTTTCGTAAGGGTTGAGGTTGTGAAGTCTTTTCGACACGAGTAAAAGTATTTTTTCTTCCATATTTTAAGCTTAGGACAATCTTCAGTGGATATGGTATGATACTAAAACGAGAAAACAACTTTTCAGATCGAGTTAACGACCCTGTCCCAATGGGCAAAAAAGTTCCTATGTTAACACCTATGGATTTTGAGTGAAAAATGGCCCGGAAGCGAAAGTGAAAAAAATTCGTATTTTAACCATTTATATGTGTAAGACTCTTAAACTTGAGCGTTTCCTTACAGATTCGTCGAAGACCTTCGAAAGAAACAAAGGTTTTTCACATAGTCATTCGGGTGCCTCCACGAGGGACTTTTCGTAAGGGTTGAGGTTGTGAAGTCTTTTCGACACGAGTAAAAGTATTTTTTCTTCCATATTTTAAGCTTAGGACAATCTTCAGTGGATATGGTATGATACTAAAACGAGAAAACAACTTTTCAGATCGAGTTAACGACCCTGTCCCAATGGGCAAAAAAGTTCCTATGTTAACACCTATGGATTTTGAGTGAAAAATGGCCCGGAAGCGAAAGTGAAAAAAATTCGTATTTTAACCATTTATATGTGTAAGACTCTTAAACTTGAGCGTTTCCTTACAGATTCGTCGAAGACCTTCGAAAGAAACAAAGGTTTTTCACATAGTCATTCGGGTGCCTCCACGAGGGACTTTTCGTAAGGGTTGAGGTTGTGAAGTCTTTTCGACACGAGTCAATGTATTTTTTCTTCCATATTTTAAGCTTAGGACAATCTTCAGTGGATATGGTATGATACTAAAACGAGAAAACAACTTTTCAGATCGAGTTAACGACCCTGTCCCAATGGGCAAAAAAGTTCCTATGTTAACACCTATGGATTTTGAGTGAAAAATAGCCCGGAAGCGAAAGTGAAAAAAATTCGTATTTTAACCATTTATATGTGTAAGACTCTTAAACTTGAGCGTTTCCTTACAGATTCGTCGAAAACCTTCGAAAGAAACAAAGGTTTTTCACATAGTCATTCGGGTGCCTCCACGAGGGACTTTTCGTAAGGGTTGAGGTTGTGAAGTCTTTTCGACACGAGTCAATGTATTTTTTCTTCCATATTTTAAGCTTAGGACAATCTTCAGTGGATATGGTATGATACTAAAACGAGAAAACAACTTTTCAGATCGAGTTAACGACCCTGTCCCAATGGGCAAAAAAGTTCCTATGTTAACACCTATGGATTTTGAGTGAAAAATGGCCCGGAAGCGAAAGTGAAAAAAATTCGTATTTTAACCATTTATATGTGTAAGACTCTTAAACTTGAGCGTTTCCTTACAGATTCGTCGAAGACCTTCGAAAGAAACAAAGGTTTTTCACATAGTCATTCGGGTGCCTCCACGAGGGACTTTTCGTAAGGGTTGAGGTTGTGAAGTCTTTTCGACACGAGTCAATGTATTTTTTCTTCCATATTTTAAGCTTAGGACAATCTTCAGTGGATATGGTATGATACTAAAACGAGAAAACAACTTTTCAGATCGAGTTAACGACCCTGTCCCAATGGGCAAAAAAGTTCCTATGTTAACACCTATGGATTTTGAGTGAAAAATGGCCCGGAAGCGAAAGTGAAAAAAATTCGTATTTTAACCATTTATATGTGTAAGACTCTTAAACTTGAGCGTTTCCTTACAGATTCGTCGAAAACCTTCGAAAGTAACAAAGGTTTTTCACATAGTCATTCGGGTGCCTCCACGAGGGACTTTTCGTAAGGGTTGAGGTTGTGAAGTCTTTTCGACACGAGTCAATGTATTTTTTCTTCCATATTTTAAGCTTAGGACAATCTTCAGTGGATATGGTATGATACTAAAACGAGAAAACAACTTTTCAGATCGAGTTAACGACCCTGTCCCAATGGGCAAAAAAGTTCCTATGTTAACACCTATGGATTTTGAGTGAAAAATGGCCCGGAAGCGAAAGTGGAAAAAATTCGTATTTTAACCATTTATATGTGTAAGACTCTTAAACTTGAGCGTTTCCTTACAGATTCGTCGAAGACCTTCGAAAGAAACAAAGGTTTTTCACATAGTCATTCGGGTGCCTCCACGAGGGACTTTTCGTAAGGGTTGAGGTTGTGAAGTCTTTTCGACACGAGTAAAAGTATTTTTTCTTCCATATTTTAAGCTTAGGACAATCTTCAGTGGATATGGTATGATACTAAAACGAGAAAACAACTTTTCAGATCGAGTTAACGACCCTGTCCCAATGGGCAAAAAAGTTCCTATGTTAACACCTATGGATTTTGAGTGAAAAATGGCCCGGAAGCGAAAGTGAAAAAAATTCGTATTTTAACCATTTATATGTGTAAGACTCTTAAACTTGAGCGTTTCCTTACAGATTCGTCGAAGACCTTCGAAAGAAACAAAGGTTTTTCACATAGTCATTCGGGTGCCTCCACGAGGGACTTTTCGTAAGGGTTGAGGTTGTGAAGTCTTTTCGACACGAGTAAAAGTATTTTTTCTTCCATATTTTAAGCTTAGGACAATCTTCAGTGGATATGGTATGATACTAAAACGAGAAAACAACTTTTCAGATCGAGTTAACGACCCTGTCCCAATGGGCAAAAAAGTTCCTATGTTAACACCTATGGATTTTGAGTGAAAAATGGCCCGGAAGCGAAAGTGAAAAAAATTCGTATTTTAACCATTTATATGTGTAAGACTCTTAAACTTGAGCGTTTCCTTACAGATTCGTCGAAGACCTTCGAAAGAAACAAAGGTTTTTCACATAGTCATTCGGGTGCCTCCACGAGGGACTTTTCGTAAGGGTTGAGGTTGTGAAGTCTTTTCGACACGAGTAAAAGTATTTTTTCTTCCATATTTTAAGCTTAGGACAATCTTCAGTGGATATGGTATGATACTAAAACGAGAAAACAACTTTTCAGATCGAGTTAACGACCCTGTCCCAATGGGCAAAAAAGTTCCTATGTTAACACCTATGGATTTTGAGTGAAAAATGGCCCGGAAGCGAAAGTGAAAAAAATTCGTATTTTAACCATTTATATGTGTAAGACTCTTAAACTTGAGCGTTTCCTTACAGATTCGTCGAAGACCTTCGAAAGAAACAAAGGTTTTTCACATAGTCATTCGGGTGCCTCCACGAGGGACTTTTCGTAAGGGTTGAGGTTGTGAAGTCTTTTCGACACGAGTCAATGTATTTTTTCTTCCATATTTTAAGCTTAGGACAATCTTCAGTGGATATGGTATGATACTAAAACGAGAAAACAACTTTTCAGATCGAGTTAACGACCCTGTCCCAATGGGCAAAAAAGTTCCTATGTTAACACCTATGGATTTTGAGTGAAAAATGGCCCGGAAGCGAAAGTGAAAAAAATTCGTATTTTAACCATTTATATGTGTAAGACTCTTAAACTTGAGCGTTTCCTTACAGATTCGTCGAAAACCTTCGAAAGAAACAAAGGTTTTTCACATAGTCATTCGGGTGCCTCCACGAGGGACTTTTCGTAAGGGTTGAGGTTGTGAAGTCTTTTCGACACGAGTCAATGTATTTTTTCTTCCATATTTTAAGCTTAGGACAATCTTCAGTGGATATGGTATGATACTAAAACGAGAAAACAACTTTTCAGATCGAGTTAACGACCCTGTCCCAATGGGCAAAAAAGTTCCTATGTTAACACCTATGGATTTTGAGTGAAAAATGGCCCGGAAGCGAAAGTGGAAAAAATTCGTATTTTAACCATTTATATGTGTAAGACTCTTAAACTTGAGCGTTTCCTTACAGATTCGTCGAAGACCTTCGAAAGAAACAAAGGTTTTTCACATAGTAATTCGGGTGCCTCCACGAGGGACTTTTCGTAAGGGTTGAGGTTGTGAAGTCTTTTCGACACGAGTAAAAGTATTTTTTCTTCCATATTTTAAGCTTAGGACAATCTTCAGTGGATATGGTATGATACTAAAACGAGAAAACAACTTTTCAGATCGAGTTAACGACCCTGTCCCAATGGGCAAAAAAGTTCCTATGTTAACACCTATGGATTTTGAGTGAAAAATGGCCCGGAAGCGAAAGTGAAAAAAATTCGTATTTTAACCATTTATATGTGTAAGACTCTTAAACTTGAGCGTTTCCTTACAGATTCGTCGAAGACCTTCGAAAGAAACAAAGGTTTTTCACATAGTCATTCGGGTGCCTCCACGAGGGACTTTTCGTAAGGGTTGAGGTTGTGAAGTCTTTTCGACACGAGTAAAAGTATTTTTTCTTCCATATTTTAAGCTTAGGACAATCTTCAGTGGATATGGTATGATACTAAAACGAGAAAACAACTTTTCAGATCGAGTTAACGACCCTGTCCCAATGGGCAAAAAAGTTCCTATGTTAACACCTATGGATTTTGAGTGAAAAATGGCCCGGAAGCGAAAGTGAAAAAAATTCGTATTTTAACCATTTATATGTGTAAGACTCTTAAACTTGAGCGTTTCCTTACAGATTCGTCGAAGACCTTCGAAAGAAACAAAGGTTTTTCACATAGTCATTCGGGTGCCTCCACGAGGGACTTTTCGTAAGGGTTGAGGTTGTGAAGTCTTTTCGACACGAGTAAAAGTATTTTTTCTTCCATATTTTAAGCTTAGGACAATCTTCAGTGGATATGGTATGATACTAAAACGAGAAAACAACTTTTCAGATCGAGTTAACGACCCTGTCCCAATGGGCAAAAAAGTTCCTATGTTAACACCTATGGATTTTGAGTGAAAAATGGCCCGGAAGCGAAAGTGAAAAAAATTCGTATTTTAACCATTTATATGTGTAAGACTCTTAAACTTGAGCGTTTCCTTACAGATTCGTCGAAGACCTTCGAAAGAAACAAAGGTTTTTCACATAGTCATTCGGGTGCCTCCACGAGGGACTTTTCGTAAGGGTTGAGGTTGTGAAGTCTTTTCGACACGAGTAAAAGTATTTTTTCTTCCATATTTTAAGCTTAGGACAATCTTGAGTGGATATGGTATGATACTAAAACGAGAAAACAACTTTTCAGATCGAGTTAACGACCCTGTCCCAATGGGCAAAAAAGTTCCTATGTTAACACCTATGGATTTTGAGTGAAAAATGGCCCGGAAGCGAAAGTGAAAAAAATTCGTATTTTAACCATTTATATGTGTAAGACTCTTAAACTTGAGCGTTTCCTTACAGATTCGTCGAAAACCTTCGAAAGAAACAAAGGTTTTTCACATAGTCATTCGGGTGCCTCCACGAGGGACTTTTCGTAAGGGTTGAGGTTGTGAAGTCTTTTCGACACGAGTAAAAGTATTTTTTCTTCCATATTTTAAGCTTAGGACAATCTTGAGTGGATATGGTATGATACTAAAACGAGAAAACAACTTTTCAGATCGAGTTAACGACCCTGTCCCAATGGGCAAAAAAGTTCCTATGTTAACACCTATGGATTTTGAGTGAAAAATGGCCCGGAAGCGAAAGTGAAAAAAATTCGTATTTTAACCATTTATATGTGTAAGACTCTTAAACTTGAGCGTTTCCTTACAGATTCGTCGAAAACCTTCGAAAGAAACAAAGGTTTTTCACATAGTCATTCGGGTGCCTCCACGAGGGACTTTTCGTAAGGGTTGAGGTTGTGAAGTCTTTTCGACACGAGTAAAAGTATTTTTTCTTCCATATTTTAAGCTTAGGACAATCTTGAGTGGATATGGTATGATACTAAAACGAGAAAACAACTTTTCAGATCGAGTTAACGACCCTGTCCCAATGGGCAAAAAAGTTCCTATGTTAACACCTATGGATTTTGAGTGAAAAATGGCCCGGAAGCGAAAGTGAAAAAAATTCGTATTTTAACCATTTATATGTGTAAGACTCTTAAACTTGAGCGTTTCCTTACAGATTCGTCGAAGACCTTCGAAAGAAACAAAGGTTTTTCACATAGTCATTCGGGTGCCTCCACGAGGGACTTTTCGTAAGGGTTGAGGTTGTGAAGTCTTTTCGACACGAGTAAAAGTATTTTTTTCTTCCATATTTTAAGCTTAGGACAATCTTGAGTGGATATGGTATGATACTAAAACGAGAAAACAACTTTTCAGATCGAGTTAACGACCCTGTCCCAATGGGCAAAAAAGTTCCTATGTTAACACCTATGGATTTTGAGTGAAAAATGGCCCGGAAGCGAAAGTGAAAAAAATTCGTATTTTAACCATTTATATGTGTAAGACTCTTAAACTTGAGCGTTTCCTTACAGATTCGTCGAAAACCTTCGAAAGAAACAAAGGTTTTTCACATAGTCATTCGGGTGCCTCCACGAGGGACTTTTCGTAAGGGTTGAGGTTGTGAAGTCTTTTCGACACGAGTAAAAGTATTTTTTCTTCCATATTTTAAGCTTAGGACAATCTTGAGTGGATATGGTATGATACTAAAACGAGAAAACAACTTTTCAGATCGAGTTAACGACCCTGTCCCAATGGGCAAAAAAGTTCCTATGTTAACACCTATGGATTTTGAGTGAAAAATGGCCCGGAAGCGAAAGTGAAAAAAATTCGTATTTTAACCATTTATATGTGTAAGACTCTTAAACTTGAGCGTTTCCTTACAGATTCGTCGAAAACCTTCGAAAGAAACAAAGGTTTTTCACATAGTCATTCGGGTGCCTCCACGAGGGACTTTTCGTAAGGGTTGAGGTTGTGAAGTCTTTTCGACACGAGTAAAAGTATTTTTTCTTCCATATTTTAAGCTTAGGACAATCTTGAGTGGATATGGTATGATACTAAAACGAGAAAACAACTTTTCAGATCGAGTTAACGACCCTGTCCCAATGGGCAAAAAAGTTCCTATGTTAACACCTATGGATTTTGAGTGAAAAATGGCCCGGAAGCGAAAGTGAAAAAAATTCGTATTTTAACCATTTATATGTGTAAGACTCTTAAACTTGAGCGTTTCCTTACAGATTCGTCGAAGACCTTCGAAAGAAACAAAGGTTTTTCACATAGTCATTCGGGTGCCTCCACGAGGGACTTTTCATAAGGGTTGAGGTTGTGAAGTCTTTTCGACACGAGTCAATGTATTTTTTCTTCCATATTTTAAGCTTAGGACAATCTTCAGTGGATATGGTATGATACTAAAACGAGAAAACAACTTTTCAGATCGAGTTAACGACCCTGTCCCAATGGGCAAAAAAGTTCCTATGTTAAAACCTATGGATTTTGAGTGAAAAATGGCCCGGAAGCGAAAGTGAAAAAAATTCGTATTTTAACCATTTATATGTGTAAGACTCTTAAACTTGAGCGTTTCCTTACAGATTCGTCGAAAACCTTTGAAAGAAACAAAGGTTTTTCACATAGTCATTCGGGTGCCTCCACGAGGGACTTTTCGTAAGGGTTGAGGTTGTGAAGTCTTTTCGACACGAGTCAATGTATTTTTTCTTCCATATTTTAAGCTTAGGACAATCTTCAGTGGATATGGTATGATACTAAAACGAGAAAACAACTTTTCAGATCGAGTTAACGACCCTGTCCCAATGGGCAAAAAAGTTCCTATGTTAACACCTATGGATTTTGAGTGAAAAATGGCCCGGAAGCGAAAGTGAAAAAAATTCGTATTTTAACCATTTATATGTGTAAGACTCTTAAACTTGAGCGTTTCCTTACAGATTCGTCGAAAACCTTCGAAAGAAACAAAGGTTTTTCACATAGTCATTCGGGTGCCTCCACGAGGGACTTTTCGTAAGGGTTGAGGTTGTGAAGTCTTTTCGACACGAGTAAATGTATTTTTTCTTCCATATTTTAAGCTTAGGACAATCTTCAGTGGATATGGTATGATACTAAAACGAGAAAACAACTTTTCAGATCGAGTTAACGACCCTGTCCCAATGGGCAAAAAAGTTCCTATGTTAACACCTATGGATTTTGAGTGAAAAATGGCCCGGAAGCGAAAGTGAAAAAAATTCGTATTTTAACCATTTATATGTGTAAGACTCTTAAACTTGAGCGTTTCCTTACAGATTCGTCGAAGACCTTCGAAAGAAACAAAGGTTTTTCACATAGTCATTCGGGTGCCTCCACGAGGGACTTTTCGTAAGGGTTGAGGTTGTGAAGTCTTTTCGACACGAGTAAAAGTATTTTTTTCTTCCATATTTTAAGCTTAGGACAATCTTGAGTGGATATGGTATGATACTAAAACGAGAAAACAACTTTTCAGATCGAGTTAACGACCCTGTCCCAATGGGCAAAAAAGTTCCTATGTTAACACCTATGGATTTTGAGTGAAAAATGGCCCGGAAGCGAAAGTGAAAAAAATTCGTATTTTAACCATTTATATGTGTAAGACTCTTAAACTTGAGCGTTTCCTTACAGATTCGTCGAAGACCTTCGAAAGAAACAAAGGTTTTTCACATAGTCATTCGGGTGCCTCCACGAGGGACTTTTCGTAAGGGTTGAGGTTGTGAAGTCTTTTCGACACGAGTAAAAGTATTTTTTCTTCCATATTTTAAGCTTAGGACAATCTTGAGTGGATATGGTATGATACTAAAACGAGAAAACAACTTTTCAGATCGAGTTAACGACCCTGTCCCAATGGGCAAAAAAGTTCCTATGTTAACACCTATGGATTTTGAGTGAAAAATGGCCCGGAAGCGAAAGTGAAAAAAATTCGTATTTTAACCATTTATATGTGTAAGACTCTTAAACTTGAGCGTTTCCTTACAGATTCGTCGAAGACCTTCGAAAGAAACAAAGGTTTTTCACATAGTCATTCGGGTGCCTCCACGAGGGACTTTTCGTAAGGGTTGAGGTTGTGAAGTCTTTTCGACACGAGTAAAAGTATTTTTTTCTTCCATATTTTAAGCTTAGGACAATCTTGAGTGGATATGGTATGATACTAAAACGAGAAAACAACTTTTCAGATCGAGTTAACGACCCTGTCCCAATGGGCAAAAAAGTTCCTATGTTAACACCTATGGATTTTGAGTGAAAAATGGCCCGGAAGCGAAAGTGAAAAAAATTCGTATTTTAACCATTTATATGTGTAAGACTCTTAAACTTGAGCGTTTCCTTACAGATTCGTCGAAAACCTTCGAAAGAAACAAAGGTTTTTCACATAGTCATTCGGGTGCCTCCACGAGGGACTTTTCGTAAGGGTTGAGGTTGTGAAGTCTTTTCGACACGAGTAAAAGTATTTTTTCTTCCATATTTTAAGCTTAGGACAATCTTGAGTGGATATGGTATGATACTAAAACGAGAAAACAACTTTTCAGATCGAGTTAACGACCCTGTCCCAATGGGCAAAAAAGTTCCTATGTTAACACCTATGGATTTTGAGTGAAAAATGGCCCGGAAGCGAAAGTGAAAAAAATTCGTATTTTAACCATTTATATGTGTAAGACTCTTAAACTTGAGCGTTTCCTTACAGATTCGTCGAAAACCTTCGAAAGAAACAAAGGTTTTTCACATAGTCATTCGGGTGCCTCCACGAGGGACTTTTCGTAAGGGTTGAGGTTGTGAAGTCTTTTCGACACGAGTAAAAGTATTTTTTCTTCCATATTTTAAGCTTAGGACAATCTTGAGTGGATATGGTATGATACTAAAACGAGAAAACAACTTTTCAGATCGAGTTAACGACCCTGTCCCAATGGGCAAAAAAGTTCCTATGTTAACACCTATGGATTTTGAGTGAAAAATGGCCCGGAAGCGAAAGTGAAAAAAATTCGTATTTTAACCATTTATATGTGTAAGACTCTTAAACTTGAGCGTTTCCTTACAGATTCGTCGAAGACCTTCGAAAGAAACAAAGGTTTTTCACATAGTCATTCGGGTGCCTCCACGAGGGACTTTTCGTAAGGGTTGAGGTTGTGAAGTCTTTTCGACACGAGTCAATGTATTTTTTCTTCCATATTTTAAGCTTAGGACAATCTTCAGTGGATATGGTATGATACTAAAACGAGAAAACAACTTTTCAGATCGAGTTAACGACCCTGTCCCAATGGGCAAAAAAGTTCCTATGTTAAAACCTATGGATTTTGAGTGAAAAATGGCCCGGAAGCGAAAGTGAAAAAAATTCGTATTTTAACCATTTATATGTGTAAGACTCTTAAACTTGAGCGTTTCCTTACAGATTCGTCGAAAACCTTTGAAAGAAACAAAGGTTTTTCACATAGTCATTCGGGTGCCTCCACGAGGGACTTTTCGTAAGGGTTGAGGTTGTGAAGTCTTTTCGACACGAGTCAATGTATTTTTTCTTCCATATTTTAAGCTTAGGACAATCTTCAGTGGATATGGTATGATACTAAAACGAGAAAACAACTTTTCAGATCGAGTTAACGACCCTGTCCCAATGGGCAAAAAAGTTCCTATGTTAACACCTATGGATTTTGAGTGAAAAATGGCCCGGAAGCGAAAGTGAAAAAAATTCGTATTTTAACCATTTATATGTGTAAGACTCTTAAACTTGAGCGTTTCCTTACAGATTCGTCGAAAACCTTCGAAAGAAACAAAGGTTTTTCACATAGTCATTCGGGTGCCTCCACGAGGGACTTTTCGTAAGGGTTGAGGTTGTGAAGTCTTTTCGACACGAGTAAATGTATTTTTTCTTCCATATTTTAAGCTTAGGACAATCTTTAGTGGATATGGTATGATACTAAAACGAGAAAACAACTTTTCAGATCGAGTTAACGACCCTGTCCCAATGGGCAAAAAATTTCCTATGTTAACACCTATGGATTTTGAGTGAAAAATGGCCCGGAAGCGAAAGTGAAAAAAATTCGTATTTTAACCATTTATATGTGTAAGACTCTTAAACTTGAGCGTTTCCTTACAGATTCGTCGAAAACCTTCGAAAGAAACAAAGGTTTTTCACATAGTCATTCGGGTGCCTCCACGAGGGACTTTTCGTAAGGGTTGAGGTTGTGAAGTCTTTTCGACACGAGTAAATGTATTTTTTCTTCCATATTTTAAGCTTAGGACAATCTTTAGTGGATATGGTATGATACTAAAACGAGAAAACAACTTTTCAGATCGAGTTAACGACCCTGTCCCAATGGGCAAAAAATTTCCTATGTTAACACCTATGGATTTTGAGTGAAAAATGGCCCGGAAGCGAAAGTGAAAAAAATTCGTATTTTAACCATTTATATTTGTAAGACTCTTAAACTTGAGCGTTTCCTTACAGATTCGTCGAAAACCTTCGAAAGAAACAAAGGTTTTTCACATAGTCATTCGGGTGCCTCCACGAGGGACTTTTCGTAAGGGTTGAGGTTGTGAAGTCTTTTCGACACGAGTAAATGTATTTTTTCTTCCATATTTTAAGCTTAGGACAATCTTTAGTGGATATGGTATGATACTAAAACGAGAAAACAACTTTTCAGATCGAGTTAACGACCCTGTCCCAATGGGCAAAAAAGTTCCTATGTTAACACCTATGGATTTTGAGTGAAAAATGGCCCGGAAGCGAAAGTGAAAAAAATTCGTATTTTAACCATTTATATGTGTAAGACTCTTAAACTTGAGCGTTTCCTTACAGATTCGTCGAAAACCTTCGAAAGAAACAAAGGTTTTTCACATAGTCATTCGGGTGCCTCCACGAGGGACTTTTCGTAAGGGTTGAGGTTGTGAAGTCTTTTCGACACGAGTAAATGTATTTTTTCTTCCATATTTTAAGCTTAGGACAATCTTTAGTGGATATGGTATGATACTAAAACGAGAAAACAACTTTTCAGATCGAGTTAACGACCCTGTCCCAATGGGCAAAAAAGTTCCTATGTTAACAGCTATGGATTTTGAGTGAAAAATGGCCCGGAAGCGAAAGTGAAAAAAATTCGTATTTTAACCATTTATATGTGTAAGACTCTTAAACTTGAGCGTTTCCTTACAGATTCGTCGAAAACCTTCGAAAGAAACAAAGGTTTTTCACATAGTCATTCGGGTGCCTCCACGAGGGACTTTTCGTAAGGGTTGAGGTTGTGAAGTCTTTTCGACACGAGTAAATGTATTTTTTCTTCCATATTTTAAGCTTAGGACAATATTTAGTGGATATGGTATGATACTAAAACGAGAAAACAACTTTTCAGATCGAGTTAACGACCCTGTCCCAATGGGCAAAAAAGTTCCTATGTTAACACCTATGGATTTTGAGTGAAAAATGGCCCGGAAGCGAAAGTGAAAAAAATTCGTATTTTAACCATTTATATGTGTAAGACTCTTAAACTTGAGCGTTTCCTTACAGATTCGTCGAAAACCTTCGAAAGAAACAAAGGTTTTTCACATAGTCATTCGGGTGCCTCCACGAGGGACTTTTCGTAAGGGTTGAGGTTGTGAAGTCTTTTCGACACGAGTAAATGTATTTTTTCTTCCATATTTTAAGCTTAGGACAATCTTTAGTGGATATGGTATGATACTAAAACGAGAAAACAACTTTTCAGATCGAGTTAACGACCCTGTCCCAATGGGCAAAAAAGTTCCTATGTTAACACCTATGGATTTTGAGTGAAAAATGGCCCGGAAGCGAAAGTGAAAAAAATTCGTATTTTAACCATTTATATGTGTAAGACTCTTAAACTTGAGCGTTTCCTTACAGATTCGTCGAAAACCTTCGAAAGAAACAAAGGTTTTTCACATAGTCATTCGGGTGCCTCCACGAGGGACTTTTCGTAAGGGTTGAGGTTGTGAAGTCTTTTCGACACGAGTAAATGTATTTTTTCTTCCATATTTTAAGCTTAGGACAATATTTAGTGGATATGGTATGATACTAAAACGAGAAAACAACTTTTCAGATCGAGTTAACGACCCTGTCCCAATGGGCAAAAAAGTTCCTATGTTAACACCTATGGATTTTGAGTGAAAAATGGCCCGGAAGCGAAAGTGAAAAAAATTCGTATTTTAACCATTTATATGTGTAAGACTCTTAAACTTGAGCGTTTCCTTACAGATTCGTCGAAAACCTTCGAAAGAAACAAAGGTTTTTCACATAGTCATTCGGGTGCCTCCACGAGGGACTTTTCGTAAGGGTTGAGGTTGTGAAGTCTTTTCGACACGAGTAAATGTATTTTTTCTTCCATATTTTAAGCTTAGGACAATCTTTAGTGGATATGGTATGATACTAAAACGAGAAAACAACTTTTCAGATCGAGTTAACGACCCTGTCCCAATGGGCAAAAAAGTTCCTATGTTAACACCTATGGATTTTGAGTGAAAAATGGCCCGGAAGCGAAAGTGAAAAAAATTCGTATTTTAACCATTTATATGTGTAAGACTCTTAAACTTGAGCGTTTCCTTACAGATTCGTCGAAAACCTTCGAAAGAAACAAAGGTTTTTCACATAGTCATTCGGGTGCCTCCACGAGGGACTTTTCGTAAGGGTTGAGGTTGTGAAGTCTTTTCGACACGAGTAAATGTATTTTTTCTTCCATATTTTAAGCTTAGGACAATCTTTAGTGGATATGGTATGATACTAAAACGAGAAAACAACTTTTCAGATCGAGTTAACGACCCTGTCCCAATGGGCAAAAAAGTTCCTATGTTAACAGCTATGGATTTTGAGTGAAAAATGGCCCGGAAGCGAAAGTGAAAAAAATTCGTATTTTAACCATTTATATGTGTAAGACTCTTAAACTTGAGCGTTTCCTTACAGATTCGTCGAAAACCTTCGAAAGAAACAAAGGTTTTTCACATAGTCATTCGGGTGCCTCCACGAGGGACTTTTCGTAAGGGTTGAGGTTGTGAAGTCTTTTCGACACGAGTAAATGTATTTTTTCTTCCATATTTTAAGCTTAGGACAATATTTAGTGGATATGGTATGATACTAAAACGAGAAAACAACTTTTCAGATCGAGTTAACGACCCTGTCCCAATGGGCAAAAAAGTTCCTATGTTAACACCTATGGATTTTGAGTGAAAAATGGCCCGGAAGCGAAAGTGAAAAAAATTCGTATTTTAACCATTTATATGTGTAAGACTCTTAAACTTGAGCGTTTCCTTACAGATTCGTCGAAAACCTTCGAAAGAAACAAAGGTTTTTCACATAGTCATTCGGGTGCCTCCACGAGGGACTTTTCGTAAGGGTTGAGGTTGTGAAGTCTTTTCGACACGAGTAAATGTATTTTTTCTTCCATATTTTAAGCTTAGGACAATCTTTAGTGGATATGGTATGATACTAAAACGAGAAAACAACTTTTCAGATCGAGTTAACGACCCTGTCCCAATGGGCAAAAAAGTTCCTATGTTAACACCTATGGATTTTGAGTGAAAAATGGCCCGGAAGCGAAAGTGAAAAAAATTCGTATTTTAACCATTTATATGTGTAAGACTCTTAAACTTGAGCGTTTCCTTACAGATTCGTCGAAAACCTTCGAAAGAAACAAAGGTTTTTCACATAGTCATTCGGGTGCCTCCACGAGGGACTTTTCGTAAGGGTTGAGGTTGTGAAGTCTTTTCGACACGAGTAAATGTATTTTTTCTTCCATATTTTAAGCTTAGGACAATATTTAGTGGATATGGTATGATACTAAAACGAGAAAACAACTTTTCAGATCGAGTTAACGACCCTGTCCCAATGGGCAAAAAAGTTCCTATGTTAACACCTATGGATTTTGAGTGAAAAATGGCCCGGAAGCGAAAGTGAAAAAAATTCGTATTTTAACCATTTATATGTGTAAGACTCTTAAACTTGAGCGTTTCCTTACAGATTCGTCGAAAACCTTCGAAAGAAACAAAGGTTTTTCACATAGTCATTCGGGTGCCTCCACGAGGGACTTTTCGTAAGGGTTGAGGTTGTGAAGTCTTTTCGACACGAGTAAATGTATTTTTTCTTCCATATTTTAAGCTTAGGACAATCTTTAGTGGATATGGTATGATACTAAAACGAGAAAACAACTTTTCAGATCGAGTTAACGACCCTGTCCCAATGGGCAAAAAAGTTCCTATGTTAACACCTATGGATTTTGAGTGAAAAATGGCCCGGAAGCGAAAGTGAAAAAAATTCGTATTTTAACCATTTATATGTGTAAGACTCTTAAACTTGAGCGTTTCCTTACAGATTCGTCGAAAACCTTCGAAAGAAACAAAGGTTTTTCACATAGTCATTCGGGTGCCTCCACGAGGGACTTTTCGTAAGGGTTGAGGTTGTGAAGTCTTTTCGACACGAGTAAATGTATTTTTTCTTCCATATTTTAAGCTTAGGACAATCTTTAGTGGATATGGTATGATACTAAAACGAGAAAACAACTTTTCAGATCGAGTTAACGACCCTGTCCCAATGGGCAAAAAATTTCCTATGTTAACACCTATGGATTTTGAGTGAAAAATGGCCCGGAAGCGAAAGTGAAAAAAATTCGTATTTTAACCATTTATATTTGTAAGACTCTTAAACTTGAGCGTTTCCTTACAGATTCGTCGAAAACCTTCGAAAGAAACAAAGGTTTTTCACATAGTCATTCGGGTGCCTCCACGAGGGACTTTTCGTAAGGGTTGAGGTTGTGAAGTCTTTTCGACACGAGTAAATGTATTTTTTCTTCCATATTTTAAGCTTAGGACAATCTTTAGTGGATATGGTATGATACTAAAACGAGAAAACAACTTTTCAGATCGAGTTAACGACCCTGTCCCAATGGGCAAAAAAGTTCCTATGTTAACACCTATGGATTTTGAGTGAAAAATGGCCCGGAAGCGAAAGTGAAAAAAATTCGTATTTTAACCATTTATATGTGTAAGACTCTTAAACTTGAGCGTTTCCTTACAGATTCGTCGAAAACCTTCGAAAGAAACAAAGGTTTTTCACATAGTCATTCGGGTGCCTCCACGAGGGACTTTTCGTAAGGGTTGAGGTTGTGAAGTCTTTTCGACACGAGTAAATGTATTTTTTCTTCCATATTTTAAGCTTAGGACAATCTTTAGTGGATATGGTATGATACTAAAACGAGAAAACAACTTTTCAGATCGAGTTAACGACCCTGTCCCAATGGGCAAAAAAGTTCCTATGTTAACAGCTATGGATTTTGAGTGAAAAATGGCCCGGAAGCGAAAGTGAAAAAAATTCGTATTTTAACCATTTATATGTGTAAGACTCTTAAACTTGAGCGTTTCCTTACAGATTCGTCGAAAACCTTCGAAAGAAACAAAGGTTTTTCACATAGTCATTCGGGTGCCTCCACGAGGGACTTTTCGTAAGGGTTGAGGTTGTGAAGTCTTTTCGACACGAGTAAATGTATTTTTTGTTCCATATTTTAAGCTTAGGACAATCTTTAGTGGATATGGTATGATACTAAAACGAGAAAAAAACTTTTCAGATCGAGTTAACGACCCTGTCCCAATGGGCAAAAAAGTTCCTATGTTAACACCTATGGATTTTGAGTGAAAAATGGCCCGGAAGCGAAAGTGAAAAAAATTCGTATTTTAACCATTTATATGTGTAAGACTCTTAAACTTGAGCGTTTCCTTACAGATTCGTCGAAAACCTTCGAAAGAAACAAAGGTTTTTCACATAGTCATTCGGGTGCCTCCACGAGGGACTTTTCGTAAGGGTTGAGGTTGTGAAGTCTTTTCGACACGAGTAAATGTATTTTTTCTTCCATATTTTAAGCTTAGGACAATCTTTAGTGGATATGGTATGATACTAAAACGAGAAAACAACTTTTCAGATCGAGTTAACGACCCTGTCCCAATGGGCAAAAAAGTTCCTATGTTAACACCTATGGATTTTGAGTGAAAAATGGCCCGGAAGCGAAAGTGAAAAAAATTCGTATTTTAACCATTTATATGTGTAAGACTCTTAAACTTGAGCGTTTCCTTACAGATTCGTCGAAAACCTTCGAAAGAAACAAAGGTTTTTCACATAGTCATTCGGGTGCCTCCACGAGGGACTTTTCGTAAGGGTTGAGGTTGTGAAGTCTTTTCGACACGAGTAAATGTATTTTTTCTTCCATATTTTAAGCTTAGGACAATATTTAGTGGATATGGTATGATACTAAAACGAGAAAACAACTTTTCAGATCGAGTTAACGACCCTGTCCCAATGGGCAAAAAAGTTCCTATGTTAACACCTATGGATTTTGAGTGAAAAATGGCCCGGAAGCGAAAGTGAAAAAAATTCGTATTTTAACCATTTATATGTGTAAGACTCTTAAACTTGAGCGTTTCCTTACAGATTCGTCGAAAACCTTCGAAAGAAACAAAGGTTTTTCACATAGTCATTCGGGTGCCTCCACGAGGGACTTTTCGTAAGGGTTGAGGTTGTGAAGTCTTTTCGACACGAGTAAATGTATTTTTTCTTCCATATTTTAAGCTTAGGACAATCTTTAGTGGATATGGTATGATACTAAAACGAGAAAACAACTTTTCAG
This sequence comes from Cucurbita pepo subsp. pepo, assembly GCF_057944985.1. Lineage (NCBI taxonomy): Eukaryota > Viridiplantae > Streptophyta > Magnoliopsida > Cucurbitales > Cucurbitaceae > Cucurbita > Cucurbita pepo. The sequence goes on along the minus strand of NC_141811.1, from coordinate 1,732,798 downwards.
ATCGAGTTAACGACCCTGTCCCAATGGGCAAAAAAGTTCCTATGTTAACACCTATGGATTTTGAGTGAAAAATGGCCCGGAAGCGAAAGTGAAAAAAATTCGTATTTTAACCATTTATATGTGTAAGACTCTTAAACTTGAGCGTTTCCTTACAGATTCGTCGAAAACCTTCGAAAGAAACAAAGGTTTTTCACATAGTCATTCGGGTGCCTCCACGAGGGACTTTTCGTAAGGGTTGAGGTTGTGAAGTCTTTTCGACACGAGTAAATGTATTTTTTCTTCCATATTTTAAGCTTAGGACAATCTTTAGTGGATATGGTATGATACTAAAACGAGAAAACAACTTTTCAGATCGAGTTAACGACCCTGTCCCAATGGGCAAAAAATTTCCTATGTTAACACCTATGGATTTTGAGTGAAAAATGGCCCGGAAGCGAAAGTGAAAAAAATTCGTATTTTAACCATTTATATTTGTAAGACTCTTAAACTTGAGCGTTTCCTTACAGATTCGTCGAAAACCTTCGAAAGAAACAAAGGTTTTTCACATAGTCATTCGGGTGCCTCCACGAGGGACTTTTCGTAAGGGTTGAGGTTGTGAAGTCTTTTCGACACGAGTAAATGTATTTTTTCTTCCATATTTTAAGCTTAGGACAATCTTTAGTGGATATGGTATGATACTAAAACGAGAAAACAACTTTTCAGATCGAGTTAACGACCCTGTCCCAATGGGCAAAAAAGTTCCTATGTTAACACCTATGGATTTTGAGTGAAAAATGGCCCGGAAGCGAAAGTGAAAAAAATTCGTATTTTAACCATTTATATGTGTAAGACTCTTAAACTTGAGCGTTTCCTTACAGATTCGTCGAAAACCTTCGAAAGAAACAAAGGTTTTTCACATAGTCATTCGGGTGCCTCCACGAGGGACTTTTCGTAAGGGTTGAGGTTGTGAAGTCTTTTCGACACGAGTAAATGTATTTTTTCTTCCATATTTTAAGCTTAGGACAATCTTTAGTGGATATGGTATGATACTAAAACGAGAAAACAACTTTTCAGATCGAGTTAACGACCCTGTCCCAATGGGCAAAAAAGTTCCTATGTTAACAGCTATGGATTTTGAGTGAAAAATGGCCCGGAAGCGAAAGTGAAAAAAATTCGTATTTTAACCATTTATATGTGTAAGACTCTTAAACTTGAGCGTTTCCTTACAGATTCGTCGAAAACCTTCGAAAGAAACAAAGGTTTTTCACATAGTCATTCGGGTGCCTCCACGAGGGACTTTTCGTAAGGGTTGAGGTTGTGAAGTCTTTTCGACACGAGTAAATGTATTTTTTGTTCCATATTTTAAGCTTAGGACAATCTTTAGTGGATATGGTATGATACTAAAACGAGAAAAAAACTTTTCAGATCGAGTTAACGACCCTGTCCCAATGGGCAAAAAAGTTCCTATGTTAACACCTATGGATTTTGAGTGAAAAATGGCCCGGAAGCGAAAGTGAAAAAAATTCGTATTTTAACCATTTATATGTGTAAGACTCTTAAACTTGAGCGTTTCCTTACAGATTCGTCGAAAACCTTCGAAAGAAACAAAGGTTTTTCACATAGTCATTCGGGTGCCTCCACGAGGGACTTTTCGTAAGGGTTGAGGTTGTGAAGTCTTTTCGACACGAGTAAATGTATTTTTTCTTCCATATTTTAAGCTTAGGACAATCTTTAGTGGATATGGTATGATACTAAAACGAGAAAACAACTTTTCAGATCGAGTTAACGACCCTGTCCCAATGGGCAAAAAAGTTCCTATGTTAACACCTATGGATTTTGAGTGAAAAATGGCCCGGAAGCGAAAGTGAAAAAAATTCGTATTTTAACCATTTATATGTGTAAGACTCTTAAACTTGAGCGTTTCCTTACAGATTCGTCGAAAACCTTCGAAAGAAACAAAGGTTTTTCACATAGTCATTCGGGTGCCTCCACGAGGGACTTTTCGTAAGGGTTGAGGTTGTGAAGTCTTTTCGACACGAGTAAATGTATTTTTTCTTCCATATTTTAAGCTTAGGACAATCTTTAGTGGATATGGTATGATACTAAAACGAGAAAACAACTTTTCAGATCGAGTTAACGACCCTGTCCCAATGGGCAAAAAATTTCCTATGTTAACACCTATGGATTTTGAGTGAAAAATGGCCCGGAAGCGAAAGTGAAAAAAATTCGTATTTTAACCATTTATATTTGTAAGACTCTTAAACTTGAGCGTTTCCTTACAGATTCGTCGAAAACCTTCGAAAGAAACAAAGGTTTTTCACATAGTCATTCGGGTGCCTCCACGAGGGACTTTTCGTAAGGGTTGAGGTTGTGAAGTCTTTTCGACACGAGTAAATGTATTTTTTCTTCCATATTTTAAGCTTAGGACAATCTTTAGTGGATATGGTATGATACTAAAACGAGAAAACAACTTTTCAGATCGAGTTAACGACCCTGTCCCAATGGGCAAAAAAGTTCCTATGTTAACACCTATGGATTTTGAGTGAAAAATGGCCCGGAAGCGAAAGTGAAAAAAATTCGTATTTTAACCATTTATATGTGTAAGACTCTTAAACTTGAGCGTTTCCTTACAGATTCGTCGAAAACCTTCGAAAGAAACAAAGGTTTTTCACATAGTCATTCGGGTGCCTCCACGAGGGACTTTTCGTAAGGGTTGAGGTTGTGAAGTCTTTTCGACACGAGTAAATGTATTTTTTCTTCCATATTTTAAGCTTAGGACAATCTTTAGTGGATATGGTATGATACTAAAACGAGAAAACAACTTTTCAGATCGAGTTAACGACCCTGTCCCAATGGGCAAAAAATTTCCTATGTTAACAGCTATGGATTTTGAGTGAAAAATGGCCCGGAAGCGAAAGTGAAAAAAATTCGTATTTTAACCATTTATATGTGTAAGACTCTTAAACTTGAGCGTTTCCTTACAGATTCGTCGAAAACCTTCGAAAGAAACAAAGGTTTTTCACATAGTCATTCGGGTGCCTCCACGAGGGACTTTTCGTAAGGGTTGAGGTTGTGAAGTCTTTTCGACACGAGTAAATGTATTTTTTGTTCCATATTTTAAGCTTAGGACAATCTTTAGTGGATATGGTATGATACTAAAACGAGAAAAAAACTTTTCAGATCGAGTTAACGACCCTGTCCCAATGGGCAAAAAAGTTCCTATGTTAACACCTATGGATTTTGAGTGAAAAATGGCCCGGAAGCGAAAGTGAAAAAAATTCGTATTTTAACCATTTATATGTGTAAGACTCTTAAACTTGAGCGTTTCCTTACAGATTCGTCGAAAACCTTCGAAAGAAACAAAGGTTTTTCACATAGTCATTCGGGTGCCTCCACGAGGGACTTTTCGTAAGGGTTGAGGTTGTGAAGTCTTTTCGACACGAGTAAATGTATTTTTTCTTCCATATTTTAAGCTTAGGACAATCTTTAGTGGATATGGTATGATACTAAAACGAGAAAACAACTTTTCAGATCGAGTTAACGACCCTGTCCCAATGGGCAAAAAAGTTCCTATGTTAACACCTATGGATTTTGAGTGAAAAATGGCCCGGAAGCGAAAGTGAAAAAAATTCGTATTTTAACCATTTATATGTGTAAGACTCTTAAACTTGAGCGTTTCCTTACAGATTCGTCGAAAACCTTCGAAAGAAACAAAGGTTTTTCACATAGTCATTCGGGTGCCTCCACGAGGGACTTTTCGTAAGGGTTGAGGTTGTGAAGTCTTTTCGACACGAGTAAATGTATTTTTTGTTCCATATTTTAAGCTTAGGACAATCTTTAGTGGATATGGTATGATACTAAAACGAGAAAAAAACTTTTCAGATCGAGTTAACGACCCTGTCCCAATGGGCAAAAAAGTTCCTATGTTAACACCTATGGATTTTGAGTGAAAAATGGCCCGGAAGCGAAAGTGAAAAAAATTCGTATTTTAACCATTTATATGTGTAAGACTCTTAAACTTGAGCGTTTCCTTACAGATTCGTCGAAAACCTTCGAAAGAAACAAAGGTTTTTCACATAGTCATACGGGTGCCTCCACGAGGGACTTTTCGTAAGGGTTGAGGTTGTGAAGTCTTTTCGACACGAGTAAATGTATTTTTTCTTCCATATTTTAAGCTTAGGACAATCTTTAGTGGATATGGTATGATACTAAAACGAGAAAACAACTTTTCAGATCGAGTTAACGACCCTGTCCCAATGGGCAAAAAAGTTCCTATGTTAACACCTATGGATTTTGAGTGAAAAATGGCCCGGAAGCGAAAGTGAAAAAAATTCGTATTTTAACCATTTATATGTGTAAGACTCTTAAACTTGAGCGTTTCCTTACAGATTCGTCGAAAACCTTCGAAAGAAACAAAGGTTTTTCACATAGTCATTCGGGTGCCTCCACGAGGGACTTTTCGTAAGGGTTGAGGTTGTGAAGTCTTTTCGACACGAGTAAATGTATTTTTTCTTCCATATTTTAAGCTTAGGACAATCTTTAGTGGATATGGTATGATACTAAAACGAGAAAACAACTTTTCAGATCGAGTTAACGACCCTGTCCCAATGGGCAAAAAAGTTCCTATGTTAACACCTATGGATTTTGAGTGAAAAATGGCACGGAAGCGAAAGTGAAAAAAATTCGTATTTTAACCATTTATATGTGTAAGACTCTTAAGCATTAGTGTTTCCTTACAGATTCGTCGAAAAACATCGAAAGAAACAAAGGTTTTTCACATAGTCATTCGGGTGCCTCCACGAGGGACTTTTCGTAAGGGTTGAGGTTGTGAAGTCTTTTCGACACGAGTAAATGTTTTTTTTCTTCCATATTTTAAGCTTAGGACAATCTTTAGTGGATATGGTATGATACTAAAATGAGAAAACAACTTTTCAGATCGAGTTAACGACCCTGTCCCAATGGGCAAAAAAGTTCCTATGTTAACACCTACGGATTTTAAGTGAAAAATGGCCCGGAAGCGAAAGTGAAAAAAATTCATATTTTAACCATTTATATGTGTAAGACTCTTAAACTTGAGCGTTTCCTTACAGATTCGTCGAAAACCTTCGAAAGAAACAAAGGTTTTTCACATAGTCATTCGGGTGCCTCCACGAGGGACTTTTCGTAAGGGTTGAGGTTGTGAAGTCTTTTCGACACGAGTAAATGTATTTTTTCTTCCATATTTTAAGCTTAGGACAATCTTTAGTGGATATGGTATGATACTAAAACGAGAAAAAAACTTTTCAGATCGAGTTAACGACCCTGTCCCAATGGGCAAAAAAGTTCCTATGTTAACACCTATGGATTTTGAGTGAAAAATGGCCCGGAAGCGAAAGTGAAAAAAATTCGTATTTTAACCATTTATATGTGTAAGACTCTTAAACTTGAGCGTTTCCTTACAGATTCGTCGAAAACCTTCGAAAGAAACAAAGGTTTTTCACATAGTCATACGGGTGCCTCCACGAGGGACTTTTCGTAAGGGTTGAGGTTGTGAAGTCTTTTCGACACGAGTAAATGTATTTTTTCTTCCATATTTTAAGCTTAGGACAATCTTTAGTGGATATGGTATGATACTAAAACGAGAAAACAACTTTTCAGATCGAGTTAACGACCCTGTCCCAATGGGCAAAAAAGTTCCTATGTTAACACCTATGGATTTTGAGTGAAAAATGGCCCGGAAGCGAAAGTGAAAAAAATTCGTATTTTAACCATTTATATGTGTAAGACTCTTAAACTTGAGCGTTTCCTTACAGATTCGTCGAAAACCTTCGAAAGAAACAAAGGTTTTTCACATAGTCATTCGGGTGCCTCCACGAGGGACTTTTCGTAAGGGTTGAGGTTGTGAAGTCTTTTCGACACGAGTAAATGTATTTTTTCTTCCATATTTTAAGCTTAGGACAATCTTTAGTGGATATGGTATGATACTAAAACGAGAAAACAACTTTTCAGATCGAGTTAACGACCCTGTCCCAATGGGCAAAAAAGTTCCTATGTTAACACCTATGGATTTTGAGTGAAAAATGGCCCGGAAGCGAAAGTGAAAAAAATTCGTATTTTAACCATTTATATGTGTAAGACTCTTAAACTTGAGCGTTTCCTTACAGATTCGTCGAAAACCTTCGAAAGAAACAAAGGTTTTTCACATAGTCATTCGGGTGCCTCCACGAGGGACTTTTCGTAAGGGTTGAGGCTGTGAAGTCTTTTCGACACGAGTAAATGTATTTTTTCTTCCATATTTTAAGCTTAGGACAATCTTTAGTGGATATGGTATGATACTAAAACGAGAAAAAAACTTTTCAGATCGAGTTAACGACCCTGTCCCAATGGGCAAAAAAGTTCCTATGTTAACACCTACGGATTTTAAGTGAAAAATGGCCCGGAAGCGAAAGTGAAAAAAATTCATATTTTAACCATTTATATGTGTAAGACTCTTAAACTTGAGCGTTTCCTTACAGATTCGTCGAAAACCTTCGAAAGAAACAAAGGTTTTTCACATAGTCATTCGGGTGCCTCCACGAGGGACTTTTCGTAAGGGTTGAGGTTGTGAAGTCTTTTCGACACGAGTAAATGTATTTTTTGTTCCATATTTTAAGCTTAGGACAATCTTTAGTGGATATGGTATGATACTAAAACGAGAAAAAAACTTTTCAGATCGAGTTAACGACCCTGTCCCAATGGGCAAAAAAGTTCCTATGTTAACACCTATGGATTTTGAGTGAAAAATGGCCCGGAAGCGAAAGTGAAAAAAATTCGTATTTTAACCATTTATATGTGTAAGACTCTTAAACTTGAGCGTTTCCTTACAGATTCGTCGAAAACCTTCGAAAGAAACAAAGGTTTTTCACATAGTCATACGGGTGCCTCCACGAGGGACTTTTCGTAAGGGTTGAGGTTGTGAAGTCTTTTCGACACGAGTAAATGTATTTTTTCTTCCATATTTTAAGCTTAGGACAATCTTTAGTGGATATGGTATGATACTAAAACGAGAAAACAACTTTTCAGATCGAGTTAACGACCCTGTCCCAATGGGCAAAAAAGTTCCTATGTTAACACCTATGGATTTTGAGTGAAAAATGGCCCGGAAGCGAAAGTGAAAAAAATTCGTATTTTAACCATTTATATGTGTAAGACTCTTAAACTTGAGCGTTTCCTTACAGATTCGTCGAAAACCTTCGAAAGAAACAAAGGTTTTTCACATAGTCATTCGGGTGCCTCCACGAGGGACTTTTCGTAAGGGTTGAGGTTGTGAAGTCTTTTCGACACGAGTAAATGTATTTTTTCTTCCATATTTTAAGCTTAGGACAATCTTTAGTGGATATGGTATGATACTAAAACGAGAAAACAACTTTTCAGATCGAGTTAACGACCCTGTCCCAATGGGCAAAAAAGTTCCTATGTTAACACCTATGGATTTTGAGTGAAAAATGGCACGGAAGCGAAAGTGAAAAAAATTCGTATTTTAACCATTTATATGTGTAAGACTCTTAAGCATTAGTGTTTCCTTACAGATTCGTCGAAAAACATCGAAAGAAACAAAGGTTTTTCACATAGTCATTCGGGTGCCTCCACGAGGGACTTTTCGTAAGGGTTGAGGTTGTGAAGTCTTTTCGACACGAGTAAATGTTTTTTTTCTTCCATATTTTAAGCTTAGGACAATCTTTAGTGGATATGGTATGATACTAAAATGAGAAAACAACTTTTCAGATCGAGTTAACGACCCTGTCCCAATGGGCAAAAAAGTTCCTATGTTAACACCTACGGATTTTAAGTGAAAAATGGCCCGGAAGCGAAAGTGAAAAAAATTCATATTTTAACCATTTATATGTGTAAGACTCTTAAACTTGAGCGTTTCCTTACAGATTCGTCGAAAACCTTCGAAAGAAACAAAGGTTTTTCACATAGTCATTCGGGTGCCTCCACGAGGGACTTTTCGTAAGGGTTGAGGTTGTGAAGTCTTTTCGACACGAGTAAATGTATTTTTTCTTCCATATTTTAAGCTTAGGACAATCTTTAGTGGATATGGTATGATACTAAAACGAGAAAAAAACTTTTCAGATCGAGTTAACGACCCTGTCCCAATGGGCAAAAAAGTTCCTATGTTAACACCTATGGATTTTGAGTGAAAAATGGCCCGGAAGCGAAAGTGAAAAAAATTCGTATTTTAACCATTTATATGTGTAAGACTCTTAAACTTGAGCGTTTCCTTACAGATTCGTCGAAAACCTTCGAAAGAAACAAAGGTTTTTCACATAGTCATACGGGTGCCTCCACGAGGGACTTTTCGTAAGGGTTGAGGTTGTGAAGTCTTTTCGACACGAGTAAATGTATTTTTTCTTCCATATTTTAAGCTTAGGACAATCTTTAGTGGATATGGTATGATACTAAAACGAGAAAACAACTTTTCAGATCGAGTTAACGACCCTGTCCCAATGGGCAAAAAAGTTCCTATGTTAACACCTATGGATTTTGAGTGAAAAATGGCCCGGAAGCGAAAGTGAAAAAAATTCGTATTTTAACCATTTATATGTGTAAGACTCTTAAACTTGAGCGTTTCCTTACAGATTCGTCGAAAACCTTCGAAAGAAACAAAGGTTTTTCACATAGTCATTCGGGTGCCTCCACGAGGGACTTTTCGTAAGGGTTGAGGTTGTGAAGTCTTTTCGACACGAGTAAATGTATTTTTTCTTCCATATTTTAAGCTTAGGACAATCTTTAGTGGATATGGTATGATACTAAAACGAGAAAACAACTTTTCAGATCGAGTTAACGACCCTGTCCCAATGGGCAAAAAAGTTCCTATGTTAACACCTATGGATTTTGAGTGAAAAATGGCCCGGAAGCGAAAGTGAAAAAAATTCGTATTTTAACCATTTATATGTGTAAGACTCTTAAACTTGAGCGTTTCCTTACAGATTCGTCGAAAACCTTCGAAAGAAACAAAGGTTTTTCACATAGTCATTCGGGTGCCTCCACGAGGGACTTTTCGTAAGGGTTGAGGCTGTGAAGTCTTTTCGACACGAGTAAATGTATTTTTTCTTCCATATTTTAAGCTTAGGACAATCTTTAGTGGATATGGTATGATACTAAAACGAGAAAAAAACTTTTCAGATCGAGTTAACGACCCTGTCCCAATGGGCAAAAAAGTTCCTATGTTAACACCTACGGATTTTAAGTGAAAAATGGCCCGGAAGCGAAAGTGAAAAAAATTCATATTTTAACCATTTATATGTGTAAGACTCTTAAACTTGAGCGTTTCCTTACAGATTCGTCGAAAACCTTCGAAAGAAACAAAGGTTTTTCACATAGTCATTCGGGTGCCTCCACGAGGGACTTTTCGTAAGGGTTGAGGTTGTGAAGTCTTTTCGACACGAGTAAATGTATTTTTTCTTCCATATTTTAAGCTTAGGACAATCTTTAGTGGATATGGTATGATACTAAAACGAGAAAACAACTTTTCAGATCGAGTTAACGACCCTGTCCCAATGGGCAAAAAAGTTCCTATGTTAACACCTATGGATTTTGAGTGAAAAATGGCCCGGAAGCGAAAGTGAAAAAAATTCGTATTTTAACCATTTATATGTGTAAGACTCTTAAACTTGAGCGTTTCCTTACAGATTCGTCGAAAACCTTCGAAAGAAACAAAGGTTTTTCACATAGTCATTCGGGTGCCTCCACGAGGGACTTTTCGTAAGGGTTGAGGTTGTGAAGTCTTTTCGACACGAGTAAATGTATTTTTTCTTCCATATTTTAAGCTTAGGACAATCTTTAGTGGATATGGTATGATACTAAAACGAGAAAACAACTTTTCAGATCGAGTTAACGACCCTGTCCCAATGGGCAAAAAATTTCCTATGTTAACACCTATGGATTTTGAGTGAAAAATGGCCCGGAAGCGAAAGTGAAAAAAATTCGTATTTTAACCATTTATATTTGTAAGACTCTTAAACTTGAGCGTTTCCTTACAGATTCGTCGAAAACCTTCGAAAGAAACAAAGGTTTTTCACATAGTCATTCGGGTGCCTCCACGAGGGACTTTTCGTAAGGGTTGAGGTTGTGAAGTCTTTTCGACACGAGTAAATGTATTTTTTCTTCCATATTTTAAGCTTAGGACAATCTTTAGTGGATATGGTATGATACTAAAACGAGAAAACAACTTTTCAGATCGAGTTAACGACCCTGTCCCAATGGGCAAAAAAGTTCCTATGTTAACACCTATGGATTTTGAGTGAAAAATGGCCCGGAAGCGAAAGTGAAAAAAATTCGTATTTTAACCATTTATATGTGTAAGACTCTTAAACTTGAGCGTTTCCTTACAGATTCGTCGAAAACCTTCGAAAGAAACAAAGGTTTTTCACATAGTCATTCGGGTGCCTCCACGAGGGACTTTTCGTAAGGGTTGAGGTTGTGAAGTCTTTTCGACACGAGTAAATGTATTTTTTCTTCCATATTTTAAGCTTAGGACAATCTTTAGTGGATATGGTATGATACTAAAACGAGAAAACAACTTTTCAGATCGAGTTAACGACCCTGTCCCAATGGGCAAAAAATTTCCTATGTTAACAGCTATGGATTTTGAGTGAAAAATGGCCCGGAAGCGAAAGTGAAAAAAATTCGTATTTTAACCATTTATATGTGTAAGACTCTTAAACTTGAGCGTTTCCTTACAGATTCGTCGAAAACCTTCGAAAGAAACAAAGGTTTTTCACATAGTCATTCGGGTGCCTCCACGAGGGACTTTTCGTAAGGGTTGAGGTTGTGAAGTCTTTTCGACACGAGTAAATGTATTTTTTGTTCCATATTTTAAGCTTAGGACAATCTTTAGTGGATATGGTATGATACTAAAACGAGAAAAAAACTTTTCAGATCGAGTTAACGACCCTGTCCCAATGGGCAAAAAAGTTCCTATGTTAACACCTATGGATTTTGAGTGAAAAATGGCCCGGAAGCGAAAGTGAAAAAAATTCGTATTTTAACCATTTATATGTGTAAGACTCTTAAACTTGAGCGTTTCCTTACAGATTCGTCGAAAACCTTCGAAAGAAACAAAGGTTTTTCACATAGTCATTCGGGTGCCTCCACGAGGGACTTTTCGTAAGGGTTGAGGTTGTGAAGTCTTTTCGACACGAGTAAATGTATTTTTTCTTCCATATTTTAAGCTTAGGACAATCTTTAGTGGATATGGTATGATACTAAAACGAGAAAACAACTTTTCAGATCGAGTTAACGACCCTGTCCCAATGGGCAAAAAAGTTCCTATGTTAACACCTATGGATTTTGAGTGAAAAATGGCCCGGAAGCGAAAGTGAAAAAAATTCGTATTTTAACCATTTATATGTGTAAGACTCTTAAACTTGAGCGTTTCCTTACAGATTCGTCGAAAACCTTCGAAAGAAACAAAGGTTTTTCACATAGTCATTCGGGTGCCTCCACGAGGGACTTTTCGTAAGGGTTGAGGTTGTGAAGTCTTTTCGACACGAGTAAATGTATTTTTTGTTCCATATTTTAAGCTTAGGACAATCTTTAGTGGATATGGTATGATACTAAAACGAGAAAAAAACTTTTCAGATCGAGTTAACGACCCTGTCCCAATGGGCAAAAAAGTTCCTATGTTAACACCTATGGATTTTGAGTGAAAAATGGCCCGGAAGCGAAAGTGAAAAAAATTCGTATTTTAACCATTTATATGTGTAAGACTCTTAAACTTGAGCGTTTCCTTACAGATTCGTCGAAAACCTTCGAAAGAAACAAAGGTTTTTCACATAGTCATACGGGTGCCTCCACGAGGGACTTTTCGTAAGGGTTGAGGTTGTGAAGTCTTTTCGACACGAGTAAATGTATTTTTTCTTCCATATTTTAAGCTTAGGACAATCTTTAGTGGATATGGTATGATACTAAAACGAGAAAACAACTTTTCAGATCGAGTTAACGACCCTGTCCCAATGGGCAAAAAAGTTCCTATGTTAACACCTATGGATTTTGAGTGAAAAATGGCCCGGAAGCGAAAGTGAAAAAAATTCGTATTTTAACCATTTATATGTGTAAGACTCTTAAACTTGAGCGTTTCCTTACAGATTCGTCGAAAACCTTCGAAAGAAACAAAGGTTTTTCACATAGTCATTCGGGTGCCTCCACGAGGGACTTTTCGTAAGGGTTGAGGTTGTGAAGTCTTTTCGACACGAGTAAATGTATTTTTTCTTCCATATTTTAAGCTTAGGACAATCTTTAGTGGATATGGTATGATACTAAAACGAGAAAACAACTTTTCAGATCGAGTTAACGACCCTGTCCCAATGGGCAAAAAAGTTCCTATGTTAACACCTATGGATTTTGAGTGAAAAATGGCACGGAAGCGAAAGTGAAAAAAATTCGTATTTTAACCATTTATATGTGTAAGACTCTTAAGCATTAGTGTTTCCTTACAGATTCGTCGAAAAACATCGAAAGAAACAAAGGTTTTTCACATAGTCATTCGGGTGCCTCCACGAGGGACTTTTCGTAAGGGTTGAGGTTGTGAAGTCTTTTCGACACGAGTAAATGTTTTTTTTCTTCCATATTTTAAGCTTAGGACAATCTTTAGTGGATATGGTATGATACTAAAATGAGAAAACAACTTTTCAGATCGAGTTAACGACCCTGTCCCAATGGGCAAAAAAGTTCCTATGTTAACACCTACGGATTTTAAGTGAAAAATGGCCCGGAAGCGAAAGTGAAAAAAATTCATATTTTAACCATTTATATGTGTAAGACTCTTAAACTTGAGCGTTTCCTTACAGATTCGTCGAAAACCTTCGAAAGAAACAAAGGTTTTTCACATAGTCATTCGGGTGCCTCCACGAGGGACTTTTCGTAAGGGTTGAGGTTGTGAAGTCTTTTCGACACGAGTAAATGTATTTTTTCTTCCATATTTTAAGCTTAGGACAATCTTTAGTGGATATGGTATGATACTAAAACGAGAAAAAAACTTTTCAGATCGAGTTAACGACCCTGTCCCAATGGGCAAAAAAGTTCCTATGTTAACACCTATGGATTTTGAGTGAAAAATGGCCCGGAAGCGAAAGTGAAAAAAATTCGTATTTTAACCATTTATATGTGTAAGACTCTTAAACTTGAGCGTTTCCTTACAGATTCGTCGAAAACCTTCGAAAGAAACAAAGGTTTTTCACATAGTCATACGGGTGCCTCCACGAGGGACTTTTCGTAAGGGTTGAGGTTGTGAAGTCTTTTCGACACGAGTAAATGTATTTTTTCTTCCATATTTTAAGCTTAGGACAATCTTTAGTGGATATGGTATGATACTAAAACGAGAAAACAACTTTTCAGATCGAGTTAACGACCCTGTCCCAATGGGCAAAAAAGTTCCTATGTTAACACCTATGGATTTTGAGTGAAAAATGGCCCGGAAGCGAAAGTGAAAAAAATTCGTATTTTAACCATTTATATGTGTAAGACTCTTAAACTTGAGCGTTTCCTTACAGATTCGTCGAAAACCTTCGAAAGAAACAAAGGTTTTTCACATAGTCATTCGGGTGCCTCCACGAGGGACTTTTCGTAAGGGTTGAGGTTGTGAAGTCTTTTCGACACGAGTAAATGTATTTTTTCTTCCATATTTTAAGCTTAGGACAATCTTTAGTGGATATGGTATGATACTAAAACGAGAAAACAACTTTTCAGATCGAGTTAACGACCCTGTCCCAATGGGCAAAAAAGTTCCTATGTTAACACCTATGGATTTTGAGTGAAAAATGGCCCGGAAGCGAAAGTGAAAAAAATTCGTATTTTAACCATTTATATGTGTAAGACTCTTAAACTTGAGCGTTTCCTTACAGATTCGTCGAAAACCTTCGAAAGAAACAAAGGTTTTTCACATAGTCATTCGGGTGCCTCCACGAGGGACTTTTCGTAAGGGTTGAGGCTGTGAAGTCTTTTCGACACGAGTAAATGTATTTTTTCTTCCATATTTTAAGCTTAGGACAATCTTTAGTGGATATGGTATGATACTAAAACGAGAAAAAAACTTTTCAGATCGAGTTAACGACCCTGTCCCAATGGGCAAAAAAGTTCCTATGTTAACACCTATGGATTTTGAGTGAAAAATGGCCCGGAAGCGAAAGTGAAAAAAATTCGTATTTTAACCATTTATATGTGTAAGACTCTTAAACTTGAGCGTTTCCTTACAGATTCGTCGAAAACCTTCGAAAGAAACAAAGGTTTTTCACATAGTCATACGGGTGCCTCCACGAGGGACTTTTCGTAAGGGTTGAGGTTGTGAAGTCTTTTCGACACGAGTAAATGTATTTTTTCTTCCATATTTTAAGCTTAGGACAATCTTTAGTGGATATGGTATGATACTAAAACGAGAAAACAACTTTTCAGATCGAGTTAACGACCCTGTCCCAATGGGCAAAAAAGTTCCTATGTTAACACCTATGGATTTTGAGTGAAAAATGGCCCGGAAGCGAAAGTGAAAAAAATTCGTATTTTAACCATTTATATGTGTAAGACTCTTAAACTTGAGCGTTTCCTTACAGATTCGTCGAAAACCTTCGAAAGAAACAAAGGTTTTTCACATAGTCATTCGGGTGCCTCCACGAGGGACTTTTCGTAAGGGTTGAGGTTGTGAAGTCTTTTCGACACGAGTAAATGTATTTTTTCTTCCATATTTTAAGCTTAGGACAATCTTTAGTGGATATGGTATGATACTAAAACGAGAAAACAACTTTTCAGATCGAGTTAACGACCCTGTCCCAATGGGCAAAAAAGTTCCTATGTTAACGTTACCTATGGATTTTGAGTGAAAAATGGCCCGGAAGCGAAAGTGAAAAAAATTCGTATTTTAACCATTTATATGTGTAAGACTCTAAAACTTGAGCGTTTCCTTACAGATTCGTCGAAAAACATCGAAAGAAACAAAGGTTTTTCACATAGTGATTCGGGTGCCTCCACGAGGGTCTTTTCGTAAGGGTTGAGGTTGTGAAGTCTTTTCGACACGAGGAAATGTTTTTTTTCTTCCATATTTTAAGCTTAGGACAATCTTTAGTGGATATGGTATGATACTAAAATGAGAAAACAACTTTTCAGATCGAGTTAACGACCCTGTCCCAATGGGCAAACAAGTTCCTATGTTAACACCTATGGATTTTGAGTGAAAAATGGCCCGGAAGCGAAAGTGAAAAAAATTCGTATTTTAACCATTTATATGTGTAAGACTCTTAAACTTGAGCGTTTCCTTACAGATTCGTCGAAAACCTTCGAAAGAAACAAAGGTTTTTCACATAGTCATTCGGGTGCCTCCACGAGGGACTTTTCGTAAGGGTTGAGGTTGTGAAGTCTTTTCGACACGAGTAAATGTATTTTTTCTTCCATATTTTAAGCTTAGGACAATCTTTAGTGGATATGGTATGATACTAAAACGAGAAAACAACTTTTCAGATCGAGTTAACGACCCTGTCCCAATGGGCAAAAAAGTTCCTATGTTAAAACCTATGGATTTTGAGTGAAAAATGGCCCGGAAGCGAAAGTGAAAAAAATTCGTATTTTAACCATTTATATGTGTAAGACTCTTAAACTTGAGCGTTTCCTTACAGATTCGTCGAAAACCTTCGAAAGAAACAAAGGTTTTTCACATAGTCATTCGGGTGCCTCCACGAGGGACTTTTCGTAAGGGTTGAGGTTGTGAAGTCTTTTCGACACGAGTAAATGTATTTTTTCTTCCATATTTTAAGCTTAGGACAATCTTTAGTGGATATGGTATGATACTAAAACGAGAAAACAACTTTTCAGATCGAGTTAACGACCCTGTCCCAATGGGCAAAAAAGTTCCTATGTTAACACCTATGGATTTTGAGTGAAAAATGGCCCGGAAGCGAAAGTGAAAAAAATTCGTATTTTAACCATTTATATGTGTAAGACTCTTAAACTTGAGCGTTTCCTTACAGATTCGTCGAAAACCTTCGAAAGAAACAAAGGTTTTTCACATAGTCATTCGGGTGCCTCCACGAGGGACTTTTCGTAAGGGTTGAGGTTGTGAAGTCTTTTCGACACGAGTAAATGTATTTTTTGTTCCATATTTTAAGCTTAGGACAATCTTTAGTGGATATGGTATGATACTAAAACGAGAAAAAAACTTTTCAGATCGAGTTAACGACCCTGTCCCAATGGGCAAAAAAGTTCCTATGTTAACACCTATGGATTTTGAGTGAAAAATGGCCCGGAAGCGAAAGTGAAAAAAATTCGTATTTTAACCATTTATATGTGTAAGACTCTTAAACTTGAGCGTTTCCTTACAGATTCGTCGAAAACCTTCGAAAGAAACAAAGGTTTTTCACATAGTCATACGGGTGCCTCCACGAGGGACTTTTCGTAAGGGTTGAGGTTGTGAAGTCTTTTCGACACGAGTAAATGTATTTTTTCTTCCATATTTTAAGCTTAGGACAATCTTTAGTGGATATGGTATGATACTAAAACGAGAAAACAACTTTTCAGATCGAGTTAACGACCCTGTCCCAATGGGCAAAAAAGTTCCTATGTTAACACCTATGGATTTTGAGTGAAAAATGGCCCGGAAGCGAAAGTGAAAAAAATTCGTATTTTAACCATTTATATGTGTAAGACTCTTAAACTTGAGCGTTTCCTTACAGATTCGTCGAAAACCTTCGAAAGAAACAAAGGTTTTTCACATAGTCATTCGGGTGCCTCCACGAGGGACTTTTCGTAAGGGTTGAGGTTGTGAAGTCTTTTCGACACGAGTAAATGTATTTTTTCTTCCATATTTTAAGCTTAGGACAATCTTTAGTGGATATGGTATGATACTAAAACGAGAAAACAACTTTTCAGATCGAGTTAACGACCCTGTCCCAATGGGCAAAAAAGTTCCTATGTTAACACCTATGGATTTTGAGTGAAAAATGGCCCGGAAGCGAAAGTGAAAAAAATTCGTATTTTAACCATTTATATGTGTAAGACTCTAAAACTTGAGCGTTTCCTTACAGATTCGTCGAAAAACATCGAAAGAAACAAAGGTTTTTCACATAGTGATTCGGGTGCCTCCACGAGGGTCTTTTCGTAAGGGTTGAGGTTGTGAAGTCTTTTCGACACGAGGAAATGTTTTTTTTCTTCCATATTTTAAGCTTAGGACAATCTTTAGTGGATATGGTATGATACTAAAATGAGAAAACAACTTTTCAGATCGAGTTAACGACCCTGTCCCAATGGGCAAACAAGTTCCTATGTTAACACCTATGGATTTTGAGTGAAAAATGGCCCGGAAGCGAAAGTGAAAAAAATTCGTATTTTAACCATTTATATGTGTAAGACTCTTAAACTTGAGCGTTTCCTTACAGATTCGTCGAAAACCTTCGAAAGAAACAAAGGTTTTTCACATAGTCATTCGGGTGCCTCCACGAGGGACTTTTCGTAAGGGTTGAGGTTGTGAAGTCTTTTCGACACGAGTAAATGTATTTTTTCTTCCATATTTTAAGCTTAGGACAATCTTTAGTGGATATGGTATGATACTAAAACGAGAAAACAACTTTTCAGATCGAGTTAACGACCCTGTCCCAATGGGCAAAAAAGTTCCTATGTTAACACCTATGGATTTTGAGTGAAAAATGGCCCGGAAGCGAAAGTGAAAAAAATTCGTATTTTAACCATTTATATGTGTAAGACTCTTAAACTTGAGCGTTTCCTTACAGATTCGTCGAAAACCTTCGAAAGAAACAAAGGTTTTTCACATAGTCATTCGGGTGCCTCCACGAGGGACTTTTCGTAAGGGTTGAGGCTGTGAAGTCTTTTCGACACGAGTAAATGTATTTTTTCTTCCATATTTTAAGCTTAGGACAATCTTTAGTGGATATGGTATGATACTAAAACGAGAAAAAAACTTTTCAGATCGAGTTAACGACCCTGTCCCAATGGGCAAAAAAGTTCCTATGTTAACACCTATGGATTTTGAGTGAAAAATGGCCCGGAAGCGAAAGTGAAAAAAATTCGTATTTTAACCATTTATATGTGTAAGACTCTTAAACTTGAGCGTTTCCTTACAGATTCGTCGAAAACCTTCGAAAGAAACAAAGGTTTTTCACATAGTCATACGGGTGCCTCCACGAGGGACTTTTCGTAAGGGTTGAGGTTGTGAAGTCTTTTCGACACGAGTAAATGTATTTTTTCTTCCATATTTTAAGCTTAGGACAATCTTTAGTGGATATGGTATGATACTAAAACGAGAAAACAACTTTTCAGATCGAGTTAACGACCCTGTCCCAATGGGCAAAAAAGTTCCTATGTTAACACCTATGGATTTTGAGTGAAAAATGGCCCGGAAGCGAAAGTGAAAAAAATTCGTATTTTAACCATTTATATGTGTAAGACTCTTAAACTTGAGCGTTTCCTTACAGATTCGTCGAAAACCTTCGAAAGAAACAAAGGTTTTTCACATAGTCATTCGGGTGCCTCCACGAGGGACTTTTCGTAAGGGTTGAGGTTGTGAAGTCTTTTCGACACGAGTAAATGTATTTTTTCTTCCATATTTTAAGCTTAGGACAATCTTTAGTGGATATGGTATGATACTAAAACGAGAAAACAACTTTTCAGATCGAGTTAACGACCCTGTCCCAATGGGCAAAAAAGTTCCTATGTTAACGTTACCTATGGATTTTGAGTGAAAAATGGCCCGGAAGCGAAAGTGAAAAAAATTCGTATTTTAACCATTTATATGTGTAAGACTCTAAAACTTGAGCGTTTCCTTACAGATTCGTCGAAAAACATCGAAAGAAACAAAGGTTTTTCACATAGTGATTCGGGTGCCTCCACGAGGGTCTTTTCGTAAGGGTTGAGGTTGTGAAGTCTTTTCGACACGAGGAAATGTTTTTTTTCTTCCATATTTTAAGCTTAGGACAATCTTTAGTGGATATGGTATGATACTAAAATGAGAAAACAACTTTTCAGATCGAGTTAACGACCCTGTCCCAATGGGCAAACAAGTTCCTATGTTAACACCTATGGATTTTGAGTGAAAAATGGCCCGGAAGCGAAAGTGAAAAAAATTCGTATTTTAACCATTTATATGTGTAAGACTCTTAAACTTGAGCGTTTCCTTACAGATTCGTCGAAAACCTTCGAAAGAAACAAAGGTTTTTCACATAGTCATTCGGGTGCCTCCACGAGGGACTTTTCGTAAGGGTTGAGGTTGTGAAGTCTTTTCGACACGAGTAAATGTATTTTTTCTTCCATATTTTAAGCTTAGGACAATCTTTAGTGGATATGGTATGATACTAAAACGAGAAAACAACTTTTCAGATCGAGTTAACGACCCTGTCCCAATGGGCAAAAAAGTTCCTATGTTAAAACCTATGGATTTTGAGTGAAAAATGGCCCGGAAGCGAAAGTGAAAAAAATTCGTATTTTAACCATTTATATGTGTAAGACTCTTAAACTTGAGCGTTTCCTTACAGATTCGTCGAAAACCTTCGAAAGAAACAAAGGTTTTTCACATAGTCATTCGGGTGCCTCCACGAGGGACTTTTCGTAAGGGTTGAGGTTGTGAAGTCTTTTCGACACGAGTAAATGTATTTTTTCTTCCATATTTTAAGCTTAGGACAATCTTTAGTGGATATGGTATGATACTAAAACGAGAAAACAACTTTTCAGATCGAGTTAACGACCCTGTCCCAATGGGCAAAAAAGTTCCTATGTTAACACCTATGGATTTTGAGTGAAAAATGGCCCGGAAGCGAAAGTGAAAAAAATTCGTATTTTAACCATTTATATGTGTAAGACTCTTAAACTTGAGCGTTTCCTTACAGATTCGTCGAAAACCTTCGAAAGAAACAAAGGTTTTTCACATAGTCATTCGGGTGCCTCCACGAGGGACTTTTCGTAAGGGTTGAGGTTGTGAAGTCTTTTCGACACGAGTAAATGTATTTTTTGTTCCATATTTTAAGCTTAGGACAATCTTTAGTGGATATGGTATGATACTAAAACGAGAAAAAAACTTTTCAGATCGAGTTAACGACCCTGTCCCAATGGGCAAAAAAGTTCCTATGTTAACACCTATGGATTTTGAGTGAAAAATGGCCCGGAAGCGAAAGTGAAAAAAATTCGTATTTTAACCATTTATATGTGTAAGACTCTTAAACTTGAGCGTTTCCTTACAGATTCGTCGAAAACCTTCGAAAGAAACAAAGGTTTTTCACATAGTCATACGGGTGCCTCCACGAGGGACTTTTCGTAAGGGTTGAGGTTGTGAAGTCTTTTCGACACGAGTAAATGTATTTTTTCTTCCATATTTTAAGCTTAGGACAATCTTTAGTGGATATGGTATGATACTAAAACGAGAAAACAACTTTTCAGATCGAGTTAACGACCCTGTCCCAATGGGCAAAAAAGTTCCTATGTTAACACCTATGGATTTTGAGTGAAAAATGGCCCGGAAGCGAAAGTGAAAAAAATTCGTATTTTAACCATTTATATGTGTAAGACTCTTAAACTTGAGCGTTTCCTTACAGATTCGTCGAAAACCTTCGAAAGAAACAAAGGTTTTTCACATAGTCATTCGGGTGCCTCCACGAGGGACTTTTCGTAAGGGTTGAGGTTGTGAAGTCTTTTCGACACGAGTAAATGTATTTTTTCTTCCATATTTTAAGCTTAGGACAATCTTTAGTGGATATGGTATGATACTAAAACGAGAAAACAACTTTTCAGATCGAGTTAACGACCCTGTCCCAATGGGCAAAAAAGTTCCTATGTTAACACCTATGGATTTTGAGTGAAAAATGGCCCGGAAGCGAAAGTGAAAAAAATTCGTATTTTAACCATTTATATGTGTAAGACTCTAAAACTTGAGCGTTTCCTTACAGATTCGTCGAAAAACATCGAAAGAAACAAAGGTTTTTCACATAGTGATTCGGGTGCCTCCACGAGGGTCTTTTCGTAAGGGTTGAGGTTGTGAAGTCTTTTCGACACGAGGAAATGTTTTTTTTCTTCCATATTTTAAGCTTAGGACAATCTTTAGTGGATATGGTATGATACTAAAATGAGAAAACAACTTTTCAGATCGAGTTAACGACCCTGTCCCAATGGGCAAACAAGTTCCTATGTTAACACCTATGGATTTTGAGTGAAAAATGGCCCGGAAGCGAAAGTGAAAAAAATTCGTATTTTAACCATTTATATGTGTAAGACTCTTAAACTTGAGCGTTTCCTTACAGATTCGTCGAAAACCTTCGAAAGAAACAAAGGTTTTTCACATAGTCATTCGGGTGCCTCCACGAGGGACTTTTCGTAAGGGTTGAGGTTGTGAAGTCTTTTCGACACGAGTAAATGTATTTTTTCTTCCATATTTTAAGCTTAGGACAATCTTTAGTGGATATGGTATGATACTAAAACGAGAAAACAACTTTTCAGATCGAGTTAACGACCCTGTCCCAATGGGCAAAAAAGTTCCTATGTTAACACCTATGGATTTTGAGTGAAAAATGGCCCGGAAGCGAAAGTGAAAAAAATTCGTATTTTAACCATTTATATGTGTAAGACTCTTAAACTTGAGCGTTTCCTTACAGATTCGTCGAAAACCTTCGAAAGAAACAAAGGTTTTTCACATAGTCATTCGGGTGCCTCCACGAGGGACTTTTCGTAAGGGTTGAGGTTGTGAAGTCTTTTCGACACGAGTAAATGTATTTTTTCTTCCATATTTTAAGCTTAGGACAATCTTTAGTGGATATGGTATGATACTAAAACGAGAAAACAACTTTTCAGATCGAGTTAACGACCCTGTCCCAATGGGCAAAAAAGTTCCTATGTTAACACCTATGGATTTTGAGTGAAAAATGGCCCGGAAGCGAAAGTGAAAAAAATTCGTATTTTAACCATTTATATGTGTAAGACTCTTAAACTTGAGCGTTTCCTTACAGATTCGTCGAAAACCTTCGAAAGAAACAAAGGTTTTTCACATAGTCATTCGGGTGCCTCCACGAGGGACTTTTCGTAAGGGTTGAGGTTGTGAAGTCTTTTCGACACGAGTAAATGTATTTTTTGTTCCATATTTTAAGCTTAGGACAATCTTTAGTGGATATGGTATGATACTAAAACGAGAAAAAAACTTTTCAGATCGAGTTAACGACCCTGTCCCAATGGGCAAAAAAGTTCCTATGTTAACACCTATGGATTTTGAGTGAAAAATGGCCCGGAAGCGAAAGTGAAAAAAATTCGTATTTTAACCATTTATATGTGTAAGACTCTTAAACTTGAGCGTTTCCTTACAGATTCGTCGAAAACCTTCGAAAGAAACAAAGGTTTTTCACATAGTCATACGGGTGCCTCCACGAGGGACTTTTCGTAAGGGTTGAGGTTGTGAAGTCTTTTCGACACGAGTAAATGTATTTTTTCTTCCATATTTTAAGCTTAGGACAATCTTTAGTGGATATGGTATGATACTAAAACGAGAAAACAACTTTTCAGATCGAGTTAACGACCCTGTCCCAATGGGCAAAAAAGTTCCTATGTTAACACCTATGGATTTTGAGTGAAAAATGGCCCGGAAGCGAAAGTGAAAAAAATTCGTATTTTAACCATTTATATGTGTAAGACTCTTAAACTTGAGCGTTTCCTTACAGATTCGTCGAAAACCTTCGAAAGAAACAAAGGTTTTTCACATAGTCATTCGGGTGCCTCCACGAGGGACTTTTCGTAAGGGTTGAGGTTGTGAAGTCTTTTCGACACGAGTAAATGTATTTTTTCTTCCATATTTTAAGCTTAGGACAATCTTTAGTGGATATGGTATGATACTAAAACGAGAAAACAACTTTTCAGATCGAGTTAACGACCCTGTCCCAATGGGCAAAAAAGTTCCTATGTTAACACCTATGGATTTTGAGTGAAAAATGGCCCGGAAGCGAAAGTGAAAAAAATTCGTATTTTAACCATTTATATGTGTAAGACTCTAAAACTTGAGCGTTTCCTTACAGATTCGTCGAAAAACATCGAAAGAAACAAAGGTTTTTCACATAGTGATTCGGGTGCCTCCACGAGGGTCTTTTCGTAAGGGTTGAGGTTGTGAAGTCTTTTCGACACGAGGAAATGTTTTTTTTCTTCCATATTTTAAGCTTAGGACAATCTTTAGTGGATATGGTATGATACTAAAATGAGAAAACAACTTTTCAGATCGAGTTAACGACCCTGTCCCAATGGGCAAACAAGTTCCTATGTTAACACCTATGGATTTTGAGTGAAAAATGGCCCGGAAGCGAAAGTGAAAAAAATTCGTATTTTAACCATTTATATGTGTAAGACTCTTAAACTTGAGCGTTTCCTTACAGATTCGTCGAAAACCTTCGAAAGAAACAAAGGTTTTTCACATAGTCATTCGGGTGCCTCCACGAGGGACTTTTCGTAAGGGTTGAGGTTGTGAAGTCTTTTCGACACGAGTAAATGTATTTTTTCTTCCATATTTTAAGCTTAGGACAATCTTTAGTGGATATGGTATGATACTAAAACGAGAAAACAACTTTTCAGATCGAGTTAACGACCCTGTCCCAATGGGCAAAAAAGTTCCTATGTTAACACCTATGGATTTTGAGTGAAAAATGGCCCGGAAGCGAAAGTGAAAAAAATTCGTATTTTAACCATTTATATGTGTAAGACTCTTAAACTTGAGCGTTTCCTTACAGATTCGTCGAAAACCTTCGAAAGAAACAAAGGTTTTTCACATAGTCATTCGGGTGCCTCCACGAGGGACTTTTCGTAAGGGTTGAGGTTGTGAAGTCTTTTCGACACGAGTAAATGTATTTTTTCTTCCATATTTTAAGCTTAGGACAATCTTTAGTGGATATGGTATGATACTAAAACGAGAAAACAACTTTTCAGATCGAGTTAACGACCCTGTCCCAATGGGCAAAAAAGTTCCTATGTTAACACCTATGGATTTTGAGTGAAAAATGGCCCGGAAGCGAAAGTGAAAAAAATTCGTATTTTAACCATTTATATGTGTAAGACTCTTAAACTTGAGCGTTTCCTTACAGATTCGTCGAAAACCTTCGAAAGAAACAAAGGTTTTTCACATAGTCATTCGGGTGCCTCCACGAGGGACTTTTCGTAAGGGTTGAGGTTGTGAAGTCTTTTCGACACGAGTAAATGTATTTTTTCTTCCATATTTTAAGCTTAGGACAATCTTTAGTGGATATGGTATGATACTAAAACGAGAAAACAACTTTTCAGATCGAGTTAACGACCCTGTCCCAATGGGCAAAAAAGTTCCTATGTTAACACCTATGGATTTTGAGTGAAAAATGGCCCTGAAGCGAAAGTGAAAAAAATTCGTATTTTAACCATTTATATGTGTAAGACTCTTAAACTTGAGCGTTTCCTTACAGATTCGTCGAAAACCTTCGAAAGAAACAAAGGTTTTTCACATAGTCATTCGGGTGCCTCCACGAGGGACTTTTCGTAAGGGTTGAGGTTGTAATGTCTTTTCGACACGAGTAAATGTATTTTTTCTTCCATATTTTAAGCTTAGGACAATCTTTAGTGGATATGGTATGATACTAAAACGAGAAAACAACTTTTCAGATCGAGTTAACGACCCTGTCCCAATGGGCAAAAAAGTTCCTATGTTAACACCTATGGATTTTGAGTGAAAAATGGCCCGGAAGCGAAAGTGAAAAAAATTCGCATTTTAACCATTTATATGTGTAAGACTCTTAAACTTGAGCGTTTCCTTACAGATTCGTCGAAAACCTTCGAAAGAAACAAAGGTTTTTCACATAGTCATTCGGGTGCCTCCACGAGGGACTTTTCGTAAGGGTTGAGGTTGTGAAGTCTTTTCGACACGAGTAAATGTATTTTTTTCTTCCATA
The DNA here is from genome assembly GCF_057944985.1 of Cucurbita pepo subsp. pepo. NCBI lineage: Eukaryota > Viridiplantae > Streptophyta > Magnoliopsida > Cucurbitales > Cucurbitaceae > Cucurbita > Cucurbita pepo. The sequence goes on along the minus strand of NC_141811.1, from coordinate 1,707,935 downwards.
TTTTAAGCTTAGGACAATCTTTAGTGGATATGGTATGATACTAAAACGAGAAAACAACTTTTCAGATCGAGTTAACGACCCTGTCCCAATGGGCAAAAAAGTTCCTATGTTAACACCTATGGATTTTGAGTGAAAAATGGCCCGGAAGCGAAAGTGAAAAAAATTCGCATTTTAACCATTTATATGTGTAAGACTCTTAAACTTGAGCGTTTCCTTACAGATTCGTCGAAAACCTTCGAAAGAAACAAAGGTTTTTCACATAGTCATTCGGGTGCCTCCACGAGGGACTTTTCGTAAGGGTTGAGGTTGTGAAGTCTTTTCGACACGAGTAAATGTATTTTTTTCTTCCATATTTTAAGCTTAGGACAATCTTTAGTGGATATGGTATGATACTAAAACGAGAAAACAACTTTTCAGATCGAGTTAACGACCCTGTCCCAATGGGCAAAAAAGTTCCTATGTTAACACCTATGGATTTTGAGTGAAAAATGGCCCGGAAGCGAAAGTGAAAAAAATTCGTATTTTAACCATTTATATGTGTAAGACTCTTAAACTTGAGCGTTTCCTTACAGATTCGTCGAAAACCTTCGAAAGAAACAAAGGTTTTTCACATAGTCATTCGGGTGCCTCCACGAGGGACTTTTCGTAAGGGTTGAGGTTGTGAAGTCTTTTCGACACGAGTAAATGTATTTTTTCTTCCATATTTTAAGCTTAGGACAATCTTTAGTGGATATGGTATGATACTAAAACGAGAAAACAACTTTTCAGATCGAGTTAACGACCCTGTCCCAATGGGCAAAAAAGTTCCTATGTTAACACCTATGGATTTTGAGTGAAAAATGGCCCGGAAGCGAAAGTGAAAAAAATTCGTATTTTAACCATTTATATGTGTAAGACTCTTAAACTTGAGCGTTTCCTTACAGATTCGTCGAAAACCTTCGAAAGAAACAAAGGTTTTTCACATAGTCATTCGGGTGCCTCCACGAGGGACTTTTCGTAAGGGTTGAGGTTGTGAAGTCTTTTCGACACGAGTAAATGTATTTTTTCTTCCATATTTTAAGCTTAGGACAATCTTTAGTGGATATGGTATGATACTAAAACGAGAAAACAACTTTTCAGATCGAGTTAACGACCCTGTCCCAATGGGCAAAAAAGTTCCTATGTTAACAGCTATGGATTTTGAGTGAAAAATGGCCCGGAAGCGAAAGTGAAAAAAATTCGTATTTTAACCATTTATATGTGTAAGACTCTTAAGCATTAGCGTTTCCTTACAGATTCGTCGAAAACCTTCGAAAGAAACAAAGGTTTTTCACATAGTCATTCGGGTGCCTCCACGAGGGACTTTTCGTAAGGGTTGAGGTTGTGAAGTCTTTTCGACACGAGTAAATGTATTTTTTCTTCCATATTTTAAGCTTAGGACAATCTTTAGTGGATATGGTATGATACTAAAACGAGAAAACAACTTTTCAGATCGAGTTAACGACCCTGTCCCAATGGGCAAAAAAGTTCCTATGTTAACACCTATGGATTTTGAGTGAAAAATGGCCCGGAAGCGAAAGTGAAAAAAATTCGTATTTTAACCATTTATATGTGTAAGACTCTTAAACTTGAGCGTTTCCTTACAGATTCGTCGAAAACCTTCGAAAGAAACAAAGGTTTTTCACATAGTCATTCGGGTGCCTCCACGAGGGACTTTTCGTAAGGGTTGAGGTTGTGAAGTCTTTTCGACACGAGTAAATGTATTTTTTTCTTCCATATTTTAAGCTTAGGACAATCTTTAGTGGATATGGTATGATACTAAAACGAGAAAACAACTTTTCAGATCGAGTTAACGACCCTGTCCCAATGGGCAAAAAAGTTCCTATGTTAACACCTATGGATTTTGAGTGAAAAATGGCCCGGAAGCGAAAGTGAAAAAAATTCGTATTTTAACCATTTATATGTGTAAGACTCTTAAACTTGAGCGTTTCCTTACAGATTCGTCGAAAACCTTCGAAAGAAACAAAGGTTTTTCACATAGTCATTCGGGTGCCTCCACGAGGGACTTTTCGTAAGGGTTGAGGTTGTGAAGTCTTTTCGACACGAGTAAATGTATTTTTTCTTCCATATTTTAAGCTTAGGACAATCTTTAGTGGATATGGTATGATACTAAAACGAGAAAACAACTTTTCAGATCGAGTTAACGACCCTGTCCCAATGGGCAAAAAAGTTCCTATGTTAACACCTATGGATTTTGAGTGAAAAATGGCCCGGAAGCGAAAGTGAAAAAAATTCGTATTTTAACCATTTATATGTGTAAGACTCTTAAACTTGAGCGTTTCCTTACAGATTCGTCGAAAACCTTCGAAAGAAACAAAGGTTTTTCACATAGTCATTCGGGTGCCTCCACGAGGGACTTTTCGTAAGGGTTGAGGTTGTGAAGTCTTTTCGACACGAGTAAATGTATTTTTTCTTCCATATTTTAAGCTTAGGACAATCTTTAGTGGATATGGTATGATACTAAAACGAGAAAACAACTTTTCAGATCGAGTTAACGACCCTGTCCCAATGGGCAAAAAAGTTCCTATGTTAACAGCTATGGATTTTGAGTGAAAAATGGCCCGGAAGCGAAAGTGAAAAAAATTCGTATTTTAACCATTTATATGTGTAAGACTCTTAAGCATTAGCGTTTCCTTACAGATTCGTCGAAAACCTTCGAAAGAAACAAAGGTTTTTCACATAGTCATTCGGGTGCCTCCACGAGGGACTTTTCGTAAGGGTTGAGGTTGTGAAGTCTTTTCGACACGAGTAAATGTATTTTTTCTTCCATATTTTAAGCTTAGGACAATCTTTAGTGGATATGGTATGATACTAAAACGAGAAAACAACTTTTCAGATCGAGTTAACGACCCTGTCCCAATGGGCAAAAAAGTTCCTATGTTAACACCTATGGATTTTGAGTGAAAAATGGCCCGGAAGCGAAAGTGAAAAAAATTCGTATTTTAACCATTTATATGTGTAAGACTCTTAAACTTGAGCGTTTCCTTACAGATTCGTCGAAAACCTTCGAAAGAAACAAAGGTTTTTCACATAGTCATTCGGGTGCCTCCACGAGGGACTTTTCGTAAGGGTTGAGGTTGTGAAGTCTTTTCGACACGAGTAAATGTATTTTTTTCTTCCATATTTTAAGCTTAGGACAATCTTTAGTGGATATGGTATGATACTAAAACGAGAAAACAACTTTTCAGATCGAGTTAACGACCCTGTCCCAATGGGCAAAAAAGTTCCTATGTTAACACCTATGGATTTTGAGTGAAAAATGGCCCGGAAGCGAAAGTGAAAAAAATTCGTATTTTAACCATTTATATGTGTAAGACTCTTAAACTTGAGCGTTTCCTTACAGATTCGTCGAAAACCTTCGAAAGAAACAAAGGTTTTTCACATAGTCATTCGGGTGCCTCCACGAGGGACTTTTCGTAAGGGTTGAGGTTGTGAAGTCTTTTCGACACGAGTAAATGTATTTTTGCTTCCATATTTTAAGCTTAGGACAATCTTTAGTGGATATGGTATGATACTAAAACGAGAAAACAACTTTTCAGATCGAGTTAACGACCCTGTCCCAATGGGCAAAAAAGTTCCTATGTTAACAGCTATGGATTTTGAGTGAAAAATGGCCCGGAAGCGAAAGTGAAAAAAATTCGTATTTTAACCATTTATATGTGTAAGACTCTTAAACTTGAGCGTTTCCTTACAGATTCGTCGAAAAACATCGAAAGAAACAAAGGTTTTTCACATAGTCATTCGGGTGCCTCCACGAGGGACTTTTCGTAAGGGTTGAGGTTGTGAAGTCTTTTCGACACGAGTAAATGTTTTTTTTCTTCCATATTTTAAGCTTAGGACAATCTTTAGTGGATATGGTATGATACTAAAACGAGAAAACAACTTTTCAGATCGAGTTAACGACCCTGTCCCAATGGGCAAAAAAGTTCCTATGTTAACACCTATGGATTTTGAGTGAAAAATGGCCCGGAAGCGAAAGTGAAAAAAATTCGTATTTTAACCATTTATATGTGTAAGACTCTTAAACTTGAGCGTTTCCTTACAGATTCGTCGAAAACCTTCGAAAGAAACAAAGGTTTTTCACATAGTCATTCGGGTGCCTCCACGAGGGACTTTTCGTAAGGGTTGAGGTTGTGAAGTCTTTTCGACACGAGTAAAAGTATTTTTTCTTCCATATTTTAAGCTTAGGACAATCTTTAGTGGATATGGTATGATACTAAAACGAGAAAACAACTTTTCAGATCGAGTTAACGACCCTGTCCCAATGGGCAAAAAAGTTCCTATGTTAACACCTATGGATTTTGAGTGAAAAATGGCCCGGAAGCGAAAGTGAAAAAAATTCGTATTTTAACCATTTATATGTGTAAGACTCTTAAACTTGAGCGTTTCCTTACAGATTCGTCGAAAACCTTCGAAAGAAACAAAGGTTTTTCACATAGTCATTCGGGTGCCTCCACGAGGGACTTTTCGTAAGGGTTGAGGTTGTGAAGTCTTTTCGACACGAGTAAATGTATTTTTTCTTCCATATTTTAAGCTTAGGACAATCTTTAGTGGATATGGTATGATACTAAAACGAGAAAACAACTTTTCAGATCGAGTTAACGACCCTGTCCCAATGGGCAAAAAAGTTCCTATGTTAACACCTATGGATTTTGAGTGAAAAATGGCCCGGAAGCGAAAGTGAAAAAAATTCGTATTTTAACCATTTATATGTGTAAGACTCTTAAACTTGAGCGTTTCCTTACAGATTCGTCGAAAACCTTCGAAAGAAACAAAGGTTTTTCACATAGTCATTCGGGTGCCTCCACGAGGGACTTTTCGTAAGGGTTGAGGTTGTAATGTCTTTTCGACACGAGTAAATGTATTTTTTCTTCCATATTTTAAGCTTAGGACAATCTTTAGTGGATATGGTATGATACTAAAACGAGAAAACAACTTTTCAGATCGAGTTAACGACCCTGTCCCAATGGGCAAAAAAGTTCCTATGTTAACACCTATGGATTTTGAGTGAAAAATGGCCCGGAAGCGAAAGTGAAAAAAATTCGTATTTTAACCATTTATATGTGTAAGACTCTTAAACTTGAGCGTTTCCTTACAGATTCGTCGAAAACCTTCGAAAGAAACAAAGGTTTTTCACATAGTCATTCGGGTGCCTCCACGAGGGACTTTTCGTAAGGGTTGAGGTTGTGAAGTCTTTTCGACACGAGTAAATGTATTTTTTCTTCCATATTTTAAGCTTAGGACAATCTTTAGTGGATATGGTATGATACTAAAACGAGAAAACAACTTTTCAGATCGAGTTAACGACCCTGTCCCAATGGGCAAAAAAGTTCCTATGTTAACAGCTATGGATTTTGAGTGAAAAATGGCCCGGAAGCGAAAGTGAAAAAAATTCGTATTTTAACCATTTATATGTGTAAGACTCTTAAACTTGAGCGTTTCCTTACAGATTCGTCGAAAAACATCGAAAGAAACAAAGGTTTTTCACATAGTCATTCGGGTGCCTCCACGAGGGACTTTTCGTAAGGGTTGAGGTTGTGAAGTCTTTTCGACACGAGTAAATGTTTTTTTTCTTCCATATTTTAAGCTTAGGACAATCTTTAGTGGATATGGTATGATACTAAAACGAGAAAACAACTTTTCAGATCGAGTTAACGACCCTGTCCCAATGGGCAAAAAAGTTCCTATGTTAACACCTATGGATTTTGAGTGAAAAATGGCCCGGAAGCGAAAGTGAAAAAAATTCGTATTTTAACCATTTATATGTGTAAGACTCTTAAACTTGAGCGTTTCCTTACAGATTCGTCGAAAACCTTCGAAAGAAACAAAGGTTTTTCACATAGTCATTCGGGTGCCTCCACGAGGGACTTTTCGTAAGGGTTGAGGTTGTGAAGTCTTTTCGACACGAGTAAAAGTATTTTTTCTTCCATATTTTAAGCTTAGGACAATCTTTAGTGGATATGGTATGATACTAAAACGAGAAAACAACTTTTCAGATCGAGTTAACGACCCTGTCCCAATGGGCAAAAAAGTTCCTATGTTAACACCTATGGATTTTGAGTGAAAAATGGCCCGGAAGCGAAAGTGAAAAAAATTCGTATTTTAACCATTTATATGTGTAAGACTCTTAAACTTGAGCGTTTCCTTACAGATTCGTCGAAAACCTTCGAAAGAAACAAAGGTTTTTCACATAGTCATTCGGGTGCCTCCACGAGGGACTTTTCGTAAGGGTTGAGGTTGTGAAGTCTTTTCGACACGAGTAAATGTATTTTTTCTTCCATATTTTAAGCTTAGGACAATCTTTAGTGGATATGGTATGATACTAAAACGAGAAAACAACTTTTCAGATCGAGTTAACGACCCTGTCCCAATGGGCAAAAAAGTTCCTATGTTAACACCTATGGATTTTGAGTGAAAAATGGCCCGGAAGCGAAAGTGAAAAAAATTCGTATTTTAACCATTTATATGTGTAAGACTCTTAAACTTGAGCGTTTCCTTACAGATTCGTCGAAAACCTTCGAAAGAAACAAAGGTTTTTCACATAGTCATTCGGGTGCCTCCACGAGGGACTTTTCGTAAGGGTTGAGGTTGTAATGTCTTTTCGACACGAGTAAATGTATTTTTTCTTCCATATTTTAAGCTTAGGACAATCTTTAGTGGATATGGTATGATACTAAAACGAGAAAACAACTTTTCAGATCGAGTTAACGACCCTGTCCCAATGGGCAAAAAAGTTCCTATGTTAACACCTATGGATTTTGAGTGAAAAATGGCCCGGAAGCGAAAGTGAAAAAAATTCGTATTTTAACCATTTATATGTGTAAGACTCTTAAACTTGAGCGTTTCCTTACAGATTCGTCGAAAACCTTCGAAAGAAACAAAGGTTTTTCACATAGTCATTCGGGTGCCTCCACGAGGGACTTTTCGTAAGGGTTGAGGTTGTGAAGTCTTTTCGACACGAGTAAAAGTATTTTTTCTTCCATATTTTAAGCTTAGGACAATCTTGAGTGGATATGGTATGATACTAAAACGAGAAAACAACTTTTCAGATCGAGTTAACGACCCTGTCCCAATGGGCAAAAAAGTTCCTATGTTAACACCTATGGATTTTGAGTGAAAAATGGCCCGGAAGCGAAAGTGAAAAAAATTCGTATTTTAACCATTTATATGTGTAAGACTCTTAAGCATTAGCGTTTCCTTACAGATTCGTCGAAAAACATCGAAAGAAACAAAGGTTTTTCACATAGTCATTCGGGTGCCTCCACGAGGGACTTTTCGTAAGGGTTGAGGTTGTGAAGTCTTTTCGACACGAGTAAATGTTTTTTTTCTTCCATATTTTAAGCTTAGGACAATCTTTAGTGGATATGGTATGATACTAAAACGAGAAAACAACTTTTCAGATCGAGTTAACGACCCTGTCCCAATGGGCAAAAAAGTTCCTATGTTAACACCTATGGATTTTGAGTGAAAAATGGCCCGGAAGCGAAAGTGAAAAAAATTCGTATTTTAACCATTTATATGTGTAAGACTCTTAAACTTGAGCGTTTCCTTACAGATTCGTCGAAAACCTTCGAAAGAAACAAAGGTTTTTCACATAGTCATTCGGGTGCCTCCACGAGGGACTTTTCGTAAGGGTTGAGGTTGTGAAGTCTTTTCGACACGAGTAAATGTATTTTTTCTTCCATATTTTAAGCTTAGGACAATCTTTAGTGGATATGGTATGATACTAAAACGAGAAAACAACTTTTCAGATCGAGTTAACGACCCTGTCCCAATGGGCAAAAAAGTTCCTATGTTAACACCTATGGATTTTGAGTGAAAAATGGCCCGGAAGCGAAAGTGAAAAAAATTCGTATTTTAACCATTTATATGTGTAAGACTCTTAAACTTGAGCGTTTCCTTACAGATTCGTCGAAAACCTTCGAAAGAAACAAAGGTTTTTCACATAGTCATTCGGGTGCCTCCACGAGGGACTTTTCGTAAGGGTTGAGGTTGTGAAGTCTTTTCGACACAAGTAAATGTATTTTTTCTTCCATATTTTAAGATTAGGACAATCTTTAGTGGATATGGTATGATACTAAAACGAGAAAACAACTTTTCAGATCGAGTTAACGACCCTGTCCCAATGGGCAAAAAAGTTCCTATGTTAACACCTATGGATTTTGAGTGAAAAATGGCCCGGAAGCGAAAGTGAAAAAAATTCGTATTTTAACCATTTATATGTGTAAGACTCTTAAACTTGAGCGTTTCCTTACAGATTCGTCGAAAACCTTCGAAAGAAACAAAGGTTTTTCACATAGTCATTCGGGTGCCTCCACGAGGGACTTTTCGTAAGGGTTGAGGTTGTGAAGTCTTTTCGACACGAGTAAATGTATTTTTTCTTCCATATTTTAAGCTTAGGACAATCTTTAGTGGATATGGTATGATACTAAAACGAGAAAACAACTTTTCAGATCGAGTTAACGACCCTGTCCCAATGGGCAAAAAAGTTCCTATGTTAACACCTATGGATTTTGAGTGAAAAATGGCCCGGAAGCGAAAGTGAAAAAAATTCGTATTTTAACCATTTATATGTGTAAGACTCTTAAACTTGAGCGTTTCCTTATAGATTCGTCGAAAACCTTCGAAAGAAACAAAGGTTTTTCACATAGTCATTCGGGTGCCTCCACGAGGGACTTTTCGTAAGGGTTGAGGTTGTGAAGTCTTTTCGACACGAGTAAATGTATTTTTTTCTTCCATATTTTAAGCTTAGGACAATCTTTAGTGGATATGGTATGATACTAAAACGAGAAAACAACTTTTCAGATCGAGTTAACGACCCTGTCCCAATGGGCAAAAAAGTTCCTATGTTAACACCTATGGATTTTGAGTGAAAAATGGCCCGGAAGCGAAAGTGAAAAAAATTCGTATTTTAACCATTTATATGTGTAAGACTCTTAAACTTGAGCGTTTCCTTACAGATTCGTCGAAAAACATCGAAAGAAACAAAGGTCTTTCACATAGTCATTCGGGTGCCTCCACGAGGGTCTTTTCGTAAGGGTTGAGGTTGTGAAGTCTTTTCGACACGAGTAAATGTATTTTTTCTTCCATATTTTAAGCTTAGGACAATCTTTAGTGGATATGGTATGATACTAAAACGAGAAAACAACTTTTCAGATCGAGTTAACGACCCTGTCCCAATGGGCAAAAAAGTTCCTATGTTAACACCTATGGATTTTGAGTGAAAAATGGCCCGGAAGCGAAAGTGAAAAAAATTCGTATTTTAACCATTTATATGTGTAAGACTCTTAAACTTGAGCGTTTCCTTATAGATTCGTCGAAAACCTTCGAAAGAAACAAAGGTTTTTCACATAGTCATTCGGGTGCCTCCACGAGGGACTTTTCGTAAGGGTTGAGGTTGTGAAGTCTTTTCGACACAAGTAAATGTATTTTTTCTTCCATATTTTAAGCTTAGGACAATCTTTAGTGGATATGGTATGATACTAAAACGAGAAAACAACTTTTCAGATCGAGTTAACGACCCTGTCCCAATGGGCAAAAAAGTTCCTATGTTAACAGCTATGGATTTTGAGTGAAAAATGGCCCGGAAGCGAAAGTGAAAAAAATTCTTATTTTAACCATTTATATGTGTAAGACTCTTAAACTTGAGCGTTTCCTTACAGATTCGTCGAAAACCTTCGAAAGAAACAAAGGTTTTTCACATAGTCATTCGGGTGCCTCCACGAGGGACTTTTCGTAAGGGTTGAGGTTGTGAAGTCTTTTCGACACGAGTAAATGTATTTTTTCTTCCATATTTTAAGCTTAGGACAATCTTTAGTGGATATGGTATGATACTAAAACGAGAAAACAACTTTTCAGATCGAGTTAACGACCCTGTCCCAATGGGCAAAAAAGTTCCTATGTTAACACCTATGGATTTTGAGTGAAAAATGGCCCGGAAGCGAAAGTGAAAAAAATTCGTATTTTAACCATTTATATGTGTAAGACTCTTAAACTTGAGCGTTTCCTTATAGATTCGTCGAAAACCTTCGAAAGAAACAAAGGTTTTTCACATAGTCATTCGGGTGCCTCCACGAGGGACTTTTCGTAAGGGTTGAGGTTGTGAAGTCTTTTCGACACGAGTAAATGTATTTTTTTCTTCCATATTTTAAGCTTAGGACAATCTTTAGTGGATATGGTATGATACTAAAACGAGAAAACAACTTTTCAGATCGAGTTAACGACCCTGTCCCAATGGGCAAAAAAGTTCCTATGTTAACACCTATGGATTTTGAGTGAAAAATGGCCCGGAAGCGAAAGTGAAAAAAATTCGTATTTTAACCATTTATATGTGTAAGACTCTTAAACTTGAGCGTTTCCTTACAGATTCGTCGAAAAACATCGAAAGAAACAAAGGTCTTTCACATAGTCATTCGGGTGCCTCCACGAGGGTCTTTTCGTAAGGGTTGAGGTTGTGAAGTCTTTTCGACACGAGTAAATGTATTTTTTCTTCCATATTTTAAGCTTAGGACAATCTTTAGTGGATATGGTATGATACTAAAACGAGAAAACAACTTTTCAGATCGAGTTAACGACCCTGTCCCAATGGGCAAAAAAGTTCCTATGTTAACACCTATGGATTTTGAGTGAAAAATGGCCCGGAAGCGAAAGTGAAAAAAATTCGTATTTTAACCATTTATATGTGTAAGACTCTTAAACTTGAGCGTTTCCTTATAGATTCGTCGAAAACCTTCGAAAGAAACAAAGGTTTTTCACATAGTCATTCGGGTGCCTCCACGAGGGACTTTTCGTAAGGGTTGAGGTTGTGAAGTCTTTTCGACACGAGTAAATGTATTTTTTTCTTCCATATTTTAAGCTTAGGACAATCTTTAGTGGATATGGTATGATACTAAAACGAGAAAACAACTTTTCAGATCGAGTTAACGACCCTGTCCCAATGGGCAAAAAAGTTCCTATGTTAACACCTATGGATTTTGAGTGAAAAATGGCCCGGAAGCGAAAGTGAAAAAAATTCGTATTTTAACCATTTATATGTGTAAGACTCTTAAACTTGAGCGTTTCCTTACAGATTCGTCGAAAACCTTCGAAAGAAACAAAGGTTTTTCACATAGTCATTCGGGTGCCTCCACGAGGGACTTTTCGTAAGGGTTGAGGTTGTGAAGTCTTTTCGACACGAGTAAATGTATTTTTTCTTCCATATTTTAAGCTTAGGACAATCTTTAGTGGATATGGTATGATACTAAAACGAGAAAACAACTTTTCAGATCGAGTTAACGACCCTGTCCCAATGGGCAAAAAAGTTCCTATGTTAACACCTATGGATTTTGAGTGAAAAATGGCCCGGAAGCGAAAGTGAAAAAAATTCGTATTTTAACCATTTATATGTGTAAGACTCTTAAACTTGAGCGTTTCCTTACAGATTCGTCGAAAACCTTCGAAAGAAACAAAGGTTTTTCACATAGTCATTCGGGTGCCTCCACGAGGGACTTTTCGTAAGGGTTGAGGTTGTGAAGTCTTTTCGACACAAGTAAATGTATTTTTTCTTCCATATTTTAAGCTTAGGACAATCTTTAGTGGATATGGTATGATACTAAAACGAGAAAACAACTTTTCAGATCGAGTTAACGACCCTGTCCCAATGGGCAAAAAAGTTCCTATGTTAACACCTATGGATTTTGAGTGAAAAATGGCACGGAAGCGAAAGTGAAAAAAATTCGTATTTTAACCATTTATATGTGTAAGACTCTTAAGCATTAGCGTTTCCTTACAGATTCGTCGAAAAACATCGAAAGAAACAAAGGTTTTTCACATAGTCATTCGGGTGCCTCCACGAGGGACTTTTCGTAAGGGTTGAGGTTGTGAAGTCTTTTCGACACGAGTAAATGTTTTTTTTCTTCCATATTTTAAGCTTAGGACAATCTTTAGTGGATATGGTATGATACTAAAATGAGAAAACAACTTTTCAGATCGAGTTAACGACCCTGTCCCAATGGGCAAAAAAGTTCCTATGTTAACACCTACGGATTTTAAGTGAAAAATGGCCCGGAAGCGAAAGTGAAAAAAATTCATATTTTAACCATTTATATGTGTAAGACTCTTAAACTTGAGCGTTTCCTTACAGATTCGTCGAAAACCTTCGAAAGAAACAAAGGTTTTTCACATAGTCATTCGGGTGCCTCCACGAGGGACTTATCGTAAGGGTTGAGGTTGTGAAGTCTTTTCGACACGAGTAAATGTATTTTTTCTTCCATATTTTAAGCTTAGGACAATCTTTAGTGGATATGGTATGATACTAAAACGAGAAAACAACTTTTCAGATCGAGTTAACGACCCTGTCCCAATGGGCAAAAAAGTTCCTATGTTAACACCTATGGATTTTGAGTGAAAAATGGCCCGGAAACGAAAGTGAAAAAAATTCGTATTTTAACCATTTATATGTGTAAGACTCTTAAACTTGAGCGTTTCCTTACAGATTCGTCGAAAACCTTCGAAAGAAACAAAGGTTTTTCACATAGTCATTCGGGTGCCTCCACGAGGGACTTTTCGTAAGGGTTGAGGTTGTGAAGTCTTTTCGACACGAGTAAATGTATTTTTTCTTCCATATTTTAAGCTTAGGACAATCTTTAGTGGATATGGTATGATACTAAAACGAGAAAACAACTTTTCAGATCGAGTTAACGACCCTGTCCCAATGGGCAAAAAAGTTCCTATGTTAACACCTATGGATTTTGAGTGAAAAATGGCCCGGAAGCGAAAGTGAAAAAAATTCGTATTTTAACCATTTATATGTGTAAGACTCTTAAACTTGAGCGTTTCCTTACAGATTCGTCGAAAACCTTCGAAAGAAACAAAGGTTTTTCACATAGTCATTCGGGTGCCTCCACGAGGGACTTTTCGTAAGGGTTGAGGTTGTGAAGTCTTTTCGACACGAGTAAATGTATTTTTTCTTCCATATTTTAAGCTTAGGACAATCTTTAGTGGATATGGTATGATACTAAAACGAGAAAACAACTTTTCAGATCGAGTTAACGACCCTGTCCCAATGGGCAAAAAAGTTCCTATGTTAACACCTATGGATTTTGAGTGAAAAATGGCCCGGAAGCGAAAGTGAAAAAAATTCGTATTTTAACCATTTATATGTGTAAGACTCTTAAACTTGAGCGTTTCCTTATAGATTCGTCGAAAACCTTCGAAAGAAACAAAGGTTTTTCACATAGTCATTCGGGTGCCTCCACGAGGGACTTTTCGTAAGGGTTGAGGTTGTGAAGTCTTTTCGACACGAGTAAATGTATTTTTTTCTTCCATATTTTAAGCTTAGGACAATCTTTAGTGGATATGGTATGATACTAAAACGAGAAAACAACTTTTCAGATCGAGTTAACGACCCTGTCCCAATGGGCAAAAAAGTTCCTATGTTAACACCTATGGATTTTGAGTGAAAAATGGCCCGGAAGCGAAAGTGAAAAAAATTCGTATTTTAACCATTTATATGTGTAAGACTCTTAAACTTGAGCGTTTCCTTACAGATTCGTCGAAAAACATCGAAAGAAACAAAGGTCTTTCACATAGTCATTCGGGTGCCTCCACGAGGGTCTTTTCGTAAGGGTTGAGGTTGTGAAGTCTTTTCGACACGAGTAAATGTATTTTTTCTTCCATATTTTAAGCTTAGGACAATCTTTAGTGGATATGGTATGATACTAAAACGAGAAAACAACTTTTCAGATCGAGTTAACGACCCTGTCCCAATGGGCAAAAAAGTTCCTATGTTAACACCTATGGATTTTGAGTGAAAAATGGCCCGGAAGCGAAAGTGAAAAAAATTCGTATTTTAACCATTTATATGTGTAAGACTCTTAAACTTGAGCGTTTCCTTATAGATTCGTCGAAAACCTTCGAAAGAAACAAAGGTTTTTCACATAGTCATTCGGGTGCCTCCACGAGGGACTTTTCGTAAGGGTTGAGGTTGTGAAGTCTTTTCGACACAAGTAAATGTATTTTTTCTTCCATATTTTAAGCTTAGGACAATCTTTAGTGGATATGGTATGATACTAAAACGAGAAAACAACTTTTCAGATCGAGTTAACGACCCTGTCCCAATGGGCAAAAAAGTTCCTATGTTAACAGCTATGGATTTTGAGTGAAAAATGGCCCGGAAGCGAAAGTGAAAAAAATTCGTATTTTAACCATTTATATGTGTAAGACTCTTAAACTTGAGCGTTTCCTTACAGATTCGTCGAAAACCTTCGAAAGAAACAAAGGTTTTTCACATAGTCATTCGGGTGCCTCCACGAGGGACTTTTCGTAAGGGTTGAGGTTGTGAAGTCTTTTCGACACGAGTAAATGTATTTTTTCTTCCATATTTTAAGCTTAGGACAATCTTTAGTGGATATGGTATGATACTAAAACGAGAAAACAACTTTTCAGATCGAGTTAACGACCCTGTCCCAATGGGCAAAAAAGTTCCTATGTTAACACCTATGGATTTTGAGTGAAAAATGGCCCGGAAGCGAAAGTGAAAAAAATTCGTATTTTAACCATTTATATGTGTAAGACTCTTAAACTTGAGCGTTTCCTTATAGATTCGTCGAAAACCTTCGAAAGAAACAAAGGTTTTTCACATAGTCATTCGGGTGCCTCCACGAGGGACTTTTCGTAAGGGTTGAGGTTGTGAAGTCTTTTCGACACGAGTAAATGTATTTTTTTCTTCCATATTTTAAGCTTAGGACAATCTTTAGTGGATATGGTATGATACTAAAACGAGAAAACAACTTTTCAGATCGAGTTAACGACCCTGTCCCAATGGGCAAAAAAGTTCCTATGTTAACACCTATGGATTTTGAGTGAAAAATGGCCCGGAAGCGAAAGTGAAAAAAATTCGTATTTTAACCATTTATATGTGTAAGACTCTTAAACTTGAGCGTTTCCTTACAGATTCGTCGAAAAACATCGAAAGAAACAAAGGTCTTTCACATAGTCATTCGGGTGCCTCCACGAGGGTCTTTTCGTAAGGGTTGAGGTTGTGAAGTCTTTTCGACACGAGTAAATGTATTTTTTCTTCCATATTTTAAGCTTAGGACAATCTTTAGTGGATATGGTATGATACTAAAACGAGAAAACAACTTTTCAGATCGAGTTAACGACCCTGTCCCAATGGGCAAAAAAGTTCCTATGTTAACACCTATGGATTTTGAGTGAAAAATGGCCCGGAAGCGAAAGTGAAAAAAATTCGTATTTTAACCATTTATATGTGTAAGACTCTTAAACTTGAGCGTTTCCTTATAGATTCGTCGAAAACCTTCGAAAGAAACAAAGGTTTTTCACATAGTCATTCGGGTGCCTCCACGAGGGACTTTTCGTAAGGGTTGAGGTTGTGAAGTCTTTTCGACACGAGTAAATGTATTTTTTTCTTCCATATTTTAAGCTTAGGACAATCTTTAGTGGATATGGTATGATACTAAAACGAGAAAACAACTTTTCAGATCGAGTTAACGACCCTGTCCCAATGGGCAAAAAAGTTCCTATGTTAACACCTATGGATTTTGAGTGAAAAATGGCCCGGAAGCGAAAGTGAAAAAAATTCGTATTTTAACCATTTATATGTGTAAGACTCTTAAACTTGAGCGTTTCCTTACAGATTCGTCGAAAACCTTCGAAAGAAACAAAGGTTTTTCACATAGTCATTCGGGTGCCTCCACGAGGGACTTTTCGTAAGGGTTGAGGTTGTGAAGTCTTTTCGACACGAGTAAATGTATTTTTTCTTCCATATTTTAAGCTTAGGACAATCTTTAGTGGATATGGTATGATACTAAAACGAGAAAACAACTTTTCAGATCGAGTTAACGACCCTGTCCCAATGGGCAAAAAAGTTCCTATGTTAACACCTATGGATTTTGAGTGAAAAATGGCCCGGAAGCGAAAGTGAAAAAAATTCGTATTTTAACCATTTATATGTGTAAGACTCTTAAACTTGAGCGTTTCCTTACAGATTCGTCGAAAACCTTCGAAAGAAACAAAGGTTTTTCACATAGTCATTCGGGTGCCTCCACGAGGGACTTTTCGTAAGGGTTGAGGTTGTGAAGTCTTTTCGACACAAGTAAATGTATTTTTTCTTCCATATTTTAAGCTTAGGACAATCTTTAGTGGATATGGTATGATACTAAAACGAGAAAACAACTTTTCAGATCGAGTTAACGACCCTGTCCCAATGGGCAAAAAAGTTCCTATGTTAACACCTATGGATTTTGAGTGAAAAATGGCACGGAAGCGAAAGTGAAAAAAATTCGTATTTTAACCATTTATATGTGTAAGACTCTTAAGCATTAGCGTTTCCTTACAGATTCGTCGAAAAACATCGAAAGAAACAAAGGTTTTTCACATAGTCATTCGGGTGCCTCCACGAGGGACTTTTCGTAAGGGTTGAGGTTGTGAAGTCTTTTCGACACGAGTAAATGTTTTTTTTCTTCCATATTTTAAGCTTAGGACAATCTTTAGTGGATATGGTATGATACTAAAATGAGAAAACAACTTTTCAGATCGAGTTAACGACCCTGTCCCAATGGGCAAAAAAGTTCCTATGTTAACACCTACGGATTTTAAGTGAAAAATGGCCCGGAAGCGAAAGTGAAAAAAATTCATATTTTAACCATTTATATGTGTAAGACTCTTAAACTTGAGCGTTTCCTTACAGATTCGTCGAAAACCTTCGAAAGAAACAAAGGTTTTTCACATAGTCATTCGGGTGCCTCCACGAGGGACTTATCGTAAGGGTTGAGGTTGTGAAGTCTTTTCGACACGAGTAAATGTATTTTTTCTTCCATATTTTAAGCTTAGGACAATCTTTAGTGGATATGGTATGATACTAAAACGAGAAAACAACTTTTCAGATCGAGTTAACGACCCTGTCCCAATGGGCAAAAAAGTTCCTATGTTAACACCTATGGATTTTGAGTGAAAAATGGCCCGGAAACGAAAGTGAAAAAAATTCGTATTTTAACCATTTATATGTGTAAGACTCTTAAACTTGAGCGTTTCCTTACAGATTCGTCGAAAACCTTCGAAAGAAACAAAGGTTTTTCACATAGTCATTCGGGTGCCTCCACGAGGGACTTTTCGTAAGGGTTGAGGTTGTGAAGTCTTTTCGACACGAGTAAATGTATTTTTTCTTCCATATTTTAAGCTTAGGACAATCTTTAGTGGATATGGTATGATACTAAAACGAGAAAACAACTTTTCAGATCGAGTTAACGACCCTGTCCCAATGGGCAAAAAAGTTCCTATGTTAACACCTATGGATTTTGAGTGAAAAATGGCCCGGAAACGAAAGTGAAAAAAATTCGTATTTTAACAATTTATATGTGTAAGACTCTTAAACTTGAGCGTTTCCTTACAGATTCGTCGAAAACCTTCGAAAGAAACAAAGGTTTTTCACATAGTCATTCGGGTGCCTCCACGAGGGACTTTTCGTAAGGGTTGAGGTTGTGAAGTCTTTTCGACACGAGTAAATGTATTTTTTCTTCCATATTTTAAGCTTAGGACAATCTTTAGTGGATATGGTATGATACTAAAACGAGAAAACAACTTTTCAGATCGAGTTAACGACCCTGTCCCAATGGGCAAAAAAGTTCCTATGTTAACACCTATGGATTTTGAGTGAAAAATGGCCCGGAAGCGAAAGTGAAAAAAATTCGTATTTTAACCATTTATATGTGTAAGACTCTTAAACTTGAGCGTTTCCTTACAGATTCGTCGAAAACCTTCGAAAGAAACAAAGGTTTTTCACATAGTCATTCGGGTGCCTCCACGAGGGACTTTTCGTAAGGGTTGAGGTTGTGAAGTCTTTTCGACACGAGTAAATGTATTTTTTCTTCCATATTTTAAGCTTAGGACAATCTTTAGTGGATATGGTATGATACTAAAACGAGAAAACAACTTTTCAGATCGAGTTAACGACCCTGTCCCAATGGGCAAAAAAGTTCCTATGTTAACACCTATGGATTTTGAGTGAAAAATGGCCCGGAAGCGAAAGTGAAAAAAATTCGTATTTTAACCATTTATATGTGTAAGACTCTTAAACTTGAGCGTTTCCTTACAGATTCGTCGAAAACCTTCGAAAGAAACAAAGGTTTTTCACATAGTCATTCGGGTGCCTCCACGAGGGACTTTTCGTAAGGGTTGAGGTTGTGAAGTCTTTTCGACACAAGTAAATGTATTTTTTCTTCCATATTTTAAGCTTAGGACAATCTTTAGTGGATATGGTATGATACTAAAACGAGAAAACAACTTTTCAGATCGAGTTAACGACCCTGTCCCAATGGGCAAAAAAGTTCCTATGTTAACACCTATGGATTTTGAGTGAAAAATGGCACGGAAGCGAAAGTGAAAAAAATTCGTATTTTAACCATTTATATGTGTAAGACTCTTAAGCATTAGCGTTTCCTTACAGATTCGTCGAAAAACATCGAAAGAAACAAAGGTTTTTCACATAGTCATTCGGGTGCCTCCACGAGGGACTTTTCGTAAGGGTTGAGGTTGTGAAGTCTTTTCGACACGAGTAAATGTTTTTTTTCTTCCATATTTTAAGCTTAGGACAATCTTTAGTGGATATGGTATGATACTAAAATGAGAAAACAACTTTTCAGATCGAGTTAACGACCCTGTCCCAATGGGCAAAAAAGTTCCTATGTTAACACCTACGGATTTTAAGTGAAAAATGGCCCGGAAGCGAAAGTGAAAAAAATTCATATTTTAACCATTTATATGTGTAAGACTCTTAAACTTGAGCGTTTCCTTACAGATTCGTCGAAAACCTTCGAAAGAAACAAAGGTTTTTCACATAGTCATTCGGGTGCCTCCACGAGGGACTTATCGTAAGGGTTGAGGTTGTGAAGTCTTTTCGACACGAGTAAATGTATTTTTTCTTCCATATTCTAAGCTTAGGACAATCTTTAGTGGATATGGTATGATACTAAAACGAGAAAACAACTTTTCAGATCGAGTTAACGACCCTGTCCCAATGGGCAAAAAAGTTCCTATGTTAACACCTATGGATTTTGAGTGAAAAATGGCCCGGAAACGAAAGTGAAAAAAATTCGTATTTTAACCATTTATATGTGTAAGACTCTTAAACTTGAGCGTTTCCTTACAGATTCGTCGAAAACCTTCGAAAGAAACAAAGGTTTTTCACATAGTCATTCGGGTGCCTCCACGAGGGACTTTTCGTAAGGGTTGAGGTTGTGAAGTCTTTTCGACACGAGTAAATGTATTTTTTCTTCCATATTTTAAGCTTAGGACAATCTTTAGTGGATATGGTATGATACTAAAACGAGAAAACAACTTTTCAGATCGAGTTAACGACCCTGTCCCAATGGGCAAAAAAGTTCCTATGTTAACACCTATGGATTTTGAGTGAAAAATGGCCCGGAAGCGAAAGTGAAAAAAATTCGTATTTTAACCATTTATATGTGTAAGACTCTTAAACTTGAGCGTTTCCTTACAGATTCGTCGAAAACCTTCGAAAGAAACAAAGGTTTTT
Organism: Cucurbita pepo subsp. pepo; assembly: GCF_057944985.1. Taxonomy (NCBI): domain Eukaryota; kingdom Viridiplantae; phylum Streptophyta; class Magnoliopsida; order Cucurbitales; family Cucurbitaceae; genus Cucurbita; species Cucurbita pepo. The sequence continues at coordinate 1,688,365 of NC_141811.1, read as the reverse complement.
CACATAGTCATTCGGGTGCCTCCACGAGGGACTTTTCGTAAGGGTTGAGGTTGTGAAGTCTTTTCGACACGAGTAAATGTATTTTTTCTTCCATATTTTAAGCTTAGGACAATCTTTAGTGGATATGGTATGATACTAAAACGAGAAAACAACTTTTCAGATCGAGTTAACGACCCTGTCCCAATGGGCAAAAAAGTTCCTATGTTAACACCTATGGATTTTGAGTGAAAAATGGCCCGGAAGCGAAAGTGAAAAAAATTCGTATTTTAACCATTTATATGTGTAAGACTCTTAAACTTGAGCGTTTCCTTACAGATTCGTCGAAAACCTTCGAAAGAAACAAAGGTTTTTCACATAGTCATTCGGGTGCCTCCACGAGGGACTTTTCGTAAGGGTTGAGGTTGTGAAGTCTTTTCGACACAAGTAAATGTATTTTTTCTTCCATATTTTAAGCTTAGGACAATCTTTAGTGGATATGGTATGATACTAAAACGAGAAAACAACTTTTCAGATCGAGTTAACGACCCTGTCCCAATGGGCAAAAAAGTTCCTATGTTAACACCTATGGATTTTGAGTGAAAAATGGCACGGAAGCGAAAGTGAAAAAAATTCGTATTTTAACCATTTATATGTGTAAGACTCTTAAGCATTAGCGTTTCCTTACAGATTCGTCGAAAAACATCGAAAGAAACAAAGGTTTTTCACATAGTCATTCGGGTGCCTCCACGAGGGACTTTTCGTAAGGGTTGAGGTTGTGAAGTCTTTTCGACACGAGTAAATGTTTTTTTTCTTCCATATTTTAAGCTTAGGACAATCTTTAGTGGATATGGTATGATACTAAAATGAGAAAACAACTTTTCAGATCGAGTTAACGACCCTGTCCCAATGGGCAAAAAAGTTCCTATGTTAACACCTACGGATTTTAAGTGAAAAATGGCCCGGAAGCGAAAGTGAAAAAAATTCATATTTTAACCATTTATATGTGTAAGACTCTTAAACTTGAGCGTTTCCTTACAGATTCGTCGAAAACCTTCGAAAGAAACAAAGGTTTTTCACATAGTCATTCGGGTGCCTCCACGAGGGACTTATCGTAAGGGTTGAGGTTGTGAAGTCTTTTCGACACGAGTAAATGTATTTTTTCTTCCATATTCTAAGCTTAGGACAATCTTTAGTGGATATGGTATGATACTAAAACGAGAAAACAACTTTTCAGATCGAGTTAACGACCCTGTCCCAATGGGCAAAAAAGTTCCTATGTTAACACCTATGGATTTTGAGTGAAAAATGGCCCGGAAACGAAAGTGAAAAAAATTCGTATTTTAACCATTTATATGTGTAAGACTCTTAAACTTGAGCGTTTCCTTACAGATTCGTCGAAAACCTTCGAAAGAAACAAAGGTTTTTCACATAGTCATTCGGGTGCCTCCACGAGGGACTTTTCGTAAGGGTTGAGGTTGTGAAGTCTTTTCGACACGAGTAAATGTATTTTTTCTTCCATATTTTAAGCTTAGGACAATCTTTAGTGGATATGGTATGATACTAAAACGAGAAAACAACTTTTCAGATCGAGTTAACGACCCTGTCCCAATGGGCAAAAAAGTTCCTATGTTAACACCTATGGATTTTGAGTGAAAAATGGCCCGGAAGCGAAAGTGAAAAAAATTCGTATTTTAACCATTTATATGTGTAAGACTCTTAAACTTGAGCGTTTCCTTACAGATTCGTCGAAAACCTTCGAAAGAAACAAAGGTTTTTCACATAGTCATTCGGGTGCCTCCACGAGGGACTTTTCGTAAGGGTTGAGGTTGTGAAGTCTTTTCGACACGAGTAAATGTATTTTTTCTTCCATATTTTAAGCTTAGGACAATCTTTAGTGGATATGGTATGATACTAAAACGAGAAAACAACTTTTCAGATCGAGTTAACGACCCTGTCCCAATGGGCAAAAAAGTTCCTATGTTAACACCTATGGATTTTGAGTGAAAAATGGCCCGGAAGCGAAAGTGAAAAAAATTCGTATTTTAACCATTTATATGTGTAAGACTCTTAAACTTGAGCGTTTCCTTACAGATTCGTCGAAAACCTTCGAAAGAAACAAAGGTTTTTCACATAGTCATTCGGGTGCCTCCACGAGGGACTTTTCGTAAGGGTTGAGGTTGTGAAGTCTTTTCGACACGAGTAAATGTATTTTTTCTTCCATATTTTAAGCTTAGGACAATCTTTAGTGGATATGGTATGATACTAAAACGAGAAAACAACTTTTCAGATCGAGTTAACGACCCTGTCCCAATGGGCAAAAAAGTTCCTATGTTAACACCTATGGATTTTGAGTGAAAAATGGCCCGGAAGCGAAAGTGAAAAAAATTCGTATTTTAACCATTTATATGTGTAAGACTCTTAAACTTGAGCGTTTCCTTACAGATTCGTCGAAAACCTTCGAAAGAAACAAAGGTTTTTCACATAGTCATTCGGGTGCCTCCACGAGGGACTTTTCGTAAGGGTTGAGGTTGTGAAGTCTTTTCGACACGAGTAAATGTATTTTTTTCTTCCATATTTTAAGCTTAGGACAATCTTTAGTGGATATGGTATGATACTAAAACGAGAAAACAACTTTTCAGATCGAGTTAACGACCCTGTCCCAATGGGCAAAAAAGTTCCTATGTTAACACCTATGGATTTTGAGTGAAAAATGGCCCGGAAGCGAAAGTGAAAAAAATTCGTATTTTAACCATTTATATGTGTAAGACTCTTAAACTTGAGCGTTTCCTTACAGATTCGTCGAAAACCTTCGAAAGAAACAAAGGTTTTTCACATAGTCATTCGGGTGCCTCCACGAGGGACTTTTCGTAAGGGTTGAGGTTGTGAAGTCTTTTCGACACGAGTAAATGTATTTTTTCTTCCATATTTTAAGCTTAGGACAATCTTTAGTGGATATGGTATGATACTAAAACGAGAAAACAACTTTTCAGATCGAGTTAACGACCCTGTCCCAATGGGCAAAAAAGTTCCTATGTTAACACCTATGGATTTTGAGTGAAAAATGGCCCGGAAGCGAAAGTGAAAAAAATTCGTATTTTAACCATTTATATGTGTAAGACTCTTAAACTTGAGCGTTTCCTTACAGATTCGTCGAAAACCTTCGAAAGAAACAAAGGTTTTTCACATAGTCATTCGGGTGCCTCCACGAGGGACTTTTCGTAAGGGTTGAGGTTGTGAAGTCTTTTCGACACAAGTAAATGTATTTTTTCTTCCATATTTTAAGCTTAGGACAATCTTTAGTGGATATGGTATGATACTAAAACGAGAAAACAACTTTTCAGATCGAGTTAACGACCCTGTCCCAATGGGCAAAAAAGTTCCTATGTTAACACCTATGGATTTTGAGTGAAAAATGGCCCGGAAGCGAAAGTGAAAAAAATTCGTATTTTAACCATTTATATGTGTAAGACTCTTAAGCATTAGCGTTTCCTTACAGATTCGTCGAAAAACATCGAAAGAAACAAAGGTTTTTCACATAGTCATTCGGGTGCCTCCACGAGGGACTTTTCGTAAGGGTTGAGGTTGTGAAGTCTTTTCGACACGAGTAAATGTTTTTTTTCTTCCATAGTTTAAGCTTAGGACAATCTTTAGTGGATATGGTATGATACTAAAATGAGAAAACAACTTTTCAGATCGAGTTAACGACCCTGTCCCAATGGGCAAAAAAGTTCCTATGTTAACACCTACGGATTTTAAGTGAAAAATGGCCCGGAAGCGAAAGTGAAAAAAATTCATATTTTAACCATTTATATGTGTAAGACTCTTAAACTTGAGCGTTTCCTTACAGATTCGTCGAAAACCTTCGAAAGAAACAAAGGTTTTTCACATAGTCATTCGGGTGCCTCCACGAGGGACTTATCGTAAGGGTTGAGGTTGTGAAGTCTTTTCGACACGAGTAAATGTATTTTTTCTTCCATATTTTAAGCTTAGGACAATCTTTAGTGGATATGGTATGATACTAAAACGAGAAAACAACTTTTCAGATCGAGTTAACGACCCTGTCCCAATGGGCAAAAAAGTTCCTATGTTAACACCTATGGATTTTGAGTGAAAAATGGCCCGGAAGCGAAAGTGAAACAAATTCGTATTTTAACCATTTATATGTGTAAGACTCTTAAACTTGAGCGTTTCCTTACAGATTCGTCGAAAACCTTCGAAAGAAACAAAGGTTTTTCACATAGTCATTCGGGTGCCTCCACGAGGGACTTTTCGTAAGGGTTGAGGTTGTGAAGTCTTTTCGACACGAGTAAATGTATTTTTTCTTCCATATTTTAAGCTTAGGACAATCTTTAGTGGATATGGTATGATACTAAAACGAGAAAACAACTTTTCAGATCGAGTTAACGACCCTGTCCCAATGGGCAAAAAAGTTCCTATGTTAACACCTATGGATTTTGAGTGAAAAATGGCCCGGAAGCGAAAGTGAAAAAAATTCGTATTTTAACCATTTATATGTGTAAGACTCTTAAACTTGAGCGTTTCCTTACAGATTCGTCGAAAACCTTCGAAAGAAACAAAGGTTTTTCACATAGTCATTCGGGTGCCTCCACGAGGGACTTTTCGTAAGGGTTGAGGTTGTGAAGTCTTTTCGACACGAGTAAATGTATTTTTTCTTCCATATTTTAAGCTTAGGACAATCTTTAGTGGATATGGTATGATACTAAAACGAGAAAACAACTTTTCAGATCGAGTTAACGACCCTGTCCCAATGGGCAAAAAAGTTCCTATGTTAACACCTATGGATTTTGAGTGAAAAATGGCCCGGAAGCGAAAGTGAAAAAAATTCGTATTTTAACCATTTATATGTGTAAGACTCTTAAACTTGAGCGTTTCCTTACAGATTCGTCGAAAACCTTCGAAAGAAACAAAGGTTTTTCACATAGTCATTCGGGTGCCTCCACGAGGGACTTTTCGTAAGGGTTGAGGTTGTGAAGTCTTTTCGACACGAGTAAATGTATTTTTTTCTTCCATATTTTAAGCTTAGGACAATCTTTAGTGGATATGGTATGATACTAAAACGAGAAAACAACTTTTCAGATCGAGTTAACGACCCTGTCCCAATGGGCAAAAAAGTTCCTATGTTAACACCTATGGATTTTGAGTGAAAAATGGCCCGGAAGCGAAAGTGAAAAAAATTCGTATTTTAACCATTTATATGTGTAAGACTCTTAAACTTGAGCGTTTCCTTACAGATTCGTCGAAAACCTTCGAAAGAAACAAAGGTTTTTCACATAGTCATTCGGGTGCCTCCACGAGGGACTTTTCGTAAGGGTTGAGGTTGTGAAGTCTTTTCGACACGAGTAAATGTATTTTTTCTTCCATATTTTAAGCTTAGGACAATCTTTAGTGGATATGGTATGATACTAAAACGAGAAAACAACTTTTCAGATCGAGTTAACGACCCTGTCCCAATGGGCAAAAAAGTTCCTATGTTAACACCTATGGATTTTGAGTGAAAAATGGCCCGGAAGCGAAAGTGAAAAAAATTCGTATTTTAACCATTTATATGTGTAAGACTCTTAAACTTGAGCGTTTCCTTACAGATTCGTCGAAAACCTTCGAAAGAAACAAAGGTTTTTCACATAGTCATTCGGGTGCCTCCACGAGGGACTTTTCGTAAGGGTTGAGGTTGTGAAGTCTTTTCGACACGAGTAAATGTATTTTTTTCTTCCATATTTTAAGCTTAGGACAATCTTTAGTGGATATGGTATGATACTAAAACGAGAAAACAACTTTTCAGATCGAGTTAACGACCCTGTCCCAATGGGCAAAAAAGTTCCTATGTTAACACCTATGGATTTTGAGTGAAAAATGGCCCGGAAGCGAAAGTGAAAAAAATTCGTATTTTAACCATTTATATGTGTAAGACTCTTAAACTTGAGCGTTTCCTTACAGATTCGTCGAAAACCTTCGAAAGAAACAAAGGTTTTTCACATAGTCATTCGGGTGCCTCCACGAGGGACTTTTCGTAAGGGTTGAGGTTGTGAAGTCTTTTCGACACGAGTAAATGTATTTTTTCTTCCATATTTTAAGCTTAGGACAATCTTTAGTGGATATGGTATGATACTAAAACGAGAAAACAACTTTTCAGATCGAGTTAACGACCCTGTCCCAATGGGCAAAAAAGTTCCTATGTTAACACCTATGGATTTTGAGTGAAAAATGGCCCGGAAGCGAAAGTGAAAAAAATTCGTATTTTAACCATTTATATGTGTAAGACTCTTAAACTTGAGCGTTTCCTTACAGATTCGTCGAAAACCTTCGAAAGAAACAAAGGTTTTTCACATAGTCATTCGGGTGCCTCCACGAGGGACTTTTCGTAAGGGTTGAGGTTGTGAAGTCTTTTCGACACGAGTAAATGTATTTTTTCTTCCATATTTTAAGCTTAGGACAATCTTTAGTGGATATGGTATGATACTAAAACGAGAAAACAACTTTTCAGATCGAGTTAACGACCCTGTCCCAATGGGCAAAAAAGTTCCTATGTTAACACCTATGGATTTTGAGTGAAAAATGGCCCGGAAGCGAAAGTGAAAAAAATTCGTATTTTAACCATTTATATGTGTAAGACTCTTAAACTTGAGCGTTTCCTTACAGATTCGTCGAAAACCTTCGAAAGAAACAAAGGTTTTTCACATAGTCATTCGGGTGCCTCCACGAGGGACTTTTCGTAAGGGTTGAGGTTGTGAAGTCTTTTCGACACGAGTAAATGTATTTTTTTCTTCCATATTTTAAGCTTAGGACAATCTTTAGTGGATATGGTATGATACTAAAACGAGAAAACAACTTTTCAGATCGAGTTAACGACCCTGTCCCAATGGGCAAAAAAGTTCCTATGTTAACACCTATGGATTTTGAGTGAAAAATGGCCCGGAAGCGAAAGTGAAAAAAATTCGTATTTTAACCATTTATATGTGTAAGACTCTTAAACTTGAGCGTTTCCTTACAGATTCGTCGAAAAACATCGAAAGAAACAAAGGTTTTTCACATAGTCATTCGGGTGCCTCCACGAGGGACTTTTCGTAAGGGTTGAGGTTGTGAAGTCTTTTCGACACAAGTAAATGTATTTTTTCTTCCATATTTTAAGCTTAGGACAATCTTTAGTGGATATGGTATGATACTAAAACGAGAAAACAACTTTTCAGATCGAGTTAACGACCCTGTCCCAATGGGCAAAAAAGTTCCTATGTTAACACCTATGGATTTTGAGTGAAAAATGGCCCGGAAGCGAAAGTGAAAAAAATTCGTATTTTAACCATTTATATGTGTAAGACTCTTAAGCATTAGCGTTTCCTTACAGATTCGTCGAAAAACATCGAAAGAAACAAAGGTTTTTCACATAGTCATTCGGGTGCCTCCACGAGGGACTTTTCGTAAGGGTTGAGGTTGTGAAGTCTTTTCGACACGAGTAAATGTTTTTTTTCTTCCATATTTTAAGCTTAGGACAATCTTTAGTAGATATGGTATGATACTAAAATGAGAAAACAACTTTTCAGATCGAGTTAACGACCCTGTCCCAATGGGCAAAAAAGTTCCTATGTTAACACCTACGGATTTTAAGTGAAAAATGGCCCGGAAGCGAAAGTGAAAAAAATTCATATTTTAACCATTTATATGTGTAAGACTCTTAAACTTGAGCGTTTCCTTACAGATTCGTCGAAAACCTTCGAAAGAAACAAAGGTTTTTCACATAGTCATTCGGGTGCCTCCACGAGGGACTTATCGTAAGGGTTGAGGTTGTGAAGTCTTTTCGACACGAGTAAATGTATTTTTTCTTCCATATTTTAAGCTTAGGACAATCTTTAGTGGATATGGTATGATACTAAAACGAGAAAACAACTTTTCAGATCGAGTTAACGACCCTGTCCCAATGGGCAAAAAAGTTCCTATGTTAACACCTATGGATTTTGAGTGAAAAATGGCCCGGAAGCGAAAGTGAAAAAAATTCGTATTTTAACCATTTATATGTGTAAGACTCTTAAACTTGAGCGTTTCCTTACAGATTCGTCGAAAACCTTCGAAAGAAACAAAGGTTTTTCACATAGTCATTCGGGTGCCTCCACGAGGGACTTTTCGTAAGGGTTGAGGTTGTGAAGTCTTTTCGACACGAGTAAATGTATTTTTTCTTCCATATTTTAAGCTTAGGACAATCTTTAGTGGATATGGTATGATACTAAAACGAGAAAACAACTTTTCAGATCGAGTTAACGACCCTGTCCCAATGGGCAAAAAAGTTCCTATGTTAACACCTATGGATTTTGAGTGAAAAATGGCCCGGAAGCGAAAGTGAAAAAAATTCGTATTTTAACCATTTATATGTGTAAGACTCTTAAACTTGAGCGTTTCCTTACAGATTCGTCGAAAACCTTCGAAAGAAACAAAGGTTTTTCACATAGTCATTCGGGTGCCTCCACGAGGGACTTTTCGTAAGGGTTGAGGTTGTGAAGTCTTTTCGACACGAGTAAATGTATTTTTTCTTCCATATTTTAAGCTTAGGACAATCTTTAGTGGATATGGTATGATACTAAAACGAGAAAACAACTTTTCAGATCGAGTTAACGACCCTGTCCCAATGGGCAAAAAAGTTCCTATGTTAACACCTATGGATTTTGAGTGAAAAATGGCCCGGAAGCGAAAGTGAAAAAAATTCGTATTTTAACCATTTATATGTGTAAGACTCTTAAACTTGAGCGTTTCCTTACAGATTCGTCGAAAACCTTCGAAAGAAACAAAGGTTTTTCACATAGTCATTCGGGTGCCTCCACGAGGGACTTTTCGTAAGGGTTGAGGTTGTGAAGTCTTTTCGACACGAGTAAATGTATTTTTTTCTTCCATATTTTAAGCTTAGGACAATCTTTAGTGGATATGGTATGATACTAAAACGAGAAAACAACTTTTCAGATCGAGTTAACGACCCTGTCCCAATGGGCAAAAAAGTTCCTATGTTAACACCTATGGATTTTGAGTGAAAAATGGCCCGGAAGCGAAAGTGAAAAAAATTCGTATTTTAACCATTTATATGTGTAAGACTCTTAAACTTGAGCGTTTCCTTACAGATTCGTCGAAAACCTTCGAAAGAAACAAAGGTTTTTCACATAGTCATTCGGGTGCCTCCACGAGGGACTTTTCGTAAGGGTTGAGGTTGTGAAGTCTTTTCGACACGAGTAAATGTATTTTTTCTTCCATATTTTAAGCTTAGGACAATCTTTAGTGGATATGGTATGATACTAAAACGAGAAAACAACTTTTCAGATCGAGTTAACGACCCTGTCTCAATGGGCAAAAAAGTTCCTATGTTAACACCTATGGATTTTGAGTGAAAAATGGCCCGGAAGCGAAAGTGAAAAAAATTCGTATTTTAACCATTTATATGTGTAAGACTCTTAAACTTGAGCGTTTCCTTACAGATTCGTCGAAAACCTTCGAAAGAAACAAAGGTTTTTCACATAGTCATTCGGGTGCCTCCACGAGGGACTTTTCGTAAGGGTTGAGGTTGTGAAGTCTTTTCGACACGAGTAAATGTATTTTTTCTTCCATATTTTAAGCTTAGGACAATCTTTAGTGGATATGGTATGATACTAAAACGAGAAAACAACTTTTCAGATCGAGTTAACGACCCTGTCCCAATGGGCAAAAAAGTTCCTATGTTAACACCTATGGATTTTGAGTGAAAAATGGCCCGGAAGCGAAAGTGAAAAAAATTCGTATTTTAACCATTTATATGTGTAAGACTCTTAAACTTGAGCGTTTCCTTACAGATTCGTCGAAAACCTTCGAAAGAAACAAAGGTTTTTCACATAGTCATTCGGGTGCCTCCACGAGGGACTTTTCGTAAGGGTTGAGGTTGTGAAGTCTTTTCGACACGAGTAAATGTATTTTTTCTTCCATATTTTAAGCTTAGGACAATCTTTAGTGGATATGGTATGATACTAAAACGAGAAAACAACTTTTCAGATCGAGTTAACGACCCTGTCCCAATGGGCAAAAAAGTTCCTATGTTAACACCTATGGATTTTGAGTGAAAAATGGCCCGGAAGCGAAAGTGAAAAAAATTCGTATTTTAACCATTTATATGTGTAAGACTCTTAAACTTGAGCGTTTCCTTACAGATTCGTCGAAAACCTTCGAAAGAAACAAAGGTTTTTCACATAGTCATTCGGGTGCCTCCACGAGGGACTTTTCGTAAGGGTTGAGGTTGTGAAGTCTTTTCGACACGAGTAAATGTATTTTTTTCTTCCATATTTTAAGCTTAGGACAATCTTTAGTGGATATGGTATGATACTAAAACGAGAAAACAACTTTTCAGATCGAGTTAACGACCCTGTCCCAATGGGCAAAAAAGTTCCTATGTTAACACCTATGGATTTTGAGTGAAAAATGGCCCGGAAGCGAAAGTGAAAAAAATTCGTATTTTAACCATTTATATGTGTAAGACTCTTAAACTTGAGCGTTTCCTTACAGATTCGTCGAAAACCTTCGAAAGAAACAAAGGTTTTTCACATAGTCATTCGGGTGCCTCCACGAGGGACTTTTCGTAAGGGTTGAGGTTGTGAAGTCTTTTCGACACGAGTAAATGTATTTTTTCTTCCATATTTTAAGCTTAGGACAATCTTTAGTGGATATGGTATGATACTAAAACGAGAAAACAACTTTTCAGATCGAGTTAACGACCCTGTCTCAATGGGCAAAAAAGTTCCTATGTTAACACCTATGGATTTTGAGTGAAAAATGGCCCGGAAGCGAAAGTGAAAAAAATTCGTATTTTAACCATTTATATGTGTAAGACTCTTAAACTTGAGCGTTTCCTTACAGATTCGTCGAAAACCTTCGAAAGAAACAAAGGTTTTTCACATAGTCATTCGGGTGCCTCCACGAGGGACTTTTCGTAAGGGTTGAGGTTGTGAAGTCTTTTCGACACGAGTAAATGTATTTTTTCTTCCATATTTTAAGCTTAGGACAATCTTTAGTGGATATGGTATGATACTAAAACGAGAAAACAACTTTTCAGATCGAGTTAACGACCCTGTCCCAATGGGCAAAAAAGTTCCTATGTTAACACCTATGGATTTTGAGTGAAAAATGGCCCGGAAGCGAAAGTGAAAAAAATTCGTATTTTAACCATTTATATGTGTAAGACTCTTAAACTTGAGCGTTTCCTTACAGATTCGTCGAAAACCTTCGAAAGAAACAAAGGTTTTTCACATAGTCATTCGGGTGCCTCCACGAGGGACTTTTCGTAAGGGTTGAGGTTGTGAAGTCTTTTCGACACGAGTAAATGTATTTTTTCTTCCATATTTTAAGCTTAGGACAATCTTTAGTGGATATGGTATGATACTAAAACGAGAAAACAACTTTTCAGATCGAGTTAACGACCCTGTCCCAATGGGCAAAAAAGTTCCTATGTTAACACCTATGGATTTTGAGTGAAAAATGGCCCGGAAGCGAAAGTGAAAAAAATTCGTATTTTAACCATTTATATGTGTAAGACTCTTAAACTTGAGCGTTTCCTTACAGATTCGTCGAAAACCTTCGAAAGAAACAAAGGTTTTTCACATAGTCATTCGGGTGCCTCCACGAGGGACTTTTCGTAAGGGTTGAGGTTGTGAAGTCTTTTCGACACGAGTAAATGTATTTTTTCTTCCATATTTTAAGCTTAGGACAATCTTTAGTGGATATGGTATGATACTAAAACGAGAAAACAACTTTTCAGATCGAGTTAACGACCCTGTCCCAATGGGCAAAAAAGTTCCTATGTTAACACCTATGGATTTTGAGTGAAAAATGGCCCGGAAGCGAAAGTGAAAAAAATTCGTATTTTAACCATTTATATGTGTAAGACTCTTAAACTTGAGCGTTTCCTTACAGATTCGTCGAAAACCTTCGAAAGAAACAAAGGTTTTTCACATAGTCATTCGGGTGCCTCCACGAGGGACTTTTCGTAAGGGTTGAGGTTGTGAAGTCTTTTCGACACGAGTAAATGTATTTTTTTCTTCCATATTTTAAGCTTAGGACAATCTTTAGTGGATATGGTATGATACTAAAACGAGAAAACAACTTTTCAGATCGAGTTAACGACCCTGTCCCAATGGGCAAAAAAGTTCCTATGTTAACACCTATGGATTTTGAGTGAAAAATGGCCCGGAAGCGAAAGTGAAAAAAATTCGTATTTTAACCATTTATATGTGTAAGACTCTTAAACTTGAGCGTTTCCTTACAGATTCGTCGAAAACCTTCGAAAGAAACAAAGGTTTTTCACATAGTCATTCGGGTGCCTCCACGAGGGACTTTTCGTAAGGGTTGAGGTTGTGAAGTCTTTTCGACACGAGTAAATGTATTTTTTCTTCCATATTTTAAGCTTAGGACAATCTTTAGTGGATATGGTATGATACTAAAACGAGAAAACAACTTTTCAGATCGAGTTAACGACCCTGTCCCAATGGGCAAAAAAGTTCCTATGTTAACACCTATGGATGTTGAGTGAAAAATGGCCCGGAAGCGAAAGTGAAAAAAATTCGTATTTTAACCATTTATATGTGTAAGACTCTAAAACTTGAGCGTTTCCTCACAGATTCGTCGAAAACCTTCGAAAGAAACAAAGGTTTTTCACATAGTCATTCGGGTGCCTCCACGAGGGACTTTTCGTAAGGGTTGAGGTTGTGAAGTCTTTTCGACACGAGTAAATGTATTTTTTCTTCCATATTTTAAGCTTAGGACAATCTTTAGTGGATATGGTATGATACTAAAACGAGAAAACAACTTTTCAGATCGAGTTAACGACCCTGTCCCAATGGGCAAAAAAGTTCCTATGTTAACACCTATGGATGTTGAGTGAAAAATGGCCCGGAAGCGAAAGTGAAAAAAATTCGTATTTTAACCATTTATATGTGTAAGACTCTCAAACTTGAGCGTTTCCTCACAGATTCGTCGAAAACCTTCGAAAGAAACAAAGGTTTTTCACATAGTCATTCGGGTGCCTCCACGAGGGACTTTTCGTAAGGGTTGAGGTTGTGAAGTCTTTTCGACACGAGTAAATGTATTTTTTCTTCCATATTTTAAGCTTAGGACAATCTTTAGTGGATATGGTATGATACTAAAACGAGAAAACAACTTTTCAGATCGAGTTAACGACCCTGTCCCAATGGGCAAAAAAGTTCCTATGTTAACACCTATGGATTTTGAGTGAAAAATGGCCCGGAAGCGAAAGTGAAAAAAATTCGTATTTTAACCATTTATATGTGTAAGACTCTTAAACTTGAGCGTTTCCTTACAGATTCGTCGAAAACCTTCGAAAGAAACAAAGGTTTTTCACATAGTCATTCGGGTGCCTCCACGAGGGACTTTTCGTAAGGGTTGAGGTTGTGAAGTCTTTTCGACACGAGTAAATGTATTTTTTCTTCCATATTTTAAGCTTAGGACAATCTTTAGTGGATATGGTATGATACTAAAACGAGAAAACAACTTTTCAGATCGAGTTAACGACCCTGTCCCAATGGGCAAAAAAGTTCCTATGTTAACACCTATGGATTTTGAGTGAAAAATGGCCCGGAAGCGAAAGTGAAAAAAATTCGTATTTTAACCATTTATATGTGTAAGACTCTTAAACTTGAGCGTTTCCTTACAGATTCGTCGAAAACCTTCGAAAGAAACAAAGGTTTTTCACATAGTCATTCGGGTGCCTCCACGAGGGACTTTTCGTAAGGGTTGAGGTTGTGAAGTCTTTTCGACACAAGTAAATGTATTTTTTCTTCCATATTTTAAGCTTAGGACAATCTTTAGTGGATATGGTATGATACTAAAACGAGAAAACAACTTTTCAGATCGAGTTAACGACCCTGTCCCAATGGGCAAAAAAGTTCCTATGTTAACACCTATGGATGTTGAGTGAAAAATGGCCCGGAAGCGAAAGTGAAAAAAATTCGTATTTTAACCATTTATATGTGTAAGACTCTAAAACTTGAGCGTTTCCTCACAGATTCGTCGAAAACCTTCGAAAGAAACAAAGGTTTTTCACATAGTCATTCGGGTGCCTCCACGAGGGACTTTTCGTAAGGGTTGAGGTTGTGAAGTCTTTTCGACACGAGTAAATGTATTTTTTCTTCCATATTTTAAGCTTAGGACAATCTTTAGTGGATATGGTATGATACTAAAACGAGAAAACAACTTTTCAGATCGAGTTAACGACCCTGTCCCAATGGGCAAAAAAGTTCCTATGTTAACACCTATGGATGTTGAGTGAAAAATGGCCCGGAAGCGAAAGTGAAAAAAATTCGTATTTTAACCATTTATATGTGTAAGACTCTCAAACTTGAGCGTTTCCTTACAGATTCGTCGAAAACCTTCGAAAGAAACAAAGGTTTTTCACATAGTCATTCGGGTGCCTCCACGAGGGACTTTTCGTAAGGGTTGAGGTTGTGAAGTCTTTTCGACACAAGTAAATGTATTTTTTCTTCCATATTTTAAGCTTAGGACAATCTTTAGTGGATATGGTATGATACTAAAACGAGAAAACAACTTTTCAGATCGAGTTAACGACCCTGTCCCAATGGGCAAAAAAGTTCCTATGTTAACACCTATGGATGTTGAGTGAAAAATGGCCCGGAAGCGAAAGTGAAAAAAATTCGTATTTTAACCATTTATATGTGTAAGACTCTAAAACTTGAGCGTTTCCTCACAGATTCGTCGAAAACCTTCGAAAGAAACAAAGGTTTTTCACATAGTCATTCGGGTGCCTCCACGAGGGACTTTTCGTAAGGGTTGAGGTTGTGAAGTCTTTTCGACACGAGTAAATGTATTTTTTCTTCCATATTTTAAGCTTAGGACAATCTTTAGTGGATATGGTATGATACTAAAACGAGAAAACAACTTTTCAGATCGAGTTAACGACCCTGTCCCAATGGGCAAAAAAGTTCCTATGTTAACACCTATGGATGTTGAGTGAAAAATGGCCCGGAAGCGAAAGTGAAAAAAATTCGTATTTTAACCATTTATATGTGTAAGACTCTCAAACTTGAGCGTTTCCTCACAGATTCGTCGAAAACCTTCGAAAGAAACAAAGGTTTTTCACATAGTCATTCGGGTGCCTCCACGAGGGACTTTTCGTAAGGGTTGAGGTTGTGAAGTCTTTTCGACACGAGTAAATGTATTTTTTCTTCCATATTTTAAGCTTAGGACAATCTTTAGTGGATATGGTATGATACTAAAACGAGAAAACAACTTTTCAGATCGAGTTAACGACCCTGTCCCAATGGGCAAAAAAGTTCCTATGTTAACACCTATGGATTTTGAGTGAAAAATGGCCCGGAAGCGAAAGTGAAAAAAATTCGTATTTTAACCATTTATATGTGTAAGACTCTTAAACTTGAGCGTTTCCTTACAGATTCGTCGAAAACCTTCGAAAGAAACAAAGGTTTTTCACATAGTCATTCGGGTGCCTCCACGAGGGACTTTTCGTAAGGGTTGAGGTTGTGAAGTCTTTTCGACACAAGTAAATGTATTTTTTCTTCCATATTTTAAGCTTAGGACAATCTTTAGTGGATATGGTATGATACTAAAACGAGAAAACAATTTTTCAGATCGAGTTAACGACCCTGTCCCAATGGGCAAAAAAGTTCCTATGTTAACACCTATGGATTTTGAGTGAAAAATGGCCCGGAAGCGAAAGTGAAAAAAATTCGTATTTTAACCATTTATATGTGTAAGACTCTTAAACTTGAGCGTTTCCTTACAGATTCGTCGAAAACCTTCGAAAGAAACAAAGGTTTTTCACATAGTCATTCGGGTGCCTCCACGAGGGACTTTTCGTAAGGGTTGAGGTTGTGAAGTCTTTTCGACACGAGTAAATGTATTTTTTCTTCCATATTTTAAGCTTAGGACAATCTTTAGTGGATATGGTATGATACTAAAACGAGAAAACAACTTTTCAGATCGAGTTAACGACCCTGTCCCAATGGGCAAAAAAGTTCCTATGTTAACACCTATGGATGTTGAGTGAAAAATGGCCCGGAAGCGAAAGTGAAAAAAATTCGTATTTTAACCATTTATATGTGTAAGACTCTTAAACTTGAGCGTTTCCTCACAGATTCGTCGAAAACCTTCGAAAGAAACAAAGGTTTTTCACATAGTCATTCGGGTGCCTCCACGAGGGACTTTTCGTAAGGGTTGAGGTTGTGAAGTCTTTTCGACACGAGTAAATGTATTTTTTCTTCCATATTTTAAGCTTAGGACAATCTTTAGTGGATATGGTATGATACTAAAACGAGAAAACAACTTTTCAGATCGAGTTAACGACCCTGTCCCAATGGGCAAAAAAGTTCCTATGTTAACACCTATGGATGTTGAGTGAAAAATGGCCCGGAAGCGAAAGTGAAAAAAATTCGTATTTTAACCATTTATATGTGTAAGACTCTCAAACTTGAGCGTTTCCTCACAGATTCGTCGAAAACCTTCGAAAGAAACAAAGGTTTTTCACATAGTCATTCGGGTGCCTCCACGAGGGACTTTTCGTAAGGGTTGAGGTTGTGAAGTCTTTTCGACACGAGTAAATGTATTTTTTCTTCCATATTTTAAGCTTAGGACAATCTTTAGTGGATATGGTATGATACTAAAACGAGAAAACAACTTTTCAGATCGAGTTAACGACCCTGTCCCAATGGGCAAAAAAGTTCCTATGTTAACACCTATGGATTTTGAGTGAAAAATGGCCCGGAAGCGAAAGTGAAAAAAATTCGTATTTTAACCATTTATATGTGTAAGACTCTTAAACTTGAGCGTTTCCTTACAGATTCGTCGAAAACCTTCGAAAGAAACAAAGGTTTTTCACATAGTCATTCGGGTGCCTCCACGAGGGACTTTTCGTAAGGGTTGAGGTTGTGAAGTCTTTTCGACACAAGTAAATGTATTTTTTCTTCCATATTTTAAGCTTAGGACAATCTTTAGTGGATATGGTATGATACTAAAACGAGAAAACAACTTTTCAGATCGAGTTAACGACCCTGTCCCAATGGGCAAAAAAGTTCCTATGTTAACACCTATGGATTTTGAGTGAAAAATGGCCCGGAAGCGAAAGTGAAAAAAATTCGTATTTTAACCATTTATATGTGTAAGACTCTTAAACTTGAGCGTTTCCTTACAGATTCGTCGAAAACCTTCGAAAGAAACAAAGGTTTTTCACATAGTCATTCGGGTGCCTCCACGAGGGACTTTTCGTAAGGGTTGAGGTTGTGAAGTCTTTTCGACACAAGTAAATGTATTTTTTCTTCCATATTTTAAGCTTAGGACAATCTTTAGTGGATATGGTATGATACTAAAACGAGAAAACAACTTTTCAGATCGAGTTAACGACCCTGTCCCAATGGGCAAAAAAGTTCCTATGTTAACACCTATGGATTTTGAGTGAAAAATGGCCCGGAAGCGAAAGTGAAAAAAATTCGTATTTTAACCATTTATATGTGTAAGACTCTTAAGCATTAGCGTTTCCTTACAGATTCGTCGAAAAACATCGAAAGAAACAAAGGTTTTTCACATAGTCATTCGGGTGCCTCCACGAGGGACTTTTCGTAAGGGTTGAGGTTGTGAAGTCTTTTCGACACGAGTAAATGTTTTTTTTCTTCCATATTTTAAGCTTAGGACAATCTTTAGTGGATATGGTATGATACTAAAATGAGAAAACAACTTTTCAGATCGAGTTAACGACCCTGTCCCAATGGGCAAAAAAGTTCCTATGTTAACACCTACGGATTTTAAGTGAAAAATGGCCCGGAAGCGAAAGTGAAAAAAATTCATATTTTAACCATTTATATGTGTAAGACTCTTAAACTTGAGCGTTTCCTTACAGATTCGTCGAAAACCTTCGAAAGAAACAAAGGTTTTTCACATAGTCATTCGGGTGCCTCCACGAGGGACTTATCGTAAGGGTTGAGGTTGTGAAGTCTTTTCGACACGAGTAAATGTATTTTTTCTTCCATATTTTAAGCTTAGGACAATCTTCAGTGGATATGGTATGATACTAAAACGAGAAAACAACTTTTCAGATCGAGTTAACGACCCTGTCCCAATGGGCAAAAAAGTTCCTATGTTAACACCTATGGATTTTGAGTGAAAAATGGCCCGGAAACGAAAGTGAAAAAAATTCGTATTTTAACCATTTATATGTGTAAGACTCTTAAACTTGAGCGTTTCCTTACAGATTCGTCGAAAACCTTCGAAAGAAACAAAGGTTTTTCACATAGTCATTCGGGTGCCTCCACGAGGGACTTTTCGTAAGGGTTGAGGTTGTGAAGTCTTTTCGACAAGAGTAAATGTTTTTTTTCTTCCATATTTTAAGCTTAGGACAATCTTTAGTGGATATGGTATGATACTAAAATGAGAAAACAACTTTTCAGATCGAGTTAACGACCCTGTCCCAATGGGCAAAAAAGTTCCTATGTTAACACCTACGGATTTTAAGTGAAAAATGGCCCGGAAGCGAAAGTGAAAAAAATTCATATTTTAACCATTTATATGTGTAAGACTCTTAAACTTGAGCCTTTCCTTACAGATTCGTCGAAAACCTTCGAAAGAAACAAAGGTTTTTCACATAGTCATTCGGGTGCCTCCACGAGGGACTTATCGTAAGGGTTGAGGTTGTGAAGTCTTTTCGACACGAGTAAATGTATTTTTTCTTCCATATTTTAAGCTTAGGACAATCTTTAGTGGATATGGTATGATACTAAAACGAGAAAACAACTTTTCAGATCGAGTTAACGACCCTGTCCCAATGGGCAAAAAAGTTCCTATGTTAACACCTATGGATTTTGAGTGAAAAATGGCCCGGAAGCGAAAGTGAAAAAAATTCGTATTTTAACCATTTATATGTGTAAGACTCTTAAACTTGAGCGTTTCCTTACAGATTCGTCGAAAACCTTCGAAAGAAACAAAGGTTTTTAACATAGTCATTCGGGTGCCTCCACGAGGGACTTTTCGTAAGGGTTGAGGTTGTGAACTCTTTTCGACACGAGTAAATGTATTTTTTCTTCCATATTTTAAGCTTAGGACAATCTTTAGTGGATATGGTATGATACTAAAACGAGAAAACAACTTTTCAGATCGAGTTAACGACCCTGTCCCAATGGGCAAAAAAGTTCCTATGTTAACACCTATGGATGTTGAGTGAAAAATGGCCCGGAAGCGAAAGTGAAAAAAATTCGTATTTTAACCATTTATATGTGTAAGACTCTTAAACTTGAGCGTTTCCTCACAGATTCGTCGAAAACCTTCGAAAGAAACAAAGGTTTTTCACATAGTCATTCGGGTGCCTCCACGAGGGACTTTTCGTAAGGGTTGAGGTTGTGAAGTCTTTTCGACACGAGTAAATGTATTTTTTCTTCCATATTTTAAGCTTAGGACAATCTTTAGTGGATATGGTATGATACTAAAACGAGAAAACAACTTTTCAGATCGAGTTAACGACCCTGTCCCCATGGGCAAAAAAGTTCCTATGTTAACACCTATGGATTTTGAGTGAAAAATGGCCCGGAAGCGAAAGTGAAAAAAATTCGTATTTTAACCATTTATATGTGTAAGACTCTTAAGCATTAGCGTTTCCTTACAGATTCGTCGAAAAACATCGAAAGAAACAAAGGTTTTTCACATAGTCATTCGGGTGCCTCCACGAGGGACTTTTTGTAAGGGTTGAGGTTGTGAAGTCTTTTCGACACGAGGAAATGTTTTTTTTCTTCCATATTTTAAGCTTAAGACAATCTTTAGTGGATATGGTATGATACTAAAATGAGAAAACAACTTTTCAGATCGAGTTAACGACCCTGTCCCAATGGGCAAAAAAGTTCCTATGTTAACACCTATGGATTTTAAGTGAAAAATGGCCCGGAAGCGAAAGTGAAAAAAATTCATATTTTAACCATTTATATGTGTAAGACTCTTAAACTTGAGCGTTTCCTTACAGATTCGTCGAAAACCTTCGAAAGAAACAAAGGTTTTTCACATAGTCATTCGGGTGCCTCCACGAGGGACTTATCGTAAGGGTTGAGGTTGTGAAGTCTTTTCGACACGAGTAAATGTATTTTTTCTTCCATATTTTAAGCTTAGGACAATCTTTAGTGGATATGGTATGATACTAAAACGAGAAAACAACTTTTCAGATCGAGTTAACGACCCTGTCCCAATGGGCAAAAAAGTTCCTATGTTAACACCTATGGATTATGAGTGAAAAATGGCCCGGAAGCGAAAGTGAAAAAAATTCGTATTTTAACCATTTATATGTGTAAGACTGTTAAGCATTAGCGTTTCCTTACAGATTCGTCGAAAAACATCGAAAGAAACAAAGGTTTTTCACATAGTCATTCGGGTGCCTCCACGAGGGACTTTTTGTAAGGGTTGAGGTTGTGAAGTCTTTTCGACACGAGGAAATGTTTTTTTTCTTCCATATTTTAAGCTTAGGACAATCTTTAGTGGATATGGTATGATACTAAAATGAGAAAACAACTTTTCAGATCGAGTTAACGACCCTGTCCCAATGGGCAAAAAAGTTCCTATGTTAACACCTATGGATTTTAAGTGAAAAATGGCCCGGAAGCGAAAGTGAAAAAAATTCATATTTTAACCATTTATATGTGTAAGACTCTTAAACTTGAGCGTTTCCTTACAGATTCGTCGAAAACCTTCGAAAGAAACAAAGGTTTTTCACATAGTCATTCGGGTGCCTCCACGAGGGACTTATCGTAAGGGTCGAGGTTGTGAAGTCTTTTCGACACGAGTAAATGTATTTTTTCTTCCATATTTTAAGCTTAGGACAATCTTTAGTGGATATGGTATGATACTAAAACGAGAAAACAACTTTTCAGATCGAGTTAACGACCCTGTCCCAATGGGCAAAAAAGTTCCTATGTTAACACCTATGGATTTTGAGTGAAAAATGGCCCGGAAGCGAAAGTGAAAAAAATTCGTATTTTAACCATTTATATGTGTAAGACTCTTAAACTTGAGCGTTTCCTTACAGATTCGTCGAAAACCTTCGAAAGAAACAAAGGTTTTTCACATAGTCATTCGGGTGCCTCCACGAGGGACTTATCGTAAGGGTTGAGGTTGTGAAGTCTTTTCGACACGAGTAAATGTATTTTTTCTTCCATATTTTAAGCTTAGGACAATCTTTAGTGGATATGGTATGATACTAAAACGAGAAAACAACTTTTCAGATCGAGTTAACGACCCTGTCCCAATGGGCAAAAAAGTTCCTATGTTAACACCTATGGATTTTGAGTGAAAAATGGCCCAGAAGCGAAAGTGAAAAAAATTCGTATTTTAACCATTTATATGTGTAAGACTCTTAAACTTGAGCGTTTCCTTACAGATTCGTCGAAAACCTTCGAAAGAAACAAAGGTTTTTAACATAGTCATTCGGGTGCCTCCACGAGGGACTTTTCGTAAGGGTTGAGGTTGTGAACTCTTTTCGACACGAGTAAATGTATTTTTTCTTCCATATTTTAAGCTTAGGACAATCTTTAGTGGATATGGTATGATACTAAAACGAGAAAACAACTTTTCAGATCGAGTTAACGACCCTGTCCCAATGGGCAAAAAAGTTCCTATGTTAACACCTATGGATGTTGAGTGAAAAATGGCCCGGAAGCGAAAGTGAAAAAAATTCGTATTTTAACCATTTATATGTGTAAGACTCTTAAACTTGAGCGTTTCCTCACAGATTCGTCGAAAACCTTCGAAAGAAACAAAGGTTTTTCACATAGTCATTCGGGTGCCTCCACGAGGGACTTTTCGTAAGGGTTGAGGTTGTGAAGTCTTTTCGACACGAGTAAATGTATTTTTTCTTCCATATTTTAAGCTTAGGACAATCTTTAGTGGATATGGTATGATACTAAAACGAGAAAACAACTTTTCAGATCGAGTTAACGACCCTGTCCCCATGGGCAAAAAAGTTCCTATGTTAACACCTATGGATTTTGAGTGAAAAATGGCCCGGAAGCGAAAGTGAAAAAAATTCGTATTTTAACCATTTATATGTGTAAGACTCTTAAGCATTAGCGTTTCCTTACAGATTCGTCGAAAAACATCGAAAGAAACAAAGGTTTTTCACATAGTCATTCGGGTGCCTCCACGAGGGACTTTTTGTAAGGGTTGAGGTTGTGAAGTCTTTTCAACACGAGGAAATGTTTTTTTTCTTCCATATTTTAAGCTTAAGCCAATCTTTAGTGGATATGGTATGATACTAAAATGAGAAAACAACTTTTCAGATCGAGTTAACGACCCTGTCCCAATGGGCAAAAAAGTTCCTATGTTAACACCTATGGATTTTAAGTGAAAAATGGCCCGGAAGCGAAAGTGAAAAAAATTCATATTTTAACCATTTATATGTGTAAGACTCTTAAACTTGAGCGTTTCCTTACAGATTCGTCGAAAACCTTCGAAAGAAACAAAGGTTTTTCACATAGTCATTCGGGTGCCTCCACGAGGGACTTTTCGTAAGGGTTGAGGTTGTGAAGTCTTTTCGACACGAGTAAATGTATTTTTTCTTCCATATTTTAAGCTTAGGACAATCTTTAGTGGATATGGTATGATACTAAAACGAGAAAACAACTTTTCAGATCGAGTTAACGACCCTGTCCCAATGGGATAAAAAGTTCCTATGTTAACACCTATGGATTTTGAGTGAAAAATGGCCCGGAAGCGAAAGTGAAAAAAATTCATATTTTAACCATTTATATGTGTAATACTCTTAAACTTGAGCGTTTCCTTACAGATTCGTCGAAAACCTTCGAAAGAAACAAAGGTTTTTCACATAGTCATTCGGGTGCCTCCACGATGGACTTATCGTAAGGGTTGAGGTTGTGAAGTCTTTTCGACACGAGTAAATGTATTTTTTCTTCCATATTTTAAGCTTAGGACAATCTTTAGTGGATATGGTATGATACTAAAACGAGAAAACAACTTTTCAGATCGAGTTAACGACCCTGTCCCCATGGGCAAAAAAGTTCCTATGTTAACACCTATGGATTTTGAGTGAAAAATGGCCCGGAAGCGAAAGTGAAAAAAATTCGTATTTTAACCATTTATATGTGTAAGACTCTTAAGCATTAGTGTTTCCTTACAGATTCGTCGAAAAACATCGAAAGAAACAAAGGTTTTTCACATAGTCATTCGGGTGCCTCCACGAGGGACTTTTTGTAAGGGTTGAGGTTGTGAAGTCTTTTCAACACGAGGAAATGTTTTTTTTCTTCCATATTTTAAGCTTAAGCCAATCTTTAGTGGATATGGTATGATACTAAAATGAGAAAACAACTTTTCAGATCGAGTTAACGACCCTGTCCCAATGGGCAAAAAAGTTCCTATGTTAACACCTATGGATTTTAAGTGAAAAATGGCCCGGAAGCGAAAGTGAAAAAAATTCATATTTTAACCATTTATATGTGTAAGACTCTTAAACTTGAGCGTTTCCTTACAGATTCGTCGAAAACCTTCGAAAGAAACAAAGGTTTTTCACATAGTCATTCGGGTGCCTCCACGAGGGACTTTTCGTAAGGGTTGAGGTTGTGAAGTCTTTTCGACACGAGTAAATGTATTTTTTCTTCCATATTTTAAGCTTAGGACAATCTTTAGTGGATATGGTATGATACTAAAACGAGAAAACAACTTTTCAGATCGAGTTAACGACCCTGTCCCAATGGGATAAAAAGTTCCTATGTTAACACCTATGGATTTTGAGTGAAAAATGGCCCGGAAGCGAAAGTGAAAAAAATTCATATTTTAACCATTTATATGTGTAATACTCTTAAACTTGAGCGTTTCCTTACAGATTCGTCGAAAACCTTCGAAAGAAACAAAGGTTTTTCACATAGTCATTCGGGTGCCTCCACGATGGACTTATCGTAAGGGTTGAGGTTGTGAAGTCTTTTCGACACGAGTAAATGTATTTTTTCTTCCATATTTTAAGCTTAGGACAATCTTTAGTGGATATGGTATGATACTAAAACGAGAAAACAACTTTTCAGATCGAGTTAACGACTCTGTCCCAATGGGCAAAAAAGTTCCTATGTTAACACCTATGGATTTTGAGTGAAAAATGGCCCGGAAGCGAAAGTGAAAAAAATTCGTATTTTAACCATTTATATGTGTAAGACTCTTAAGCATTAGTGTTTCCTTACAGATTCGTCGAAAAACATCGAAAGAAACAAAGGTTTTTCACATAGTCATTCGGGTGCCTCCACGAGGGACTTTTTGTAAGGGTTGAGGTTGTGAAGTCTTTTCAACACGAGGAAATGTTTTTTTTCTTCCATATTTTAAGCTTAAGCCAATCTTTAGTGGATATGGTATGATACTAAAATGAGAAAACAACTTTTCAGATCGAGTTAACGACCCTGTCCCAATGGGCAAAAAAGTTCCTATGTTAACACCTATGGATTTTAAGTGAAAAATGGCCCGGAAGCGAAAGTGAAAAAAATTCATATTTTAACCATTTATATGTGTAAGACTCTTAAACTTGAGCGTTTCCTTACAGATTCGTCGAAAACCTTCGAAAGAAACAAAGGTTTTTCACATAGTCATTCGGGTGCCTCCACGAGGGACTTTTCGTAAGGGTTGAGGTTGTGAAGTCTTTTCGACACGAGTAAATGTATTTTTTCTTCCATATTTTAAGCTTAGGACAATCTTTAGTGGATATGGTATGATACTAAAACGAGAAAACAACTTTTCAGATCGAGTTAACGACCCTGTCCCAATGGGATAAAAAGTTCCTATGTTAACACCTATGGATTTTGAGTGAAAAATGGCCCGGAAGCGAAAGTGAAAAAAATTCATATTTTAACCATTTATATGTGTAATACTCTTAAACTTGAGCGTTTCCTTACAGATTCGTCGAAAACCTTCGAAAGAAACAAAGGTTTTTCACATAGTCATTCGGGTGCCTCCACGATGGACTTATCGTAAGGGTTGAGGTTGTGAAGTCTTTTCGACACGAGTAAATGTATTTTTTCTTCCATATTTTAAGCTTAGGACAATCTTTAGTGGATATGGTATGATACTAAAACGAGAAAACAACTTTTCAGATCGAGTTAACGACTCTGTCCCAATGGGCAAAAAAGTTCCTATGTTAACACCTATGGATTTTGAGTGAAAAATGGCCCGGAAGCGAAAGTGAAACAAATTCGTATTTTAACCATTTATATGTGTAAGACTCTTAAACTTGAGCGTTTCCTTACAGATTCGTCGAAAACCTTCGAAAGAAACAAAGGTTTTTCACATAGTCATTCGGGTGCCTCCACGAGGGACTTTTCGTAAGGGTTGAGGTTGTGAAGTCTTTTCGACACGAGTAAATGTATTTTTTCTTCCATATTTTAAGCTTAGGACAATCTTTAGTGGATATGGTATGATACTAAAACGAGAAAACAACTTTTCAGATCGAGTTAACGACCCTGTCCCAATGGGCAAAAAAGTTCCTATGTTAACACCTATGGATTTTGAGTGAAAAATGGCCCAGAAACGAAAGTGAAAAAAATTCGTATTTTAACCATTTATATGTGTAAGACTCTTAAACTTGAGCGTTTCCTTACAGATTCGTCGAAAACCTTCGAAAGAAACAAAGGTTTTTCACATAGTCATTCGGGTGCCTCCACGAGGGACTTTTCGTAAGGGTTGAGGTTGTGAAGTCTTTTCGACACGAGTAAATGTATTTTTTCTTCCATATTTTAAGCTTAGGACAATCTTTAGTGGATATGGTATGATACTAAAACGAGAAAACAACTTTTCAGATCGAGTTAACGACCCTGTCCCAATGGGCAAAAAAGTTCCTATGTTAACACCTATGGATTATGAGTGAAAAATGGCCCGGAAGCGAAAGTGAAAAAAATTCGTATTTTAACCATTTATATGTGTAAGACTGTTAAGCATTAGCGTTTCCTTACAGATTCGTCGAAAAACATCGAAAGAAACAAAGGTTTTTCACATAGTCATTCGGGTGCCTCCACGAGGGACTTTTTGTAAGGGTTGAGGTTGTGAAGTCTTTTCGACACGAGGAAATGTTTTTTTTCTTCCATATTTTAAGCTTAGGACAATCTTTAGTGGATATGGTATGATACTAAAATGAGAAAACAACTTTTCAGATCGAGTTAACGACCCTGTCCCAATGGGCAAAAAAGTTCCTATGTTAACACCTATGGATTTTAAGTGAAAAATGGCCCGGAAGCGAAAGTGAAAAAAATTCATATTTTAACCATTTATATGTGTAAGACTCTTAAACTTGAGCGTTTCCTTACAGATTCGTCGAAAACCTTCGAAAGAAACAAAGGTTTTTCACATAGTCATTCGGGTGCCTCCACGAGGGACTTATCGTAAGGGTCGAGGTTGTGAAGTCTTTTCGACACGAGTAAATGTATTTTTTCTTCCATATTTTAGGCTTAGGACAATCTTTAGTGGATATGGTATGATACTAAAACGAGAAAACAACTTTTCAGATCGAGTTAACGACCCTGTCCCAATGGGCAAAAAAGTTCCTATGTTAACACCTATGGATTTTGAGTGAAAAATGGCCCGGAAGCGAAAGTGAAAAAAATTCGTATTTTAACCATTTATATGTGTAAGACTCTTAAACTTGAGCGTTTCCTTACAGATTCGTCGAAAACCTTCGAAAGAAACAAAGGTTTTTCACATAGTCATTCGGGTGCCTCCACGAGGGACTTATCGTAAGGGTTGAGGTTGTGAAGTCTTTTCGACACGAGTAAATGTATTTTTTCTTCCATATTTTAAGCTTAGGACAATCTTTAGTGGATATGGTATGATACTAAAACGAGAAAACAACTTTTCAGATCGAGTTAACGACCCTGTCCCAATGGGCAAAAAAGTTCCTATGTTAACACCTATGGATTTTGAGTGAAAAATGGCCCAGAAACGAAAGTGAAAAAAATTCGTATTTTAACCATTTATATGTGTAAGACTCTTAAACTTGAGCGTTTCCTTACAGATTCGTCGAAAACCTTCGAAAGAAACAAAGGTTTTTCACATAGTCATTCGGGTGCCTCCACGAGGGACTTTTCGTAAGGGTTGAGGTTGTGAAGTCTTTTCGACACGAGTAAATGTATTTTTTCTTCCATATTTTAAGCTTAGGACAATCTTTAGTGGATATGGTATGATACTAAAACGAGAAAACAACTTTTCAGATCGAGTTAACGACCCTGTCCCAATGGGCAAAAAAGTTCCTATGTTAACACCTATGGATTTTGAGTGAAAAATGGCCCAGAAACGAAAGTGAAAAAAATTCGTATTTTAACCATTTATATGTGTAAGACTCTTAAACTTGAGCGTTTCCTTACAGATTCGTCGAAAACCTTCGAAAGAAACAAAGGTTTTTCACATAGTCATTCGGGTGCCTCCACGAGGGACTTTTCGTAAGGGTTGAGGTTGTGAAGTCTTTTCGACACGAGTAAATGTATTTTTTCTTCCATATTTTAAGCTTAGGACAATCTTTAGTGGATATGGTATGATACTAAAACGAGAAAACAACTTTTCAGATCGAGTTAACGACCCTGTCCCAATAGGATAAAAAGTTCCTATGTTAACACCTATGGATTTTGAGTGAAAAATGGCCCGGAAGCGAAAGTGAAAAAAATTCGTATTTTAACCATTTATATGTGTAAGACTCTTAAACTTGAGCGTTTCCTTACAGATTCGTCGAAAACCTTCGAAAGAAACAAAGGTTTTTCACATAGTCATTCGGGTGCCTCCACGATGGACTTATCGTAAGGGTTGAGGTTGTGAAGTCTTTTCGACACGAGTAAATGTATTTTTTCTTCCATATTTTAAGCTTAGGACAATCTTTAGTGGATATGGTATGATACTAAAACGAGAAAACAACTTTTCAGATCGAGTTAACGACTCTGTCCCAATGGGCAAAAAAGTTCCTATGTTAACACCTATGGATTTTGAGTGAAAAATGGCCCGGAAGCGAAAGTGAAACAAATTCGTATTTTAACCATTTATATGTGTAAGACTCTTAAACTTGAGCGTTTCCTTACAGATTCGTCGAAAACCTTCGAAAGAAACAAAGGTTTTTCACATAGTCATTCGGGTGCCTCCACGAGGGACTTTTCGTAAGGGTTGAGGTTGTGAAGTCTTTTCGACACGAGTAAATGTATTTTTTCTTCCATATTTTAAGCTTAGGACAATCTTTAGTGGATATGGTATGATACTAAAACGAGAAAACAACTTTTCAGATCGAGTTAACGACCCTGTCCCAATGGGCAAAAAAGTTCCTATGTTAACACCTATGGATTTTGAGTGAAAAATGGCCCAGAAACGAAAGTGAAAAAAATTCGTATTTTAACCATTTATATGTGTAAGACTCTTAAACTTGAGCGTTTCCTTACAGATTCGTCGAAAACCTTCGAAAGAAACAAAGGTTTTTCACATAGTCATTCGGGTGCCTCCACGAGGGACTTTTCGTAAGGGTTGAGGTTGTGAAGTCTTTTCGACACGAGTAAATGTATTTTTTCTTCCATATTTTAAGCTTAGGACAATCTTTAGTGGATATGGTATGATACTAAAACGAGAAAACAACTTTTCAGATCGAGTTAACGACCCTGTCCCAATGGGCAAAAAAGTTCCTATGTTAACACCTATGGATTATGAGTGAAAAATGGCCCGGAAGCGAAAGTGAAAAAAATTCGTATTTTAACCATTTATATGTGTAAGACTGTTAAGCATTAGCGTTTCCTTACAGATTCGTCGAAAAACATCGAAAGAAACAAAGGTTTTTCACATAGTCATTCGGGTGCCTCCACGAGGGACTTTTTGTAAGGGTTGAGGTTGTGAAGTCTTTTCGACACGAGGAAATGTTTTTTTTCTTCCATATTTTAAGCTTAGGACAATCTTTAGTGGATATGGTATGATACTAAAATGAGAAAACAACTTTTCAGATCGAGTTAACGACCCTGTCCCAATGGGCAAAAAAGTTCCTATGTTAACACCTATGGATTTTAAGTGAAAAATGGCCCGGAAGCGAAAGTGAAAAAAATTCATATTTTAACCATTTATATGTGTAAGACTCTTAAACTTGAGCGTTTCCTTACAGATTCGTCGAAAACCTTCGAAAGAAACAAAGGTTTTTCACATAGTCATTCGGGTGCCTCCACGAGGGACTTATCGTAAGGGTCGAGGTTGTGAAGTCTTTTCGACACGAGTAAATGTATTTTTTCTTCCATATTTTAAGCTTAGGACAATCTTTAGTGGATATGGTATGATACTAAAACGAGAAAACAACTTTTCAGATCGAGTTAACGACCCTGTCCCAATGGGCAAAAAAGTTCCTATGTTAACACCTATGGATTTTGAGTGAAAAATGGCCCGGAAGCGAAAGTGAAAAAAATTCGTATTTTAACCATTTATATGTGTAAGACTCTTAAACTTGAGCGTTTCCTTACAGATTTGTCGAAAACCTTCGAAAGAAACAAAGGTTTTTCACATAGTCATTCGGGTGCCTCCACGAGGGACTTATCGTAAGGGTTGAGGTTGTGAAGTCTTTTCGACACGAGTAAATGTATTTTTTCTTCCATATTTTAAGCTTAGGACAATCTTTAGTGGATATGGTATGATACTAAAACGAGAAAACAACTTTTCAGATCGAGTTAACGACCCTGTCCCAATGGGCAAAAAAGTTCCTATGTTAACACCTATGGATTTTGAGTGAAAAATGGCCCAGAAACGAAAGTGAAAAAAATTCGTATTTTAACCATTTATATGTGTAAGACTCTTAAACTTGAGCGTTTCCTTACAGATTCGTCGAAAACCTTCGAAAGAAACAAAGGTTTTTCACATAGTCATTCGGGTGCCTCCACGAGGGACTTTTCGTAAGGGTTGAGGTTGTGAAGTCTTTTCGACACGAGTAAATGTATTTTTTCTTCCATATTTTAAGCTTAGGACAATCTTTAGTGGATATGGTATGATACTAAAACGAGAAAACAACTTTTCAGATCGAGTTAACGACCCTGTCCCAATGGGATAAAAAGTTCCTATGTTAACACCTATGGATTTTGAGTGAAAAATGGCCCGGAAGCGAAAGTGAAAAAAATTCATATTTTAACCATTTATATGTGTAATACTCTTAAACTTGAGCGTTTCCTTACAGATTCGTCGAAAACCTTCGAAAGAAACAAAGGTTTTTCACATAGTCATTCGGGTGCCTCCACGATGGACTTATCGTAAGGGTTGAGGTTGTGAAGTCTTTTCGACACGAGTAAATGTATTTTTTCTTCCATATTTTAAGCTTAGGACAATCTTTAGTGGATATGGTATGATACTAAAACGAGAAAACAACTTTTCAGATCGAGTTAACGACTCTGTCCCAATGGGCAAAAAAGTTCCTATGTTAACACCTATGGATTTTGAGTGAAAAATGGCCCGGAAGCGAAAGTGAAACAAATTCGTATTTTAACCATTTATATGTGTAAGACTCTTAAACTTGAGCGTTTCCTTACAGATTCGTCGAAAACCTTCGAAAGAAACAAAGGTTTTTCACATAGTCATTCGGGTGCCTCCACGAGGGACTTTTCGTAAGGGTTGAGGTTGTGAAGTCTTTTCGACACGAGTAAATGTATTTTTTCTTCCATATTTTAAGCTTAGGACAATCTTTAGTGGATATGGTATGATACTAAAACGAGAAAACAACTTTTCAGATCGAGTTAACGACCCTGTCCCAATGGGCAAAAAAGTTCCTATGTTAACACCTATGGATTTTGAGTGAAAAATGGCCCAGAAACGAAAGTGAAAAAAATTCGTATTTTAACCATTTATATGTGTAAGACTCTTAAACTTGAGCGTTTCCTTACAGATTCGTCGAAAACCTTCGAAAGAAACAAAGGTTTTTCACATAGTCATTCGGGTGCCTCCACGAGGGACTTTTCGTAAGGGTTGAGGTTGTGAAGTCTTTTCGACACGAGTAAATGTATTTTTTCTTCCATATTTTAAGCTTAGGACAATCTTTAGTGGATATGGTATGATACTAAAACGAGAAAACAACTTTTCAGATCGAGTTAACGACCCTGTCCCAATGGGATAAAAAGTTCCTATGTTAACACCTATGGATTTTGAGTGAAAAATGGCCCGGAAGCGAAAGTGAAAAAAATTCGTATTTTAACCATTTATATGTGTAAGACTCTTAAACTTGAGCGTTTCCTTACAGATTCGTCGAAAACCTTCGAAAGAAACAAAGGTTTTTCACATAGTCATTCGGGTGCCTCCACGAGGGACTTTTCGTAAGGGTTGAGGTTGTGAAGTCTTTTCGACACGAGTAAATGTATTTTTTCTTCCATATTTTAAGCTTAGGACAATCTTTAGTGGATATGGTATGATACTAAAACGAGAAAACAACTTTTCAGATCGAGTTAACGACCCTGTCCCAATGGGATAAAAAGTTCCTATGTTAACACCTATGGATTTTGAGTGAAAAATGGCCCGGAAGCGAAAGTGAAAAAAATTCATATTTTAACCATTTATATGTGTAAGACTCTTAAACTTGAGCGTTTCCTTACAGATTCGTCGAAAACCTTCGAAAGAAACAAAGGTTTTTCACATAGTCATTCGGGTGCCTCCACGATGGACTTATCGTAAGGGTTGAGGTTGTGAAGTCTTTTCGACACGAGTAAATGTATTTTTTCTTCCATATTTTAAGCTTAGGACAATCTTTAGTGGATATGGTATGATACTAAAACGAGAAAACAACTTTTCAGATCGAGTTAACGACTCTGTCCCAATGGGCAAAAAAGTTCCTATGTTAACACCTATGGATTTTGAGTGAAAAATGGCCCGGAAGCGAAAGTGAAACAAATTCGTATTTTAACCATTTATATGTGTAAGACTCTTAAACTTGAGCGTTTCCTTACAGATTCGTCGAAAACCTTCGAAAGAAACAAAGGTTTTTCACATAGTCATTCGGGTGCCTCCACGAGGGACTTTTCGTAAGGGTTGAGGTTGTGAAGTCTTTTCGACACGAGTAAATGTATTTTTTCTTCCATATTTTAAGCTTAGGACAATCTTTAGTGGATATGGTATGATACTAAAACGAGAAAACAACTTTTCAGATCGAGTTAACGACCCTGTCCCAATGGGCAAAAAAGTTCCTATGTTAACACCTATGGATTTTGAGTGAAAAATGGCCCAGAAACGAAAGTGAAAAAAATTCGTATTTTAACCATTTATATGTGTAAGACTCTTAAACTTGAGCGTTTCCTTACAGATTCGTCGAAAACCTTCGAAAGAAACAAAGGTTTTTCACATAGTCATTCGGGTGCCTCCACGAGGGACTTTTCGTAAGGGTTGAGGTTGTGAAGTCTTTTCGACACGAGTAAATGTATTTTTTCTTCCATATTTTAAGCTTAGGACAATCTTTAGTGGATATGGTATGATACTAAAACGAGAAAACAACTTTTCAGATCGAGTTAACGACCCTGTCCCAATGGGATAAAAAGTTCCTATGTTAACACCTATGGATTTTGAGTGAAAAATGGCCCGGAAGCGAAAGTGAAAAAAATTCGTATTTTAACCATTTATATGTGTAAGACTCTTAAACTTGAGCGTTTCCTTACAGATTCGTCGAAAACCTTCGAAAGAAACAAAGGTTTTTCACATAGTCATTCGGGTGCCTCCACGAGGGACTTTTCGTAAGGGTTGAGGTTGTGAAGTCTTTTCGACACGAGTAAATGTATTTTTTCTTCCATATTTTAAGCTTAGGACAATCTTTAGTGGATATGGTATGATACTAAAACGAGAAAACAACTTTTCAGATCGAGTTAACGACCCTGTCCCAATGGGATAAAAAGTTCCTATGTTAACACCTATGGATTTTGAGTGAAAAATGGCCCGGAAGCGAAAGTGAAAAAAATTCATATTTTAACCATTTATATGTGTAAGACTCTTAAACTTGAGCGTTTCCTTACAGATTCGTCGAAAACCTTCGAAAGAAACAAAGGTTTTTCACATAGTCATTCGGGTGCCTCCACGATGGACTTATCGTAAGGGTTGAGGTTGTGAAGTCTTTTCGACACGAGTAAATGTATTTTTTCTTCCATATTTTAAGCTTAGGACAATCTTTAGTGGATATGGTATGATACTAAAACGAGAAAACAACTTTTCAGATCGAGTTAACGACTCTGTCCCAATGGGCAAAAAAGTTCCTATGTTAACACCTATGGATTTTGAGTGAAAAATGGCCCGGAAGCGAAAGTGAAACAAATTCGTATTTTAACCATTTATATGTGTAAGACTCTTAAACTTGAGCGTTTCCTTACAGATTCGTCGAAAACCTTCGAAAGAAACAAAGGTTTTTCACATAGTCATTCGGGTGCCTCCACGAGGGACTTTTCGTAAGGGTTGAGGTTGTGAAGTCTTTTCGACACGAGTAAATGTATTTTTTCTTCCATATTTTAAGCTTAGGACAATCTTTAGTGGATATGGTATGATACTAAAACGAGAAAACAACTTTTCAGATCGAGTTAACGACCCTGTCCCAATGGGCAAAAAAGTTCCTATGTTAACACCTATGGATTTTGAGTGAAAAATGGCCCAGAAACGAAAGTGAAAAAAATTCGTATTTTAACCATTTATATGTGTAAGACTCTTAAACTTGAGCGTTTCCTTACAGATTCGTCGAAAACCTTCGAAAGAAACAAAGGTTTTTCACATAGTCATTCGGGTGCCTCCACGAGGGACTTTTCGTAAGGGTTGAGGTTGTGAAGTCTTTTCGACACGAGTAAATGTATTTTTTCTTCCATATTTTAAGCTTAGGACAATCTTTAGTGGATATGGTATGATACTAAAACGAGAAAACAACTTTTCAGATCGAGTTAACGACCCTGTCCCAATGGGCAAAAAAGTTCCTATGTTAACACCTATGGATTTTGAGTGAAAAATGGCCCAGAAACGAAAGTGAAAAAAATTCGTATTTTAACCATTTATATGTGTAAGACTCTTAAACTTGAGCGTTTCCTTACAGATTCGTCGAAAACCTTCGAAAGAAACAAAGGTTTTTCACATAGTCATTCGGGTGCCTCCACGAGGGACTTTTCGTAAGGGTTGAGGTTGTGAAGTCTTTTCGACACGAGTAAATGTATTTTTTCTTCCATATTTTAAGCTTAGGACAATCTTTAGTGGATATGGTATGATACTAAAACGAGAAAACAACTTTTCAGATCGAGTTAACGACCCTGTCCCAATGGGCAAAAAAGTTCCTATGTTAACACCTATGGATTATGAGTGAAAAATGGCCCGGAAGCGAAAGTGAAAAAAATTCGTATTTTAACCATTTATATGTGTAAGACTGTTAAGCATTAGCGTTTCCTTACAGATTCGTCGAAAAACATCGAAAGAAACAAAGGTTTTTCACATAGTCATTCGGGTGCCTCCACGAGGGACTTTTTGTAAGGGTTGAGGTTGTGAAGTCTTTTCGACACGAGGAAATGTTTTTTTTCTTCCATATTTTAAGCTTAGGACAATCTTTAGTGGATATGGTATGATACTAAAATGAGAAAACAACTTTTCAGATCGAGTTAACGACCCTGTCCCAATGGGCAAAAAAGTTCCTATGTTAACACCTATGGATTTTAAGTGAAAAATGGCCCGGAAGCGAAAGTGAAAAAAATTCATATTTTAACCATTTATATGTGTAAGACTCTTAAACTTGAGCGTTTCCTTACAGATTCGTCGAAAACCTTCGAAAGAAACAAAGGTTTTTCACATAGTCATTCGGGTGCCTCCACGAGGGACTTATCGTAAGGGTCGAGGTTGTGAAGTCTTTTCGACACGAGTAAATGTATTTTTTCTTCCATATTTTAAGCTTAGGACAATCTTTAGTGGATATGGTATGATACTAAAACGAGAAAACAACTTTTCAGATCGAGTTAACGACCCTGTCCCAATGGGCAAAAAAGTTCCTATGTTAACACCTATGGATTTTGAGTGAAAAATGGCCCGGAAGCGAAAGTGAAAAAAATTCGTATTTTAACCATTTATATGTGTAAGACTCTTAAACTTGAGCGTTTCCTTACAGATTCGTCGAAAACCTTCGAAAGAAACAAAGGTTTTTCACATAGTCATTCGGGTGCCTCCACGAGGGACTTATCGTAAGGGTTGAGGTTGTGAAGTCTTTTCGACACGAGTAAATGTATTTTTTCTTCCATATTTTAAGCTTAGGACAATCTTTAGTGGATATGGTATGATACTAAAACGAGAAAACAACTTTTCAGATCGAGTTAACGACCCTGTCCCAATGGGCAAAAAAGTTCCTATGTTAACACCTATGGATTTTGAGTGAAAAATGGCCCAGAAACGAAAGTGAAAAAAATTCGTATTTTAACCATTTATATGTGTAAGACTCTTAAACTTGAGCGTTTCCTTACAGATTCGTCGAAAACCTTCGAAAGAAACAAAGGTTTTTCACATAGTCATTCGGGTGCCTCCACGAGGGACTTTTCGTAAGGGTTGAGGTTGTGAAGTCTTTTCGACACGAGTAAATGTATTTTTTCTTCCATATTTTAAGCTTAGGACAATCTTTAGTGGATATGGTATGATACTAAAACGAGAAAACAACTTTTCAGATCGAGTTAACGACCCTGTCCCAATGGGATAAAAAGTTCCTATGTTAACACCTATGGATTTTGAGTGAAAAATGGCCCGGAAGCGAAAGTGAAAAAAATTCATATTTTAACCATTTATATGTGTAATACTCTTAAACTTGAGCGTTTCCTTACAGATTCGTCGAAAACCTTCGAAAGAAACAAAGGTTTTTCACATAGTCATTCGGGTGCCTCCACGATGGACTTATCGTAAGGGTTGAGGTTGTGAAGTCTTTTCGACACGAGTAAATGTATTTTTTCTTCCATATTTTAAGCTTAGGACAATCTTTAGTGGATATGGTATGATACTAAAACGAGAAAACAACTTTTCAGATCGAGTTAACGACTCTGTCCCAATGGGCAAAAAAGTTCCTATGTTAACACCTATGGATTTTGAGTGAAAAATGGCCCGGAAGCGAAAGTGAAACAAATTCGTATTTTAACCATTTATATGTGTAAGACTCTTAAACTTGAGCGTTTCCTTACAGATTCGTCGAAAACCTTCGAAAGAAACAAAGGTTTTTCACATAGTCATTCGGGTGCCTCCACGAGGGACTTTTCGTAAGGGTTGAGGTTGTGAAGTCTTTTCGACACGAGTAAATGTATTTTTTCTTCCATATTTTAAGCTTAGGACAATCTTTAGTGGATATGGTATGATACTAAAACGAGAAAACAACTTTTCAGATCGAGTTAACGACCCTGTCCCAATGGGCAAAAAAGTTCCTATGTTAACACCTATGGATTTTGAGTGAAAAATGGCCCAGAAACGAAAGTGAAAAAAATTCGTATTTTAACCATTTATATGTGTAAGACTCTTAAACTTGAGCGTTTCCTTACAGATTCGTCGAAAACCTTCGAAAGAAACAAAGGTTTTTCACATAGTCATTCGGGTGCCTCCACGAGGGACTTTTCGTAAGGGTTGAGGTTGTGAAGTCTTTTCGACACGAGTAAATGTATTTTTTCTTCCATATTTTAAGCTTAGGACAATCTTTAGTGGATATGGTATGATACTAAAACGAGAAAACAACTTTTCAGATCGAGTTAACGACCCTGTCCCAATGGGATAAAAAGTTCCTATGTTAACACCTATGGATTTTGAGTGAAAAATGGCCCGGAAGCGAAAGTGAAAAAAATTCGTATTTTAACCATTTATATGTGTAAGACTCTTAAACTTGAGCGTTTCCTTACAGATTCGTCGAAAACCTTCGAAAGAAACAAAGGTTTTTCACATAGTCATTCGGGTGCCTCCACGAGGGACTTTTCGTAAGGGTTGAGGTTGTGAAGTCTTTTCGACACGAGTAAATGTATTTTTTCTTCCATATTTTAAGCTTAGGACAATCTTTAGTGGATATGGTATGATACTAAAACGAGAAAACAACTTTTCAGATCGAGTTAACGACCCTGTCCCAATGGGATAAAAAGTTCCTATGTTAACACCTATGGATTTTGAGTGAAAAATGGCCCGGAAGCGAAAGTGAAAAAAATTCATATTTTAACCATTTATATGTGTAAGACTCTTAAACTTGAGCGTTTCCTTACAGATTCGTCGAAAACCTTCGAAAGAAACAAAGGTTTTTCACATAGTCATTCGGGTGCCTCCACGATGGACTTATCGTAAGGGTTGAGGTTGTGAAGTCTTTTCGACACGAGTAAATGTATTTTTTCTTCCATATTTTAAGCTTAGGACAATCTTTAGTGGATATGGTATGATACTAAAACGAGAAAACAACTTTTCAGATCGAGTTAACGACTCTGTCCCAATGGGCAAAAAAGTTCCTATGTTAACACCTATGGATTTTGAGTGAAAAATGGCCCGGAAGCGAAAGTGAAACAAATTCGTATTTTAACCATTTATATGTGTAAGACTCTTAAACTTGAGCGTTTCCTTACAGATTCGTCGAAAACCTTCGAAAGAAACAAAGGTTTTTCACATAGTCATTCGGGTGCCTCCACGAGGGACTTTTCGTAAGGGTTGAGGTTGTGAAGTCTTTTCGACACGAGTAAATGTATTTTTTCTTCCATATTTTAAGCTTAGGACAATCTTTAGTGGATATGGTATGATACTAAAACGAGAAAACAACTTTTCAGATCGAGTTAACGACCCTGTCCCAATGGGCAAAAAAGTTCCTATGTTAACACCTATGGATTTTGAGTGAAAAATGGCCCAGAAACGAAAGTGAAAAAAATTCGTATTTTAACCATTTATATGTGTAAGACTCTTAAACTTGAGCGTTTCCTTACAGATTCGTCGAAAACCTTCGAAAGAAACAAAGGTTTTTCACATAGTCATTCGGGTGCCTCCACGAGGGACTTTTCGTAAGGGTTGAGGTTGTGAAGTCTTTTCGACACGAGTAAATGTATTTTTTCTTCCATATTTTAAGCTTAGGACAATCTTTAGTGGATATGGTATGATACTAAAACGAGAAAACAACTTTTCAGATCGAGTTAACGACCCTGTCCCAATGGGATAAAAAGTTCCTATGTTAACACCTATGGATTTTGAGTGAAAAATGGCCCGGAAGCGAAAGTGAAAAAAATTCGTATTTTAACCATTTATATGTGTAAGACTCTTAAACTTGAGCGTTTCCTTACAGATTCGTCGAAAACCTTCGAAAGAAACAAAGGTTTTTCACATAGTCATTCGGGTGCCTCCACGATGGACTTATCGTAAGGGTTGAGGTTGTGAAGTCTTTTCGACACGAGTAAATGTATTTTTTCTTCCATATTTTAAGCTTAGGACAATCTTTAGTGGATATGGTATGATACTAAAACGAGAAAACAACTTTTCAGATCGAGTTAACGACCCTGTCCCAATGGGCAAAAAAGTTCCTATGTTAACACCTATGGATTTTGAGTGAAAAATGGCCCGGAAGCGAAAGTGAAACAAATTCGTATTTTAACCATTTATATGTGTAAGACTCTTAAACTTGAGCGTTTCCTTACAGATTCGTCGAAAACCTTCGAAAGAAACAAAGGTTTTTCACATAGTCATTCGGGTGCCTCCACGAGGGACTTTTCGTAAGGGTTGAGGTTGTGAAGTCTTTTCGACACGAGTAAATGTATTTTTTCTTCCATATTTTAAGCTTAGGACAATCTTTAGTGGATATGGTATGATACTAAAACGAGAAAACAACTTTTCAGATCGAGTTAACGACCCTGTCCCAATGGGCAAAAAAGTTCCTATGTTAACACCTATGGATTTTGAGTGAAAAATGGCCCGGAAGCGAAAGTGAGAAAAATTCGTATTTTAACCATTTATATGTGTAAGACTCTTAAGCATTAGCGTTTCCTTACAGATTCGTCGAAAAACATCGAAAGAAACAAAGGTTTTTCACATAGTCATTCGGGTGCCTCCACGAGGGACTTTTTGTAAGGGTTGAGGTTGTGAAGTCTTTTCGACACGAGGAAATGTTTTTTTTCTTCCATATATTAAGCTTAGGACAATCTTTAGTGGATATGGTATGATACTAAAACGAGAAAACAACTTTTCAGATCGAGTTAACGACCCTGTCCCAATGGGCAAAAAAGTTCCTATGTTAACACCTATGGATTTTGAGTGAAAAATGGCCCGGAAGCGAAAGTGAAACAAATTCGTATTTTAACCATTTATATGTGTAAGACTCTTAAACTTGAGCGTTTCCTTACAGATTCGTCGAAAACCTTCGAAAGAAACAAAGGTTTTTCACATAGTCATTCGGGTGCCTCCACGAGGGACTTTTCGTAAGGGTTGAGGTTGTGAAGTCTTTTCGACACGAGTAAATGTATTTTTTCTTCCATATTTTAAGCTTAGGACAATCTTTAGTGGATATGGTATGATACTAAAACGAGAAAACAACTTTTCAGATCGAGTTAACGACCCTGTCCCAATGGGCAAAAAAGTTCCTATGTTAACACCTATGGATTTTGAGTGAAAAATGGCCCAGAAACGAAAGTGAAAAAAATTCGTATTTTAACCATTTATATGTGTAAGACTCTTAAACTTGAGCGTTTCCTTACAGATTCGTCGAAAACCTTCGAAAGAAACAAAGGTTTTTCACATAGTCATTCGGGTGCCTCCACGAGGGACTTTTCGTAAGGGTTGAGGTTGTGAAGTCTTTTCGACACGAGTAAATGTATTTTTTCTTCCATATTTTAAGCTTAGGACAATCTTTAGTGGATATGGTATGATACTAAAACGAGAAAACAACTTTTCAGATCGAGTTAACGACCCTGTCCCAATGGGATAAAAAGTTCCTATGTTAACACCTATGGATTTTGAGTGAAAAATGGCCCGGAAGCGAAAGTGAAAAAAATTCGTATTTTAACCATTTATATGTGTAAGACTCTTAAACTTGAGCGTTTCCTTACAGATTCGTCGAAAACCTTCGAAAGAAACAAAGGTTTTTCACATAGTCATTCGGGTGCCTCCACGATGGACTTATCGTAAGGGTTGAGGTTGTGAAGTCTTTTCGACACGAGTAAATGTATTTTTTCTTCCATATTTTAAGCTTAGGACAATCTTTAGTGGATATGGTATGATACTAAAACGAGAAAACAACTTTTCAGATCGAGTTAACGACCCTGTCCCAATGGGCAAAAAAGTTCCTATGTTAACACCTATGGATTTTGAGTGAAAAATGGCCCGGAAGCGAAAGTGAAACAAATTCGTATTTTAACCATTTATATGTGTAAGACTCTTAAACTTGAGCGTTTCCTTACAGATTCGTCGAAAACCTTCGAAAGAAACAAAGGTTTTTCACATAGTCATTCGGGTGCCTCCACGATGGACTTATCGTAAGGGTTGAGGTTGTGAAGTCTTTTCGACACGAGTAAATGTATTTTTTCTTCCATATTTTAAGCTTAGGACAATCTTTAGTGGATATGGTATGATACTAAAACGAGAAAACAACTTTTCAGATCGAGTTAACGACCCTGTCCCAATGGGCAAAAAAGTTCCTATGTTAACACCTATGGATTTTGAGTGAAAAATGGCCCGGAAGCGAAAGTGAAACAAATTCGTATTTTAACCATTTATATGTGTAAGACTCTTAAACTTGAGCGTTTCCTTACAGATTCGTCGAAAACCTTCGAAAGAAACAAAGGTTTTTCACATAGTCATTCGGGTGCCTCCACGAGGGACTTTTCGTAAGGGTTGAGGTTGTGAAGTCTTTTCGACACGAGTAAATGTATTTTTTCTTCCATATTTTAAGCTTAGGACAATCTTTAGTGGATATGGTATGATACTAAAACGAGAAAACAACTTTTCAGATCGAGTTAACGACCCTGTCCCAATGGGATAAAAAGTTCCTATGTTAACACCTATGGATTTTGAGTGAAAAATGGCCCGGAAGCGAAAGTGAAAAAAATTCGTATTTTAACCATTTATATGTGTAAGACTCTTAAACTTGAGCGTTTCCTTACAGATTCGTCGAAAACCTTCGAAAGAAACAAAGGTTTTTCACATAGTCATTCGGGTGCCTCCACGATGGACTTATCGTAAGGGTTGAGGTTGTGAAGTCTTTTCGACACGAGTAAATGTATTTTTTCTTCCATATTTTAAGCTTAGGACAATCTTTAGTGGATATGGTATGATACTAAAACGAGAAAACAACTTTTCAGATCGAGTTAACGACCCTGTCCCAATGGGCAAAAAAGTTCCTATGTTAACACCTATGGATTTTGAGTGAAAAATGGCCCGGAAGCGAAAGTGAAACAAATTCGTATTTTAACCATTTATATGTGTAAGACTCTTAAACTTGAGCGTTTCCTTACAGATTCGTCGAAAACCTTCGAAAGAAACAAAGGTTTTTCACATAGTCATTCGGGTGCCTCCACGAGGGACTTTTCGTAAGGGTTGAGGTTGTGAAGTCTTTTCGACACGAGTAAATGTATTTTTTCTTCCATATTTTAAGCTTAGGACAATCTTTAGTGGATATGGTATGATACTAAAACGAGAAAACAACTTTTCAGATCGAGTTAACGACCCTGTCCCAATGGGCAAAAAAGTTCCTATGTTAACACCTATGGATTTTGAGTGAAAAATGGCCCGGAAGCGAAAGTGAGAAAAATTCGTATTTTAACCATTTATATGTGTAAGACTCTTAAGCATTAGCGTTTCCTTACAGATTCGTCGAAAAACATCGAAAGAAACAAAGGTTTTTCACATAGTCATTCGGGTGCCTCCACGAGGGACTTTTTGTAAGGGTTGAGGTTGTGAAGTCTTTTCGACACGAGGAAATGTTTTTTTTCTTCCATATATTAAGCTTAGGACAATCTTTAGTGGATATGGTATGATACTAAAACGAGAAAACAACTTTTCAGATCGAGTTAACGACCCTGTCCCAATGGGCAAAAAAGTTCCTATGTTAACACCTATGGATTTTGAGTGAAAAATGGCCCGGAAGCGAAAGTGAAACAAATTCGTATTTTAACCATTTATATGTGTAAGACTCTTAAGCATTAGCGTTTCCTTACAGATTCGTCGAAAAACATCGAAAGAAACAAAGGTTTTTCACATAGTCATTCGGGTGCCTCCACGAGGGACTTTTCGTAAGGGTTGAGGTTGTGAAGTCTTTTCGACACGAGGAAATGTTTTTTTTCTTCCATATTTTAAGCTTAGGACAATCTTTAGTGGATATGGTATGATACTAAAACGAGAAAACAACTTTTCAGATCGAGTTAACGACCCTGTCCCAATGGGCAAAAAAGTTCCTATGTTAACACCTATGGATTTTAAGTGAAAAATGGCCCGGAAGCGAAAGTGAAAAAAATTCATATTTTAACCATTTATATGTGTAAGACTCTTAAACTTGAGCGTTTCCTTACAGATTCGTCGAAAACCTTCGAAAGAAACAAAGGTTTTTCACATAGTCATTCGGGTGCCTCCACGAGGGACTTTTCGTAAGGGTTGAGGTTGTGAAGTCTTTTCGACACGAGTAAATGTATTTTTTCTTCCATATTTTAAGCTTAGGACAATCTTTAGTGGATATGGTATGATACTAAAACGAGAAAACAACTTTTCAGATCGAGTTAACGACCCTGTCCCAATGGGCAAAAAAGTTCCTATGTTAACACCTATGGATTTTGAGTGAAAAATGGCCCGGAAGCGAAAGTGAAACAAATTCGTATTTTAACCATTTATATGTGTAAGACTCTTAAACTTGAGAGTTTCCTTACAGATTCGTCGAAAACCTTCGAAAGAAACAAAGGTTTTTCACATAGTCATTCGGGTGCCTCCACGAGGGACTTTTCGTAAGGGTTGAGGTTGTGAAGTCTTTTCGACACGAGTAAATGTATTTTTTCTTCCATATTGTAAGCTTAGGACAATCTTTAGTGGATATGGTATGATACTAAAACGAGAAAACAACTTTTCAGATCGAGTTAACGACCCTGTCCCAATGGGCAAAAAAGTTCCTATGTTAACACCTATGGATTTTGAGTGAAAAATGGCCCGGAAACGAAAGTGAAAAAAATTCGTATTTTAACCATTTATATGTGTAAGACTCTTAAACTTGAGCGTTTCCTTACAGATTCGTCGAAAACCTTCGAAAGAAACAAAGGTTTTTCACATAGTCATTCGGGTGCCTCCACGAGGGACTTTTCGTAAGGGTTGAGGTTGTGAAGTCTTTTCGACACGAGTAAATGTATTTTTTCTTCCATATTTTAAGCTTAGGACAATCTTTAGTGGATATGGTATGATACTAAAACGAGAAAACAACTTTTCAGATCGAGTTAACGACCCTGTCCCAATGGGCAAAAAAGTTCCTATGTTAACACCTATGGATGTTGAGTGAAAAATGGCCCGGAAGCGAAAGTGAAAAAAATTCGTATTTTAACCATTTATATGTGTAAGACTCTTAAACTTGAGCGTTTCCTTACAGATTCGTCGAAAACCTTCGAAAGAAACAAAGGTTTTTCACAT
The DNA here is from genome assembly GCF_057944985.1 of Cucurbita pepo subsp. pepo. Classification (NCBI taxonomy): domain Eukaryota; kingdom Viridiplantae; phylum Streptophyta; class Magnoliopsida; order Cucurbitales; family Cucurbitaceae; genus Cucurbita; species Cucurbita pepo. Next base: position 1,644,829 of record NC_141811.1, on the reverse strand, counting down.
AGTCATTCGGGTGCCTCCACGAGGGACTTTTCGTAAGGGTTGAGGTTGTGAAGTCTTTTCGACACGAGTAAATGTATTTTTTCTTCCATATTTTAAGCTTAGGACAATCTTTAGTGGATATGGTATGATACTAAAACGAGAAAACAACTTTTCAGATCGAGTTAACGACCCTGTCCCAATGGGCAAAAAAGTTCCTATGTTAACACCTATGGATTTTGAGTGAAAAATGGCCCGGAAGCGAAAGTGAGAAAAATTCGTATTTTAACCATTTATATGTGTAAGACTCTTAAGCATTAGCGTTTCCTTACAGATTCGTCGAAAAACATCGAAAGAAACAAAGGTTTTTCACATAGTCATTCGGGTGCCTCCACGAGGGACTTTTCGTAAGGGTTGAGGTTGTGAAGTCTTTTCGACACGAGTAAATGTATTTTTTCTTCCATATTTTAAGCTTAGGACAATCTTTAGTGGATATGGTATGATACTAAAACGAGAAAACAACTTTTCAGATCGAGTTAACGACCCTGTCCCAATGGGCAAAAAAGTTCCTATGTTAACACCTATGGATGTTGAGTGAAAAATGGCCAGGAAGCGAAAGTGAAAAAAATTCGTATTTTAACCATTTATATGTGTAAGACTCTTAAACTTGAGCGTTTCCTTACAGATTCGTCGAAAACCTTCGAAAGAAACAAAGGTTTTTCACATAGTCATTCGGGTGCCTCCACGAGGGACTTTTCGTAAGGGTTGAGGTTGTGAAGTCTTTTCGACACGAGTAAATGTATTTTTTCTTCCATATTTTAAGCTTAGGACAATCTTTAGTGGATATGGTATGATACTAAAATGAGAAAACAACTTTTCAGATCGAGTTAACGACCCTGTCCCAATGGGCAAAAAAGTTCCTATGTTAACACCTATGGATTTTAAGTGAAAAATGGCCCGGAAGCGAAAGTGAAAAAAATTCGTATTTTAACCATTTATATGTGTAAGACTCTTAAACTTGAGCGTTTCCTTACAGATTCGTCGAAAACCTTCGAAAGAAACAAAGGTTTTTCACATAGTCATTCGGGTGCCTCCACGAGGGACTTTTCGTAAGGGTTGAGGTTGTGAAGTCTTTTCGACACGAGGAAATGTTTTTTTTCTTCCATATTTTAAGCTTAGGACAATCTTTAGTGGATATGGTATGATACTAAAACGAGAAAACAACTTTTCAGATCGAGTTAACGACCCTGTCCCAATGGGCAAAAAAGTTCCTATGTTAACACATATGGATTTTGAGTGAAAAATGGCCCGGAAGCGAAAGTGAAACAAATTCATATTTTAACCATTTATATGTGTAAGACTCTTAAGCATTAGCGTTTCCTTACAGATTCGTCGAAAAACATCGAAAGAAACAAAGGTTTTTCACATAGTCATTCGGGTGCCTCCACGAGGGACTTTTCGTAAGGGTTGAGGTTGTGAAGTCTTTTCGACACGAGTAAATGTATTTTTTCTTCCATATTTTAAGCTTAGGACAATCTTTAGTGGATATGGTATGATACTAAAACGAGAAAACAACTTTTCAGATCGAGTTAACGACCCTGTCCCAATGGGCAAAAAAGTTCCTATGTTAACACCTATGGATTCTGAGTGAAAAATGGCCCGGAAGCGAAAGTGAAACAAATTCGTATTTTAACCATTTATATGTGTAAGACTCTTAAGCATTAGCGTTTCCTTACAGATTCGTCGAAAACCTTCGAAAGAAACAAAGGTTTTTCACATAGTCATTCGGGTGCCTCCACGAGGGACTTTTCGTAAGGGTTGAGGTTGTGAAGTCTTTTCGACACGAGTAAATGTATTTTTTCTTCCATATTTTAAGCTTAGGACAATCTTTAGTGGATATGGTATGATACTAAAACGAGAAAACAACTTTTCAGATCGAGTTAACGACCCTGTCCCAATGGGCAAAAAAGTTCCTATGTTAACACCTATGGATTTTGAGTGAAAAATGGCCCGGAAGCGAAAGTGAAAAAAATTCGTATTTTAACCATTTATATGTGTAAGACTCTTAAACTTGAGCGTTTCCTTACAGATTCGTCGAAAACCTTCGAAAGAAACAAAGGTTTTTCACATAGTCATTCGGGTGCCTCCACGAGGGACTTTTCGTAAGGGTTGAGGTTGTGAAGTCTTTTCGACACGAGTAAATGTATTTTTTCTTCCATATTTTAAGCTTAGGACAATCTTTAGTGGATATGGTATGATACTAAAACGAGGAAACAACTTTTCAGATCGAGTTAACGACCCTGTCCCAATGGGCAAAAAAGTTCCTATGTTAACACCTATGGATTTTGAGTGAAAAATGGCCCGGAAGCGAAAGTGAAAAAAATTCGTATTTTAACCATTTATATGTGTAAGACTCTTAAACTTGAGCGTTTCCTTACAGATTCGTCGAAAACCTTCGAAAGAAACAAAGGTTTTTCACATAGTCATTCGGGTGCCTCCACGAGGGACTTTTCGTAAGGGTTGAGGTTGTGAAGTCTTTTCGACACGAGTAAATGTATTTTTTCTTCCATATTTTAAGCTTAGGACAATCTTTAGTGGATATGGTATGATACTAAAACGAGAAAACAACTTTTCAGATCGAGTTAACGACCCTGTCTCAATGGGCAAAAAAGTTCCTATGTTAACACCTATGGATTTTGAGTGAAAAATGGCCCGGAAGCGAAAGTGAAAAAAATTCGTATTTTAACCATTTATATGTGTAAGACTCTTAAACTTGAGCGTTTCCTTACAGATTCGTCGAAAAACATCGAAAGAAACAAAGGTTTTTCACATAGTCATTCGGGTGCCTCCACGAGGGACTTTTCGTAAGGGTTGAGGTTGTGAAGTCTTTTCGACACGAGTAAATGTATTTTTTCTTCCATATTTTAAGCTTAGGACAATCTTTAGTGGATATGGTATGATACTAAAACGAGAAAACAACTTTTCAGATCGAGTTAACGACCCTGTCCCAATGGGCAAAAAAGTTCCTATGTTAACACCTATGGATTTTGAGTGAAAAATGGCCCGGAAGCGAAAGTGAAAAAAATTCGTATTTTAACCATTTATATGTGTAAGACTCTTAAACTTGAGCGTTTCCTTACAGATTCGTCGAAAACCTTCGAAAGAAACAAAGGTTTTTCACATAGTCATTCGGGTGCCTCCACGAGGGACTTTTCGTAAGGGTTGAGGTTGTGAAGTCTTTTCGACACGAGTAAATGTATTTTTTCTTCCATATTTTAAGCTTAGGACAATCTTTAGTGGATATGGTATGATACTAAAACGAGAAAACAACTTTTCAGATCGAGTTAACGACCCTGTCTCAATGGGCAAAAAAGTTCCTATGTTAACACCTATGGATTTTGAGTGAAAAATGGCCCGGAAGCGAAAGTGAAAAAAATTCGTATTTTAACCATTTATATGTGTAAGACTCTTAAACTTGAGCGTTTCCTTACAGATTCGTCGAAAAACATCGAAAGAAACAAAGGTTTTTCACATAGTCATTCGGGTGCCTCCACGAGGGACTTTTCGTAAGGGTTGAGGTTGTGAAGTCTTTTCGACACGAGTAAATGTATTTTTTCTTCCATATTTTAAGCTTAGGACAATCTTTAGTGGATATGGTATGATACTAAAACGAGAAAACAACTTTTCAGATCGAGTTAACGACCCTGTCCCAATGGGCAAAAAAGTTCCTATGTTAACACCTATGGATTTTGAGTGAAAAATGGCCCGGAAGCGAAAGTGAAAAAAATTCGTATTTTAACCATTTATATGTGTAAGACTCTTAAACTTGAGCGTTTCCTTACAGATTCGTCGAAAACCTTCGAAAGAAACAAAGGTTTTTCACATAGTCATTCGGGTGCCTCCACGAGGGACTTTTCGTAAGGGTTGAGGTTGTGAAGTCTTTTCGACACGAGTAAATGTATTTTTTCTTCCATATTTTAAGCTTAGGACAATCTTTAGTGGATATGGTATGATACTAAAACGAGAAAACAACTTTTCAGATCGAGTTAACGACCCTGTCCCAATGGGCAAAAAAGTTCCTATGTTAACACCTATGGATTTTGAGTGAAAAATGGCCCGGAAGCGAAAGTGAAAAAAATTCGTATTTTAACCATTTATATGTGTAAGACTCTTAAACTTGAGCGTTTCCTTACAGATTCGTCGAAAAACATCGAAAGAAACAAAGGTTTTTCACATAGTCATTCGGGTGCCTCCACGAGGGACTTTTCGTAAGGGTTGAGGTTGTGAAGTCTTTTCGACACGAGTAAATGTATTTTTTCTTCCATATTTTAAGCTTAGGACAATCTTTAGTGGATATGGTATGATACTAAAACGAGAAAACAACTTTTCAGATCGAGTTAACGACCCTGTCCCAATGGGCAAAAAAGTTCCTATGTTAACACCTATGGATTTTGAGTGAAAAATGGCCCGGAAGCGAAAGTGAAACAAATTCGTATTTTAACCATTTATATGTGTAAGACTCTTAAACTTGAGCGTTTCCTTACAGATTCGTCTTAATCCTTCGAAAGAAACAAAGGTTTTTCACATAGTCATTCGGGTGCCTCCACGAGGGACTTTTCGTAAGGGTTGAGGTTGTGAAGTCTTTTCGACACGAGGAAATGTTTTTTATCTTCCATATTTTAAGCTTAGGACAATCTTTAGTGGATATGGTATGATACTAAAACGAGAAAACAACTTTTCAGATCGAGTTAACGACCCTGTCCCAATGGGCAAAAAAGTTCCTATGTTAACACCTATGGATTTTGAGTGAAAAATGGCCCGGAAGCGAAAGTGAAACAAATTCGTATTTTAACCATTTATATGTGTAAGACTCTTAAACTTGAGCGTTTCCTTACAGATTCGTCTTAATCCTTCGAAAGAAACAAAGGTTTTTCACATAGTCATTCGGGTGCCTCCACGAGGGACTTTTCGTAAGGGTTGAGGTTGTGAAGTCTTTTCGACACGAGGAAATGTTTTTTTTCTTCCATATTTTAAGCTTAGGACAATCTTTAGTGGATATGGTATGATACTAAAACGAGAAAACAACTTTTCAGATCGAGTTAACGACCCTGTCCCAATGGGCAAAAAAGTTCCTATGTTAACACCTATGGATTTTGAGTGAAAAATGGCCCGGAAGCGAAAGTGAGAAAAATTCGTATTTTAACCATTTATATGTGTAAGACTCTTAAACTTGAGCGTTTCCTTACAGATTCGTCGAAAACCTTCGAAAGAAACAAAGGTTTTTCACATAGTCATTCGGGTGCCTCCACGAGGGACTTTTCGTAAGGGTTGAGGTTGTGAAGTCTTTTCGACACGAGGAAATGTTTTTTTTCTTCCATATTTTAAGCTTAGGACAATCTTTAGTGGATATGGTATGATACTAAAATGAGAAAACAACTTTTCAGATCGAGTTAACGACCCTGTCCCAATGGGCAAAAAAGTTCCTATGTTAACACCTATGGATTTTGAGTGAAAAATGGCCCGGAAGCGAAAGTGAAAAAAATTCATATTTTAACCATTTATATGTGTAAGACTCTTAAACTTGAGCGTTTCCTTACAGATTCGTCGAAAACCTTCGAAAGAAACAAAGGTTTTTCACATAGTCATTCGGGTGCCTCCACGAGGGACTTATCGTAAGGGTTGAGGTTGTGAAGTCTTTTCGACACGAGTAAATGTATTTTTTCTTCCATATTTTAAGCTTAGGACAATCTTTAGTGGATATGGTATGATACTAAAATGAGAAAACAACTTTTCAGATCGAGTTAACGACCCTGTCCCAATGGGCAAAAAAGTTCCTATGTTAACACCTATGGATTTTGAGTGAAAAATGGCCCGGAAGCGAAAGTGAAACAAATTCGTATTTTAACCATTTATATGTGTAAGACTCTTAAACTTGAGCGTTTCCTTACAGATTCGTCGAAAACCTTCGAAAGAAACAAAGGTTTTTCACATAGTCATTCGGGTGCCTCCACGAGGGACTTTTCGTAAGGGTTGAGGTTGTGAAGTCTTTTCGACACGAGTAAATGTATTTTTTCTTCCATATTTTAAGCTTAGGACAATCTTTAGTGGATATGGTATGATACTAAAACGAGAAAACAACTTTTCAGATCGAGTTAACGACCCTGTCCCAATGGGCAAAAAAGTTCCTATGTTAACACCTATGGATTTTGAGTGAAAAATGGCCCGGAAGCGAAAGTGAAACAAATTCGTATTTTAACCATTTATATGTGTAAGACTCTTAAACTTGAGCGTTTCCTTACAGATTCGTCGAAAACCTTCGAAAGAAACAAAGGTTTTTCACATAGTCATTCGGGTGCCTCCACGAGGGACTTTTCGTAAGGGTTGAGGTTGTGAAGTCTTTTCGACACGAGTAAATGTATTTTTTCTTCCATATTTTAAGCTTAGGACAATCTTTAGTGGATATGGTATGATACTAAAACGAGAAAACAACTTTTCAGATCGAGTTAACGACCCTGTCCCAATGGGCAAAAAAGTTCCTATGTTAACACCTATGGATTTTGACTGAAAAATGGCCCGGAAGCGAAAGTGAAACAAATTCGTATTTTAACCATTTATATGTGTAAGACTCTTAAACTTGAGCGTTTCCTTACAGATTCGTCGAAAACCTTCGAAAGAAACAAAGGTTTTTCACATAGTCATTCGGGTGCCTCCACGAGGGACTTTTCGTAAGGGTTGAGGTTGTGAAGTCTTTTCGACACGAGTAAATGTATTTTTTCTTCCATATTTTAAGCTTAGGACAATCTTTAGTGGATATGGTATGATACTAAAACGAGAAAACAACTTTTCAGATCGAGTTAACGACCCTGTCCCAATGGGCAAAAAAGTTCCTATGTTAACACCTATGGATTTTGAGTGAAAAATGGCCCGGAAGCGAAAGTGAAAAAAATTCATATTTTAACCATTTATATGTGTAAGACTCTTAAACTTGAGCGTTTCCTTACAGATTCGTCGAAAACCTTCGAAAGAAACAAAGGTTTTTCACATAGTCATTCGGGTGCCTCCACGAGGGACTTATCGTAAGGGTTGAGGTTGTGAAGTCTTTTCGACACGAGTAAATGTATTTTTTCTTCCATATTTTAAGCTTAGGACAATCTTTAGTGGATATGGTATGATACTAAAATGAGAAAACAACTTTTCAGATCGAGTTAACGACCCTGTCCCAATGGGCAAAAAAGTTCCTATGTTAACACCTATGGATTTTGAGTGAAAAATGGCCCGGAAGCGAAAGTGAAAAAAATTCGTATTTTAACCATTTATATGTGTAAGACTCTTAAGCATTAGCGTTTCCTTACAGATTCGTCGAAAAACATCGAAAGAAACAAAGGTTTTTCACATAGTCATTCGGGTGCCTCCACGAGGGACTTTTTGTAAGGGTTGAGGTTGTGAAGTCTTTTCGACACGAGGAAATGATTTTTTTCTTCCATATTTTAAGCTTAGGACAATCTTTAGTGGATATGGTATGATACTAAAATGAGAAAACAACTTTTCAGATCGAGTTAACGACCCTGTCCCAATGGGCAAAAAAGTTCCTATGTTAACACCTATGGATTTTGAGTGAAAAATGGCCCGGAAGCGAAAGTGAAACAAATTCGTATTTTAACCATTTATATGTGTAAGACTCTTAAACTTGAGCGTTTCCTTACAGATTCGTCGAAAACCTTCGAAAGAAACAAAGGTTTTTCACATAGTCATTTGGGTGCCTCCACGAGGGACTTTTCGTAAGGGTTGAGGTTGTGAAGTCTTTTCGACACGAGGAAATGTTTTTTTTCTTCCATATTTTAAGCTTAGGACAATCTTTAGTGGATATGGTATGATACTAAAATGAGAAAACAACTTTTCAGATCGAGTTAACGACCCTGTCCCAATGGGCAAAAAAGTTCCTATGTTAACACCTATGGATTTTGAGTGAAAAATGGCCCGGAAGCGAAAGTGAAAAAAATTCATATTTTAACCATTTATATGTGTAAGACTCTTAAACTTGAGCGTTTCCTTACAGATTCGTCGAAAACCTTCGAAAGAAACAAAGGTTTTTCACATAGTCATTCGGGTGCCTCCACGAGGGACTTATCGTAAGGGTTGAGGTTGTGAAGTCTTTTCGACACGAGTAAATGTATTTTTTCTTCCATATTTTAAGCTTAGGACAATCTTTAGTGGATATGGTATGATACTAAAATGAGAAAACAACTTTTCAGATCGAGTTAACGACCCTGTCCCAATGGGCAAAAAAGTTCCTATGTTAACACCTATGGATTTTGAGTGAAAAATGGCCCGGAAGCGAAAGTGAAACAAATTCGTATTTTAACCATTTATATGAGTAAGACTCTTAAACTTGAGCGTTTCCTTACAGATTCGTCGAAAACCTTCGAAAGAAACAAAGGTTTTTCACATAGTCATTCGGGTGCCTCCACGAGGGACTTTTCGTAAGGGTTGAGGTTGTGAAGTCTTTTCGACACGAGTAAATGTATTTTTTCTTCCATATTTTAAGCTTAGGACAATCTTTAGTGGATATGGTATGATACTAAAACGAGAAAACAACTTTTCAGATCGAGTTAACGACCCTGTCCCAATGGGCAAAAAAGTTCCTATGTTAACACCTATGGATTTTGAGTGAAAAATGGCCCGGAAGCGAAAGTGAAACAAATTCGTATTTTAACCATTTATATGTGTAAGACTCTTAAACTTGAGCGTTTCCTTACAGATTCGTCGAAAACCTTCGAAAGAAACAAAGGTTTTTCACATAGTCATTCGGGTGCCTCCACGAGGGACTTTTCGTAAGGGTTGAGGTTGTGAAGTCTTTTCGACACGAGTAAATGTATTTTTTCTTCCATATTTTAAGCTTAGGACAATCTTTAGTGGATATGGTATGATACTAAAACGAGAAAACAACTTTTCAGATCGAGTTAACGACCCTGTCCCAATGGGCAAAAAAGTTCCTATGTTAACACCTATGGATTTTGAGTGAAAAATGGCCCGGAAGCGAAAGTGAAAAAAATTCGTATTTTAACCATTTATATGTGTAAGACTCTTAAGCATTAGCGTTTCCTTACAGATTCGTCGAAAAACATCGAAAGAAACAAAGGTTTTTCACATAGTCATTCGGGTGCCTCCACGAGGGACTTTTCGTAAGGGTTGAGGTTGTGAAGTCTTTTCGACACGAGTAAATGTATTTTTTCTTCCATATTTTAAGCTTAGGACAATCTTTAGTGGATATGGTATGATACTAAAACGAGAAAACAACTTTTCAGATCGAGTTAACGACCCTGTCCCAATGGGCAAAAAAGTTCCTATGTTAACACCTATGGATTTTAAGTGAAAAATGGCCCGGAAGCGAAAGTGAAAAAAATTCATATTTTAACCGTTTATATGTGTAAGACTCTTAAACTTGAGCGTTTCCTTACAGATTCGTCGAAAACCTTCGAAAGAAACAAAGGTTTTTCACATAGTCATTCGGGTGCCTCCACGAGGGACTTATCGTAAGGGTTGAGGTTGTGAAGTCTTTTCGACACGAGTAAATGTATTTTTTCTTCCATATTTTAAGCTTAGGACAATCTTTAGTGGATATGGTATGATACTAAAACGAGAAAACAACTTTTCAGATCGAGTTAACGACCCTGTCCCAATGGGCAAAAAAGTTCCTATGTTAACACCTATGGATTTTGAGTGAAAAATGGCCCTGAAGCGAAAGTGAAAAAAATTCGTATTTTAACCATTTATATGTGTAAGACTCTTAAACTTGAGCGTTTCCTTACAGATTCGTCGAAAACCTTCGAAAGAAACAAAGGTTTTTCACATAGTCATTCGGGTGCCTCCACGAGGGACTTTTCGTAAGGGTTGAGGTTGTGAAGTCTTTTCGACACGAGTAAATGTATTTTTTCTTCCATATTTTAAGCTTAGGACAATCTTTAGTGGATATGGTATGATACTAAAACGAGAAAACAACTTTTCAGATCGAGTTAACGACCCTGTCCCAATGGGCAAAAAAGTTCCTATGTTAACACCTATGGATTTTGAGTGAAAAATGGCCCGGAAGCGAAAGTGAAAAAAATTCGTATTTTAACCATTTATATGTGTAAGACTCTTAAACTTGAGCGTTTCCTTACAGATTCGTCGAAAACCTTCGAAAGAAACAAAGGTTTTTCACATAGTCATTCGGGTGCCTCCACGAGGGACTTTTCGTAAGGGTTGAGGTTGTGAAGTCTTTTCGACACGAGTAAATGTATTTTTTCTTCCATATTTTAAGCTTAGGACAATCTTTAGTGGATATGGTATGATACTAAAACGAGAAAACAACTTTTCAGATCGAGTTAACGACCCTGTCCCAATGGGCAAAAAAGTTCCTATGTTAACACCTATGGATTTTGAGTGAAAAATGGCCCGGAAGCGAAAGTGAAAAAAATTCGTATTTTAACCATTTATATGTGTAAGACTCTTAAACTTGAGCGTTTCCTTACAGATTCGTCGAAAACCTTCGAAAGAAACAAAGGTTTTTCACATAGTCATTCGGGTGCCTCCACGAGGGACTTTTCGTAAGGGTTGAGGTTGTGAAGTCTTTTCGACACGAGTAAATGTATTTTTTCTTCCATATTTTAAGCTTAGGACAATCTTTAGTGGATATGGTATGATACTAAAACGAGAAAACAACTTTTCAGATCGAGTTAACGACCCTGTCCCAATGGGCAAAAAAGTTCCTATGTTAACACCTATGGATTTTGAGTGAAAAATGGCCCGGAAGCGAAAGTGAAAAAAATTCGTATTTTAACCATTTATATGTGTAAGACTCTTAAACTTGAGCGTTTCCTTACAGATTCGTCGAAAACCTTCGAAAGAAACAAAGGTTTTTCACATAGTCATTCGGGTGCCTCCACGAGGGACTTTTCGTAAGGGTTGAGGTTGTGAAGTCTTTTCGACACGAGTAAATGTATTTTTTCTTCCATATTTTAAGCTTAGGACAATCTTTAGTGGATATGGTATGATACTAAAACGAGGAAACAACTTTTCAGATCGAGTTAACGACCCTGTCCCAATGGGCAAAAAAGTTCCTATGTTACACCTATGGATTTTGAGTGAAAAATGGCCCGGAAGCGAAAGTGAAAAAAATTCGTATTTTAACCATTTATATGTGTAAGACTCTTAAACTTGAGCGTTTCCTTATAGATTCGTCGAAAACCTTCGAAAGAAACAAAGGTTTTTCACATAGTCATTCGGGTGCCTCCACGAGGGACTTTTCGTAAGGGTTGAGGTTGTGAAGTCTTTTCGACACGAGTAAATGTATTTTTTCTTCCATATTTTAAGCTTAGGACAATCTTTAGTGGATATGGTATGATACTAAAACGAGGAAACAACTTTTCAGATCGAGTTAACGACCCTGTCCCAATGGGCAAAAAAGTTCTTATGTTAACACCTATGGATTTTGAGTGAAAAATGGCCCGGAAGCGAAAGTGAAAAAAATTCGTATTTTAACCATTTATATGTGTAAGACTCTTAAACTTGAGCGTTTCCTTATAGATTCGTCGAAAACCTTCGAAAGAAACAAAGGTTTTTCACATAGTCATTCGGGTGCCTCCACGAGGGACTTTTCGTAAGGGTTGAGGTTGTGAAGTCTTTTCGACACGAGTAAATGTATTTTTTCTTCCATATTTTAAGCTTAGGACAATCTTTAGTGGATATGGTATGATACTAAAACGAGAAAACAACTTTTCAGATCGAGTTAACGACCCTGTCCCAATGGGCAAAAAAGTTCCTATGTTAACACCTATGGATTTTGAGTGAAAAATGGCCCTGAAGCGAAAGTGAAAAAAATTCGTATTTTAACCATTTATATGTGTAAGACTCTTAAACTTGAGCGTTTCCTTACAGATTCGTCGAAAACCTTCGAAAGAAACAAAGGTTTTTCACATAGTCATTCGGGTGCCTCCACGAGGGACTTTTCGTAAGGGTTGAGGTTGTGAAGTCTTTTCGACACGAGTAAATGTATTTTTTCTTCCATATTTTAAGCTTAGGACAATCTTTAGTGGATATGGTATGATACTAAAACGAGAAAACAACTTTTCAGATCGAGTTAACGACCCTGTCCCAATGGGCAAAAAAGTTCCTATGTTAACACCTATGGATTTTGAGTGAAAAATGGCCCGGAAGCGAAAGTGAAAAAAATTCGTATTTTAACCATTTATATGTGTAAGACTCTTAAACTTGAGCGTTTCCTTACAGATTCGTCGAAAACCTTCGAAAGAAACAAAGGTTTTTCACATAGTCATTCGGGTGCCTCCACGAGGGACTTTTCGTAAGGGTTGAGGTTGTGAAGTCTTTTCGACACGAGTAAATGTATTTTTTCTTCCATATTTTAAGCTTAGGACAATCTTTAGTGGATATGGTATGATACTAAAACGAGAAAACAACTTTTCAGATCGAGTTAACGACCCTGTCCCAATGGGCAAAAAAGTTCCTATGTTAACACCTATGGATTTTGAGTGAAAAATGGCCCGGAAGCGAAAGTGAAAAAAATTCGTATTTTAACCATTTATATGTGTAAGACTCTTAAACTTGAGCGTTTCCTTACAGATTCGTCGAAAACCTTCGAAAGAAACAAAGGTTTTTCACATAGTCATTCGGGTGCCTCCACGAGGGACTTTTCGTAAGGGTTGAGGTTGTGAAGTCTTTTCGACACGAGTAAATGTATTTTTTCTTCCATATTTTAAGCTTAGGACAATCTTTAGTGGATATGGTATGATACTAAAACGAGAAAACAACTTTTCAGATCGAGTTAACGACCCTGTCCCAATGGGCAAAAAAGTTCCTATGTTAACACCTATGGATTTTGAGTGAAAAATGGCCCGGAAGCGAAAGTGAAAAAAATTCGTATTTTAACCATTTATATGTGTAAGACTCTTAAACTTGAGCGTTTCCTTACAGATTCGTCGAAAACCTTCGAAAGAAACAAAGGTTTTTCACATAGTCATTCGGGTGCCTCCACGAGGGACTTTTCGTAAGGGTTGAGGTTGTGAAGTCTTTTCGACACGAGTAAATGTATTTTTTCTTCCATATTTTAAGCTTAGGACAATCTTTAGTGGATATGGTATGATACTAAAACGAGGAAACAACTTTTCAGATCGAGTTAACGACCCTGTCCCAATGGGCAAAAAAGTTCCTATGTTACACCTATGGATTTTGAGTGAAAAATGGCCCGGAAGCGAAAGTGAAAAAAATTCGTATTTTAACCATTTATATGTGTAAGACTCTTAAACTTGAGCGTTTCCTTATAGATTCGTCGAAAACCTTCGAAAGAAACAAAGGTTTTTCACATAGTCATTCGGGTGCCTCCACGAGGGACTTTTCGTAAGGGTTGAGGTTGTGAAGTCTTTTCGACACGAGTAAATGTATTTTTTCTTCCATATTTTAAGCTTAGGACAATCTTTAGTGGATATGGTATGATACTAAAACGAGGAAACAACTTTTCAGATCGAGTTAACGACCCTGTCCCAATGGGCAAAAAAGTTCTTATGTTAACACCTATGGATTTTGAGTGAAAAATGGCCCGGAAGCGAAAGTGAAAAAAATTCGTATTTTAACCATTTATATGTGTAAGACTCTTAAACTTGAGCGTTTCCTTATAGATTCGTCGAAAACCTTCGAAAGAAACAAAGGTTTTTCACATAGTCATTCGGGTGCCTCCACGAGGGACTTTTCGTAAGGGTTGAGGTTGTGAAGTCTTTTCGACACGAGTAAATGTATTTTTTCTTCCATATTTTAAGCTTAGGACAATCTTTAGTGGATATGGTATGATACTAAAACGAGAAAACAACTTTTCAGATCGAGTTAACGACCCTGTCCCAATGGGCAAAAAAGTTCCTATGTTAACACCTATGGATTTTGAGTGAAAAATGGCCCTGAAGCGAAAGTGAAAAAAATTCGTATTTTAACCATTTATATGTGTAAGACTCTTAAACTTGAGCGTTTCCTTACAGATTCGTCGAAAACCTTCGAAAGAAACAAAGGTTTTTCACATAGTCATTCGGGTGCCTCCACGAGGGACTTTTCGTAAGGGTTGAGGTTGTGAAGTCTTTTCGACACGAGTAAATGTATTTTTTCTTCCATATTTTAAGCTTAGGACAATCTTTAGTGGATATGGTATGATACTAAAACGAGAAAACAACTTTTCAGATCGAGTTAACGACCCTGTCCCAATGGGCAAAAAAGTTCCTATGTTAACACCTATGGATTTTGAGTGAAAAATGGCCCGGAAGCGAAAGTGAAAAAAATTCGTATTTTAACCATTTATATGTGTAAGACTCTTAAACTTGAGCGTTTCCTTACAGATTCGTCGAAAACCTTCGAAAGAAACAAAGGTTTTTCACATAGTCATTCGGGTGCCTCCACGAGGGACTTTTCGTAAGGGTTGAGGTTGTGAAGTCTTTTCGACACGAGTAAATGTATTTTTTCTTCCATATTTTAAGCTTAGGACAATCTTTAGTGGATATGGTATGATACTAAAACGAGAAAACAACTTTTCAGATCGAGTTAACGACCCTGTCCCAATGGGCAAAAAAGTTCCTATGTTAACACCTATGGATTTTGAGTGAAAAATGGCCCGGAAGCGAAAGTGAAAAAAATTCGTATTTTAACCATTTATATGTGTAAGACTCTTAAACTTGAGCGTTTCCTTACAGATTCGTCGAAAACCTTCGAAAGAAACAAAGGTTTTTCACATAGTCATTCGGGTGCCTCCACGAGGGACTTTTCGTAAGGGTTGAGGTTGTGAAGTCTTTTCGACACGAGTAAATGTATTTTTTCTTCCATATTTTAAGCTTAGGACAATCTTTAGTGGATATGGTATGATACTAAAACGAGAAAACAACTTTTCAGATCGAGTTAACGACCCTGTCCCAATGGGCAAAAAAGTTCCTATGTTAACACCTATGGATTTTGAGTGAAAAATGGCCCGGAAGCGAAAGTGAAAAAAATTCGTATTTTAACCATTTATATGTGTAAGACTCTTAAACTTGAGCGTTTCCTTACAGATTCGTCGAAAACCTTCGAAAGAAACAAAGGTTTTTCACATAGTCATTCGGGTGCCTCCACGAGGGACTTTTCGTAAGGGTTGAGGTTGTGAAGTCTTTTCGACACGAGTAAATGTATTTTTTCTTCCATATTTTAAGCTTAGGACAATCTTTAGTGGATATGGTATGATACTAAAACGAGGAAACAACTTTTCAGATCGAGTTAACGACCCTGTCCCAATGGGCAAAAAAGTTCTTATGTTAACACCTATGGATTTTGAGTGAAAAATGGCCCGGAAGCGAAAGTGAAAAAAATTCGTATTTTAACCATTTATATGTGTAAGACTCTTAAACTTGAGCGTTTCCTTATAGATTCGTCGAAAACCTTCGAAAGAAACAAAGGTTTTTCACATAGTCATTCGGGTGCCTCCACGAGGGACTTTTCGTAAGGGTTGAGGTTGTGAAGTCTTTTCGACACGAGTAAATGTATTTTTTCTTCCATATTTTAAGCTTAGGACAATCTTTAGTGGATATGGTATGATACTAAAACGAGAAAACAACTTTTCAGATCGAGTTAACGACCCTGTCCCAATGGGCAAAAAAGTTCCTATGTTAACACCTATGGATTTTGAGTGAAAAATGGCCCTGAAGCGAAAGTGAAAAAAATTCGTATTTTAACCATTTATATGTGTAAGACTCTTAAACTTGAGCGTTTCCTTACAGATTCGTCGAAAACCTTCGAAAGAAACAAAGGTTTTTCACATAGTCATTCGGGTGCCTCCACGAGGGACTTTTCGTAAGGGTTGAGGTTGTGAAGTCTTTTCGACACGAGTAAATGTATTTTTTCTTCCATATTTTAAGCTTAGGACAATCTTTAGTGGATATGGTATGATACTAAAACGAGAAAACAACTTTTCAGATCGAGTTAACGACCCTGTCCCAATGGGCAAAAAAGTTCCTATGTTAACACCTATGGATTTTGAGTGAAAAATGGCCCGGAAGCGAAAGTGAAAAAAATTCGTATTTTAACCATTTATATGTGTAAGACTCTTAAACTTGAGCGTTTCCTTACAGATTCGTCGAAAACCTTCGAAAGAAACAAAGGTTTTTCACATAGTCATTCGGGTGCCTCCACGAGGGACTTTTCGTAAGGGTTGAGGTTGTGAAGTCTTTTCGACACGAGTAAATGTATTTTTTCTTCCATATTTTAAGCTTAGGACAATCTTTAGTGGATATGGTATGATACTAAAACGAGAAAACAACTTTTCAGATCGAGTTAACGACCCTGTCCCAATGGGCAAAAAAGTTCCTATGTTAACACCTATGGATTTTGAGTGAAAAATGGCCCGGAAGCGAAAGTGAAAAAAATTCGTATTTTAACCATTTATATGTGTAAGACTCTTAAACTTGAGCGTTTCCTTACAGATTCGTCGAAAACCTTCGAAAGAAACAAAGGTTTTTCACATAGTCATTCGGGTGCCTCCACGAGGGACTTTTCGTAAGGGTTGAGGTTGTGAAGTCTTTTCGACACGAGGAAATGTTTTTTTTCTTCCATATTTTAAGCTTAGGACAATCTTTAGTGGATATGGTATGATACTAAAACGAGAAAACAACTTTTCAGATCGAGTTAACGACCCTGTCCCAATGGGCAAAAAAGTTCCTATGTTAACACCTATGGATTTTGAGTGAAAAATGGCCCGGAAGCGAAAGTGAAAAAAATTCGTATTTTAACCATTTATATGTGTAAGACTCTTAAACTTGAGCGTTTCCTTACAGATTCGTCGAAAACCTTCGAAAGAAACAAAGGTTTTTCACATAGTCATTCGGGTGCCTCCACGAGGGACTTTTCGTAAGGGTTGAGGTTGTGAAGTCTTTTCGACACGAGTAAATGTATTTTTTCTTCCATATTTTAAGCTTAGGACAATCTTTAGTGGATATGGTATGATACTAAAACGAGAAAACAACTTTTCAGATCGAGTTAACGACCCTGTCCCAATGGGCAAAAAAGTTCCTATGTTAACACCTATGGATTTTGAGTGAAAAATGGCCCGGAAGCGAAAGTGAAAAAAATTCGTATTTTAACCATTTATATGTGTAAGACTCTTAAACTTGAGCGTTTCCTTACAGATTCGTCGAAAACCTTCGAAAGAAACAAAGGTTTTTCACATAGTCATTCGGGTGCCTCCACGAGGGACTTTTCGTAAGGGTTGAGGTTGTGAAGTCTTTTCGACACGAGGAAATGTTTTTTTTCTTCCATATTTTAAGCTTAGGACAATCTTTAGTGGATATGGTATGATACTAAAAC
Source organism: Cucurbita pepo subsp. pepo (assembly GCF_057944985.1). Lineage (NCBI taxonomy): Eukaryota > Viridiplantae > Streptophyta > Magnoliopsida > Cucurbitales > Cucurbitaceae > Cucurbita > Cucurbita pepo. The sequence goes on along the minus strand of NC_141811.1, from coordinate 1,627,495 downwards.
GAGAAAACAACTTTTCAGATCGAGTTAACGACCCTGTCCCAATGGGCAAAAAAGTTCCTATGTTACACCTATGGATTTTGAGTGAAAAATGGCCCGGAAGCGAAAGTGAAAAAAATTCGTATTTTAACCATTTATATGTGTAAGACTCTTAAACTTGAGCGTTTCCTTATAGATTCGTCGAAAACCTTCGAAAGAAACAAAGGTTTTTCACATAGTCATTCGGGTGCCTCCACGAGGCACTTTTCGTAAGGGTTGAGGTTGTGAAGTCTTTTCGACACGAGGAAATGTTTTTTTTCTTCCATATTTTAAGCTTAGGACAATCTTTAGTGGATATGGTATGATACTAAAACGAGAAAACAACTTTTCAGATCGAGTTAACGACCCTGTCCCAATGGGCAAAAAAGTTCTTATGTTAACACCTATGGATTTTGAGTGAAAAATGGCCCGGAAGCGAAAGTGAAAAAAATTCGTATTTTAACCATTTATATGTGTAAGACTCTTAAACTTGAGCGTTTCCTTACAGATTCGTCGAAAACCTTCGAAAGAAACAAAGGTTTTTCACATAGTCATTCGGGTGCCTCCACGAGGGACTTTTCGTAAGGGTTGAGGTTGTGAAGTCTTTTCGACACGAGTAAATGTATTTTTTCTTCCATATTTTAAGCTTAGGACAATCTTTAGTGGATATGGTATGATACTAAAACGAGAAAACAACTTTTCAGATCGAGTTAACGACCCTGTCCCAATGGGCAAAAAAGTTCCTATGTTAACACCTATGGATTTTGAGTGAAAAATGGCCCGGAAGCGAAAGTGAAACAAATTCGTATTTTAACCATTTATATGTGTAAGACTCTTAAACTTGAGCGTTTCCTTACAGATTCGTCGAAAACCTTCGAAAGAAACAAAGGTTTTTCACATAGTCATTCGGGTGCCTCCACGAGGGACTTTTCGTAAGGGTTGAGGTTGTGAAGTCTTTTCGACACGAGTAAATGTATTTTTTCTTCCATATTTTAAGCTTAGGACAATCTTTAGTGGATATGGTATGATACTAAAACGAGAAAACAACTTTTCAGATCGAGTTAACGACCCTGTCCCAATGGGCAAAAAAGTTCCTATGTTAACACCTATGGATTTTGAGTGAAAAATGGCCCGGAAGCGAAAGTGAAAAAAATTCGTATTTTAACCATTTATATGTGTAAGACTCTTAAGCATTAGCGTTTCCTTACAGATTCGTCGAAAAACATCGAAAGAAACAAAGGTTTTTCACATAGTCATTCGGGTGCCTCCACGAGGGACTTTTTGTAAGGGTTGAGGTTGTGAAGTCTTTTCGACACGAGGAAATGATTTTTTTCTTCCATATTTTAAGCTTAGGACAATCTTTAGTGGATATGGTATGATACTAAAATGAGAAAACAACTTTTCAGATCGAGTTAACGACCCTGTCCCAATGGGCAAAAAAGTTCCTATGTTAACACCTATGGATTTTGAGTGAAAAATGGCCCGGAAGCGAAAGTGAAACAAATTCGTATTTTAACCATTTATATGTGTAAGACTCTTAAACTTGAGCGTTTCCTTACAGATTCGTCGAAAACCTTCGAAAGAAACAAAGGTTTTTCACATAGTCATTCGGGTGCCTCCACGAGGGACTTATCGTAAGGGTTGAGGTTGTGAAGTCTTTTCGACACGAGTAAATGTATTTTTTCTTCCATATTTTAAGCTTAGGACAATCTTTAGTGGATATGGTATGATACTAAAACGAGAAAACAACTTTTCAGATCGAGTTAACGACCCTGTCCCAATGGGCAAAAAAGTTCCTATGTTAACACCTATGGATTTTGAGTGAAAAATGGCCCTGAAGCGAAAGTGAAAAAAATTCGTATTTTAACCATTTATATGTGTAAGACTCTTAAACTTGAGCGTTTCCTTACAGATTCGTCGAAAACCTTCGAAAGAAACAAAGGTTTTTCACATAGTCATTCGGGTGCCTCCACGAGGGACTTTTCGTAAGGGTTGAGGTTGTGAAGTCTTTTCGACACGAGTAAATGTATTTTTTCTTCCATATTTTAAGCTTAGGACAATCTTTAGTGGATATGGTATGATACTAAAACGAGAAAACAACTTTTCAGATCGAGTTAACGACCCTGTCCCAATGGGCAAAAAAGTTCCTATGTTAACACCTATGGATTTTGAGTGAAAAATGGCCCGGAAGCGAAAGTGAAAAAAATTCGTATTTTAACCATTTATATGTGTAAGACTCTTAAACTTGAGCGTTTCCTTACAGATTCGTCGAAAACCTTCGAAAGAAACAAAGGTTTTTCACATAGTCATTCGGGTGCCTCCACGAGGGACTTTTCGTAAGGGTTGAGGTTGTGAAGTCTTTTCGACACGAGTAAATGTATTTTTTCTTCCATATTTTAAGCTTAGGACAATCTTTAGTGGATATGGTATGATACTAAAACGAGAAAACAACTTTTCAGATCGAGTTAACGACCCTGTCCCAATGGGCAAAAAAGTTCCTATGTTAACACCTATGGATTTTGAGTGAAAAATGGCCCGGAAGCGAAAGTGAAAAAAATTCGTATTTTAACCATTTATATGTGTAAGACTCTTAAACTTGAGCGTTTCCTTACAGATTCGTCGAAAACCTTCGAAAGAAACAAAGGTTTTTCACATAGTCATTCGGGTGCCTCCACGAGGGACTTTTCGTAAGGGTTGAGGTTGTGAAGTCTTTTCGACACGAGTAAATGTATTTTTTCTTCCATATTTTAAGCTTAGGACAATCTTTAGTGGATATGGTATGATACTAAAATGAGAAAACAACTTTTCAGATCGAGTTAACGACCCTGTCCCAATGGGCAAAAAAGTTCCTATGTTAACACCTATGGATTTTAAGTGAAAAATGGCCCGGAAGCGAAAGTGAAAAAAATTCATATTTTAACCGTTTATATGTGTAAGACTCTTAAACTTGAGCGTTTCCTTACAGATTCGTCGAAAACCTTCGAAAGAAACAAAGGTTTTTCACATAGTCATTCGGGTGCCTCCACGAGGGACTTATCGTAAGGGTTGAGGTTGTGAAGTCTTTTCGACACGAGTAAATGTATTTTTTCTTCCATATTTTAAGCTTAGGACAATCTTTAGTGGATATGGTATGATACTAAAACGAGAAAACAACTTTTCAGATCGAGTTAACGACCCTGTCCCAATGGGCAAAAAAGTTCCTATGTTAACACCTATGGATTTTGAGTGAAAAATGGCCCTGAAGCGAAAGTGAAAAAAATTCGTATTTTAACCATTTATATGTGTAAGACTCTTAAACTTGAGCGTTTCCTTACAGATTCGTCGAAAACCTTCGAAAGAAACAAAGGTTTTTCACATAGTCATTCGGGTGCCTCCACGAGGGACTTTTCGTAAGGGTTGAGGTTGTGAAGTCTTTTCGACACGAGTAAATGTATTTTTTCTTCCATATTTTAAGCTTAGGACAATCTTTAGTGGATATGGTATGATACTAAAACGAGAAAACAACTTTTCAGATCGAGTTAACGACCCTGTCCCAATGGGCAAAAAAGTTCCTATGTTAACACCTATGGATTTTGAGTGAAAAATGGCCCGGAAGCGAAAGTGAAAAAAATTCGTATTTTAACCATTTATATGTGTAAGACTCTTAAACTTGAGCGTTTCCTTACAGATTCGTCGAAAACCTTCGAAAGAAACAAAGGTTTTTCACATAGTCATTCGGGTGCCTCCACGAGGGACTTTTCGTAAGGGTTGAGGTTGTGAAGTCTTTTCGACACGAGTAAATGTATTTTTTCTTCCATATTTTAAGCTTAGGACAATCTTTAGTGGATATGGTATGATACTAAAACGAGAAAACAACTTTTCAGATCGAGTTAACGACCCTGTCCCAATGGGCAAAAAAGTTCCTATGTTAACACCTATGGATTTTGAGTGAAAAATGGCCCGGAAGCGAAAGTGAAAAAAATTCGTAATTTAACCGTTTATATGTGTAAGACTCTTAAACTTGAGCGTTTCCTTACAGATTCGTCGAAAACCTTCGAAAGAAACAAAGGTTTTTCACATAGTCATTCGGGTGCCTCCACGAGGGACTTATCGTAAGGGTTGAGGTTGTGAAGTCTTTTCGACACGAGTAAATGTATTTTTTCTTCCATATTTTAAGCTTAGGACAATCTTTAGTGGATATGGTATGATACTAAAACGAGAAAACAACTTTTCAGATCGAGTTAACGACCCTGTCCCAATGGGCAAAAAAGTTCCTATGTTAACACCTATGGATTTTGAGTGAAAAATGGCCCGGAAGCGAAAGTGAAAAAAATTCGTATTTTAACCATTTATATGTGTAAGACTCTTAAACTTGAGCGTTTCCTTACAGATTCGTCGAAAACCTTCGAAAGAAACAAAGGTTTTTCACATAGTCATTCGGGTGCCTCCACGAGGGACTTTTCGTAAGGGTTGAGGTTGTGAAGTCTTTTCGACACGAGTAAATGTATTTTTTCTTCCATATTTTAAGCTTAGGACAATCTTTAGTGGATATGGTATGATACTAAAACGAGAAAACAACTTTTCAGATCGAGTTAACGACCCTGTCCCAATGGGCAAAAAAGTTCCTATGTTAACACCTATGGATTTTGAGTGAAAAATGGCCCGGAAGCGAAAGTGAAAAAAATTCGTATTTTAACCATTTATATGTGTAAGACTCTTAAACTTGAGCGTTTCCTTACAGATTCGTCGAAAACCTTCGAAAGAAACAAAGGTTTTTCACATAGTCATTCGGGTGCCTCCACGAGGGACTTTTCGTAAGGGTTGAGGTTGTGAAGTCTTTTCGACACGAGTAAATGTATTTTTTCTTCCATATTTTAAGCTTAGGACAATCTTTAGTGGATATGGTATGATACTAAAACGAGAAAACAACTTTTCAGATCGAGTTAACGACCCTGTCCCAATGGGCAAAAAAGTTCCTATGTTAACACCTATGGATTTTGAGTGAAAAATGGCCCGGAAGCGAAAGTGAAAAAAATTCGTATTTTAACCATTTATATGTGTAAGACTCTTAAACTTGAGCGTTTCCTTACAGATTCGTCGAAAACCTTCGAAAGAAACAAAGGTTTTTCACATAGTCATTCGGGTGCCTCCACGAGGGACTTTTCGTAAGGGTTGAGGTTGTGAAGTCTTTTCGACACGAGTAAATGTATTTTTTCTTCCATATTTTAAGCTTAGGACAATCTTTAGTGGATATGGTATGATACTAAAACGAGAAAACAACTTTTCAGATCGAGTTAACGACCCTGTCCCAATGGGCAAAAAAGTTCCTATGTTAACACCTATGGATTTTAAGTGAAAAATGGCCCGGAAGCGAAAGTGAAAAAAATTCATATTTTAACCGTTTATATGTGTAAGACTCTTAAACTTGAGCGTTTCCTTACAGATTCGTCGAAAACCTTCGAAAGAAACAAAGGTTTTTCACATAGTCATTCGGGTGCCTCCACGAGGGACTTATCGTAAGGGTTGAGGTTGTGAAGTCTTTTCGACACGAGTAAATGTATTTTTTCTTCCATATTTTAAGCTTAGGACAATCTTTAGTGGATATGGTATGATACTAAAACGAGAAAACAACTTTTCAGATCGAGTTAACGACCCTGTCCCAATGGGCAAAAAAGTTCCTATGTTAACACCTATGGATTTTGAGTGAAAAATGGCCCTGAAGCGAAAGTGAAAAAAATTCGTATTTTAACCATTTATATGTGTAAGACTCTTAAACTTGAGCGTTTCCTTACAGATTCGTCGAAAACCTTCGAAAGAAACAAAGGTTTTTCACATAGTCATTCGGGTGCCTCCACGAGGGACTTTTCGTAAGGGTTGAGGTTGTGAAGTCTTTTCGACACGAGTAAATGTATTTTTTCTTCCATATTTTAAGCTTAGGACAATCTTTAGTGGATATGGTATGATACTAAAACGAGAAAACAACTTTTCAGATCGAGTTAACGACCCTGTCCCAATGGGCAAAAAAGTTCCTATGTTAACACCTATGGATTTTGAGTGAAAAATGGCCCGGAAGCGAAAGTGAAAAAAATTCGTATTTTAACCATTTATATGTGTAAGACTCTTAAACTTGAGCGTTTCCTTACAGATTCGTCGAAAACCTTCGAAAGAAACAAAGGTTTTTCACATAGTCATTCGGGTGCCTCCACGAGGGACTTTTCGTAAGGGTTGAGGTTGTGAAGTCTTTTCGACACGAGTAAATGTATTTTTTCTTCCATATTTTAAGCTTAGGACAATCTTTAGTGGATATGGTATGATACTAAAACGAGAAAACAACTTTTCAGATCGAGTTAACGACCCTGTCCCAATGGGCAAAAAAGTTCCTATGTTAACACCTATGGATTTTGAGTGAAAAATGGCCCGGAAGCGAAAGTGAAAAAAATTCGTATTTTAACCATTTATATGTGTAAGACTCTTAAACTTGAGCGTTTCCTTACAGATTCGTCGAAAACCTTCGAAAGAAACAAAGGTTTTTCACATAGTCATTCGGGTGCCTCCACGAGGGACTTATCGTAAGGGTTGAGGTTGTGAAGTCTTTTCGACACGAGTAAATGTATTTTTTCTTCCATATTTTAAGCTTAGGACAATCTTTAGTGGATATGGTATGATACTAAAACGAGAAAACAACTTTTCAGATCGAGTTAACGACCCTGTCCCAATGGGCAAAAAAGTTCCTATGTTAACACCTATGGATTTTGAGTGAAAAATGGCCCGGAAGCGAAAGTGAAACAAATTCGTATTTTAACCATTTATATGTGTAAGACTCTTAAACTTGAGCGTTTCCTTACAGATTCGTCGAAAACCTTCGAAAGAAACAAAGGTTTTTCACATAGTCATTCGGGTGCCTCCACGAGGGACTTTTCGTAAGGGTTGAGGTTGTGAAGTCTTTTCGACACGAGTAAATGTATTTTTTCTTCCATATTTTAAGCTTAGGACAATCTTTAGTGGATATGGTATGATACTAAAACGAGAAAACAACTTTTCAGATCGAGTTAACGACCCTGTCCCAATGGGCAAAAAAGTTCCTATGTTAACACCTATGGATTTTGAGTGAAAAATGGCCCGGAAGCGAAAGTGAAAAAAATTCGTATTTTAACCATTTATATGTGTAAGACTCTTAAACTTGAGCGTTTCCTTACAGATTCGTCGAAAACCTTCGAAAGAAACAAAGGTTTTTCACATAGTCATTCGGGTGCCTCCACGAGGGACTTTTCGTAAGGGTTGAGGTTGTGAAGTCTTTTCGACACGAGTAAATGTATTTTTTCTTCCATATTTTAAGCTTAGGACAATCTTTAGTGGATATGGTATGATACTAAAACGAGAAAACAACTTTTCAGATCGAGTTAACGACCCTGTCCCAATGGGCAAAAAAGTTCCTATGTTAACACCTATGGATTTTGAGTGAAAAATGGCCCGGAAGCGAAAGTGAAAAAAATTCGTATTTTAACCATTTATATGTGTAAGACTCTTAAACTTGAGCGTTTCCTTACAGATTCGTCGAAAACCTTCGAAAGAAACAAAGGTTTTTCACATAGTCATTCGGGTGCCTCCACGAGGGACTTTTCGTAAGGGTTGAGGTTGTGAAGTCTTTTCGACACGAGTAAATGTATTTTTTCTTCCATATTTTAAGCTTAGGACAATCTTTAGTGGATATGGTATGATACTAAAACGAGAAAACAACTTTTCAGATCGAGTTAACGACCCTGTCCCAATGGGCAAAAAAGTTCCTATGTTAACACCTATGGATTTTGAGTGAAAAATGGCCCGGAAGCGAAAGTGAAAAAAATTCGTATTTTAACCATTTATATGTGTAAGACTCTTAAACTTGAGCGTTTCCTTACAGATTCGTCGAAAACCTTCGAAAGAAACAAAGGTTTTTCACATAGTCATTCGGGTGCCTCCACGAGGGACTTTTCGTAAGGGTTGAGGTTGTGAAGTCTTTTCGACACGAGTAAATGTATTTTTTCTTCCATATTTTAAGCTTAGGACAATCTTTAGTGGATATGGTATGATACTAAAATGAGAAAACAACTTTTCAGATCGAGTTAACGACCCTGTCCCAATGGGCAAAAAAGTTCCTATGTTAACACCTATGGATTTTGAGTGAAAAATGGCCCGGAAGCGAAAGTGAAACAAATTCGTATTTTAACCATTTATATGTGTAAGACTCTTAAACTTGAGTGTTTCCTTACAGATTCGTCGAAAACCTTCGAAAGAAACAAAGGTTTTTCACATAGTCATTCGGGTGCCTCCACGAGGGACTTTTCGTAAGGGTTGAGGTTGTGAAGTCTTTTCGACACGAGTAAATGTATTTTTTCTTCCATATTTTAAGCTTAGGACAATCTTTAGTGGATATGGTATGATACTAAAACGAGAAAACAACTTTTCAGATCGAGTTAACGACCCTGTCCCAATGGGCAAAAAAGTTCCTATGTTAACACCTATGGATTTTGAGTGAAAAATGGCCCGGAAGCGAAAGTGAAACAAATTCGTATTTTAACCATTTATATGTGTAAGACTCTTAAACTTGAGCGTTTCCTTACAGATTCGTCGAAAACCTTCGAAAGAAACAAAGGTTTTTCACATAGTCATTCGGGTGCCTCCACGAGGGACTTTTCGTAAGGGTTGAGGTTGTGAAGTCTTTTCGACACGAGTAAATGTATTTTTTCTTCCATATTTTAAGCTTAGGACAATCTTTAGTGGATATGGTATGATACTAAAACGAGAAAACAACTTTTCAGATCGAGTTAACGACCCTGTCCCAATGGGCAAAAAAGTTCCTATGTTAACACCTATGGATTTTGAGTGAAAAATGGCCCGGAAGCGAAAGTGAAAAAAATTCGTATTTTAACCATTTATATGTGTAAGACTCTTAAGCATTAGCGTTTCCTTACAGATTCGTCGAAAAACATCGAAAGAAACAAAGGTTTTTCACATAGTCATTCGGGTGCCTCCACGAGGGACTTTTTGTAAGGGTTGAGGTTGTGAAGTCTTTTCGACACGAGGAAATGATTTTTTTCTTCCATATTTTAAGCTTAGGACAATCTTTAGTGGATATGGTATGATACTAAAATGAGAAAACAACTTTTCAGATCGAGTTAACGACCCTGTCCCAATGGGCAAAAAAGTTCCTATGTTAACACCTATGGATTTTGAGTGAAAAATGGCCCGGAAGCGAAAGTGAAACAAATTCGTATTTTAACCATTTATATGTGTAAGACTCTTAAACTTGAGCGTTTCCTTACAGATTCGTCGAAAACCTTCGAAAGAAACAAAGGTTTTTCACATAGTCATTTGGGTGCCTCCACGAGGGACTTTTCGTAAGGGTTGAGGTTGTGAAGTCTTTTCGACACGAGGAAATGTTTTTTTTCTTCCATATTTTAAGCTTAGGACAATCTTTAGTGGATATGGTATGATACTAAAACGAGAAAACAACTTTTCAGATCGAGTTAACGACCCTGTCCCAATGGGCAAAAAAGTTCCTATGTTAACACCTATGGATTTTGAGTGAAAAATGGCCCGGAAGCGAAAGTGAAACAAATTCGTATTTTAACCATTTATATGTGTAAGACTCTTAAACTTGAGCGTTTCCTTACAGATTCGTCGAAAACCTTCGAAAGAAACAAAGGTTTTTCACATAGTCATTCGGGTGCCTCCACGAGGGACTTTTCGTAAGGGTTGAGGTTGTGAAGTCTTTTCGACACGAGTAAATGTATTTTTTCTTCCATATTTTAAGCTTAGGACAATCTTTAGTGGATATGGTATGATACTAAAACGAGAAAACAACTTTTCAGATCGAGTTAACGACCCTGTCCCAATGGGCAAAAAAGTTCCTATGTTAACACCTATGGATTTTGAGTGAAAAATGGCCCGGAAGCGAAAGTGAAACAAATTCGTATTTTAACCATTTATATGTGTAAGACTCTTAAACTTGAGCGTTTCCTTACAGATTCGTCGAAAACCTTCGAAAGAAACAAAGGTTTTTCACATAGTCATTCGGGTGCCTCCACGAGGGACTTTTCGTAAGGGTTGAGGTTGTGAAGTCTTTTCGACACGAGTAAATGTATTTTTTCTTCCATATTTTAAGCTTAGGACAATCTTTAGTGGATATGGTATGATACTAAAACGAGAAAACAACTTTTCAGATCGAGTTAACGACCCTGTCCCAATGGGCAAAAAAGTTCCTATGTTAACACCTATGGATTTTGAGTGAAAAATGGCCCGGAAGCGAAAGTGAAAAAAATTCGTATTTTAACCATTTATATGTGTAAGACTCTTAAGCATTAGCGTTTCCTTACAGATTCGTCGAAAAACATCGAAAGAAACAAAGGTTTTTCACATAGTCATTCGGGTGCCTCCACGAGGGACTTTTTGTAAGGGTTGAGGTTGTGAAGTCTTTTCGACACGAGGAAATGATTTTTTTCTTCCATATTTTAAGCTTAGGACAATCTTTAGTGGATATGGTATGATACTAAAATGAGAAAACAACTTTTCAGATCGAGTTAACGACCCTGTCCCAATGGGCAAAAAAGTTCCTATGTTAACACCTATGGATTTTGAGTGAAAAATGGCCCGGAAGCGAAAGTGAAACAAATTCGTATTTTAACCATTTATATGTGTAAGACTCTTAAACTTGAGCGTTTCCTTACAGATTCGTCGAAAACCTTCGAAAGAAACAAAGGTTTTTCACATAGTCATTTGGGTGCCTCCACGAGGGACTTTTCGTAAGGGTTGAGGTTGTGAAGTCTTTTCGACACGAGGAAATGTTTTTTTTCTTCCATATTTTAAGCTTAGGACAATCTTTAGTGGATATGGTATGATACTAAAATGAGAAAACAACTTCTCAGATCGAGTTAACGACCCTGTCCCAATGGGCAAAAAAGTTCCTATGTTAACACCTATGGATTTTGAGTGAAAAATGGCCCGGAAGCGAAAGTGAAAAAAATTCGTATTTTAACCATTTATATGTGTAAGACTCTTAAACTTGAGCGTTTCCTTACAGATTCGTCGAAAACCTTCGAAAGAAACAAAGGTTTTTCACATAGTCATTCGGGTGCCTCCACGAGGGACTTATCGTAAGGGTTGAGGTTGTGAAGTCTTTTCGACACGAGTAAATGTATTTTTTCTTCCATATTTTAAGCTTAGGACAATCTTTAGTGGATATGGTATGATACTAAAACGAGAAAACAACTTTTCAGATCGAGTTAATGACCCTGTCCCAATGGGCAAAAAAGTTCCTATGTTAACACCTATGGATTTTGAGTGAAAAATGGCCCGGAAGCGAAAGTGAAAAAAATTCGTATTTTAACCATTTATATGTGTAAGACTCTTAAACTTGAGCGTTTCCTTATAGATTCGTCGAAAACCTTCGAAAGAAACAAAGGTTTTTCACATAGTCATTCGGGTGCCTCCACGAGGGACTTTTCGTAAGGGTTGAGGTTGTGAAGTCTTTTCGACACGAGTAAATGTATTTTTTCTTCCATATTTTAAGCTTAGGACAATCTTTAGTGGATATGGTATGATACTAAAATGAGAAAACAACTTTTCAGATCGAGTTAACGACCCTGTCCCAATGGGCAAAAAAGTTCCTATGTTAACACCTATGGATTTTGAGTGAAAAATGGCCCGGAAGCGAAAGTGAAACAAATTCGTATTTTAACCATTTATATGTGTAAGACTCTTAAACTTGAGCGTTTCCTTACAGATTCGTCGAAAACCTTCGAAAGAAACAAAGGTTTTTCACATAGTCATTCGGGTGCCTCCACGAGGGACTTTTTGTAAGGGTTGAGGTTGTGAAGTCTTTTCGACACGAGGAAATGATTTTTTTCTTCCATATTTTAAGCTTAGGACAATCTTTAGTGGATATGGTATGATACTAAAATGAGAAAACAACTTTTCAGATCGAGTTAACGACCCTGTCCCAATGGGCAAAAAAGTTCCTATGTTAACACCTATGGATTTTGAGTGAAAAATGGCCCGGAAGCGAAAGTGAAACAAATTCGTATTTTAACCATTTATATGTGTAAGACTCTTAAACTTGAGCGTTTCCTTACAGATTCGTCGAAAACCTTCGAAAGAAACAAAGGTTTTTCACATAGTCATTTGGGTGCCTCCACGAGGGACTTTTCGTAAGGGTTGAGGTTGTGAAGTCTTTTCGACACGAGGAAATGTTTTTTTTCTTCCATATTTTAAGCTTAGGACAATCTTTAGTGGATATGGTATGATACTAAAACGAGAAAACAACTTTTCAGATCGAGTTAACGACCCTGTCCCAATGGGCAAAAAAGTTCCTATGTTAACACCTATGGATTTTGAGTGAAAAATGGCCCGGAAGCGAAAGTGAAACAAATTCATATTTTAACCATTTATATGTGTAAGACTCTTAAACTTGAGCGTTTCCTTACAGATTCGTCGAAAACCTTCGAAAGAAACAAAGGTTTTTCACATAGTCATTCGGGTGCCTCCACGAGGGACTTTTCGTAAGGGTTGAGGTTGTGAAGTCTTTTCGACACGAGTAAATGTATTTTTTCTTCCATATTTTAAGCTTAGGACAATCTATAGTGGATATGGTATGATACTAAAACGAGAAAACAACTTTTCAGATCGAGTTAACGACCCTGTCCCAATGGGCAAAAAAGTTCCTATGTTAACACCTATGGATTTTGAGTGAAAAATTGCCCGGAAGCGAAAGTGAAAAAAATTCGTATTTTAACCATTTATATGTGTAAGACTCTTAAACTTTGAGCGTTTCCTTACAGATCATCGAAAACCTTCGAAAGAAACAAAGGTTTTTCACATAGTCATTCGGGTAACTCCACGAGGGACTTTTCGTAAGGGTTGAGGTTGTGAAGTCTTTTCGACACGAGTAAATGTATTTTTTCTTCCATATTTTAAGCTTAGGACAATGTTTAGTGGATATGCATTAATACTAAAACGAGAAAACAACTTTTCAGATCGAGTTAACGACCCTGTCCCAATGGGCAAAAAAGTTCCTATGTTAACACCTATGGATTTTGAGTGAAAAATGGCCCGAAAGCGAAAGTGAAAAAAATTCGTATTTTAACCATGTATATTTGTAAGACTCTTAAACTTGAGAGTTTCCTTACAGATTCGTCGAAAAAAATCGAAAGAAACAAAGGTTTTTCACATAGTCATTCGGGTGCCTCCACGAGGGTCTTTTCGTAAGGGTTGAGGTTGTGAAGTCTTTTCGACACGAGTAAATGTATTTTTTCTTCCATATTTTAAGCTTAGGACAATCTTTAGTGGATATGGTATGATACTAAAATGAGAAAACAACTTTTCAGATCGAGTTAACGACCCTGTCCCAATGGGCAAAAAAGTTCCTATGTTAACACCTATGGATTTTGAGTGAAAAATGGCCCGGAAGCGAAAGTGTAAAAAATTCGTATTTTAACCATTTATAAGTGTAAGACTCTTAAACTTGAGCGTTTCCTTACAGATTTGTCGAAAACCTTCGAAAGAAACAAAGGTTTTTCACATAGTCATTCGGGTGCCTCCACGAGGGACTTTTCGTAAGGGTTGAGGTTGTGAAGTCTTTTCGACACGAGTAAAAGTATTTTTTCTTCCATATTTTAAGCTTAGGACAATCTTCAGTGGATATGGTATGATACTAAAACGAGAAAACAACTTTTCAGATCGAGTTAACGACCCTGTCCCAATGGGCAAAAAAGTTCCTATGTTAACACCTATGGATTTTGAGTGAAAAATGGCCCGGAAGCGAAAGTGAAACAAATTCGTATTTTAACCATTTATATGTGTAAGACTCTTAAACTTGAGCGTTTCCTTACAGATTCGTCGAAAACCTTCGAAAGAAACAAAGGTTTTTCACATAGTCATTCGGGTGCCTCCACGAGGGACTTTTCGTAAGGGTTGAGGTTGTGAAGTCTTTTCGACACGAGTAAAAGTATTTTTTCTTCCATATTTTAAGCTTAGGACAATCTTCAGTGAATATGGTATGATACTAAAACGAGAAAACAACTTTTCAGATCGAGTTAACGACCCTGTCCCAATGGGCAAAAAAGTTCCTATGTTAACACCTATGGATTTTGAGTGAAAAATGGCCCGGAAGCGAAAGTGAAAAAAATTCGTATTTTAACCATTTATATGTGTAAGACTCTTAAACTTGAGCGTTTCCTTACAGATTCGTCGAAGACCTTCGAAAGAAACAAAGGTTTTTCACATAGTCATTCGGGTGCCTCCACGAGGGACTTTTCGTAAGGGTTGAGGTTGTGAAGTCTTTTCGACACGAGTAAATGTATTTTTTCTTCCATATTTTAAGCTTAGGACAATCTGTAGTGGATATGGTATGATACTAAAACGAGAAAACAACTTTTCAGATCGAGTTAACGACCCTGTCCCAATGGGCAAAAAAGTTCCTATGTTAACACCTATGGATTTTGAGTGAAAAATGGCCCGGAAGCGAAAGTGAAACAAATTCGTATTTTAACTATTTATATGTGTAAGACTCTTAAACTTGAGCGTTTCCTTACAGATTCGTCGAAAACCTTCGAAAGAAACAAAGGTTTTTCACATAGTCATTCGGGTGCCTCCACGAGGGACTTTTCGTAAGGGTTGAGGTTGTGAAGTCTTTTCGACACGAGTAAAAGTATTTTTTCTTCCATATTTTAAGCTTAGGACAATCTTCAGTGGATATTGTATGATACTAAAACGAGAAAACAACTTTTCAGATCGAGTTAACGACCCTGTCCCAATGGGCAAAAAAGTTCCTATGTTAACACCTATGGATTTTGAGTGAAAAATGGCCCGGAAGCGAAAGTGAAACAAATTCGTATTTTAACCATTTATATGTGTAAGACTCTTAAACTTGAGCGTTTCCTTACAGATTCGTCGAAAACCTTCGAAAGAAACAAAGGTTTTTCACATAGTCATTCGGGTGCCTCCACGAGGGACTTTTCGTAAGGGTTGAGGTTGTGAAGTCTTTTCGACACGAGTAAAAGTATTTTTTCTTCCATATTTTAAGCTTAGGACAATCTTCAGTGAATATGGTATGATACTAAAACGAGAAAACAACTTTTCAGATCGAGTTAACGACCCTGTCCCAATGGGCAAAAAAGTTCCTATGTTAACACCTATGGATTTTGAGTGAAAAATGGCCCGGAAGCGAAAGTGAAAAAAATTCGTATTTTAACCATTTATATGTGTAAGACTCTTAAACTTGAGCGTTTCCTTACAGATTCGTCGAAGACCTTCGAAAGAAACAAAGGTTTTTCACATAGTCATTCGGGTGCCTCCACGAGGGACTTTTCGTAAGGGTTGAGGTTGTGAAGTCTTTTCGACACGAGTAAATGTATTTTTTCTTCCATATTTTAAGCTTAGGACAATCTGTAGTGGATATGGTATGATACTAAAACGAGAAAACAACTTTTCAGATCGAGTTAACGACCCTGTCCCAATGGGCAAAAAAGTTCCTATGTTAACACCTATGGATTTTGAGTGAAAAATGGCCCGGAAGCGAAAGTGAAAAAAATTCGTATTTTAACCATTTATATGTGTAAGACTCTTAAACTTGAGCGTTTCCTTACAGATTCGTCGAAAACCTTCGAAAGAAACAAAGGTTTTTCACATAGTCATTCGGGTGCCTCCACGAGGGACTTTTCGTAAGGGTTGAGGTTGTGAAGTCTTTTCGACACGAGTAAATGTATTTTTTCTTCCATATTTTAAGCTTAGGACAATCTTTAGTGGATATGGTATGATACTAAAACGAGAAAACAACTTTTCAGATCGAGTTAACGACCCTGTCCCAATGGGCAAAAAAGTTCCTATGTTAACACCTATGGATTTTGAGTGAAAAATGGCCCGGAAGCGAAAGTGAAACAAATTCGTATTTTAACCATTTATATGTGTAAGACTCTTAAACTTGAGCGTTTCCTTACAGATTCGTCGAAAACCTTCGAAAGAAACAAAGGTTTTTCACATAGTCATTCGGGTGCCTCCACGAGGGACTTTTCGTAAGGGTTGAGGTTGTGAAGTCTTTTCGACACGAGTAAATGTATTTTTTCTTCCATATTTTAAGCTTAGGACAATCTTTAGTGGATATGGTATGATACTAAAACGAGAAAACAACTTTTCAGATCGAGTTAACGACCCTGTCCCAATGGGCAAAAAAGTTCCTATGTTAACACCTATGGATTTTGAGTGAAAAATGGCCCGGAAGCGAAAGTGAAAAAAATTCGTATTTTAACCATTTATATGTGTAAGACTCTTAAACTTGAGCGTTTCCTTACAGATTCGTCGAAGACCTTCGAAAGAAACAAAGGTTTTTCACATAGTCATTCGGGTGCCTCCACGAGGGACTTTTCGTAAGGGTTGAGGTTGTGAAGTCTTTTCGACACGAGTAAATGTATTTTTTCTTCCATATTTTAAGCTTAGGACAATCTTTAGTGGATATGGTATGATACTAAAACGAGAAAACAACTTTTCAGATCGAGTTAACGACCCTGTCCCAATGGGCAAAAAAGTTCCTATGTTAACACCTATGGATTTTGAGTGAAAAATGGCCCGGAAGCGAAAGTGAAAAAAATTCGTATTTTAACCATTTATATGTGTAAGACTCTTAAACTTGAGCGTTTCCTTACAGATTCGTCGAAAACCTTCGAAAGAAACAAAGGTTTTTCACATAGTCATTCGGGTGCCTCCACGAGGGACTTTTCGTAAGGGTTGAGGTTGTGAAGTCTTTTCGACACGAGTAAATGTATTTTTTCTTCCATATTTTAAGCTTAGGACAATCTTTAGTGGATATGGTATGATACTAAAACGAGAAAACAACTTTTCAGATCGAGTTAACGACCCTGTCCCAATGGGCAAAAAAGTTCCTATGTTAACACCTATGGATTTTGAGTGAAAAATGGCCCGGAAGCGAAAGTGAAAAAAATTCGTATTTTAACCATTTATATGTGTAACCCTCTTAAGCATTAGCGTTTCCTTACAGATTCGTCGAAAAACATCGAAAGAAACAAAGGTTTTTCACATAGTCATTCGGGTGCCTCCACGAGGGTCTTTTCGTAAGGGTTGAGGTTGTGAAGTCTTTTCGACACGAGGAAATGTTTTTTTTCTTCCATATTTTAAGCTTAGGACAATCTTTAGTGGATATGGTATGATACTAAAACGAGAAAACAACTTTTCAGATCGAGTTAACGACCCTGTCCCAATGGGCAAAAAAGTTCCTATGTTAACACCTATGGATTTTGAGTGAAAAATGGCCCGGAAGCGAAAGTGAAAAAAATTCGTATTTTAACCATTTATATGTGTAAGACTCTTAAACTTGAGCGTTTCCTTACAGATTCGTCGAAAACCTTCGAAAGAAACAAAGGTTTTTCACATAGTCATTCGGGTGCCTCCACGAGGGTCTTTTCGTAAGGGTTGAGGTTGTGAAGTCTTTTCGACACGAGGAAATGTTTTTTTTCTTCCATATTTTAAGCTTAGGACAATCTTTAGTGGATATGGTATGATACTAAAACGAGAAAACAACTTTTCAGATCGAGTTAACGACCCTGTCCCAATGGGCAAAAAAGTTCCTATGTTAACACCTATGGATTTTGAGTGAAAAATGGCCCGGAAGCGAAAGTGAAAAAAATTCGTATTTTAACCATTTATATGTGTAAGACTCTTAAACTTGAGCGTTTCCTTACAGATTCGTCGAAAACCTTCGAAAGAAACAAAGGTTTTTCACATAGTCATTCGGGTGCCTCCACGAGGGTCTTTTCGTAAGGGTTGAGGTTGTGAAGTCTTTTCGACACGAGGAAATGTTTTTTTTCTTCCATATTTTAAGCTTAGGACAATCTTTAGTGGATATGGTATGATACTAAAACGAGAAAACAACTTTTCAGATCGAGTTAACGACCCTGTCCCAATGGGCAAAAAAGTTCCTATGTTAACACCTATGGATTTTGAGTGAAAAATGGCCCGGAAGCGAAAGTGAAACAAATTCGTATTTTAACCATTTATATGTGTAAGACTCTTAAACTTGAGCGTTTCCTTACAGATTCGTCGAAAACCTTCGAAAGAAACAAAGGTTTTTCACATAGTCATTCGGGTGCCTCCACGAGGGACTTTTCGTAAGGGTTGAGGTTGTGAAGTCTTTTCGACACGAGTAAATGTATTTTTTCTTCCATATTTTAAGCTTAGGACAATCTTTAGTGGATATGGTATGATACTAAAACGAGAAAACAACTTTTCAGATCGAGTTAACGACCCTGTCCAAATGGGCAAAAAAGTTCCTATGTTAACACCTATGGATTTTGAGTGAAAAATGGCCCGGAAGCGAAAGTGAAACAAATTCGTATTTTAACCATTTATATGTGTAAGACTCTTAAACTTGAGCGTTTCCTTACAGATTCGTCGAAAACCTTCGAAAGAAACAAAGGTTTTTCACATAGTCATTCGGGTGCCTCCACGAGGGACTTTTCGTAAGGGTTGAGGTGGTGAAGTCTTTTCGACACGAGTAAAAGTATTTTTTCTTCCATATTTTAAGCTTAGGACAATCTTCAGTGGATATGGTATGATACTAAAACGAGAAAACAACTTTTCAGATCGAGTTAACGACCCTGTCCCAATGGGCAAAAAAGTTCCTATGTTAACACCTATGGATTTTGAGTGAAAAATGGCCCGGAAGCGAAAGTGTAAAAAATTCATATTTTAACCATTTATATCTGTAAGACTCTTAAACTTGAGCGTTTCCTTACAGATTCGTCGAAAACCTTCGAAAGAAACAAAGGTTTTTCACGTAGTCATTCGGGTGCCTCCACGAGGGACTTTTCGTAAGGGTTGAGGTTGTGAAGTCTTTTCGACACGAGTAAAAGTATTTTTTCTTCCATATTTTAAGCTTAGGACAATCTTCAGTGGATATGGTATGATACTAAAACGAGAAAACAACTTTTCAGATCGAGTTAACGACCCTGTCCCAATGGGCAAAAAAGTTCCTATGTTAACACCTATGGATTTTGAGTGAAAAATGGCCCGGAAGCGAAAGTGAAAAAAATTCGTATTTTAACCATTTATATGTGTAACCCTCTTAAGCATTAGCGTTTCCTTACAGATTCGTCGAAAAACATCGAAAGAAACAAAGGTTTTTCACATAGTCATTCGGGTGCCTCCACGAGGGTCTTTTCGTAAGGGTTGAGGTTGTGAAGTCTTTTCGACACGAGTAAATGTATTTTTTCTTCCATATTTTAAGCTTAGGACAATCTTTAGTGGATATGGTATGATACTAAAACGAGAAAACAACTTTTCAGATCGAGTTAACGACCCTGTCCCAATGGGCAAAAAAGTTCCTATGTTAACACCTATGGATTTTGAGTGAAAAATGGCCCGGAAGCGAAAGTGAAACAAATTCGTATTTTAACCATTTATATGTGTAAGACTCTTAAACTTGAGCGTTTCCTTACAGATTCGTCGAAAACCTTCGAAAGAAACAAAGGTTTTTCACATAGTCATTCGGGTGCCTCCACGAGGGACTTTTCGTAAGGGTTGAGGTGGTGAAGTCTTTTCGACACGAGTAAATGTATTTTTTCTTCCATATTTTAAGCTTAGGACAATCTTTAGTGGATATGGTATGATACTAAAACGAGAAAACAACTTTTCAGATCGAGTTAACGACCCTGTCCCAATGGGCAAAAAAGTTCCTATGTTAACACCTATGGATTTTGAGTGAAAAATTGCCCGGAAGCGAAAGTGAAAAAAATTCGTCTTTTAACCATTTATATGTGTAAGACTCTTAAACTTTGAGCGTTTCCTTACAGATCATCGAAAACCTTCGAAAGAAACAAAGGTTTTTCACATAGTCATTCGGGTGCCTCCACGAGGGACTTTTCGTAAGGGTTGAGGTTGTGAAGTCTTTTCGACACGAGTAAATGTATTTTTTCTTCCATATTTTAAGCTTAGGACAATGTTTAGTGGATATGCATTGATACTAAAACGAGAAAACAACTTTTCAGATCGAGTTAACGACCCTGTCCCAATGGGCAAAAAAGTTCCTATGTTAACACCTATGGATTTTGAGTGAAAAATGGCCCGAAAGCGAAAGTGAAAAAAATTCGTATTTTAACCATGTATATTTGTAAGACTCTTAAACTTGAGAGTTTCCTTACAGATTCGTCGAAAAAAATCGAAAGAAACAAAGGTTTTTCACATAGTCATTCGGGTGCCTCCACGAGGGTCTTTTCGTAAGGGTTGAGGTTGTGAAGTCTTTTCGACACGAGTAAATGTATTTTTTCTTCCATATTTAAAGCTTAGGACAATCTTTAGTGGATATGGTATGATACTAAAACGAGAAAACAACTTTTCAGATCGAGTTAACGACCCTGTCCCAATGGGCAAAAAAGTTCCTATGTTAACACCTATGGATTTTGAGTGAAAAATGGCCCGGAAGCGAAAGTGAAACAAATTCGTATTTTAACCATTTATATGTGTAAGACTCTTAAACTTGAGCGTTTCCTTACAGATTCGTCGAAAACCTTCGAAAGAAACAAAGGTTTTTCACGTAGTCATTCGGGTGCCTCCACGAGGGACTTTTCGTAAGGGTTGAGGTTGTGAAGTCTTTTCGACACGAGTAAAAGTATTTTTTCTTCCATATTTTAAGCTTAGGACAATGTTTAGTGGATATGCATTGATACTAAAACGAGAAAACAACTTTTCAGATCGAGTTAACGACCCTGTCCCAATGGGCAAAAAAGTTCCTATGTTAACACCTATGGATTTTGAGTGAAAAATGGCCCGGAAGCGAAAGTGAAAAAAATTCGTATTTTAACCATTTATATGTGTAAGACTCTTAAACTTGAGCGTTTCCTTACAGATTCGTCGAAAACCTTCGAAAGAAACAAAGGTTTTTCACATAGTCATTCGGGTGCCTCCACGAGGGACTTTTCGTAAGGGTTGAGGTTGTGAAGTCTTTTCGACACGAGTAAATGTATTTTTTCTTCCATATTTTAAGCTTAGGACAATCTTTAGTGTTTATGAAATGATACTAAAATGAGAAAACAACTTTTCAGATCGAGTTAACGACCCTGTCCCAATGGGCAAAAAAGTTCCTATGTTAACACCTATGGATTTTGAGTGAAAAATGGCCCGGAAGCGAAAGTGAAAAAAATTCGTATTTTAACCATTTATATGTGTAAGACTCTTAAACTTGAGCGTTTCCTTACAGATTCGTCGAAAACCTTCGAAAGAAACAAAGGTTTTTCACATAGTCATTCGGGTGCCTCCACGAGGGACTTTTCGTAAGGGTTGAGGTTGTGAAGTCTTTTCGACACGAGTAAAAGTATTTTTTCTTCCATATTTTAAGCTTAGGACAATCTTCAGTGGATATGGTATGATACTAAAACGAGAAAACAACTTTTCAGATCGAGTTAACGACCCTGTCCCAATGGGCAAAAAAGTTCCTATGTTAACACCTATGGATTTTGAGTGAAAAATGGCCCGGAAGCGAAAGTGAAAAAAATTCGTATTTTAACCATTTATATGTGTAAGACTCTTAAACTTGAGCGTTTCCTTACAGATTCGTCGAAAAACATCGAAAGAAACAAAGGTTTTTCACATAGTGATTCGGGTGCCTCCACGAGGGTCTTTTCGTAAGGGTTGAGGTTGTGAAGTCTTTTCGACACGAGGAAATGTTTTTTTTCTTCCATATTTTAAGCTTAGGACAATCTTTAGTGGATATGGTATGATACTAAAATGAGAAAACAACTTTTCAGATCGAGTTAACGACCCTGTCCCAATGGGCAAAAAAGTTCCTATGTTAACACCTATGGATTTTAAGTGAAAAATGGCCCGGAAGCGAAAGTGAAAAAAATTCGTATTTTAACCATTTATATGTGTAAGACTCTTAAACTTGAGCGTTTCCTTACAGATTCGTCGAAAACCTTCGAAAGAAACAAAGGTTTTTCACATAGTCATTCGGGTGCCTCCACGAGGGACTTTTCGTAAGGGTTGAGGTTGTGAAGTCTTTTCGACACGAGTAAATGTATTTTTTCTTCCATATTTTAAGCTTAGGACAATCTTTAGTGGATATGGTATGATACTAAAACGAGAAAACAACTTTTCAGATCGAGTTAACGACCCTGTCCCAATGGGCAAAAAAGTTCCTATGTTAACACCTATGGATTTTGAGTGAAAAATGGCCCGGAAGCGAAAGTGAAACAAATTCGTATTTTAACCATTTATATGTGTAAGACTCTTAAACTTGAGCGTTTCCTTACAGATTCGTCGAAAACCTTCGAAAGAAACAAAGGTTTTTCACATAGTCATTCGGGTGCCTCCACGAGGGACTTTTCGTAAGGGTTGAGGTTGTGAAGTCTTTTCGACACGAGTAAATGTATTTTTTCTTCCATATTTTAAGCTTAGGACAATCTTTAGTGGATATGAAATGATACAAAAACGAGAAAACAACTTTTCAGATCGAGTTAACGACCCTGTCCCAATGGGCAAAAAAGTTCCTATGTTAACACCTATGGATTTTGAGTGAAAAATGGCCCGGAAGCGAAAGTGAAAAAAATTCGTATTTTAACCATTTATATTTGTAAGACTCTTAAACTTGAGCGTTTCCTTACAGATTCGTCGAAAAACATCGAAAGAAACAAAGATTTTTCACATAGTCATTCGGGTGCCTCCACGAGGGACTTTTCGTAAGGGTTGAGGTTGTGAAGTCTTTTCGACACGAGTAAATGTATTTTTTCTTCCATATTTTAAGCTTAGGAGAATCTTTAGTGGATATGAAATGATACTAAAACGAGAAAACAACTTTTCAGATCGAGTTAACGACCCTGTCCCAATGGGCAAAAAAGTTCATATGTTAACACCTATGGATTTTGAGTGAAAAATGGCCCGGAAGCGAAAGTGAAAAAAATTCGTATTTTAACCATTTATATGTGTAAGACTCTTAAACTTGAGCGTTTCCTTACAGATTCGTCGAAAACCTTCGAAAGAAACAAAGGTTTTTCACAGTCATTCGGGTGCCTCCACGAGGGACTTTTCGTAAGGGTTGAGGTTGTGAAGTCTTTTCGACACGAGTAAATGTATTTTTTCTTCCATATTTTAAGCTTAGGACAATCTTTAGTGGATATGAAATGATACTAAAACGAGAAAACAACTTTTCAGATCGAGTTAACGACCCTGTCCCAATGGGCAAAAAAGTTCCTATGTTAACACCTATGGATTTTGAGTGAAAAATGGCCCGGAAGCGAAAGTGAAAAAAATTCGTATTTTAACCATTTATATGTGTAAGACTCTTAAACTTGAGCGTTTCCTTACAGATTCGTCGAAAACCTTCGAAAGAAACAAAGGTTTTTCACATAGTCATTCGGGTGCCTCCACGAGGGACTTTTCGTAAGGGTTGAGGTTGTGAAGTCTTTTTGACACGAGTAAATGTATTTTTTCTTCCATATTTTAAGCTTAGGACAATCTTTAGTGGATATGGTATGATACTAAAACGAGAAAACAACTTTTCAGATCGAGTTAACGACCCTGTCCCAATGGGCAAAAAAGTTCCTATGTTAACACCTATGGATTTTGAGTGAAAAATGGCCCGGAAGCGAAAGTGAAACAAATTCGTATTTTAACCATTTATATGTGTAAGACTCTTAAACTTGAGCGTTTCCTTACAGATTCGTCGAAAACCTTCGAAAGAAACAAAGGTTTTTCACATAGTCATTCGGGTGCCTCCACGAGGGACTTTTCGTAAGGGTTGAGGTTGTGAAGTCTTTTCGACACGAGTAAATGTATTTTTTCTTCCATATTTTAAGCTTAGGAGAATCTTTAGTGGATATGAAATGATACTAAAACGAGAAAACAATTTTTCAGATCGAGTTAACGACCCTGTCCCAATGGGCAAAAAATTTCCTATGTTAACACCTATGGATTTTGAGTGAAAAATGGCCCAGAAGCGAAAGTGAAAAAAATTCGTATTTTAACCATTTATATGTGTAAGACTCTTAAACTTGAGAGTTTCCTTACAGATTCGTCGAAAAACATCGAAAGAAACAAAGGTTTTTCACATAGTCATTCGGGTGCCTCCACGAGGGTCTTTTCGTAAGGGTTGAGGTTGTGAAGTCTGTTCGACACGAGTAAATGTATTTTTTCTTCCATATTTTAAGCTTAGGACAATCTTTAGTGGATATGAAATGATACTAAAACGAGAAAACAACTTTTCAGATCGAGTTAACGACCCTGTCCCAATGGGCAAAAAAGTTCCTATGTTAACACCTATGGATTTTGAGTGAAAAATGGCCCGGAAGCGAAAGTGAAAAAAATTCGTATTTTAACCATTTATATGTGTAAGACTCTTAAACTTGAGCGTTTTCTTATAGATTCGTCGAAAACCTTCGAAAGAAACAATGGTTTTTCACAGTCATTCGGGTGCCTCCACGAGGGACTTTTCGTAAGGGTTGAGGTTGTGAAGTCTTTTCGACACGAGTAAATGTATTTTTTCTTCCATATTTTAAGCTTAGGACAATCTTTAGTGGATATGAAATGATACTAAAACGAGAAAACAACTTTTCAGATCGAGTTAACGACCCTGTCCCAATGGGCAAAAAAGTTCCTATGTTAACACCTATGGATTTTGAGTGAAAAATGGCCCGGAAGCGAAAGTGAAAAAAATTCGTATTTTAACCATTTATATGTGTAAGACTCTTAAACTTGAGCGTTTCCTTACAGATTCGTCGAAAACCTTCGAAAGAAACAAAGGTTTTTCACATAGTCATTCGGGTGCCTCCACGAGGGACTTTTCGTAAGGGTTGAGGTTGTGAAGTCTTTTCGACACGAGTAAATGTATTTTTTCTTCCATATTTTAAGCTTAGGATAATCTTTAGTGGATATGGTATGATACTAAAACGAGAAAACAACTTTTCAGATCGAGTTAACGACCCTGTCCCAATGGGCAAAAAAGTTCCTATGTTAACACCTATGGATTTTGAGTGAAAAATTGCCCGGAAGCGAAAGTGAAAAAAATTCGTATTTTAACCATTTATATGTGTAAGACTCTTAAACTTTGAGCGTTTCCTTACAGATCATCGAAAACCTTCGAAAGAAACAAAGGTTTTTCACATAGTCATTCGGGTAACTCCACGAGGGACTTTTCGTAAGGGTTGAGGTTGTGAAGTCTTTTCGACACGAGTAAATGTATTTTTTCTTCCATATTTTAAGCTTAGGACAATGTTTAGTGGATATGCATTGATACTAAAACGAGAAAACAACTTTTCAGATCGAGTTAACGACCCTGTCCCAATGGGCAAAAAAGTTCCTATGTTAACACCTATGGATTTTGAGTGAAAAATCGCCCGGAAGCGAGAGTGAAAAAAATTCGTATTTTAACCATTTATATGTGTAAGACTCTTAAACTTGAGCGTTTCCTTACAGATTCGTCGAAAAACATCGAAAGAAACAAAGGTTTTTCACATAGTCATTCGGGTGCCTCCACGAGGGACTTTTCGTAAGGGTTGAGGTTGTGAAGTCTTTTCGACACGAGTAAATGTATTTTTTCTTCCATATTTTAAGCTTAGGAGAATCTTTAGTGGATATGAAATGATACTAAAACGAGAAAACAATTTTTCAGATCGAGTTAACGACCCTGTCCCAATGGGCAAAAAAGTTCCTATGTTAACACCTATGGATTTTGAGTGAAAAATGGCCCAGAAGCGAAAGTGAAAAAAATTCGTATTTTAACCATTTATATGTGTAAGACTCTTAAACTTGAGAGTTTCCTTACAGATTCGTCGAAAAACATCGAAAGAAACAAAGGTTTTTCACATAGTCATTCGGGTGCCTCCACGAGGGTCTTTTCGTAAGGGTTGAGGTTGTGAAGTCTGTTCAACACGAGTAAATGTATTTTTTCTTCCATATTTTAAGCTTAGGACAATCTTTAGTGGATATGAAATGATACTAAAACGAGAAAACAACTTTTCAGATCGAGTTAACGACCCTGTCCCAATGGGCAAAAAAGTTCCTATGTTAACACCTATGGATTTTGAGTGAAAAATGGCCCAGAAGCGAAAGTGAAAAAAATTCGTATTTTAACCATTTATATGTGTAAGACTCTTAAACTTGAGCGTTTTCTTACAGATTCGTCGAAAACCTTCGAAAGAAACAAAGGTTTTTCACATAGTCATTCGGGTGCCTCCACGAGGGACTTTTCGTAAGGGTTGAGGTTGTGAAGTCTTTTCGACACGAGTAAATGTATTTTTTCTTCCATATTTTAAGCTTAGGACAATCTTTAGTGGATATGGTATGATACTAAAACGAGAAAACAACTTTTCAGATCGAGTTAACGACCCTGTCCCAATGGGCAAAAAAGTTCCTATGTTAACACCTATGGATTTTGAGTGAAAAATGGCCCGGAAGCGAAAGTGAAACAAATTCGTATTTTAACCATTTATATGTGTAAGACTCTTAAACTTGAGCGTTTCCTTACAGATTCGTCGAAAACCTTCGAAAGAAACAAAGGTTTTTCACATAGTCAGTCGGGTGCCTCCACGAGGGACTTTTCGTAAGGGTTGAGGTTGTGAAGTCTTTTCGACACGAGTAAATGTATTTTTTCTTCCATATTTTAAGCTTAGGACAATCTTTAATGGATATGAAATGATACAAAAACGAGAAAACAACTTTTCAGATCGAGTTAACGACCCTGTCCCAATGGGCAAAAAAGTTCCTATGTTAACACCTATGGATTTTGAGTGAAAAATCGCCCGGAAGCGAAAGTGAAAAAAATTCGTATTTTAACCATTTATATGTGTAAGACTCTTAAACTTGAGAGTTTCCTTACAGATTCGTCGAAAAACATCGAAAGAAACAAAGGTTTTTCACATAGTCATTCGGGTGCCTCCACGAGGGTCTTTTCGTAAGGGTTGAGGTTGTGAAGTCTGTTCGACACGAGTAAATGTATTTTTTCTTCCATATTTTAAGCTTAGGACAATCTTTAGTGGATATGAAATGATACTAAAACGAGAAAACAACTTTTCAGATCGAGTTAACGACCCTGTCCCAATGGGCAAAAAAGTTCCTATGTTAACACCTATGGATTTTGAGTGAAAAATGGCCCGGAAGCGAAAGTGAAAAAAATTCGTATTTTAACCATTTATATGTGTAAGACTCTTAAACTTGAGCGTTTTCTTACAGATTCGTCGAAAACCTTCGAAAGAAACAAAGGTTTTTCACATAGTCATTCGGGTGCCTCCACGAGGGACTTTTCGTAAGGGTTGAGGTTGTGAAGTCTTTTCGACACGAGTAAATGTATTTTTTCTTCCATATTTTAAGCTTAGGACAATCTTTAGTGGATATGGTATGATACTAAAACGAGAAAACAACTTTTCAGATCGAGTTAACGACCCTGTCCCAATGGGCAAAAAAGTTCCTATGTTAACACCTATGGATTTTGAGTGAAAAATGGCCCGGAAGCGAAAGTGAAACAAATTCGTATTTTAACCATTTATATGTGTAAGACTCTTAAACTTGAGCGTTTCCTTACAGATTCGTCGAAAACCTTCGAAAGAAACAAAGGTTTTTCACATAGTCAGTCGGGTGCCTCCACGAGGGACTTTTCGTAAGGGTTGAGGTTGTGAAGTCTTTTCGACACGAGTAAATGTATTTTTTCTTCCATATTTTAAGCTTAGGACAATCTTTAATGGATATGAAATGATACAAAAACGAGAAAACAACTTTTCAGATCGAGTTAACGACCCTGTCCCAATGGGCAAAAAAGTTCCTATGTTAACACCTATGGATTTTGAGTGAAAAATCGCCCGGAAGCGAAAGTGAAAAAAATTCGTATTTTAACCATTTATATGTGTAAGACTCTTAAACTTGAGAGTTTCCTTACAGATTCGTCGAAAAACATCGAAAGAAACAAAGGTTTTTCACATAGTCATTCGGGTGCCTCCACGAGGGTCTTTTCGTAAGGGTTGAGGTTGTGAAGTCTGTTCGACACGAGTAAATGTATTTTTTCTTCCATATTTTAAGCTTAGGACAATCTTTAGTGGATATGAAATGATACTAAAACGAGAAAACAACTTTTCAGATCGAGTTAACGACCCTGTCCCAATGGGCAAAAAAGTTCCTATGTTAACACCTATGGATTTTGAGTGAAAAATGGCCCGGAAGCGAAAGTGAAAAAAATTCGTATTTTAACCATTTATATGTGTAAGACTCTTAAACTTGAGCGTTTTCTTACAGATTCGTCGAAAACCTTCGAAAGAAACAAAGGTTTTTCACATAGTCATTCGGGTGCCTCCACGAGGGACTTTTCGTAAGGGTTGAGGTTGTGAAGTCTTTTCGACACGAGTAAATGTATTTTTTCTTCCATATTTTAAGCTTAGGACAATCTTTAGTGGATATGGTATGATACTAAAACGAGAAAACAACTTTTCAGATCGAGTTAACGACCCTGTCCCAATGGGCAAAAAAGTTCCTATGTTAACACCTATGGATTTTGAGTGAAAAATGGCCCGGAAGCGAAAGTGAAACAAATTCGTATTTTAACCATTTATATGTGTAAGACTCTTAAACTTGAGCGTTTCCTTACAGATTCGTCGAAAACCTTCGAAAGAAACAAAGGTTTTTCACATAGTCAGTCGGGTGCCTCCACGAGGGACTTTTCGTAAGGGTTGAGGTTGTGAAGTCTTTTCGACACGAGTAAATGTATTTTTTCTTCCATATTTTAAGCTTAGGACAATCTTTAATGGATATGAAATGATACAAAAACGAGAAAACAACTTTTCAGATCGAGTTAACGACCCTGTCCCAATGGGCAAAAAAGTTCCTATGTTAACACCTATGGATTTTGAGTGAAAAATCGCCCGGAAGCGAAAGTGAAAAAAATTCGTATTTTAACCATTTATATGTGTAAGACTCTTAAACTTGAGAGTTTCCTTACAGATTCGTCGAAAAACATCGAAAGAAACAAAGGTTTTTCACATAGTCATTCGGGTGCCTCCACGAGGGTCTTTTCGTAAGGGTTGAGGTTGTGAAGTCTGTTCGACACGAGTAAATGTATTTTTTCTTCCATATTTTAAGCTTAGGACAATCTTTAGTGGATATGAAATGATACTAAAACGAGAAAACAACTTTTCAGATCGAGTTAACGACCCTGTCCCAATGGGCAAAAAAGTTCCTATGTTAACACCTATGGATTTTGAGTGAAAAATGGCCCGGAAGCGAAAGTGAAAAAAATTCGTATTTTAACCATTTATATGTGTAAGACTCTTAAACTTGAGCGTTTTCTTACAGATTCGTCGAAAACCTTCGAAAGAAACAAAGGTTTTTCACATAGTCATTCGGGTGCCTCCACGAGGGACTTTTCGTAAGGGTTGAGGTTGTGAAGTCTTTTCGACACGAGTAAATGTATTTTTTCTTCCATATTTTAAGCTTAGGACAATCTTTAGTGGATATGGTATGATACTAAAACGAGAAAACAACTTTTCAGATCGAGTTAACGACCCTGTCCCAATGGGCAAAAAAGTTCCTATGTTAACACCTATGGATTTTGAGTGAAAAATGGCCCGGAAGCGAAAGTGAAACAAATTCGTATTTTAACCATTTATATGTGTAAGACTCTTAAACTTGAGCGTTTCCTTACAGATTCGTCGAAAACCTTCGAAAGAAACAAAGGTTTTTCACATAGTCAGTCGGGTGCCTCCACGAGGGACTTTTCGTAAGGGTTGAGGTTGTGAAGTCTTTTCGACACGAGTAAATGTATTTTTTCTTCCATATTTTAAGCTTAGGACAATCTTTAATGGATATGAAATGATACAAAAACGAGAAAACAACTTTTCAGATCGAGTTAACGACCCTGTCCCAATGGGCAAAAAAGTTCCTATGTTAACACCTATGGATTTTGAGTGAAAAATCGCCCGGAAGCGAAAGTGAAAAAAATTCGTATTTTAACCATTTATATGTGTAAGACTCTTAAACTTGAGAGTTTCCTTACAGATTCGTCGAAAAACATCGAAAGAAACAAAGGTTTTTCACATAGTCATTCGGGTGCCTCCACGAGGGTCTTTTCGTAAGGGTTGAGGTTGTGAAGTCTGTTCGACACGAGTAAATGTATTTTTTCTTCCATATTTTAAGCTTAGGACAATCTTTAGTGGATATGAAATGATACTAAAACGAGAAAACAACTTTTCAGATCGAGTTAACGACCCTGTCCCAATGGGCAAAAAAGTTCCTATGTTAACACCTATGGATTTTGAGTGAAAAATGGCCCGGAAGCGAAAGTGAAAAAAATTCGTATTTTAACCATTTATATGTGTAAGACTCTTAAACTTGAGCGTTTTCTTACAGATTCGTCGAAAACCTTCGAAAGAAACAAAGGTTTTTCACATAGTCATTCGGGTGCCTCCACGAGGGACTTTTCGTAAGGGTTGAGGTTGTGAAGTCTTTTCGACACGAGTAAATGTATTTTTTCTTCCATATTTTAAGCTTAGGACAATCTTTAGTGGATATGGTATGATACTAAAACGAGAAAACAACTTTTCAGATCGAGTTAACGACCCTGTCCCAATGGGCAAAAAAGTTCCTATGTTAACACCTATGGATTTTGAGTGAAAAATGGCCCGGAAGCGAAAGTGAAACAAATTCGTATTTTAACCATTTATATGTGTAAGACTCTTAAACTTGAGCGTTTCCTTACAGATTCGTCGAAAACCTTCGAAAGAAACAAAGGTTTTTCACATAGTCAGTCGGGTGCCTCCACGAGGGACTTTTCGTAAGGGTTGAGGTTGTGAAGTCTTTTCGACACGAGTAAATGTATTTTTTCTTCCATATTTTAAGCTTAGGACAATCTTTAATGGATATGAAATGATACAAAAACGAGAAAACAACTTTTCAGATCGAGTTAACGACCCTGTCCCAATGGGCAAAAAAGTTCCTATGTTAACACCTATGGATTTTGAGTGAAAAATCGCCCGGAAGCGAAAGTGAAAAAAATTCGTATTTTAACCATTTATATGTGTAAGACTCTTAAACTTGAGCGTTTCCTTACAGATTCGTCGAAAAACATCGAAAGAAACAAAGGTTTTTCACATAGTCATTCGGGTGCCTCCACGAGGGACTTTTCGTAAGGGTTGAGGTTGTGAAGTCTTTTCGACACGAGTAAATGTATTTTTTCTTCCATATTTTAAGCTTAGGACAATCTTTAGTGGATATGAAATGATACTAAAACGAGAAAACAAATTTTCAGATCGAGTTAACGACCCTGTCCCAATGGGCAAAAAAGTTCCTATGTTAACACCTATGGATTTTGAGTGAAAAATGGCCCAGAAGCGAAAGTGAAAAAAATTCGTATTTTAACCATTTATATGTGTAAGACTCTTAAACTTGAGAGTTTCCTTACAGATTCGTCGAAAAACATCGAAAGAAACAAAGGTTTTTCACATAGTCATTCGGGTGCCTCCACGAGGGTCTTTTCGTAAGGGTTGAGGTTGTGAAGTCTGTTCGACACGAGTAAATGTATTTTTTCTTCCATATTTTAAGCTTAGGACAATCTTTAGTGGATATGAAATGATACTAAAACGAGAAAACAACTTTTCAGATCGAGTTAACGACCCTGTCCCAATGGGCAAAAAAGTTCCTATGTTAACACCTATGGATTTTGAGTGAAAAATGGCCCGGAAGCGAAAGTGAAAAAAATTCGTATTTTAACCATTTATATGTGTAAGACTCTTAAACTTGAGCGTTTCCTTACAGATTCGTCGAAAACCTTCGAAAGAAACAAAGGTTTTTCACAGTCATTCGGGTGCCTCCACGAGGGACTTTTCGTATGGGTTGAGGTTGTGAAGTCTTTTCGACACGAGTAAATGTATTTTTTCTTCCATATTTTAAGCTTAGGACAATCTTCAGTGGATATGGTATGATACTAAAACGAGAAAACAACTTTTCAGATCGAGTTAACGACCCTGTCCCAATGGGCAAAAAAGTTCCTATGTTAACACCTATGGATTTTGAGTGAAAAATGGCCCGGAAGCGAAAGTGAAACAAATTCGTATTTTAACCATTTATATGTGTAAGACTCTTAAACTTGAGCGTTTCCTTACAGATTCGTCGAAAACCTTCGAAAGAAACAAAGGTTTTTCACATAGTCATTCGGGTGCCTCCACGAGGGACTTTTCGTAAGGGTTGAGGTTGTGAAGTCTTTTCGACACGAGTAAATGTATTTTTTCTTCCATATTTTAAGCTTAGGACAATCTTTAATGGATATGAAATGATACAAAAACGAGAAAACAACTTTTCAGATCGAGTTAACGACCCTGTCCCAATGGGCAAAAAAGTTCCTATGTTAACACCTATGGATTTTGAGTGAAAAATCGCCCGGAAGCGAAAGTGAAAAAAATTCGTATTTTAACCATTTATATGTGTAAGACTCTTAAACTTGAGCGTTTTCTTACAGATTCGTCGAAAACCTTCGAAAGAAACAAAGGTTTTTCACATAGTCATTCGGGTGCCTCCACGAGGGACTTTTCGTAAGGGTTGAGGTTGTGAAGTCTTTTCGACACGAGTAAATGTATTTTTTCTTCCATATTTTAAGCTTAGGACAATCTTTAGTGGATATGGTATGATACTAAAACGAGAAAACAACTTTTCAGATCGAGTTAACGACCCTGTCCCAATGGGCAAAAAAGTTCCTATGTTAACACCTATGGATTTTGAGTGAAAAATGGCCCGGAAGCGAAAGTGAAACAAATTCGTATTTTAACCATTTATATGTGTAAGACTCTTAAACTTGAGCGTTTCCTTACAGATTCGTCGAAAACCTTCGAAAGAAACAAAGGTTTTTCACATAGTCAGTCGGGTGCCTCCACGAGGGACTTTTCGTAAGGGTTGAGGTTGTGAAGTCTTTTCGACACGAGTAAATGTATTTTTTCTTCCATATTTTAAGCTTAGGACAATCTTTAATGGATATGAAATGATACAAAAACGAGAAAACAACTTTTCAGATCGAGTTAACGACCCTGTCCCAATGGGCAAAAAAGTTCCTATGTTAACACCTATGGATTTTGAGTGAAAAATCGCCCGGAAGCGAAAGTGAAAAAAATTCGTATTTTAACCATTTATATGTGTAAGACTCTTAAACTTGAGCGTTTCCTTACAGATTCGTCGAAAAACATCGAAAGAAACAAAGGTTTTTCACATAGTCATTCGGGTGCCTCCACGAGGGACTTTTCGTAAGGGTTGAGGTTGTGAAGTCTTTTCGACACGAGTAAATGTATTTTTTCTTCCATATTTTAAGCTTAGGACAATCTTTAGTGGATATGAAATGATACTAAAACGAGAAAACAATTTTTCAGATCGAGCTAACGACCCTGTCCCAATGGGCAAAAAAGTTCCTATGTTAACACCTATGGATTTTGAGTGAAAAATGGCCCAGAAGCGAAAGTGAAAAAAATTCGTATTTTAACCATTTATATGTGTAAGACTCTTAAACTTGAGAGTTTCCTTACAGATTCGTCGAAAAACATCGAAAGAAACAAAGGTTTTTCACATAGTCATTCGGGTGCCTCCACGAGGGTCTTTTCGTAAGGGTTGAGGTTGTGAAGTCTGTTCGACACGAGTAAATGTATTTTTTCTTCCATATTTTAAGCTTAGGACAATCTTTAGTGGATATGAAATGATACTAAAACGAGAAAACAACTTTTCAGATCGAGTTAACGACCCTGTCCCAATGGGCAAAAAAGTTCCTATGTTAACACCTATGGATTTTGAGTGAAAAATGGCCCGGAAGCGAAAGTGAAAAAAATTCGTATTTTAACCATTTATATGTGTAAGACTCTTAAACTTGAGCGTTTCCTTACAGATTCGTCGAAAACCTTCGAAAGAAACAAAGGTTTTTCACAGTCATTCGGGTGCCTCCACGAGGGACTTTTCGTATGGGTTGAGGTTGTGAAGTCTTTTCGACACGAGTAAATGTATTTTTTCTTCCATATTTTAAGCTTAGGACAATCTTCAGTGGATATGGTATGATACTAAAACGAGAAAACAACTTTTCAAATCGAGTTAACGACCCTGTCCCAATGGGCAAAAAAGTTCCTATGTTAACACCTATGGATTTTGAGTGAAAAATGGCCCGGAAGCGAAAGTGAAACAAATTCGTATTTTAACCATTTATATGTGTAAGACTCTTAAACTTGAGCGTTTCCTTACAGATTCGTCGAAAACCTTCGAAAGAAACAAAGGTTTTTCACATAGTCATTCGGGTGCCTCCACGAGGGACTTTTCGTAAGGGTTGAGGTTGTGAAGTCTTTTCGACACGAGTAAATGTATTTTTTCTTCCATATTTTAAGCTTAGGACAATCTTCAGTGGATATGGTATGATACTAAAACGAGAAAACAACTTTTCAGATCGAGTTAACGACCCTGTCCCAATGGGCAAAAAAGTTCCTATGTTAACACCTATGGATTTTGAGTGAAAAATGGCCCGGAAGCGAAAGTGAAACAAATTCGTATTTTAACCATTTATATGTGTAAGACTCTTAAACTTGAGCGTTTCCTTACAGATTCGTCGAAAACCTTCGAAAGAAACAAAGGTTTTTCACATAGTCATTCGGGTGCCTCCACGAGGGACTTTTCGTAAGGGTTGAGGTTGTGAAGTCTTTTCGACACGAGTAAATGTATTTTTTCTTCCATATTTTAAGCTTAGGACAATCTTTAATGGATATGAAATGATACAAAAACGAGAAAACAACTTTTCAGATCGAGTTAACGACCCTGTCCCAATGGGCAAAAAAGTTCCTATGTTAACACCTATGGATTTTGAGTGAAAAATCGCCCGGAAGCGAAAGTGAAAAAAATTCGTATTTTAACCATTTATATGTGTAAGACTCTTAAACTTGAGCGTTTTCTTACAGATTCGTCGAAAACCTTCGAAAGAAACAAAGGTTTTTCACATAGTCATTCGGGTGCCTCCACGAGGGACTTTTCGTAAGGGTTGAGGTTGTGAAGTCTTTTCGACACGAGTAAATGTATTTTTTCTTCCATATTTTAAGCTTAGGAGAATCTTTAGTGGATATGGTATGATACTAAAACGAGAAAACAACTTTTCAGATCGAGTTAACGACCCTGTCCCAATGGGCAAAAAAGTTCCTATGTTAACACCTATGGATTTTGAGTGAAAAATGGCCCGGAAGCGAAAGTGAAAAAAATTCGTATTTTAACCATTTATATGTGTAAGACTCTTAAACTTGAGAGTTTCCTTACAGATTCGTCGAAAAACATCGAAAGAAACAAAGGTTTTTCACATAGTCATTCGGGTGCCTCCACGAGGGTCTTTTCGTAAGGGTTGAGGTTGTGAAGTCTGTTCGACACGAGTAAATGTATTTTTTCTTCCATATTTTAAGCTTAGGACAATCTTTAGTGGATATGAAATGATACTAAAACGAGAAAACAACTTTTCAGATCGAGTTAACGACCCTGTCCCAATGGGCAAAAAAGTTCCTATGTTAACACCTATGGATTTTGAGTGAAAAATGGCCCGGAAGCGAAAGTGAAAAAAATTCGTATTTTAACCATTTATATGTGTAAGACTCTTAAACTTGAGCGTTTCCTTACAGATTCGTCGAAAAACATCGAAAGAAACAAAGGTTTTTCACAGTCATTCGGGTGCCTCCACGAGGGACTTTTCGTATGGGTTGAGGTTGTGAAGTCTTTTCGACACGAGTAAATGTATTTTTTCTTCCATATTTTAAGCTTAGGACAATCTTCAGTGGATATGGTATGATACTAAAACGAGAAAACAACTTTTCAGATCGAGTTAACGACCCTGTCCCAATGGGCAAAAAAGTTCCTATGTTAACACCTATGGATTTTGAGTGAAAAATGGCCCGGAAGCGAAAGTGAAAAAAATTCGTATTTTAACCATTTATATGTGTAAGACTCTTAAACTTGAGCGTTTCCTTACAGATTCGTCGAAAACCTTCGAAAGAAACAAAGGTTTTTCACATAGTCATTCGGGTGCCTCCACGAGGGACTTTTCGTATGGGTTGAGGTTGTGAAGTCTTTTCGACACGAGTAAATGTATTTTTTCTTCCATATTTTAAGCTTAGGACAATCTTCAGTGGATATGGTATGATACTAAAACGAGAAAACAACTTTTCAGATCGAGTTAACGACCCTGTCCCAATGGGCAAAAAAGTTCCTATGTTAACACCTATGGATTTTGAGTGAAAAATGGCCCGGAAGCGAAAGTGAAACAAATTCGTATTTTAACCATTTATATGTGTAAGACTCTTAAACTTGAGCGTTTCCTTACAGATTCGTCGAAAACCTTCGAAAGAAACAAAGGTTTTTCACATAGTCATTCGGGTGCCTCCACGAGGGACTTTTCGTAAGGGTTGAGGTTGTGAAGTCTTTTCGACACGAGTAAATGTATTTTTTCTTCCATATTTTAAGCTTAGGACAATTTTTAATGGATATGAAATGATACAAAAACGAGAAAACAACTTTTCAGATCGAGTTAACGACCCTGTCCCAATGGGCAAAAAAGTTCCTATGTTAACACCTATGGATTTTGAGTGAAAAATCGCCCGGAAGCGAAAGTGAAAAAAATTCGTATTTTAACCATTTATATGTGTAAGACTCTTAAACTTGAGCGTTTTCTTACAGATTCGTCGAAAACCTTCGAAAGAAACAAAGGTTTTTCACATAGTCATTCGGGTGCCTCCACGAGGGACTTTTCGTAAGGGTTGAGGTTGTGAAGTCTTTTCGACACGAGTAAATGTATTTTTTCTTCCATATTTTAAGCTTAGGACAATCTTTAGTGGATATGGTATGATACTAAAACGAGAAAACAACTTTTCAGATCGAGTTAACGACCCTGTCCCAATGGGCAAAAAAGTTCCTATGTTAACACCTATGGATTTTGAGTGAAAAATGGCCCGGAAGCGAAAGTGAAACAAATTCGTATTTTAACCATTTATATGTGTAAGACTCTTAAACTTGAGCGTTTCCTTACAGATTCGTCGAAAACCTTCGAAAGAAACAAAGGTTTTTCACATAGTCAGTCGGGTGCCTCCACGAGGGACTTTTCGTAAGGGTTGAGGTTGTGAAGTCTTTTCGACACGAGTAAATGTATTTTTTCTTCCATATTTTAAGCTTAGGACAATCTTGAGTGGATATGGTATGATACTAAAACGAGAAAACAACTTTTCAGATCGAGTTAACGACCCTGTCCCAATGGGCAAAAAAGTTCCTATGTTAACACCTATGGATTTTGAGTGAAAAATGGCCCAGAAGCGAAAGTGAAACAAATTCGTATTTTAACCATTTATATGTGTAAGACTCTTAAACTTGAGCGTTTCCTTACAGATTCGTCGAAAACCTTCGAAAGAAACAAAGGTTTTTCACATAGTCATTCGGGTGCCTCCACGAGGGACTTTTCGTAAGGGTTGAGGTTGTGAAGTCTTTTCGACACGAGTAAATGTATTTTTTCTTCCATATTTTAAGCTTAGGACAATTTTTAATGGATATGAAATGATACAAAAACGAGAAAACAACTTTTCAGATCGAGTTAACGACCCTGTCCCAATGGGCAAAAAAGTTCCTATGTTAACACCTATGGATTTTGAGTGAAAAATCGCCCGGAAGCGAAAGTGAAAAAAATTCGTATTTTAACCATTTATATGTGTAAGACTCTTAAACTTGAGCGTTTTCTTACAGATTCGTCGAAAACCTTCGAAAGAAACAAAGGTTTTTCACATAGTCATTCGGGTGCCTCCACGAGGGACTTTTCGTAAGGGTTGAGGTTGTGAAGTCTTTTCGACACGAGTAAATGTATTTTTTCTTCCATATTTTAAGCTTAGGACAATCTTTAGTGGATATGGTATGATACTAAAACGAGAAAACAACTTTTCAGATCGAGTTAACGACCCTGTCCCAATGGGCAAAAAAGTTCCTATGTTAACACCTATGGATTTTGAGTGAAAAATGGCCCGGAAGCGAAAGTGAAACAAATTCGTATTTTAACCATTTATATGTGTAAGACTCTTAAACTTGAGCGTTTCCTTACAGATTCGTCGAAAACCTTCGAAAGAAACAAAGGTTTTTCACATAGTCAGTCGGGTGCCTCCACGAGGGACTTTTCGTAAGGGTTGAGGTTGTGAAGTCTTTTCGACACGAGTAAATGTATTTTTTCTTCCATATTTTAAGCTTAGGACAATCTTTAATGGATATGAAATGATACAAAAACGAGAAAACAACTTTTCAGATCGAGTTAACGACCCTGTCCCAATGGGCAAAAAAGTTCCTATGTTAACACCTATGGATTTTGAGTGAAAAATCGCCCGGAAGCGAAAGTGAAAAAAATTCGTATTTTAACCATTTATATGTGTAAGACTCTTAAACTTGAGCGTTTCCTTACAGATTCGTCGAAAAACATCGAAAGAAACAAAGGTTTTTCACATAGTCATTCGGGTGCCTCCACGAGGGACTTTTCGTAAGGGTTGAGGTTGTGAAGTCTTTTCGACACGAGTAAATGTATTTTTTCTTCCATATTTTAAGCTTAGGACAATCTTTAGTGGATATGAAATGATACTAAAACGAGAAAACAATTTTTCAGATCGAGCTAACGACCCTGTCCCAATGGGCAAAAAAGTTCCTATGTTAACACCTATGGATTTTGAGTGAAAAATGGCCCAGAAGCGAAAGTGAAAAAAATTCGTATTTTAACCATTTATATGTGTAAGACTCTTAAACTTGAGAGTTTCCTTACAGATTCGTCGAAAAACATCGAAAGAAACAAAGGTTTTTCACATAGTCATTCGGGTGCCTCCACGAGGGTCTTTTCGTAAGGGTTGAGGTTGTGAAGTCTGTTCGACACGAGTAAATGTATTTTTTCTTCCATATTTTAAGCTTAGGACAATCTTTAGTGGATATGAAATGATACTAAAACGAGAAAACAACTTTTCAGATCGAGTTAACGACCCTGTCCCAATGGGCAAAAAAGTTCCTATGTTAACACCTATGGATTTTGAGTGAAAAATGGCCCGGAAGCGAAAGTGAAAAAAATTCGTATTTTAACCATTTATATGTGTAAGACTCTTAAACTTGAGCGTTTCCTTACAGATTCGTCGAAAACCTTCGAAAGAAACAAAGGTTTTTCACAGTCATTCGGGTGCCTCCACGAGGGACTTTTCGTATGGGTTGAGGTTGTGAAGTCTTTTCGACACGAGTAAATGTATTTTTTCTTCCATATTTTAAGCTTAGGACAATCTTCAGTGGATATGGTATGATACTAAAACGAGAAAACAACTTTTCAAATCGAGTTAACGACCCTGTCCCAATGGGCAAAAAAGTTCCTATGTTAACACCTATGGATTTTGAGTGAAAAATGGCCCGGAAGCGAAAGTGAAACAAATTCGTATTTTAACCATTTATATGTGTAAGACTCTTAAACTTGAGAGTTTCCTTACAGATTCGTCGAAAAACATCGAAAGAAACAAAGGTTTTTCACATAGTCATTCGGGTGCCTCCACGAGGGTCTTTTCGTAAGGGTTGAGGTTGTGAAGTCTTTTCGACACGAGTAAATGTATTTTTTCTTCCATATTTTAAGCTTAGGACAATCTTTAGTGGATATGAAATGATACAAAAACGAGAAAACAACTTTTCAGATCGAGTTAACGACCCTGTCCCAATGGGCAAAAAAGTTCCTATGTTAACACCTATGGATTTTGAGTGAAAAATCGCCCGGAAGCGAAAGTGAAAAAAATTCGTATTTTAACCATTTATATGTGTAAGACTCTTAAACTTGAGCGTTTCCTTACAGATTCGTCGAAAAACATCGAAAGAAACAAAGGTTTTTCACATAGTCATTCGGGTGCCTCCACGAGGGACTTTTCGTAAGGGTTGAGGTTGTGAAGTCTTTTCGACACGAGTAAATGTATTTTTTCTTCCATATTTTAAGCTTAGGACAATCTTTAGTGGATATGAAATGATACTAAAACGAGAAAACAATTTTTCAGATCGAGTTAACGACCCTGTCCCAATGGGCAAAAAAGTTCCTATGTTAACACCTATGGATTTTGAGTGAAAAATGGCCCAGAAGCGAAAGTGAAAAAAATTCGTATTTTAACCATTTATATGTGTAAGACTCTTAAACTTGAGCGTTTCCTTACAGATTCGTCGAAAAACATCGAAAGAAACAAAGGTTTTTCACATAGTCATTCGGGTGCCTCCACGAGGGACTTTTCGTAAGGGTTGAGGTTGTGAAGTCTTTTCGACACGAGTAAATGTATTTTTTCTTCCATATTTTAAGCTTAGGACAATCTTTAATGGATATGAAATGATACAAAAACGAGAAAACAACTTTTCAGATCGAGTTAACGACCCTGTCCCAATGGGCAAAAAAGTTCCTATGTTAACACCTATGGATTTTGAGTGAAAAATGGCCCGGAAGCGAAAGTGAAACAAATTCGTATTTTAACCATTTATATGTGTAAGACTCTTAAACTTGAGCGTTTCCTTACAGATTCGTCGAAAACCTTCGAAAGAAACAAAGGTTTTTCACAGTCATTCGGGTGCCTCCACGAGGGACTTTTCGTATGGGTTGAGGTTGTGAAGTCTTTTCGACACGAGTAAATGTATTTTTTCTTCCATATTTTAAGCTTAGGACAATCTTCAGTGGATATGGTATGATACTAAAACGAGAAAACAACTTTTCAAATCGAGTTAACGACCCTGTCCCAATGGGCAAAAAAGTTCCTATGTTAACACCTATGGATTTTGAGTGAAAAATGGCCCGGAAGCGAAAGTGAAACAAATTCGTATTTTAACCATTTATATGTGTAAGACTCTTAAACTTGAGAGTTTCCTTACAGATTCGTCGAAAAACATCGAAAGAAACAAAGGTTTTTCACATAGTCATTCGGGTGCCTCCACGAGGGTCTTTTCGTAAGGGTTGAGGTTGTGAAGTCTTTTCGACACGAGTAAATGTATTTTTTCTTCCATATTTTAAGCTTAGGACAATCTTTAGTGGATATGAAATGATACAAAAACGAGAAAACAACTTTTCAGATCGAGTTAACGACCCTGTCCCAATGGGCAAAAAAGTTCCTATGTTAACACCTATGGATTTTGAGTGAAAAATCGCCCGGAAGCGAAAGTGAAAAAAATTCGTATTTTAACCATTTATATGTGTAAGACTCTTAAACTTGAGCGTTTCCTTACAGATTCGTCGAAAAACATCGAAAGAAACAAAGGTTTTTCACATAGTCATTCGGGTGCCTCCACGAGGGACTTTTCGTAAGGGTTGAGGTTGTGAAGTCTTTTCGACACGAGTAAATGTATTTTTTCTTCCATATTTTAAGCTTAGGACAATCTTTAGTGGATATGAAATGATACTAAAACGAGAAAACAATTTTTCAGATCGAGTTAACGACCCTGTCCCAATGGGCAAAAAAGTTCCTATGTTAACACCTATGGATTTTGAGTGAAAAATGGCCCGGAAGCGAAAGTGAAACAAATTCGTATTTTAACCATTTATATGTGTAAGACTCTTAAACTTGAGCGTTTCCTTACAGATTCGTCGAAAACCTTCGAAAGAAACAAAGGTTTTTCACATAGTCATTCGGGTGCCTCCACGAGGGACTTTTCGTAAGGGTTGAGGTTGTGAAGTCTTTTCGACACGAGTAAATGTATTTTTTCTTCCATATTTTAAGCTTAGGACAATCTTTAATGGATATGAAATGATACAAAAACGAGAAAACAACTTTTCAGATCGAGTTAACGACCCTGTCCCAATGGGCAAAAAAGTTCCTATGTTAACACCTATGGATTTTGAGTGAAAAATGGCCCGGAAGCGAAAGTGAAACAAATTCGTATTTTAACCATTTATATGTGTAAGACTCTTAAACTTGAGCGTTTCCTTACAGATTCGTCGAAAACCTTCGAAAGAAACAAAGGTTTTTCACAGTCATTCGGGTGCCTCCACGAGGGACTTTTCGTATGGGTTGAGGTTGTGAAGTCTTTTCGACACGAGTAAATGTATTTTTTCTTCCATATTTTAAGCTTAGGACAATCTTCAGTGGATATGGTATGATACTAAAACGAGAAAACAACTTTTCAAATCGAGTTAACGACCCTGTCCCAATGGGCAAAAAAGTTCCTATGTTAACACCTATGGATTTTGAGTGAAAAATGGCCCGGAAGCGAAAGTGAAACAAATTCGTATTTTAACCATTTATATGTGTAAGACTCTTAAACTTGAGAGTTTCCTTACAGATTCGTCGAAAAACATCGAAAGAAACAAAGGTTTTTCACATAGTCATTCGGGTGCCTCCACGAGGGTCTTTTCGTAAGGGTTGAGGTTGTGAAGTCTTTTCGACACGAGTAAATGTATTTTTTCTTCCATATTTTAAGCTTAGGACAATCTTTAGTGGATATGAAATGATACAAAAACGAGAAAACAACTTTTCAGATCGAGTTAACGACCCTGTCCCAATGGGCAAAAAAGTTCCTATGTTAACACCTATGGATTTTGAGTGAAAAATCGCCCGGAAGCGAAAGTGAAAAAAATTCGTATTTTAACCATTTATATGTGTAAGACTCTTAAACTTGAGCGTTTCCTTACAGATTCGTCGAAAAACATCGAAAGAAACAAAGGTTTTTCACATAGTCATTCGGGTGCCTCCACGAGGGACTTTTCGTAAGGGTTGAGGTTGTGAAGTCTTTTCGACACGAGTAAATGTATTTTTTCTTCCATATTTTAAGCTTAGGACAATCTTTAGTGGATATGAAATGATACTAAAACGAGAAAACAATTTTTCAGATCGAGTTAACGACCCTGTCCCAATGGGCAAAAAAGTTCCTATGTTAACACCTATGGATTTTGAGTGAAAAATGGCCCAGAAGCGAAAGTGAAAAAAATTCGTATTTTAACCATTTATATGTGTAAGACTCTTAAACTTGAGCGTTTCCTTACAGATTCGTCGAAAACCTTCGAAAGAAACAAAGGTTTTTCACAGTCATTCGGGTGCCTCCACGAGGGACTTTTCGTATGGGTTGAGGTTGTGAAGTCTTTTCGACACGAGTAAATGTATTTTTTCTTCCATATTTTAAGCTTAGGACAATCTTCAGTGGATATGGTATGATACTAAAACGAGAAAACAACTTTTCAGATCGAGTTAACGACCCTGTCCCAATGGGCAAAAAAGTTCCTATGTTAACACCTATGGATTTTGAGTGAAAAATGGCCCGGAAGCGAAAGTGAAACAAATTCGTATTTTAACCATTTATATGTGTAAGACTCTTAAACTTGAGCGTTTCCTTACAGATTCGTCGAAAACCTTCGAAAGAAACAAAGGTTTTTCACATAGTCATTCGGGTGCCTCCACGAGGGACTTTTCGTAAGGGTTGAGGTTGTGAAGTCTTTTCGACACGAGTAAATGTATTTTTTCTTCCATATTTTAAGCTTAGGACAATCTTCAGTGGATATGGTATGATACTAAAACGAGAAAACAACTTTTCAAATCGAGTTAACGACCCTGTCCCAATGGGCAAAAAAGTTCCTATGTTAACACCTATGGATTTTGAGTGAAAAATGGCCCGGAAGCGAAAGTGAAACAAATTCGTATTTTAACCATTTATATGTGTAAGACTCTTAAACTTGAGCGTTTCCTTACAGATTCGTCGAAAACCTTCGAAAGAAACAAAGGTTTTTCACATAGTCATTCGGGTGCCTCCACGAGGGACTTTTCGTAAGGGTTGAGGTTGTGAAGTCTTTTCGACACGAGTAAATGTATTTTTTCTTCCATATTTTAAGCTTAGGACAATCTTTAATGGATATGAAATGATACAAAAACGAGAAAACAACTTTTCAGATCGAGTTAACGACCCTGTCCCAATGGGCAAAAAAGTTCCTATGTTAACACCTATGGATTTTGAGTGAAAAATCGCCCGGAAGCGAAAGTGAAAAAAATTCGTATTTTAACCATTTATATGTGTAAGACTCTTAAACTTGAGCGTTTCCTTACAGATTCGTCGAAAAACATCGAAAGAAACAAAGGTTTTTCACATAGTCATTCGGGTGCCTCCACGAGGGACTTTTCGTAAGGGTTGAGGTTGTGAAGTCTTTTCGACACGAGTAAATGTATTTTTTCTTCCATATTTTAAGCTTAGGACAATCTTTAATGGATATGAAATGATACAAAAACGAGAAAACAACTTTTCAGATCGAGTTAACGACCCTGTCCCAATGGGCAAAAAAGTTCCTATGTTAACACCTATGGATTTTGAGTGAAAAATCGCCCGGAAGCGAAAGTGAAAAAAATTCGTATTTTAACCATTTATATGTGTAAGACTCTTAAACTTGAGCGTTTCCTTACAGATTCGTCGAAAAACATCGAAAGAAACAAAGG
Organism: Cucurbita pepo subsp. pepo; assembly: GCF_057944985.1. Taxonomy (NCBI): domain Eukaryota; kingdom Viridiplantae; phylum Streptophyta; class Magnoliopsida; order Cucurbitales; family Cucurbitaceae; genus Cucurbita; species Cucurbita pepo. The sequence continues at coordinate 1,583,084 of NC_141811.1, read as the reverse complement.
TTTTTCACATAGTCATTCGGGTGCCTCCACGAGGGACTTTTCGTAAGGGTTGAGGTTGTGAAGTCTTTTCGACACGAGTAAATGTATTTTTTCTTCCATATTTTAAGCTTAGGACAATCTTTAGTGGATATGAAATGATACTAAAACGAGAAAACAATTTTTCAGATCGAGCTAACGACCCTGTCCCAATGGGCAAAAAAGTTCCTATGTTAACACCTATGGATTTTGAGTGAAAAATGGCCCAGAAGCGAAAGTGAAAAAAATTCGTATTTTAACCATTTATATGTGTAAGACTCTTAAACTTGAGAGTTTCCTTACAGATTCGTCGAAAAACATCGAAAGAAACAAAGGTTTTTCACATAGTCATTCGGGTGCCTCCACGAGGGTCTTTTCGTAAGGGTTGAGGTTGTGAAGTCTGTTCGACACGAGTAAATGTATTTTTTCTTCCATATTTTAAGCTTAGGACAATCTTTAGTGGATATGAAATGATACTAAAACGAGAAAACAACTTTTCAGATCGAGTGAGCGACCCTGTCCCAATGGGCAAAAAAGTTCCTATGTTAACACCTATGGATTTTGAGTGCAAAATGGCCCGGAAGAGAAAGTGAAAAAAATTAGTATTTTAACCATTTATATGTGTAAGACTCTTAAACTTGAACGTTTCCTTAAATATTCGTCGAAAAACATCGAAATAAACAAAGGTTTTTCACATAGTCATTCGGGTGCCTCCACGAGGGACTTTTCGTAAGGGTTGAGGTTGTGAAGTCTTTTCGACACGAGTAAATGTATTTTTTCTTCCATATTTTAAGCTGAGGACAATCTTTAGTGTTTATGAAATGATACTAAAACGAGAAAACAACTTTTCAGATCGAGTTAACGACCCTGTCCCAATGGGCAAAAAAGTTCCTATGTTAACACCTATGGATTTTGAGTGAAAAATGGCCCGGAAGCGAAAGTGAAAAAAATTCGTATTTTAACCATTTATATGTGTAAGACTCTTAAACTTGAGCGTTTCCTTACAGATTCGTCGAAAACCTTCGAAAGAAACAAAGGTTTTTCACATAGTCAGTCGGGTGCCTCCACGAGGGACTTTTCGTAAGGGTTGAGGTTGTGAAGTCTTTTCGACACGAGTAAATGTATTTTTTCTTCCATATTTTAAGCTTAGGACAATCTTTAATGGATATGAAATGATACAAAAACGAGAAAACAACTTTTCAGATCGAGTTAACGACCCTGTCCCAATGGGCAAAAAAGTTCCTATGTTAACACCTATGGATTTTGAGTGAAAAATCGCCCGGAAGCGAAAGTGAAAAAAATTCGTATTTTAACCATTTATATGTGTAAGACTCTTAAACTTGAGCGTTTCCTTACAGATTCGTCGAAAAACATCGAAAGAAACAAAGGTTTTTCACATAGTCATTCGGGTGCCTCCACGAGGGACTTTTCGTAAGGGTTGAGGTTGTGAAGTCTTTTCGACACGAGTAAATGTATTTTTTCTTCCATATTTTAAGCTTAGGACAATCTTCAGTAAATATGGTATGATACTAAAACGAGAAAACAACTTTTCAGATCGAGTTAACGACCCTGTCCCAATGGGCAAAAAAGTTCCTATGTTAACACCTATGGATTTTGAGTGAAAAATCGCCCGGAAGCGAAAGTGAAAAAAATTCGTATTTTAACCATTTATATGTGTAAGACTCTTAAACTTGAGCGTTTCCTTACAGATTCGTCGAAAAACATCGAAAGAAACAAAGGTTTTTCACATAGTGATTCGGGTGCCTCCACGAGGGACTTTTCGTAAGGGTTGAGGTTGTGAAGTCTTTTCGACACGAGGAAATGTTTTTTTTCTTCCATATTTTAAGCTTAGGACAATCTTTAGTGGATATGGTATGATACTAAAACGAGAAAACAACTTTTCAGATCGAGTTAACGACCCTGTCCCAATGGGCAAAAAAGTTCCTATGTTAACACCTATGGATTTTGAGTGAAAAATGGCCCAGAAGCGAAAGTGAAAAAAATTCGTATTTTAACCATTTATATGTGTAAGACTCTTAAACTTGAGAGTTTCCTTACAGATTCGTCGAAAAACATCGAAAGAAACAAAGGTTTTTCACATAGTCATTCGGGTGCCTCCACGAGGGTCTTTTCGTAAGGGTTGAGGTTGTGAAGTCTTTTCGACACGAGTAAATGTATTTTTTCTTCCATATTTTAAGCTTAGGACAATCTTTAGTGGATATGAAATGATACTAAAACGAGAAAACAACTTTTCAGATCGAGTTAACGACCCTGTCCCAATGGGCAAAAAAGTTCCTATGTTAACACCTATGGATTTTGAGTGAAAAATCGCCCGGAAGCGAAAGTGAAACAAATTCGTATTTTAACCATTTATATGTGTAAGACTATTAAACTTGAGCGTTTCCTTACAGATTCGTCGAAAACCTTCGAAAGAAACAAAGGTTTTTCACATAGTCATTCGGGTGCCTCCACGAGGGACTTTTCGTAAGGGTTGAGGTTGTGAAGTCTTTTCGACACGAGTAAATGTATTTTTTCTTCCATATTTTAAGCTTAGGACAATCTTTAGTGGATATGAAATGATACTAAAACGAGAAAACAATTTTTCAGATCGAGTTAACGACCCTGTCCCAATGGGCAAAAAAGTTCCTATGTTAACACCTATGGATTTTGAGTGAAAAATGGCCCAGAAGCGAAAGTGAAAAAAATTCGTATTTTAACCATTTATATGTGTAAGACTCTTAAACTTGAGCGTTTCCTTACAGATTCGTCGAAAACCTTCGAAAGAAACAAAGGTTTTTCACAGTCATTCGGGTGCCTCCACGAGGGACTTTTCGTATGGGTTGAGGTTGTGAAGTCTTTTCGACACGAGTAAATGTATTTTTTCTTCCATATTTTAAGCTTAGGACAATCTTCAGTGGATATGGTATGATACTAAAACGAGAAAACAACTTTTCAGATCGAGTTAACGACCCTGTCCCAATGGGCAAAAAAGTTCCTATGTTAACACCTATGGATTTTGAGTGAAAAATGGCCCGGAAGCGAAAGTGAAACAAATTCGTATTTTAACCATTTATATGTGTAAGACTCTTAAACTTGAGCGTTTCCTTACAGATTCGTCGAAAACCTTCGAAAGAAACAAAGGTTTTTCACATAGTCATTCGGGTGCCTCCACGAGGGACTTTTCGTAAGGGTTGAGGTTGTGAAGTCTTTTCGACACGAGTAAATGTATTTTTTCTTCCATATTCTAAGCTTAGGACAATCTTCAGTGGATATGGTATGATACTAAAACGAGAAAACAACTTTTCAAATCGAGTTAACGACCCTGTCCCAATGGGCAAAAAAGTTCCTATGTTAACACCTATGGATTTTGAGTGAAAAATGGCCCGGAAGCGAAAGTGAAACAAATTCGTATTTTAACCATTTATATGTGTAAGACTCTTAAACTTGAGCGTTTCCTTACAGATTCGTCGAAAAACATCGAAAGAAACAAAGGTTTTTCACATAGTCATTCGGGTGCCTCCACGAGGGACTTTTCGTAAGGGTTGAGGTTGTGAAGTCTTTTCGACACGAGTAAATGTATTTTTTCTTCCATATTTTAAGCTTAGGACAATCTTTAATGGATATGAAATGATACAAAAACGAGAAAACAACTTTTCAGATCGAGTTAACGACCCTGTCCCAATGGGCAAAAAAGTTCCTATGTTAACACCTATGGATTTTGAGTGAAAAATCGCCCGGAAGCGAAAGTGAAAAAAATTCGTATTTTAACCATTTATATGTGTAAGACTCTTAAACTTGAGCGTTTCCTTACAGATTCGTCGAAAAACATCGAAAGAAACAAAGGTTTTTCACATAGTCATTCGGGTGCCTCCACGAGGGACTTTTCGTAAGGGTTGAGGTTGTGAAGTCTTTTCGACACGAGTAAATGTATTTTTTCTTCCATATTTTAAGCTTAGGAGAATCTTTAGTGGATATGAAATGATACTAAAACGAGAAAACAATTTTTCAGATCGAGTTAACGACCCTGTCCCAATGGGCAAAAAAGTTCCTATGTTAACACCTATGGATTTTGAGTGAAAAATGGCCCAGAAGCGAAAGTGAAAAAAATTCGTATTTTAACCATTTATATGTGTAAGACTCTTAAACTTGAGAGTTTCCTTACAGATTCGTCGAAAAACATCGAAAGAAACAAAGGTTTTTCACATAGTCATTCGGGTGCCTCCACGAGGGACTTTTCGTAAGGGTTGAGGTTGTGAAGTCTTTTCGACACGAGTAAATGTATTTTTTCTTCCATATTTTAAGCTGAGGACAATCTTTAGTGTTTATGAAATGATACTAAAACGAGAAAACAACTTTTCAGATCGAGTTAACGACCCTGTCCCAATGGGCAAAAAAGTTCCTATGTTAACACCTATGGATTTTGAGTGAAAAATGGCCCGGAAGCGAAAGTGAAAAAAATTCGTATTTTAACCATTTATATGTGTAAGACTCTTAAACTTGAGCGTTTCCTTACAGATTCGTCGAAAACCTTCGAAAGAAACAAAGGTTTTTCACATAGTCAGTCGGGTGCCTCCACGAGGGACTTTTCGTAAGGCTTGAGGTCGTGAAGTCTTTTCGACACGAGTAAATGTATTTTTTCTTCCATATTTTAAGCTTAGGACAATCTTTAATGGATATGAAATGATACAAAAACGAGAAAACAACTTTTCAGATCGAGTTAACGACCCTGTCCCAATGGGCAAAAAAGTTCCTATGTTAACACCTATGGATTTTGAGTGAAAAATGGCCCGGAAGCGAAAGTGAAACAAATTCGTATTTTAACCATTTATATGTGTAAGACTCTTAAACTTGAGCGTTTCCTTACAGATTCGTCGAAAACCTTCGAAAGAAACAAAGGTTTTTCACATAGTCATTCGGGTGCCTCCACGAGGGACTTTTCGTAAGGGTTGAGGTTGTGAAGTCTTTTCGACACGAGTAAATGTATTTTTTCTTCCATATTCTAAGCTTAGGACAATCTTCAGTGGATATGGTATGATACTAAAACGAGAAAACAACTTTTCAAATCGAGTTAACGACCCTGTCCCAATGGGCAAAAAAGTTCCTATGTTAACACCTATGGATTTTGAGTGAAAAATGGCCCGGAAGCGAAAGTGAAACAAATTCGTATTTTAACCATTTATATGTGTAAGACTCTTAAACTTGAGCGTTTCCTTACAGATTCGTCGAAAAACATCGAAAGAAACAAAGGTTTTTCACATAGTCATTCGGGTGCCTCCACGAGGGACTTTTCGTAAGGGTTGAGGTTGTGAAGTCTTTTCGACACGAGTAAATGTATTTTTTCTTCCATATTTTAAGCTTAGGACAATCTTTAATGGATATGAAATGATACAAAAACGAGAAAACAACTTTTCAGATCGAGTTAACGACCCTGTCCCAATGGGCAAAAAAGTTCCTATGTTAACACCTATGGATTTTGAGTGAAAAATCGCCCGGAAGCGAAAGTGAAAAAAATTCGTATTTTAACCATTTATATGTGTAAGACTCTTAAACTTGAGCGTTTCCTTACAGATTCGTCGAAAAACATCGAAAGAAACAAAGGTTTTTCACATAGTCATTCGGGTGCCTCCACGAGGGACTTTTCGTAAGGGTTGAGGTTGTGAAGTCTTTTCGACACGAGTAAATGTATTTTTTCTTCCATATTTTAAGCTTAGGAGAATCTTTAGTGGATATGAAATGATACTAAAACGAGAAAACAATTTTTCAGATCGAGTTAACGACCCTGTCCCAATGGGCAAAAAAGTTCCTATGTTAACACCTATGGATTTTGAGTGAAAAATGGCCCAGAAGCGAAAGTGAAAAAAATTCGTATTTTAACCATTTATATGTGTAAGACTCTTAAACTTGAGAGTTTCCTTACAGATTCGTCGAAAAACATCGAAAGAAACAAAGGTTTTTCACATAGTCATTCGGGTGCCTCCACGAGGGACTTTTCGTAAGGGTTGAGGTTGTGAAGTCTTTTCGACACGAGTAAATGTATTTTTTCTTCCATATTTTAAGCTGAGGACAATCTTTAGTGTTTATGAAATGATACTAAAACGAGAAAACAACTTTTCAGATCGAGTTAACGACCCTGTCCCAATGGGCAAAAAAGTTCCTATGTTAACACCTATGGATTTTGAGTGAAAAATGGCCCGGAAGCGAAAGTGAAAAAAATTCGTATTTTAACCATTTATATGTGTAAGACTCTTAAACTTGAGCGTTTCCTTACAGATTCGTCGAAAACCTTCGAAAGAAACAAAGGTTTTTCACATAGTCAGTCGGGTGCCTCCACGAGGGACTTTTCGTAAGGGTTGAGGTCGTGAAGTCTTTTCGACACGAGTAAATGTATTTTTTCTTCCATATTTTAAGCTTAGGACAATCTTTAATGGATATGAAATGATACAAAAACGAGAAAACAACTTTTCAGATCGAGTTAACGACCCTGTCCCAATGGGCAAAAAAGTTCCTATGTTAACACCTATGGATTTTGAGTGAAAAATCGCCCGGAAGCGAAAGTGAAAAAAATTCGTATTTTAACCATTTATATGTGTAAGACTCTTAAACTTGAGCGTTTCCTTACAGATTCGTCGAAAAACATCGAAAGAAACAAAGGTTTTTCACATAGTCATTCGGGTGCCTCCACGAGGGACTTTTCGTAAGGGTTGAGGTTGTGAAGTCTTTTCGACACGAGTAAAAGTATTTTTTCTTCCATATTTTAAGCTTAGGACAATCTTCAGTGGATATGGTATGATACTAAAACGAGAAAACAACTTTTCAGATCGAGTTAACGACCCTGTCCCAATGGGCAAAAAAGTTCCTATGTTAACACCTATGGATTTTGAGTGAAAAATGGCCCGGAAGCGAAAGTGAAAAAAATTCGTATTTTAACCATTTATATGTGTAAGACTCTTAAACTTGAGCGTTTCCTTACAGATTCGTCGAAAAACATCGAAAGAAACAAAGGTTTTTCACATAGTCATTCGGGTGCCTCCACGAGGGACTTTTCGTAAGGGTTGAGGTTGTGAAGTCTTTTCGACACGAGTAAAAGTATTTTTTCTTCCATATTTTAAGCTTAGGACAATCTTCAGTGGATATGGTATGATACTAAAACGAGAAAACAACTTTTCAGATCGAGTTAACGACCCTGTCCCAATGGGCAAAAAAGTTCCTATGTTAACACCTATGGATTTTGAGTGAAAAATGGCCCGGAAGCGAAAGTGAAAAAAATTCGTATTTTAACCATTTATATGTGTAAGACTTTTAAACTTGAGCGTTTCCTTACAGATTCGTCGAAAACCTTCGAAAGAAACAAAGGTTTTTCACATAGTCATTCGGGTGCCTCCACGAGGGACTTTTCGTAAGGGTTGAGGTTGTGAAGTCTTTTCGACACGAGTAAATGTATTTTTTCTTCCATATTTTAAGCTTAGGACAATCTTTAGTGGATATGGTATGATACTAAAACGAGAAAACAACTTTTCAGATCGAGTTAACGACCCTGTCCCAATGGGCAAAAAAGTTCCTATGTTAACACCTATGGATTTTGAGTGAAAAATGGCCCGGAAGCGAAAGTGAAACAAATTCGTATTTTAACCATTTATATGTGTAAGACTCTTAAACTTGAGCGTTTCCTTACAGATTCGTCGAAAACCTTCGAAAGAAACAAAGGTTTTTCACATAGTCATTCGGGTGCCTCCACGAGGGACTTTTCGTAAGGGTTGAGGTTGTGAAGTCTTTTCGACACGAGTAAATGTATTTTTTCTTCCATATTTTAAGCTTAGGACAATCTTTAGTGGATATGAAATGATACAAAAACGAGAAAACAACTTTTCAGATCGAGTTAACGACCCTGTCCCAATGGGCAAAAAAGTTCCTATGTTAACACCTATGGATTTTGAGTGAAAAATCGCCCGGAAGTGAAAGTGAAAAAAATTCGTATTTTAACCATTTATATGTGTAAGACTCTTAAACTTGAGCGTTTCCTTACAGATTCGTCGAAAAACATCGAAAGAAACAAAGGTTTTTCACAGTCATTCGGGTGCCTCCACGAGGGACTTTTCGTAAGGGTTGAGGTTGTGAAGTCTTTTCGACACGAGTAAATGTATTTTTTCTTCCATATTTTAAGCTTAGGACAATCTTTAGTGGATATGAAATGATACTAAAACGAGAAAACAACTTTTCAGATCGAGTTAACGACCCTGTCCCAATGGGCAAAAAAGTTCCTATGTTAACACCTATGGATTTTGAGTGAAAAATGGCCCGGAAGCGAAAGTGAAAAAAATTCATATTTTAACCATTTATATGTGTAAGACTCTTAAACTGGAGCGTTTCCTTACAGATTCGTCGAAAACCTTCGAAAGAAACAAAGGTTTTTCACATAGTCATTCGGGTGCCTCCACGAGGGACTTTTCGTAAGGGTTGAGGTTGTGAAGTCTTTTCGACACGAGTAAATGTATTTTTTCTTCCATATTTTAAGCTTAGGACAATCTTTAGTGGATATGGTATGATACTAAAACGAGAAAACAACTTTTCAGATCGAGTTAACGACCCTGTCCCAATGGGCAAAAAAGTTCCTATGTTAACACCTATGGATTTTGAGTGAAAAATGGCCCGGAAGCGAAAGTGAAAAAAATTCGTATTTTAACCATTTATATGTGTAAGACTCTTAAACTTGAGCGTTTCCTTACAGATTCGTCGAAAAACATCGAAAGAAACAAAGGTTTTTCACATAGTCATTCGGGTGCCTCCACGAGGGTCTTTTCGTAAGGGTTGAGGTTGTGAAGTCTTTTCGACACGAGTAAATGTATTTTTTCTTCCATATTTTAAGCTTAGGACAATCTTTAGTGGATATGAAATGATACAAAAACGAGAAAACAACTTTTCAGATCGAGTTAACGACCCTGTCCCAATGGGCAAAAAGTTCCTATGTTAACACCTATGGATTTTGAGTGAAAAATCGCCCGGAAGCGAAAGTGAAAAAAATTCGTATTTTAACCATTTATATGTGTAAGACTCTTAAACTTGAGCGTTTCCTTACAGATTCGTCGAAAAACATCGAAAGAAATAAAGGTTTTTCACATAGTCATTCGGGTGCCTCCACGAGGGACTTTTCGTAAGGGTTGAGGTTGTGAAGTCTTTTCGACACGAGTAAATGTATTTTTTCTTCCATATTTTAAGCTTAGGAGAATCTTTAGTGGATATGAAATGATACTAAAACGAGAAAACAATTTTTCAGATCGAGTTAACGACCTTGTCCCAATGGGCAAAAAAGTTCCTATGTTAACACCTATGGATTTTGAGTGAAAAATCGCCTAGAAGCGAAAGTGAAAAAAATTCGTATTTTAACCATTTATATGTGTAAGACTCTTAAACTTGAGAGTTTCCTTACAGATTCGTCGAAAAACATCGAAAGAAACAAAGGTTTTTCACATAGTCATTCGGGTGCCTCCACGAGGGTCTTTTCGTAAGGGTTGAGGTTGTGAAGTCTTTTCGACACGAGTAAATGTATTTTTTCTTCCATATTTTAAGCTTAGGACAATCTTTAGTGGATATGAAATGATACTAAAACGAGAAAACAACTTTTCAGATCGAGTTAACGACCCTGTCCCAATGGGCAAAAAAGTTCCTATGTTAACACCTATGGATTTTGAGTGAAAAATGGCCCGGAAGCGAAAGTGAAAAAAATTCGTATTTTAACCATTTATATGTGTAAGACTCTTAAACTTGAGCGTTTCCTTACAGATTCGTCGAAAACCTTCGAAAGAAACAAAGGTTTTTCACATAGTCATTCGGGTGCCTCCACGAGGGACTTTTCGTAAGGGTTGAGGTTGTGAAGTCTTTTCGACACGAGTAAATGTATTTTTTCTTCCATATTTTAAGCTTAGGACAATCTTTAGTGTTTATGAAATGATACTAAAACGAGAAAACAACTTTTCAGATCGAGTTAACGACCCTGTCCCAATGGGCAAAAAAGTTCCTATGTTAACACCTATGGATTTTGAGTGAAAAATGGCCCGGAAGCGAAAGTGAAAAAAATTCGTATTTTAACCATTTATATGTGTAAGACTCTTAAACTTGAGCGTTTCCTTACAGATTCGTCGAAAAACATCGAAAGAAACAAAGGTTTGTCACATAGTCATTCGGGTGCCTCCACGAGGGTCTTTTCGTAAGGGTTGAGGTTGTGAAGTCTTTTCGACACGAGTAAATGTATTTTTTCTTCCATATTTTAAGCTTAGGACAATCTTTAGTGGATATGAAATGATACAAAAACGAGAAAACAACTTTTCAGATCGAGTTAACGACCCTGTCCCAATGGGCAAAAAAGTTCCTATGTTAACACCTATGGATTTTGAGTGAAAAATGGCCCGGAAGCGAAAGTGAAAAAAATTCGTATTTTAACCATTTATATGTGTAAGACTCTTAAACTTGAGCGTTTCCTTACAGATTCGTCGAAAAACATCGAAAGAAACAAAGGTTTTTCACATAGTCATTCGGGTGCCTCCACGAGGGACTTTTCGTAAGGGTTGAGGTTGTGAAGTCTTTTCGACACGAGTAAAAGTATTTTTTCTTCCATATTTTAAGCTTAGGACAATCTTCAGTGGATATGGTATGATACTAAAACGAGAAAACAACTTTTCAGATCGAGTTAACGACCCTGTCCCAATGGGCAAAAAAGTTCCTATGTTAACACCTATGGATTTTGAGTGAAAAATGGCCCGGAAGCGAAAGTGAAAAAAATTCGTATTTTAACCATTTATATGTGTAAGACTCTTAAACTTGAGCGTTTCCTTACAGATTCGTCGAAAAACATCGAAAGAAACAAAGGTTTTTCACATAGTCATTCGGGTGCCTCCACGAGGGACTTTTCGTAAGGGTTGAGGTTGTGAAGTCTTTTCGACACGAGTAAAAGTATTTTTTCTTCCATATTTTAAGCTTAGGACAATCTTCAGTGGATATGGTATGATACTAAAACGAGAAAACAACTTTTCAGATCGAGTTAACGACCCTGTCCCAATGGGCAAAAAAGTTCCTATGTTAACACCTATGGATTTTGAGTGAAAAATGGCCCGGAAGCGAAAGTGAAAAAAATTCGTATTTTAACCATTTATATGTGTAAGACTTTTAAACTTGAGCGTTTCCTTACAGATTCGTCGAAAACCTTCGAAAGAAACAAAGGTTTTTCACATAGTCATTCGGGTGCCTCCACGAGGGACTTTTCGTAAGGGTTGAGGTTGTGAAGTCTTTTCGACACGAGTAAATGTATTTTTTCTTCCATATTTTAAGCTTAGGACAATCTTTAGTGGATATGGTATGATACTAAAACGAGAAAACAACTTTTCAGATCGAGTTAACGACCCTGTCCCAATGGGCAAAAAAGTTCCTATGTTAACACCTATGGATTTTGAGTGAAAAATGGCCCGGAAGCGAAAGTGAAACAAATTCGTATTTTAACCATTTATATGTGTAAGACTCTTAAACTTGAGCGTTTCCTTACAGATTCGTCGAAAACCTTCGAAAGAAACAAAGGTTTTTCACATAGTCATTCGGGTGCCTCCACGAGGGACTTTTCGTAAGGGTTGAGGTTGTGAAGTCTTTTCGACACGAGTAAATGTATTTTTTCTTCCATATTTTAAGCTTAGGACAATCTTTAGTGGATATGAAATGATACAAAAACGAGAAAACAACTTTTCAGATCGAGTTAACGACCCTGTCCCAATGGGCAAAAAAGTTCCTATGTTAACACCTATGGATTTTGAGTGAAAAATCGCCCGGAAGTGAAAGTGAAAAAAATTCGTATTTTAACCATTTATATGTGTAAGACTCTTAAACTTGAGCGTTTCCTTACAGATTCGTCGAAAAACATCGAAAGAAACAAAGGTTTTTCACAGTCATTCGGGTGCCTCCACGAGGGACTTTTCGTAAGGGTTGAGGTTGTGAAGTCTTTTCGACACGAGTAAATGTATTTTTTCTTCCATATTTTAAGCTTAGGACAATCTTTAGTGGATATGAAATGATACTAAAACGAGAAAACAACTTTTCAGATCGAGTTAACGACCCTGTCCCAATGGGCAAAAAAGTTCCTATGTTAACACCTATGGATTTTGAGTGAAAAATGGCCCGGAAGCGAAAGTGAAAAAAATTCATATTTTAACCATTTATATGTGTAAGACTCTTAAACTGGAGCGTTTCCTTACAGATTCGTCGAAAACCTTCGAAAGAAACAAAGGTTTTTCACATAGTCATTCGGGTGCCTCCACGAGGGACTTTTCGTAAGGGTTGAGGTTGTGAAGTCTTTTCGACACGAGTAAATGTATTTTTTCTTCCATATTTTAAGCTTAGGACAATCTTTAGTGGATATGGTATGATACTAAAACGAGAAAACAACTTTTCAGATCGAGTTAACGACCCTGTCCCAATGGGCAAAAAAGTTCCTATGTTAACACCTATGGATTTTGAGTGAAAAATGGCCCGGAAGCGAAAGTGAAAAAAATTCGTATTTTAACCATTTATATGTGTAAGACTCTTAAACTTGAGCGTTTCCTTACAGATTCGTCGAAAAACATCGAAAGAAACAAAGGTTTTTCACATAGTCATTCGGGTGCCTCCACGAGGGTCTTTTCGTAAGGGTTGAGGTTGTGAAGTCTTTTCGACACGAGTAAATGTATTTTTTCTTCCATATTTTAAGCTTAGGACAATCTTTAGTGGATATGAAATGATACAAAAACGAGAAAACAACTTTTCAGATCGAGTTAACGACCCTGTCCCAATGGGCAAAAAGTTCCTATGTTAACACCTATGGATTTTGAGTGAAAAATCGCCCGGAAGCGAAAGTGAAAAAAATTCGTATTTTAACCATTTATATGTGTAAGACTCTTAAACTTGAGCGTTTCCTTACAGATTCGTCGAAAAACATCGAAAGAAATAAAGGTTTTTCACATAGTCATTCGGGTGCCTCCACGAGGGACTTTTCGTAAGGGTTGAGGTTGTGAAGTCTTTTCGACACGAGTAAATGTATTTTTTCTTCCATATTTTAAGCTTAGGAGAATCTTTAGTGGATATGAAATGATACTAAAACGAGAAAACAATTTTTCAGATCGAGTTAACGACCTTGTCCCAATGGGCAAAAAAGTTCCTATGTTAACACCTATGGATTTTGAGTGAAAAATCGCCTAGAAGCGAAAGTGAAAAAAATTCGTATTTTAACCATTTATATGTGTAAGACTCTTAAACTTGAGAGTTTCCTTACAGATTCGTCGAAAAACATCGAAAGAAACAAAGGTTTTTCACATAGTCATTCGGGTGCCTCCACGAGGGTCTTTTCGTAAGGGTTGAGGTTGTGAAGTCTTTTCGACACGAGTAAATGTATTTTTTCTTCCATATTTTAAGCTTAGGACAATCTTTAGTGGATATGAAATGATACTAAAACGAGAAAACAACTTTTCAGATCGAGTTAACGACCCTGTCCCAATGGGCAAAAAAGTTCCTATGTTAACACCTATGGATTTTGAGTGAAAAATGGCCCGGAAGCGAAAGTGAAAAAAATTCGTATTTTAACCATTTATATGTGTAAGACTCTTAAACTTGAGCGTTTCCTTACAGATTCGTCGAAAACCTTCGAAAGAAACAAAGGTTTTTCACATAGTCATTCGGGTGCCTCCACGAGGGACTTTTCGTAAGGGTTGAGGTTGTGAAGTCTTTTCGACACGAGTAAATGTATTTTTTCTTCCATATTTTAAGCTTAGGACAATCTTTAGTGTTTATGAAATGATACTAAAACGAGAAAACAACTTTTCAGATCGAGTTAACGACCCTGTCCCAATGGGCAAAAAAGTTCCTATGTTAACACCTATGGATTTTGAGTGAAAAATGGCCCGGAAGCGAAAGTGAAAAAAATTCGTATTTTAACCATTTATATGTGTAAGACTCTTAAACTTGAGCGTTTCCTTACAGATTCGTCGAAAAACATCGAAAGAAACAAAGGTTTGTCACATAGTCATTCGGGTGCCTCCACGAGGGTCTTTTCGTAAGGGTTGAGGTTGTGAAGTCTTTTCGACACGAGTAAATGTATTTTTTCTTCCATATTTTAAGCTTAGGACAATCTTTAGTGGATATGAAATGATACAAAAACGAGAAAACAACTTTTCAGATCGAGTTAACGACCCTGTCCCAATGGGCAAAAAAGTTCCTATGTTAACACCTATGGATTTTGAGTGAAAAATGGCCCGGAAGCGAAAGTGAAAAAAATTCGTATTTTAACCATTTATATGTGTAAGACTCTTAAACTTGAGCGTTTCCTTACAGATTCGTCGAAAAACATCGAAAGAAACAAAGGTTTTTCACATAGTCATTCGGGTGCCTCCACGAGGGACTTTTCGTAAGGGTTGAGGTTGTGAAGTCTTTTCGACACGAGTAAATGTATTTTTTCTTCCATATTTTAAGCTTAGGACAATCTTTAGTGGATATGAAATGATACTAAAACGAGAAAACAACTTTTCAGATCGAGTTAACGACCCTGTCCCAATGGGCAAAAAGTTCCTATGTTAACACCTATGGATTTTGAGTGAAAAATCGCCCGGAAGCGAAAGTGAAAAAAATTCGTATTTTAACCATTTATATGTGTAAGACTCTTAAACTTGAGCGTTTCCTTACAGATTCGTCGAAAAACATCGAAAGAAATAAAGGTTTTTCACATAGTCATTCGGGTGCCTCCACGAGGGACTTTTCGTAAGGGTTGAGGTTGTGAAGTCTTTTCGACACGAGTAAATGTATTTTTTCTTCCATATTTTAAGCTTAGGAGAATCTTTAGTGGATATGAAATGATACTAAAACGAGAAAACAATTTTTCAGATCGAGTTAACGACCTTGTCCCAATGGGCAAAAAAGTTCCTATGTTAACACCTATGGATTTTGAGTGAAAAATCGCCTAGAAGCGAAAGTGAAAAAAATTCGTATTTTAACCATTTATATGTGTAAGACTCTTAAACTTGAGAGTTTCCTTACAGATTCGTCGAAAAACATCGAAAGAAACAAAGGTTTTTCACATAGTCATTCGGGTGCCTCCACGAGGGTCTTTTCGTAAGGGTTGAGGTTGTGAAGTCTTTTCGACACGAGTAAATGTATTTTTTCTTCCATATTTTAAGCTTAGGACAATCTTTAGTGGATATGAAATGATACTAAAACGAGAAAACAACTTTTCAGATCGAGTTAACGACCCTGTCCCAATGGGCAAAAAAGTTCCTATGTTAACACCTATGGATTTTGAGTGAAAAATGGCCCGGAAGCGAAAGTGAAAAAAATTCGTATTTTAACCATTTATATGTGTAAGACTCTTAAACTTGAGCGTTTCCTTACAGATTCGTCGAAAACCTTCGAAAGAAACAAAGGTTTTTCACATAGTCATTCGGGTGCCTCCACGAGGGACTTTTCGTAAGGGTTGAGGTTGTGAAGTCTTTTCGACACGAGTAAATGTATTTTTTCTTCCATATTTTAAGCTTAGGACAATCTTTAGTGTTTATGAAATGATACTAAAACGAGAAAACAACTTTTCAGATCGAGTTAACGACCCTGTCCCAATGGGCAAAAAAGTTCCTATGTTAACACCTATGGATTTTGAGTGAAAAATGGCCCGGAAGCGAAAGTGAAAAAAATTCGTATTTTAACCATTTATATGTGTAAGACTCTTAAACTTGAGCGTTTCCTTACAGATTCGTCGAAAAACATCGAAAGAAACAAAGGTTTTTCACATAGTCATTCGGGTGCCTCCACGAGGGACTTTTCGTAAGGGTTGAGGTTGTGAAGTCTTTTCGACACGAGTAAATGTATTTTTTCTTCCATATTTTAAGCTTAGGACAATCTTTAGTGGATATGAAATGATACTAAAACGAGAAAACAACTTTTCAGATCGAGTTAACGACCCTGTCCCAATGGGCAAAAAGTTCCTATGTTAACACCTATGGATTTTGAGTGAAAAATCGCCCGGAAGCGAAAGTGAAAAAAATTCGTATTTTAACCATTTATATGTGTAAGACTCTTAAACTTGAGCGTTTCCTTACAGATTCGTCGAAAAACATCGAAAGAAATAAAGGTTTTTCACATAGTCATTCGGGTGCCTCCACGAGGGACTTTTCGTAAGGGTTGAGGTTGTGAAGTCTTTTCGACACGAGTAAATGTATTTTTTCTTCCATATTTTAAGCTTAGGAGAATCTTTAGTGGATATGAAATGATACTAAAACGAGAAAACAATTTTTCAGATCGAGTTAACGACCTTGTCCCAATGGGCAAAAAAGTTCCTATGTTAACACCTATGGATTTTGAGTGAAAAATCGCCTAGAAGCGAAAGTGAAAAAAATTCGTATTTTAACCATTTATATGTGTAAGACTCTTAAACTTGAGAGTTTCCTTACAGATTCGTCGAAAAACATCGAAAGAAACAAAGGTTTTTCACATAGTCATTCGGGTGCCTCCACGAGGGTCTTTTCGTAAGGGTTGAGGTTGTGAAGTCTTTTCGACACGAGTAAATGTATTTTTTCTTCCATATTTTAAGCTTAGGACAATCTTTAGTGGATATGAAATGATACTAAAACGAGAAAACAACTTTTCAGATCGAGTTAACGACCCTGTCCCAATGGGCAAAAAAGTTCCTATGTTAACACCTATGGATTTTGAGTGAAAAATGGCCCGGAAGCGAAAGTGAAAAAAATTCGTATTTTAACCATTTATATGTGTAAGACTCTTAAACTTGAGCGTTTCCTTACAGATTCGTCGAAAACCTTCGAAAGAAACAAAGGTTTTTCACATAGTCATTCGGGTGCCTCCACGAGGGACTTTTCTTAAGGGTTGAGGTTGTGAAGTCTTTTCGACACGAGTAAATGTATTTTTTCTTCCATATTTTAAGCTTAGGACAATCTTTAGTGTTTATGAAATGATACTAAAACGAGAAAACAACTTTTCAGATCGAGTTAACGACCCTGTCCCAATGGGCAAAAAAGTTCCTATGTTAACACCTATGGATTTTGAGTGAAAAATGGCCCGGAAGCGAAAGTGAAAAAAATTCGTATTTTAACCATTTATATGTGTAAGACTCTTAAACTTGAGCGTTTCCTTACAGATTCGTCGAAAAACATCGAAAGAAACAAAGGTTTGTCACATAGTCATTCGGGTGCCTCCACGAGGGTCTTTTCGTAAGGGTTGAGGTTGTGAAGTCTTTTCGACACGAGTAAATGTATTTTTTCTTCCATATTTTAAGCTTAGCACAATCTTTAGTGGATATGAAATGATACAAAAACGAGAAAACAACTTTTCAGATCGAGTTAACGACCCTGTCCCAATGGGCAAAAAAGTTCCTATGTTAACACCTATGGATTTTGAGTGAAAAATGGCCCGGAAGCGAAAGTGAAAAAAATTCGTATTTTAACCATTTATATGTGTAAGACTCTTAAACTTGAGCGTTTCCTTACAGATTCGTCGAAAAACATCGAAAGAAACAAAGGTTTTTCACATAGTCATTCGGGTGCCTCCACGAGGGACTTTTCGTAAGGGTTGAGGTTGTGAAGTCTTTTCGACACGAGTAAATGTATTTTTTCTTCCATATTTTAAGCTTAGGACAATCTTTAGTGGATATGAAATGATACTAAAACGAGAAAACAACTTTTCAGATCGAGTTAACGACCCTGTCCCAATGGGCAAAAAAGTTCCTATGTTAACACCTATGGATTTTGAGTGAAAAATGGCCTGGAAGCGAAAGTGAAAAAAATTCGTATTTTAACCATTTATATGTGTAAGACTCTTAAACTTGAGCGTTTCCTTACAGATTCGTCGAAAACCTTCGAAAGAAACAAAGGTTTTTCACATAGTCATTCGGGTGCCTCCACGAGGGACTTTTCGTAAGGGTTGAGGTTGTGAAGTCTTTTCGACACGAGTAAATGTATTTTTTCTTCCATATTTTAAGCTTAGGACAATCTTTAGTGGATATGAAATGATACAAAAACGAGAAAACAACTTTTCAGATCGAGTTAACGACCCTGTCCCAATGGGCAAAAAGTTCCTATGTTAACACCTATGGATTTTGAGTGAAAAATTGCCCGGAAGCGAAAGTGAAAAAAATTCGTATTTTAACCATTTATATGTGTAAGACTCTTAAACTTGAGCGTTTCCTTACAGATTCGTCGAAAACCTTCGAAAGAAACAAAGGTTTTTCACATAGTCATTCGGGTGCCTCCACGAGGGACTTTTCGTAAGGGTTGAGGTTGTGAAGTCTTTTCGACACGAGTAAATGTATTTTTTTTCCATATTTTAAGCTTAGGACAATCTTTAGTGGATATGAAATGATACAAAAACGAGAAAACAACTTTTCAGATCGAGTTAACGACCCTGTCCCAATGGGCAAAAAGTTCCTATGTTAACACCTATGGATTTTGAGTGAAAAATCGCCCGGAAGCGAAAGTGAAAAAAATTCGTATTTTAACCATTTATATGTGTAAGACTCTTAAACTTGAGCGTTTCCTTACAGATTCGTCGAAAAACATCGAAAGAAATAAAGGTTTTTCACATAGTCATTCGGGTGCCTCCACGAGGGACTTTTCGTAAGGGTTGAGGTTGTGAAGTCTTTTCGACACGAGTAAATGTATTTTTTCTTCCATATTTTAAGCTTAGGAGAATCTTTAGTGGATATGAAATGATACTAAAACGAGAAAACAATTTTTCAGATCGAGTTAACGACCTTGTCCTAATGGGCAAAAAAGTTCCTATGTTAACACCTATGGATTTTGAGTGAAAAATCGCCTAGAAGCGAAAGTGAAAAAAATTCGTATTTTAACCATTTATATGTGTAAGACTCTTAAACTTGAGAGTTTCCTTACAGATTCGTCGAAAAACATCGAAAGAAACAAAGGTTTTTCACATAGTCATTCGGGTGCCTCCACGAGGGTCTTTTCGTAAGGGTTGAGGTTGTGAAGTCTTTTCGACACGAGTAAATGTATTTTTTCTTCCATATTTTAAGCTTAGGACAATCTTTAGTGGATATGAAATGATACAAAAACGAGAAAACAACTTTTCAGATCGAGTTAACGACCCTGTCCCAATGGGCAAAAAGTTCCTATGTTAACACCTATGGATTTTGAGTGAAAAATTGCCCGGAAGCGAAAGTGAAAAAAATTCGTATTTTAACCATTTATATGTGTAAGACTCTTAAACTTGAGCGTTTCCTTACAGATTCGTCGAAAACCTTCGAAAGAAACAAAGGTTTTTCACATAGTCATTCGGGTGCCTCCACGAGGGACTTTTCGTAAGGGTTGAGGTTGTGAAGTCTTTTCGACACGAGTAAATGTATTTTTTCTTCCATATTTTAAGCTTAGGACAATCTTTAGTGGATATGAAATGATACAAAAACGAGAAAACAACTTTTCAGATCGAGTTAACGACCCTGTCCCAATGGGCAAAAAGTTCCTATGTTAACACCTATGGATTTTGAGTGAAAAATTGCCCGGAAGCGAAAGTGAAAAAAATTCGTATTTTAACCATTTATATGTGTAAGACTCTTAAACTTGAGCGTTTCCTTACAGATTCGTCGAAAACCTTCGAAAGAAACAAAGGTTTTTCACATAGTCATTCGGGTGCCTCCACGAGGGACTTTTCGTAAGGGTTGAGGTTGTGAAGTCTTTTCGACACGAGTAAATGTATTTTTTTTCCATATTTTAAGCTTAGGACAATCTTTAGTGGATATGAAATGATACAAAAACGAGAAAACAACTTTTCAGATCGAGTTAACGACCCTGTCCCAATGGGCAAAAAGTTCCTATGTTAACACCTATGGATTTTGAGTGAAAAATCGCCCGGAAGCGAAAGTGAAAAAAATTCGTATTTTAACCATTTATATGTGTAAGACTCTTAAACTTGAGCGTTTCCTTACAGATTCGTCGAAAAACATCGAAAGAAATAAAGGTTTTTCACATAGTCATTCGGGTGCCTCCACGAGGGACTTTTCGTAAGGGTTGAGGTTGTGAAGTCTTTTCGACACGAGTAAATGTATTTTTTCTTCCATATTTTAAGCTTAGGAGAATCTTTAGTGGATATGAAATGATACTAAAACGAGAAAACAATTTTTCAGATCGAGTTAACGACCTTGTCCTAATGGGCAAAAAAGTTCCTATGTTAACACCTATGGATTTTGAGTGAAAAATCGCCTAGAAGCGAAAGTGAAAAAAATTCGTATTTTAACCATTTATATGTGTAAGACTCTTAAACTTGAGAGTTTCCTTACAGATTCGTCGAAAAACATCGAAAGAAACAAAGGTTTTTCACATAGTCATTCGGGTGCCTCCACGAGGGTCTTTTCGTAAGGGTTGAGGTTGTGAAGTCTTTTCGACACGAGTAAATGTATTTTTTCTTCCATATTTTAAGCTTAGGAAAATCTTTAGTGGATATGAAATGATACTAAAACGAGAAAACAACTTTTCAGATCGAGTTAACGACCTTGTCCCAATGGGCAAAAAAGTTCCTATGTTAACACCTATGGATTTTGAGTGAAAAATGGCCCGGAAGCGAAAGTGAAAAAAATTCGTATTTTAACCATTTATATGTGTAAGACTCTTAAACTTGAGCGTTTCCTTACAGATTCGTCGAAAACCTTCGAAAGAAACAAAGGTTTTTCACATAGTCATTCGGGTGCCTCCACGAGGGACTTTTCGTAAGGGTTGAGGTTGTGAAGTCTTTTCGACACGAGTAAATGTATTTTTTCTTCCATATTTTAAGCTTAGGACAATCTTTAGTGTTTATGAAATGATACTAAAACGAGAAAACAACTTTTCAGATCGAGTTAACGACCCTGTCCCAATGGGCAAAAAAGTTCCTATGTTAACACCTATGGATTTTGAGTTAAAAATTGCCCGGAAGCGAAAGTGAAAAAAATTCGTATTTTAACCATTTATATGTGTAAGACTCTTAAACTTGAGAGTTTCCTTACAGATTCGTCGAAAAACAACGAAAGAAACAAAGGTTTTTCACATAGTCATTCGGGTGCCTCCACGAGGGTCTTTTCGTAAGGGTTGAGGTTGTGAAGTCTTTTCGACACGAGTAAATGTATTTTTTCTTCCATATTTTAAGCTTAGGACAATCTTTAGTGTTTATGAAATGATACTAAAACGAGAAAACAACTTTTCAGATCGAGTTAACGACCCTGTCCCAATGGGCAAAAAAGTTCCTATGTTAACACCTATGGATTTTGAGTGAAAAATGGCCCGGAAGCGAAAGTGAAAAAAATTCGTATTTTAACAATTTATATGTGTAAGACTCTTAAACTTGAGCGTTTCCTTACAGATTCGTCGAAAAAAATCGAAAGAAACAAAGGTTTTTCACATAGTCATTCGGGTGCCTCCACGAGGGACTTTTCGTAAGGGTTGAGGTTGTGAAGTCTTTTCGACACGAGTAAATGTATTTTTTCTTCCATATTTTAAGCTTAGGACAATCTTTAGTGGATATGGTATGATACTAAAACGAGAAAACAACTTTTCAGATCGAGTTAACGACCCTGTCCCAATGGGCAAAAAAGTTCCTATGTTAACACCTATGGATTTTGAGTGAAAAATGGCCCGGAAGCGAAAGTGAAAAAAATTCGTATTTTAACCATTTATATGTGTAAGACTCTTAAACTTGAGCGTTTCCTTACAGATTCGTCGAAAACCTTCGAAAGAAACAAAGGTTTTTCACATAGTCATTCGGGTGCCTCCACGAGGGACTTTTCGTAAGGGTTGAGGTTGTGAAGTCTTTTCGACACGAGTAAATGTATTTTTTCTTCCATATTTTAAGCTTAGGACAATCTTTAGTGGATATGAAATGATACAAAAACGAGAAAACAACTTTTCAGATCGAGTTAACGACCCTGTCCCAATGGGCAAAAAAGTTCCTATGTTAACACCTATGGATTTTGAGTGAAAAATGGCCCGGAAGCGAAAGTGAAAAAAATTCGTATTTTAACCATTTATATGTGTAAGACTCTTAAACTTGAGCGTTTCCTTACAGATTCGTCGAAAAACATCGAAAGAAATAAAGGTTTTTCACATAGTCATTCGGGTGCCTCCACGAGGGACTTTTCGTAAGGGTTGAGGTTGTGAAGTCTTTTCGACACGAGTAAATGTATTTTTTCTTCCATATTTTAAGCTTAGGAGAATCTTTAGTGGATATGAAATGATACTAAAACGAGAAAACAATTTTTCAGATCGAGTTAACGACCTTGTCCCAATGGGCAAAAAAGTTCCTATGTTAACACCTATGGATTTTGAGTGAAAAATCGCCTAGAAGCGAAAGTGAAAAAAATTCGTATTTTAACCATTTATATGTGTAAGACTCTTAAACTTGAGAGTTTCCTTACAGATTCGTCGAAAAACATCGAAAGAAACAAAGGTTTTTCACATAGTCATTCGGGTGCCTCCACGAGGGTCTTTTCGTAAGGGTTGAGGTTGTGAAGTCTTTTCGACACGAGTAAATGTATTTTTTCTTCCATATTTTAAGCTTAGGACAATCTTTAGTGGATATGAAATGATACTAAAACGAGAAAACAACTTTTCAGATCGAGTTAACGACCCTGTCCCAATGGGCAAAAAAGTTCCTATGTTAACACCTATGGATTTTGAGTGAAAAATGGCCCGGAAGCGAAAGTGAAAAAAATTCGTATTTTAACCATTTATATGTGTAAGACTCTTAAACTTGAGCGTTTCCTTACAGATTCGTCGAAAACCTTCGAAAGAAACAAAGGTTTTTCACATAGTCATTCGGGTGCCTCCACGAGGGACTTTTCGTAAGGGTTGAGGTTGTGAAGTCTTTTCGACACGAGTAAATGTTTTTTTTCTTCCATATTTTAAGCTTAGGACAATCTTTAGTGTTTATGAAATGATACTAAAACGAGAAAACAACTTTTCAGATCGAGTTAACGACCCTGTCCCAATGGGCAAAAAAGTTCCTATGTTAACACCTATGGATTTTGAGTGAAAAATGGCCCGGAAGCGAAAGTGAAAAAAATTCGTATTTTAACATTTTATATGTGTAAGACTCTTAAACTTGAGCGTTTCCTTACAGATTCGTCGAAAACCTTCGAAAGAAACAAAGGTTTTTCACATAGTCATTCGGGTGCCTCCACGAGGGACTTTTCGTAAGGGTTGAGGTTGTGAAGTCTTTTCGACACGAGTAAATGTATTTTTTCTTCCATATTTTAAGCTTAGGACAATCTTTAGTGGATATGGTATGATACTAAAACGAGAAAACAACTTTTCAGATCCAGTTAACGACCCTGTCCCAATGGGCAAAAAAGTTCCTATGTTAACACCTATGGATTTTGAGTGAAAAATGGCCCGGAAGCGAAAGTGAAAAAAATTCGTATTTTAACCATTTATATGTGTAAGACTCTTAAACTTGAGCGTTTCCTTACAGATTCGTCGAAAAACATCGAAAGAAACAAAGGTTTGTCACATAGTCATTCGGGTGCCTCCACGAGGGTCTTTTCGTAAGGGTTGAGGTTGTGAAGTCTTTTCGACACGAGTAAATGTATTTTTTCTTCCATATTTTAAGCTTAGGACAATCTTTAGTGGATATGAAATGATACAAAAACGAGAAAATAACTTTTCAGATCGAGTTAACGACCCTGTCCCAATGGGCAAAAAAGTTCCTATGTTAACACCTATGGATTTTGAGTGAAAAATGGCCCGGAAGCGAAAGTGAAAAAAATTCGTATTTTAACCATTTATATGTGTAAGACTCTTAAACTTGAGCGTTTCCTTACAGATTCGTCGAAAAACATCGAAAGAAACAAAGGTTTTTCACATAGTCATTCGGGTGCCTCCACGAGGGACTTTTCGTAAGGGTTGAGGTTGTGAAGTCTTTTCGACACGAGTAAATGTATTTTTTCTTCCATATTTTAAGCTTAGGACAATCTTTAGTGGATATGAAATGATACTAAAACGAGAAAACAACTTTTCAGATCGAGTTAACGACCCTGTCCCAATGGGCAAAAAAGTTCCTATGTTAACACCTATGGATTTTGAGTGAAAAATGGCCTGGAAGCGAAAGTGAAAAAAATTCGTATTTTAACCATTTATATGTGTAAGACTCTTAAACTTGAGCGTTTCCTTACAGATTCGTCGAAAACCTTCGAAAGAAACAAAGGTTTTTCACATAGTCATTCGGGTGCCTCCACGAGGGACTTTTCGTAAGGGTTGAGGTTGTGAAGTCTTTTCGACACGAGTAAATGTATTTTTTCTTCCATATTTTAAGCTTAGGACAATCTTTAGTGGATATGAAATGATACAAAAACGAGAAAACAACTTTTCAGATCGAGTTAACGACCCTGTCCCAATGGGCAAAAAGTTCCTATGTTAACACCTATGGATTTTGAGTGAAAAATCGCCCGGAAGCGAAAGTGAAAAAAATTCGTATTTTAACAATTTATATATGTAAGACTCTTAAACTTGAGCGTTTCCTTACAGATTCGTCGAAAAACATCGAAAGAAATAAAGGTTTTTCACATAGTCATTCGGGTGCCTCCACGAGGGACTTTTCGTAAGGGTTGAGGTTGTGAAGTCTTTTCGACACGAGTAAATGTATTTTTTCTTCCATATTTTAAGCTTAGGAGAACCTTTAGTGGATATGAAATGATACTAAAACGAGAAAACAATTTTTCAGATCGAGTTAACGACCTTGTCCCAATGGGCAAAAAAGTTCCTATGTTAACACCTATGGATTTTGAGTGAAAAATCGCCTAGAAGCGAAAGTGAAAAAAATTCGTATTTTAACCATTTATATGTGTAAGACTCTTAAACTTGAGAGTTTCCTTACAGATTCGTCGAAAAACATCGAAAGAAACAAAGGTTTTTCACATAGTCATTCGGGTGCCTCCACGAGGGTCTTTTCGTAAGGGTTGAGGTTGTGAAGTCTTTTCGACACGAGTAAATGTATTTTTTCTTCCATATTTTAAGCTTAGGACAATCTTTAGTGGATATGGTATGATACTAAAACGAGAAAACAACTTTTCAGATCGAGTGAGCGACCCTGTCCCAATGGGCAAAAAAGTTCCTATGTTAACACCTATGGATTTTGAGTGAAAAATGGCCCGGAAGCGAAAGTGAAAAAAATTCGTATTTTAACCATTTATATGTGTAAGACTCTTAAACTTGAGCGTTTCCTTACAGATTCGTCGAAAAACATCGAAAGAAACAAAGGTTTTTCACATAGTCATTCGGGTGCCTCCACGAGGGACTTTTCGTAAGGGTTGAGGTTGTGAAGTCTTTTCGACACGAGTAAATGTATTTTTTCTTCCATATTTTAAGCTTAGGACAATCTTTAGTGGATATGAAATGATACTAAAACGAGAAAACAACTTTTCAGATCGAGTTAACGACCCTGTCCCAATGGGCAAAAAAGTTCCTATGTTAACACCTATGGATTTTGAGTGAAAAATGGCCTGGAAGCGAAAGTGAAAAAAATTCGTATTTTAACCATTTATATGTGTAAGACTCTTAAACTTGAGCGTTTCCTTACAGATTCGTCGAAAACCTTCGAAAGAAACAAAGGTTTTTCACATAGTCATTCGGGTGCCTCCACGAGGGACTTTTCGTAAGGGTTGAGGTTGTGAAGTCTTTTCGACACGAGTAAATGTATTTTTTCTTCCATATTTTAAGCTTAGGACAATCTTTAGTGGATATGAAATGATACAAAAACGAGAAAACAACTTTTCAGATCGAGTTAACGACCCTGTCCCAATGGGCAAAAAGTTCCTATGTTAACACCTATGGATTTTGAGTGAAAAATCGCCCGGAAGCGAAAGTGAAAAAAATTCGTATTTTAACCATTTATATATGTAAGACTCTTAAACTTGAGCGTTTCCTTACAGATTCGTCGAAAAACATCGAAAGAAATAAAGGTTTTTCACATAGTCATTCGGGTGCCTCCACGAGGGACTTTTCGTAAGGGTTGAGGTTGTGAAGTCTTTTCGACACGAGTAAATGTATTTTTTCTTCCATATTTTAAGCTTAGGAGAACCTTTAGTGGATATGAAATGATACTAAAACGAGAAAACAATTTTTCAGATCGAGTTAACGACCTTGTCCCAATGGGCAAAAAAGTTCCTATGTTAACACCTATGGATTTTGAGTGAAAAATCGCCTAGAAGCGAAAGTGAAAAAAATTCGTATTTTAACCATTTATATGTGTAAGACTCTTAAACTTGAGAGTTTCCTTACAGATTCGTCGAAAAACATCGAAAGAAACAAAGGTTTTTCACATAGTCATTCGGGTGCCTCCACGAGGGTCTTTTCGAAAGGGTTGAGGTTGTGAAGTCTTTTCGACACGAGTAAATGTATTTTTTCTTCCATATTTTAAGCTTAGGACAATCTTTAGTGGATATGAAATGATACTAAAACGAGAAAACAACTTTTCAGATCGAGTTAACGACCCTGTCCCAATGGGCAAAAAAGTTCCTATGTTAACACCTATGGATTTTGAGTGAAAAATGGCCCGGAAGCGAAAGTGAAAAAAATTCGTATTTTAACCATTTATATGTGTAAGACTCTTAAACTTGAGCATTTCCTTACAGATTCGTCGAAAACCTTCGAAAGAAACAAAGGTTTTTCACATAGTCATTCGGGTGCCTCCACGAGGGACTTTTCGTAAGGGTTGAGGTTGTGAAGTCTTTTCGACACGAGTAAATTTATTTTTTCTTCCATATTTTAAGCTTAGGACAATCTTTAGTTGATATGGTATGATACTAAAACGAGAAAACAACTTTTCAGATCGAGTTAACGACCCTGTCCCAATGGGCAAAAAAGTTCCTATGTTAACACCTATGGATTTTGAGTGAAAAATGGCCCGGAAGCGAAAGTGAAAAAAATTCGTATTTTAACCATTTATATGTGTAAGACTCTTAAACTTTGAGCGTTTCCTTACAGATCATCGAAAACCTTCGAAAGAAACAAAGGTTTTTCACATAGTCATTCGGGTGCCTCCACGAGGGACTTTTCGTAAGGGTTGAGGTTGTGAAGTCTTTTCGACACGAGTAAATGTTTTTTTTCTTCCATATTTTAAGCTTAGGACAATGTTTAGTGGATATGGTATGATACTAAAACGAGAAAACAACTTTTCAGATCGAGTTAACGACCCTGTCCCAATGGGCAAAAAAGTTCCTATGTTAACACCTATGGATTTTGAGTGAAAAATGGCCCAGAAGCGAAAGTGAAAAAAATTCGTATTTTAACCATTTATATGTGTAAGACTCTTAAACTTTGAGCGTTTCCTTACAGATCATCGAAAACCTTCGAAAGAAACAAAGGTTTTTCACATAGTCATTCGGGTGCCTCCACGAGGGTCTTTTCGTAAGGGTTAAGGTTGTGAAGTCTTTTCGACACGAGTAAATGTATTTTTCTTCCATATTTTAAGCTTAGGACAATGTTTAGTGGATATGGTATGATACTAAAACGAGAAAACAACTTTTCAGATCGAGTTAACGACCCTGTCCCAATGGGCAAAAAAGTTCCTATGTTAACACCTATGGATTTTGAGTGAAAAATGGCCCGAAAGCGAAAGTGAAAAAAATTCGTATTTTAACCATGTATATGTGTAAGACTCTTAAACTTGAGAGTTTCCTTACAGATTCGTCGAAAAAAATCGAAAGAAACAAAGGTTTTTCACATAGTCATTCGGGTGCCTCAACGAGGGTCTTTTCGTAAGGGTTGAGGTTGTGAAGTCTTTTCGACACGAATAAATGTATTTTTTCTTCCATATTTTAAGCTTAGGACAATCTTTAGTGGATATGGTATGATACTAAAACGAGAAAACAACTTTTCAGATCGAGTTAACGACCCTGTCTCAATGGGCAAAAAAGTTCCTATGTTAACACCTATGGATTTTGAGTGAAAAATGGCCCGGAAGCGAAAGTGAAAAAAATTTGTATTTTAACCATTTATATGTGTAAGACTCTTAAACTTGAGCGTTTCCTTACAGATTCGTCGAAAAACATCGAAAGAAACAAAGGTTTTTCACATAGTCATTCGGGTGCCTCCACGAGGGTCTTTTCGTAAGGGTTGAGGTTGTGAAGTCTTTTCGACACGAGTAAATGTATTTTTTCTTCCATATTTTAAGCTTAGGACCATCTTTAGTGGATATGGTATGATACCAAAACGAGAAAACCACTTTTCAGATCGAGTTAACGACCCTGTCCCAATGGGCAAAAAAGTTCCTATGTTAACACCTATGGATTTTGAGTGAAAAATTGCCCGGAAGCGAAAGTGAAAAAAATTCATATTTTAACCATTTATATGTGTAAGACTCTTAAACTTGAGAGTTTCCTTACAGATTCGTCGAAAAACAACGAAAGAAACAAAGGTTTTTCACATAGTCATTCGGGTGCCTCCACGAGGGTCTTTTCGTAAGGGTTGAGGTTGTGAAGTCTTTTCGACACGAGTAAATGTATTTTTTCTTCCATATTTTAAGCTTAGGACAATCTTTAGTGGATATGGTATGATACTAAAATGAGAAAACAACTTTTCAGATCGAGTGAGCGACCCTGTCCCAATGGGCAAAAAAGTTCCTATGTTAACACCTATGGATTTTGAGTGCAAAATGGCCCGGAAGAGAAAGTGAAAAAAATTAGTATTTTAACCATTTATATGTGTAAGACTCTTAAACTTGAACGTTTCCTTAAATATTCGTCGAAAAACATCGAAATAAACAAAGGTTTTTCACATAGTGATTCGGGTGCCTCCACGAGGGTCTTTTCGTAAGGGTTGAGGTTGTGAAGTCTTTTCGACACGAGTAAATGTATTTTTTCTTCCATATTTTAAGCTTAGGACCATCTTTAGTGGATATGGTATGATACCAAAACGAGAAAACCACTTTTCAGATCGAGTTAACGACCCTGTCCCAATGGGCAAAAAAGTTCCTATGTTAACACCTATGGATTTTGAGTTAAAAATTGCCCGGAAGCGAAAGTGAAAAAAATTCGTATTTTAACCATTTATATGTGTAAGACTCTTAAACTTGAGAGTTTCCTTACAGATTCGTCGAAAAACAACGAAAGAAACAAAGGTTTTTCACATAGTCATTCGGGTGCCTCCACGAGGGTCTTTTCGTAAGGGTTGAGGTTGTGAAGTCTTTTCGACACGAGTAAATGTATTTTTTCTTCCATATTTTAAGCTTAGGACAATCTTTAGTGGATATGGTATGATACTAAAACGAGAAAACAACTTTTCAGATCGAGTGAGCGACCCTGTCCCAATGGGCAAAAAAGTTCCTATGTTAACACCTGTGGATTTTGAGTGAAAAATGGCCCGGAAGCGAAAGTCAAAAAAATTCGTATTTTAACCATGTATATTTGTAAGACTCTTAAACTTGAGAGTTTCCTTACAGATTCGTCGAAAAAAATCGAAAGAAACAAAGGTTTTTCACATAGTCATTCGGGTGCCTCCACGAGGGACTTTTCGTAAGGGTTGAGGTTGTGAAGTCTTTTCGACACGAGTAAATGTATTTTTCTTCCATATTTTAAGCTTAGGACAATGTTTAGTGGATATGGTATGATACTAAAACGAGAAAACAACTTTTCAGATCGAGTTAACGACCCTGTCCCAATGGGCAAAAAAGTTCCTATGTTAACACCTATGGATTTTGAGTGAAAAATGGCCCAGAAGCGAAAGTGAAAAAAATTCGTATTTTAACCATTTATATGTGTAAGACTCTTAAACTTTGAGCGTTTCCTTACAGATCATCGAAAACCTTCGAAAGAAACAAAGGTTTTTCACATAGTCATTCGGGTGCCTCCACGAGGGTCTTTTCGTAAGGGTTGAGGTTGTGAAGTCTTTTCGACACGAGTAAATGTATTTTTCTTCCATATTTTAAGCTTAGGACAATGTTTAGTGGATATGGTATGATACTAAAACGAGAAAACAACTTTTCAGATCGAGTTAACGACCCTGTCCCAATGGGCAAAAAAGTTCCTATGTTAACACCTATGGATTTTGAGTGAAAAATGGCCCGAAAGCGAAAGTGAAAAAAATTCGTATTTTAACCATGTATATGTGTAAGACTCTTAAACTTGAGAGTTTCCTTACAGATTCGTCGAAAAAAATCGAAAGAAACAAAGGTTTTTCACATAGTCATTCGGGTGCCTCAACGAGGGTCTTTTCGTAAGGGTTGAGATTGTGAAGTCTTTTCGACACGAATAAATGTATTTTTTCTTCCATATTTTAAGCTTAGGACAATCTTTAGTGGATATGGTATGATACTAAAACGAGAAAACAACTTTTCAGATCGAGTTAACGACCCTGTCTCAATGGGCAAAAAAGTTCCTATGTTAACACCTATGGATTTTGAGTGAAAAATGGCCCGGAAGCGAAAGTGAAAAAAATTTGTATTTTAACCATTTATATGTGTAAGACTCTTAAACTTGAGCGTTTCCTTACAGATTCGTCGAAAAACATCGAAAGAAACAAAGGTTTTTCACATAGTCATTCGGGTGCCTCCACGAGGG
The DNA here is from genome assembly GCF_057944985.1 of Cucurbita pepo subsp. pepo. Taxonomy (NCBI): domain Eukaryota; kingdom Viridiplantae; phylum Streptophyta; class Magnoliopsida; order Cucurbitales; family Cucurbitaceae; genus Cucurbita; species Cucurbita pepo. Next base: position 1,552,534 of record NC_141811.1, on the reverse strand, counting down.
TCTTTTCGTAAGGGTTGAGGTTGTGAAGTCTTTTCGACACGAGTAAATGTATTTTTTCTTCCATATTTTAAGCTTAGGACCATCTTTAGTGGATATGGTATGATACCAAAACGAGAAAACCACTTTTCAGATCGAGTTAACGACCCTGTCCCAATGGGCAAAAAAGTTCCTATGTTAACACCTATGGATTTTTAGTGAAAAATTGCCCGGAAGCGAAAGTGAAAAAAATTCGTATTTTAACCATTTATATGTGTAAGACTCTTAAACTTGAGAGTTTCCTTACAGATTCGTCGAAAAACAACGAAAGAAACAAAGGTTTTTCACATAGTCATTCGGGTGCCTCCACGAGGGTCTTTTCGTAAGGGTTGAGGTTGTGAAGTCTTTTCGACACGAGTAAATGTATTTTTTCTTCCATATTTTAAGCTTAGGACAATCTTTAGTGGATATGGTATGATACTAAAACGAGAAAACAACTTTTCAGATCGAGTGAGCGACCCTGTCCCAATGGGCAAAAAAGTTCCTATGTTAACACCTATGGATTTTGAGTGCAAAATGGCCCGGAAGAGAAAGTGAAAAAAATTAGTATTTTAACCATTTATATGTGTAAGACTCTTAAACTTGAACGTTTCCTTAAATATTCGTCGAAAAACATCGAAATAAACAAAGGTTTTTCACATAGTGATTCGGGTGCCTCCACGAGGGTCTTTTCGTAAGGGTTGAGGTTGTGAAGTCTTTTCGACATGAGTAAATGTATTTTTTCTTCCATATTTTAAGCTTAGGACCATCTTTAGTGGATATGGTATGATACCAAAACGAGAAAACCACTTTTCAGATCGAGTTAACGACCCTGTCCCAATGGGCAAAAAAGTTCCTATGTTAACACCTATGGATTTTGAGTTAAAAATTGCCCGGAAGCGAAAGTGAAAAAAATTCGTATTTTAACCATTTATATGTGTAAGACTCTTAAACTTGAGAGTTTCCTTACAGATTCGTCGAAAAACAACGAAAGAAACAAAGGTTTTTCACATAGTCATTCGGGTGCCTCCACGAGGGTCTTTTCGTAAGGGTTGAGGTTGTGAAGTCTTTTCGACACGAGTAAATGTATTTTTTCTTCCATATTTTAAGCTTAGGACAATCTTTAGTGGATATGGTATGATACTAAAACGAGAAAACAACTTTTCAGATCGAGTGAGCGACCCTGTCCCAATGGGCAAAAAAGTTCCTATGTTAACACCTGTGGATTTTGAGTGAAAAATGGCCCGGAAGCGAAAGTCAAAAAAATTCGTATTTTAACCATGTATATTTGTAAGACTCTTAAACTTGAGAGTTTCCTTACAGATTCGTCGAAAAAAATCGAAAGAAACAAAGGTTTATCACATAGTCATTCGGGTGCCTCCACGAGGGACTTTTCGTAAGGGTTGAGGTTGTGAAGTCTTTTCGACACGAGTAAATGTATTTTTTCTTCCATATTTTAAGCTTAGGACAATGTTTAGTGGATATGGTATGATACTAAAACGAGAAAACAACTTTTCAGATCTTGTTAACGACCCTGTCCCAATGGGCAAAAAAGTTCCTATGTTAACACCTATGGATTTTGAGTGAAAAATGGCCCGGAAGCGAAAGTGAAAAAAATTCGTATTTTAACCATTTATATGTGTAAGACTCTTAAACTTTGAGCGTTTCCTTACAGATCATCGAAAACCTTCGAAAGAAACAAAGGTTTTTCACATAGTCATTCGGGTGCCTCCACGAGGGACTTTTCGTAAGGGTTGAGGTTGTGAAGTCTTTTCGACACGAGTAAATGTATTTTTCTTCCATATTTTAAGCTTAGGACAATGTTTAGTGGATATGGTATGATACTTAAACGAGAAAACAACTTTTCAGATCGAGTTAACGACCCTGTCCCAATGGGCAAAAAAGTTCCTATGTTAACACCTATGGATTTTGAGTGAAAAATGGCCCAGAAGCGAAAGTGAAAAAAATTCGTATTTTAACCATTTATATGTGTAAGACTCTTAAACTTTGAGCGTTTCCTTACAGATCATCGAAAACCTTCGAAAGAAACAAAGGTTTTTCACATAGTCATTCGGGTGCCTCCACGAGGGTCTTTTCGTAAGGGTTGAGGTTGTGAAGTCTTTTCGACACGAGTAAATGTATTTTTCTTCCATATTTTAAGCTTAGGACAATGTTTAGTGGATATGGTATGATACTAAAACGAGAAAACAACTTTTCAGATCGAGTTAACGACCCTGTCCCAATGGGCAAAAAAGTTCCTATGTTAACACCTATGGATTTTGAGTGAAAAATGGCCCGAAAGCGAAAGTGAAAAAAATTCGTATTTTAACCATGTATATGTGTAAGACTCTTAAACTTGAGAGTTTCCTTACAGATTCGTCGAAAAAAATCGAAAGAAACAAAGGTTTTTCACATAGTCATTCGGGTGCCTCAACGAGGGTCTTTTCGTAAGGGTTGAGATTGTGAAGTCTTTTCGACACGAATAAATGTATTTTTTCTTCCATATTTTAAGCTTAGGACAATCTTTAGTGGATATGGTATGATACTAAAACGAGAAAACAACTTTTCAGATCGAGTTAACGACCCTGTCTCAATGGGCAAAAAAGTTCCTATGTTAACACCTATGGATTTTGAGTGAAAAATGGCCCGGAAGCGAAAGTGAAAAAAATTCGTATTTTAACCATTTATATGTGTAAGACTCTTAAACTTTGAGCGTTTCCTTACAGATCATCGAAAACCTTCGAAAGAAACAAAGGTTTTTCACATAGTCATTCGGGTGCCTCCACGAGGGTCTTTTCGTAAGGGTTGAGGTTGTGAAGTCTTTTCGACACGAGTAAATGTATTTTTCTTCCATATTTTAAGCTTAGGACAATGTTTAGTGGATATGGTATGATACTAAAACGAGAAAACAACTTTTCAGATCGAGTTAACGACCCTGTCCCAATGGGCAAAAAAGTTCCTATGTTAACACCTATGGATTTTGAGTGAAAAATGGCCCGAAAGCGAAAGTGAAAAAAATTCGTATTTTAACCATGTATATGTGTAAGACTCTTAAACTTGAGAGTTTCCTTACAGATTCGTCGAAAAAAATCGAAAGAAACAAAGGTTTTTCACATAGTCATTCGGGTGCCTCAACGAGGGTCTTTTCGTAAGGGTTGAGATTGTGAAGTCTTTTCGACACGAATAAATGTATTTTTTCTTCCATATTTTAAGCTTAGGACAATCTTTAGTGGATATGGTATGATACTAAAACGAGAAAACAACTTTTCAGATCGAGTTAACGACCCTGTCTCAATGGGCAAAAAAGTTCCTATGTTAACACCTATGGATTTTGAGTGAAAAATGGCCCGGAAGCGAAAGTGAAAAAAATTTGTATTTTAACCATTTATATGTGTAAGACTCTTAAACTTGAGCGTTTCCTTACAGATTCGTCGAAAAACATCGAAAGAAACAAAGGTTTTTCACATAGTCATTCGGGTGCCTCCACGAGGGTCTTTTCGTAAGGGTTGAGGTTGTGAAGTCTTTTCGACACGAGTAAATGTATTTTTTCTTCCATATTTTAAGCTTAGGACCATCTTTAGTGGATATGGTATGATACCAAAACGAGAAAACCACTTTTCAGATCGAGTTAACGACCCTGTCCCAATGGGCAAAAAAGTTCCTATGTTAACACCTATGGATTTTTAGTGAAAAATTGCCCGGAAGCGAAAGTGAAAAAAATTCGTATTTTAACCATTTATATGTGTAAGACTCTTAAACTTGAGAGTTTCCTTACAGATTCGTCGAAAAACAACGAAAGAAACAAAGGTTTTTCACATAGTCATTCGGGTGCCTCCACGAGGGTCTTTTCGTAAGGGTTGAGGTTGTGAAGTCTTTTCGACACGAGTAAATGTATTTTTTCTTCCATATTTTAAGCTTAGGACAATCTTTAGTGGATATGGTATGATACTAAAACGAGAAAACAACTTTTCAGATCGAGTGAGCGACCCTGTCCCAATGGGCAAAAAAGTTCCTATGTTAACACCTATGGATTTTGAGTGCAAAATGGCCCGGAAGAGAAAGTGAAAAAAATTAGTATTTTAACCATTTATATGTGTAAGACTCTTAAACTTGAACGTTTCCTTAAATATTCGTCGAAAAACATCGAAATAAACAAAGGTTTTTCACATAGTGATTCGGGTGCCTCCACGAGGGTCTTTTCGTAAGGGTTGAGGTTGTGAAGTCTTTTCGACATGAGTAAATGTATTTTTTCTTCCATATTTTAAGCTTAGGACCATCTTTAGTGGATATGGTATGATACCAAAACGAGAAAACCACTTTTCAGATCGAGTTAACGACCCTGTCCCAATGGGCAAAAAAGTTCCTATGTTAACACCTATGGATTTTGAGTTAAAAATTGCCCGGAAGCGAAAGTGAAAAAAATTCGTATTTTAACCATTTATATGTGTAAGACTCTTAAACTTGAGAGTTTCCTTACAGATTCGTCGAAAAACAACGAAAGAAACAAAGGTTTTTCACATAGTCATTCGGGTGCCTCCACGAGGGTCTTTTCGTAAGGGTTGAGGTTGTGAAGTCTTTTCGACACGAGTAAATGTATTTTTTCTTCCATATTTTAAGCTTAGGACAATCTTTAGTGGATATGGTATGATACTAAAACGAGAAAACAACTTTTCAGATCGAGTGAGCGACCCTGTCCCAATGGGCAAAAAAGTTCCTATGTTAACACCTGTGGATTTTGAGTGAAAAATGGCCCGGAAGCGAAAGTCAAAAAAATTCGTATTTTAACCATGTATATTTGTAAGACTCTTAAACTTGAGAGTTTCCTTACAGATTCGTCGAAAAAAATCGAAAGAAACAAAGGTTTATCACATAGTCATTCGGGTGCCTCCACGAGGGACTTTTCGTAAGGGTTGAGGTTGTGAAGTCTTTTCGACACGAGTAAATGTATTTTTTCTTCCATATTTTAAGCTTAGGACAATGTTTAGTGGATATGGTATGATACTAAAACGAGAAAACAACTTTTCAGATCTTGTTAACGACCCTGTCCCAATGGGCAAAAAAGTTCCTATGTTAACACCTATGGATTTTGAGTGAAAAATGGCCCGGAAGCGAAAGTGAAAAAAATTCGTATTTTAACCATTTATATGTGTAAGACTCTTAAACTTTGAGCGTTTCCTTACAGATCATCGAAAACCTTCGAAAGAAACAAAGGTTTTTCACATAGTCATTCGGGTGCCTCCACGAGGGACTTTTCGTAAGGGTTGAGGTTGTGAAGTCTTTTCGACACGAGTAAATGTATTTTTCTTCCATATTTTAAGCTTAGGACAATGTTTAGTGGATATGGTATGATACTTAAACGAGAAAACAACTTTTCAGATCGAGTTAACGACCCTGTCCCAATGGGCAAAAAAGTTCCTATGTTAACACCTATGGATTTTGAGTGAAAAATGGCCCAGAAGCGAAAGTGAAAAAAATTCGTATTTTAACCATTTATATGTGTAAGACTCTTAAACTTTGAGCGTTTCCTTACAGATCATCGAAAACCTTCGAAAGAAACAAAGGTTTTTCACATAGTCATTCGGGTGCCTCCACGAGGGTCTTTTCGTAAGGGTTGAGGTTGTGAAGTCTTTTCGACACGAGTAAATGTATTTTTCTTCCATATTTTAAGCTTAGGACAATGTTTAGTGGATATGGTATGATACTAAAACGAGAAAACAACTTTTCAGATCGAGTTAACGACCCTGTCCCAATGGGCAAAAAAGTTCCTATGTTAACACCTATGGATTTTGAGTGAAAAATGGCCCGAAAGCGAAAGTGAAAAAAATTCGTATTTTAACCATGTATATGTGTAAGACTCTTAAACTTGAGAGTTTCCTTACAGATTCGTCGAAAAAAATCGAAAGAAACAAAGGTTTTTCACATAGTCATTCGGGTGCCTCAACGAGGGTCTTTTCGTAAGGGTTGAGATTGTGAAGTCTTTTCGACACGAATAAATGTATTTTTTCTTCCATATTTTAAGCTTAGGACAATCTTTAGTGGATATGGTATGATACTAAAACGAGAAAACAACTTTTCAGATCGAGTTAACGACCCTGTCTCAATGGGCAAAAAAGTTCCTATGTTAACACCTATGGATTTTGAGTGAAAAATGGCCCGGAAGCGAAAGTGAAAAAAATTCGTATTTTAACCATTTATATGTGTAAGACTCTTAAACTTTGAGCGTTTCCTTACAGATCATCGAAAACCTTCGAAAGAAACAAAGGTTTTTCACATAGTCATTCGGGTGCCTCCACGAGGGTCTTTTCGTAAGGGTTGAGGTTGTGAAGTCTTTTCGACACGAGTAAATGTATTTTTCTTCCATATTTTAAGCTTAGGACAATGTTTAGTGGATATGGTATGATACTAAAACGAGAAAACAACTTTTCAGATCGAGTTAACGACCCTGTCCCAATGGGCAAAAAAGTTCCTATGTTAACACCTATGGATTTTGAGTGAAAAATGGCCCGAAAGCGAAAGTGAAAAAAATTCGTATTTTAACCATGTATATGTGTAAGACTCTTAAACTTGAGAGTTTCCTTACAGATTCGTCGAAAAAAATCGAAAGAAACAAAGGTTTTTCACATAGTCATTCGGGTGCCTCAACGAGGGTCTTTTCGTAAGGGTTGAGATTGTGAAGTCTTTTCGACACGAATAAATGTATTTTTTCTTCCATATTTTAAGCTTAGGACAATCTTTAGTGGATATGGTATGATACTAAAACGAGAAAACAACTTTTCAGATCGAGTTAACGACCCTGTCTCAATGGGCAAAAAAGTTCCTATGTTAACACCTATGGATTTTGAGTGAAAAATGGCCCGGAAGCGAAAGTGAAAAAAATTTGTATTTTAACCATTTATATGTGTAAGACTCTTAAACTTGAGCGTTTCCTTACAGATTCGTCGAAAAACATCGAAAGAAACAAAGGTTTTTCACATAGTCATTCGGGTGCCTCCACGAGGGTCTTTTCGTAAGGGTTGAGGTTGTGAAGTCTTTTCGACACGAGTAAATGTATTTTTTCTTCCATATTTTAAGCTTAGGACCATCTTTAGTGGATATGGTATGATACCAAAACGAGAAAACCACTTTTCAGATCGAGTTAACGACCCTGTCCCAATGGGCAAAAAAGTTCCTATGTTAACACCTATGGATTTTTAGTGAAAAATTGCCCGGAAGCGAAAGTGAAAAAAATTCGTATTTTAACCATTTATATGTGTAAGACTCTTAAACTTGAGAGTTTCCTTACAGATTCGTCGAAAAACAACGAAAGAAACAAAGGTTTTTCACATAGTCATTCGGGTGCCTCCACGAGGGTCTTTTCGTAAGGGTTGAGGTTGTGAAGTCTTTTCGACACGAGTAAATGTATTTTTTCTTCCATATTTTAAGCTTAGGACAATCTTTAGTGGATATGGTATGATACTAAAACGAGAAAACAACTTTTCAGATCGAGTGAGCGACCCTGTCCCAATGGGCAAAAAAGTTCCTATGTTAACACCTATGGATTTTGAGTGCAAAATGGCCCGGAAGAGAAAGTGAAAAAAATTAGTATTTTAACCATTTATATGTGTAAGACTCTTAAACTTGAACGTTTCCTTAAATATTCGTCGAAAAACATCGAAATAAACAAAGGTTTTTCACATAGTGATTCGGGTGCCTCCACGAGGGTCTTTTCGTAAGGGTTGAGGTTGTGAAGTCTTTTCGACATGAGTAAATGTATTTTTTCTTCCATATTTTAAGCTTAGGACCATCTTTAGTGGATATGGTATGATACCAAAACGAGAAAACCACTTTTCAGATCGAGTTAACGACCCTGTCCCAATGGGCAAAAAAGTTCCTATGTTAACACCTATGGATTTTGAGTTAAAAATTGCCCGGAAGCGAAAGTGAAAAAAATTCGTATTTTAACCATTTATATGTGTAAGACTCTTAAACTTGAGAGTTTCCTTACAGATTCGTCGAAAAACAACGAAAGAAACAAAGGTTTTTCACATAGTCATTCGGGTGCCTCCACGAGGGTCTTTTCGTAAGGGTTGAGGTTGTGAAGTCTTTTCGACACGAGTAAATGTATTTTTTCTTCCATATTTTAAGCTTAGGACAATCTTTAGTGGATATGGTATGATACTAAAACGAGAAAACAACTTTTCAGATCGAGTGAGCGACCCTGTCCCAATGGGCAAAAAAGTTCCTATGTTAACACCTATGGATTTTGAGTGCAAAATGGCCCGGAAGAGAAAGTGAAAAAAATTAGTATTTTAACCATTTATATGTGTAAGACTCTTAAACTTTGAGCGTTTCCTTACAGATCATCGAAAACCTTCGAAAGAAACAAAGGTTTTTCACATAGTCATTCGGGTGCCTCCACGAGGGACTTTTCGTAAGGGTTGAGGTTGTGAAGTCTTTTCGACACGAGTAAATGTATTTTTCTTCCATATTTTAAGCTTAGGACAATGTTTAGTGGATATGGTATGATACTAAAACGAGAAAACAACTTTTCAGATCTTGTTAACGACCCTGTCCCAATGGGCAAAAAAGTTCCTATGTTAACACCTATGGATTTTGAGTGAAAAATGGCCCGGAAGCGAAAGTGAAAAAAATTCGTATTTTAACCATTTATATGTGTAAGACTCTTAAACTTTGAGCGTTTCCTTACAGATCATCGAAAACCTTCGAAAGAAACAAAGGTTTTTCACATAGTCATTCGGGTGCCTCCACGAGGGACTTTTCGTAAGGGTTGAGGTTGTGAAGTCTTTTCGACACGAGTAAATGTATTTTTCTTCCATATTTTAAGCTTAGGACAATGTTTAGTGGATATGGTATGATACTAAAACGAGAAAACAACTTTTCAGATCGAGTTAACGACCCTGTCCCAATGGGCAAAAAAGTTCCTATGTTAACACCTATGGATTTTGAGTGAAAAATGGCCCAGAAGCGAAAGTGAAAAAAATTCGTATTTTAACCATTTATATGTGTAAGACTCTTAAACTTTGAGCGTTTCCTTACAGATCATCGAAAACCTTCGAAAGAAACAAAGGTTTTTCACATAGTCATTCGGGTGCCTCCACGAGGGTCTTTTCGTAAGGGTTGAGGTTGTGAAGTCTTTTCGACACGAGTAAATGTATTTTTCTTCCATATTTTAAGCTTAGGACAATGTTTAGTGGATATGGTATGATACTAAAACGAGAAAAAAACTTTTCAGATCGAGTTAACGACCCTGTCCCAATGGGCAAAAAAGTTCCTATGTTAACACCTATGGATTTTGAGTGAAAAATGGCCCGAAAGCGAAAGTGAAAAAAATTCGTATTTTAACCATGTATATGTGTAAGACTCTTAAACTTGAGAGTTTCCTTACAGATTCGTCGAAAAAAATCGAAAGAAACAAAGGTTTTTCACATAGTCATTCGGGTGCCTCAACGAGGGTCTTTTCGTAAGGGTTGAGGTTGTGAAGTCTTTTCGACACGAATAAATGTATTTTTTCTTCCATATTTTAAGCTTAGGACAATCTTTAGTGGATATGGTATGATACTAAAACGAGAAAACAACTTTTCAGATCGAGTTAACGACCCTGTCTCAATGGGCAAAAAAGTTCCTATGTTAACACCTATGGATTTTGAGTGAAAAATGGCCCGGAAGCGAAAGTGAAAAAAATTTGTATTTTAACCATTTATATGTGTAAGACTCTTAAACTTGAGCGTTTCCTTACAGATTCGTCGAAAAACATCGAAAGAAACAAAGGTTTTTCACATAGTCATTCGGGTGCCTCCACGAGGGTCTTTTCGTAAGGGTTGAGGTTGTGAAGTCTTTTCGACACGAGTAAATGTATTTTTTCTTCCATATTTTAAGCTTAGGACCATCTTTAGTGGATATGGTATGATACCAAAACGAGAAAACCACTTTTCAGATCGAGTTAACGACCCTGTCCCAATGGGCAAAAAAGTTCCTATGTTAACACCTATGGATTTTGAGTGAAAAATTGCCCGGAAGCGAAAGTGAAAAAAATTCGTATTTTAACCATTTATATGTGTAAGACTCTTAAACTTGAGAGTTTCCTTACAGATTCGTCGAAAAACAACGAAAGAAACAAAGGTTTTTCACATAGTCATTCGGGTGCCTCCACGAGGGTCTTTTCGTAAGGGTTGAGGTTGTGAAGTCTTTTCGACACGAGTAAATGTATTTTTCTTCCATATTTTAAGCTTAGGACAATGTTTAGTGGATATGGTATGATACTAAAATGAGAAAACAACTTTTCAGATCGAGTTAACGACCCTGTCCCAATGGGCAAAAAAGTTCCTATGTTAACACCTATGGATTTTGAGTGAAAAATGGCCCGAAAGCGAAAGTGAAAAAAATTCGTATTTTAACCATGTATATGTGTAAGACTCTTAAACTTGAGAGTTTCCTTACAGATTCGTCGAAAAAAATCGAAAGAAACAAAGGTTTTTCACATAGTCATTCGGGTGCCTCAACGAGGGTCTTTTCGTAAGGGTTGAGGTTGTGAAGTCTTTTCGACACGAATAAATGTATTTTTTCTTCCATATTTTAAGCTTAGGACAATCTTTAGTGGATATGGTATGATACTAAAACGAGAAAACAACTTTTCAGATCGAGTTAACGACCCTGTCTCAATGGGCAAAAAAGTTCCTATGTTAACACCTATGGATTTTGAGTGAAAAATGGCCCGGAAGCGAAAGTGAAAAAAATTTGTATTTTAACCATTTATATGTGTAAGACTCTTAAACTTGAGCGTTTCCTTACAGATTCGTCGAAAAACATCGAAAGAAACAAAGGTTTTTCACATAGTCATTCGGGTGCCTCCACGAGGGTCTTTTCGTAAGGGTTGAGGTTGTGAAGTCTTTTCGACACGAGTAAATGTATTTTTCTTCCATATTTTAAGCTTAGGACAATGTTTAGTGGATATGGTATGATACTAAAATGAGAAAACAACTTTTCAGATCGAGTTAACGACCCTGTCCCAATGGGCAAAAAAGTTCCTATGATAACACCTATGGATTTTGAGTGAAAAATGGCCCGAAAGCGAAAGTGAAAACAATTCGTATTTTAACCATGTATATGTGTAAGACTCTTAAACTTGAGAGTTTCCTTACAGATTCGTCGAAAAAAATCGAAAGAAACAAAGGTTTTTCACATAGTCATTCGGGTGCCTCAACGAGGGTCTTTTCGTAAGGGTTGAGGTTGTGAAGTCTTTTCGACACGAATAAATGTATTTTTTCTTCCATATTTTAAGCTTAGGACAATCTTTAGTGGATATGGTATGATACTAAAACGAGAAAACAACTTTTCAGATCGAGTTAACGACCCTGTCCCAATGGGCAAAAAAGTTCCTATGTTAACACCTATGGATTTTGAGTGAAAAATGGCCCAGAAGCGAAAGTGAAAAAAATTCGTATTTTAACCATTTATATGTGTAAGACTCTTAAACTTTGAGCGTTTCCTTACAGATCATCGAAAACCTTCGAAAGAAACAAAGGTTTTTCACATAGTCATTCGGGTGCCTCCACGAGGGTCTTTTCGTAAGGGTTGAGGTTGTGAAGTCTTTTCGACACGAGTAAATGTATTTTTCTTCCATATTTTAAGCTTAGGACAATGTTTAGTGGATATGGTATGATACTAAAATGAGAAAACAACTTTTCAGATCGAGTTAACGACCCTGTCCCAATGGGCAAAAAAGTTCCTATGTTAACACCTATGGATTTTGAGTGAAAAATGGCCCGAAAGCGAAAGTGAAAAAAATTCGTATTTTAACCATGTATATGTGTAAGACTCTTAAACTTGAGAGTTTCCTTACAGATTCGTCGAAAAAAATCGAAAGAAACAAAGGTTTTTCACATAGTCATTCGGGTGCCTCAACGAGGGTCTTTTCGTAAGGGTTGAGGTTGTGAAGTCTTTTCGACACGAATAAATGTATTTTTTCTTCCATATTTTAAGCTTAGGACAATCTTTAGTGGATATGGTATGATACTAAAACGAGAAAACAACTTTTCAGATCGAGTTAACGACCCTGTCTCAATGGGCAAAAAAGTTCCTATGTTAACACCTATGGATTTTGAGTGAAAAATGGCCCGGAAGCGAAAGTGAAAAAAATTCGTATTTTAACCATTTATATGTGTAAGACTCTTAAACTTGAGCGTTTCCTTACAGATTCGTCGAAAAACATCGAAAGAAACAAAGGTTTTTCACATAGTCATTCGGGTGCCTCCACGAGGGTCTTTTCGTAAGGGTTGAGGTTGTGAAGTCTTTTCGACACGAGTAAATGTATTTTTCTTCCATATTTTAAGCTTAGGACAATGTTTAGTGGATATGGTATGATACTAAAACGAGAAAAAAACTTTTCAGATCGAGTTAACGACCCTGTCCCAATGGGCAAAAAAGTTCCTATGATAACACCTATGGATTTTGAGTGAAAAATGGCCCGAAAGCGAAAGTGAAAAAAATTCGTATTTTAACCATGTATATGTGTAAGACTCTTAAACTTGAGAGTTTCCTTACAGATTCGTCGAAAAAAATCGAAAGAAACAAAGGTTTTTCACATAGTCATTCGGGTGCCTCAACGAGGGTCTTTTCGTAAGGGTTGAGGTTGTGAAGTCTTTTCGACACGAATAAATGTATTTTTTCTTCCATATTTTAAGCTTAGGACAATCTTTAGTGGATATGGTATGATACTAAAACGAGAAAACAACTTTTCAGATCGAGTTAACGACCCTGTCCCAATGGGCAAAAAAGTTCCTATGTTAACACCTATGGATTTTGAGTGAAAAATGGCCCAGAAGCGAAAGTGAAAAAAATTCGTATTTTAACCATTTATATGTGTAAGACTCTTAAACTTTGAGCGTTTCCTTACAGATCATCGAAAACCTTCGAAAGAAACAAAGGTTTTTCACATAGTCATTCGGGTGCCTCCACGAGGGTCTTTTCGTAAGGGTTGAGGTTGTGAAGTCTTTTCGACACGAGTAAATGTATTTTTCTTCCATATTTTAAGCTTAGGACAATGTTTAGTGGATATGGTATGATACTAAAATGAGAAAACAACTTTTCAGATCGAGTTAACGACCCTGTCCCAATGGGCAAAAAAGTTCCTATGTTAACACCTATGGATTTTGAGTGAAAAATGGCCCGAAAGCGAAAGTGAAAAAAATTCGTATTTTAACCATGTATATGTGTAAGACTCTTAAACTTGAGAGTTTCCTTACAGATTCGTCGAAAAAAATCGAAAGAAACAAAGGTTTTTCACATAGTCATTCGGGTGCCTCAACGAGGGTCTTTTCGTAAGGGTTGAGGTTGTGAAGTCTTTTCGACACGAATAAATGTATTTTTTCTTCCATATTTTAAGCTTAGGACAATCTTTAGTGGATATGGTATGATACTAAAACGAGAAAACAACTTTTCAGATCGAGTTAACGACCCTGTCTCAATGGGCAAAAAAGTTCCTATGTTAACACCTATGGATTTTGAGTGAAAAATGGCCCGGAAGCGAAAGTGAAAAAAATTTGTATTTTAACCATTTATATGTGTAAGACTCTTAAACTTGAGCGTTTCCTTACAGATTCGTCGAAAAACATCGAAAGAAACAAAGGTTTTTCACATAGTCATTCGGGTGCCACCACGAGGGTCTTTTCGTAAGGGTTGAGGTTGTGAAGTCTTTTCGACACGAGTAAATGTATTTTTTCTTCCATATTTTAAGCTTAGGACCATCTTTAGTGGATATGGTATGATACCAAAACGAGAAAACCACTTTTCAGATCGAGTTAACGACCCTGTCCCAATGGGCAAAAAAGTTCCTATGTTAACACCTATGGATTTTGAGTGAAAAATTGCCCGGAAGCGAAAGTGAAAAAAATTCGTATTTTAACCATTTATATGTGTAAGACTCTTAAACTTGAGAGTTTCCTTACAGATTCGTCGAAAAACAACGAAAGAAACAAAGGTTTTTCACATAGTCATTCGGGTGCCTCCACGAGGGTCTTTTCGTAAGGGTTGAGGTTGTGAAGTCTTTTCGACACGAGTAAATGTATTTTTTCTTCCATATTTTAAGCTTAGGACAATGTTTAGTGGATATGGTATGATACTAAAACGAGAAAACAACTTTTCAGATCGAGTTAACGACCCTGTCCCAATGGGCAAAAAAGTTCCTATGTTAACACCTATGGATTTTGAGTGAAAAATGGCCCAGAAGCGAAAGTGAAAAAAATTCGTATTTTAACCATTTATATGTGTAAGACTCTTAAACTTTGAGCGTTTCCTTACAGATCATCGAAAACCTTCGAAAGAAACAAAGGTTTTTCACATAGTCATTCGGGTGCCTCCACGAGGGTCTTTTCGTAAGGGTTGAGGTTGTGAAGTCTTTTCGACACGAGTAAATGTATTTTTCTTCCATATTTTAAGCTTAGGACAATGTTTAGTGGATATGGTATGATACTAAAATGAGAAAACAACTTTTCAGATCGAGTTAACGACCCTGTCCCAATGGGCAAAAAAGTTCCTATGTTAACACCTATGGATTTTGAGTGAAAAATGGCCCGAAAGCGAAAGTGAAAAAAATTCGTATTTTAACCATGTATATGTGTAAGACTCTTAAACTTGAGAGTTTCCTTACAGATTCGTCGAAAAAAATCGAAAGAAACAAAGGTTTTTCACATAGTCATTCGGGTGCCTCAACGAGGGTCTTTTCGTAAGGGTTGAGGTTGTGAAGTCTTTTCGACACGAATAAATGTATTTTTTCTTCCATATTTTAAGCTTAGGACAATCTTTAGTGGATATGGTATGATACTAAAACGAGAAAACAACTTTTCAGATCGAGTTAACGACCCTGTCTCAATGGGCAAAAAAGTTCCTATGTTAACACCTATGGATTTTGAGTGAAAAATGGCCCGGAAGCGAAAGTGAAAAAAATTTGTATTTTAACCATTTATATGTGTAAGACTCTTAAACTTGAGCGTTTCCTTACAGATTCGTCGAAAAACATCGAAAGAAACAAAGGTTTTTCACATAGTCATTCGGGTGCCTCCACGAGGGTCTTTTCGTAAGGGTTGAGGTTGTGAAGTCTTTTCGACACGAGTAAATGTATTTTTTCTTCCATATTTTAAGCTTAGGACCATCTTTAGTGGATATGGTATGATACCAAAACGAGAAAACCACTTTTCAGATCGAGTTAACGACCCTGTCCCAATGGGCAAAAAAGTTCCTATGTTAACACCTATGGATTTTGAGTGCAAAATGGCCCGGAAGAGAAAGTGAAAAAAATTAGTATTTTAACCATTTATATGTGTAAGACTCTTAAACTTGAACGTTTCTTTAAATATTCGTCGAAAAACATCGAAATAAACAAAGGTTTTTCACATAGTGATTCGGGTGCCTCCACGAGGGTCTTTTCGTAAGGGTTGAGGTTGTGAAGTCTTTTCGACACGAGTAAATGTATTTTTTCTTCCATATTTTAAGCTTAGGACCATCTTTAGTGGATATGGTATGATACCAAAACGAGAAAACCACTTTTCAGATCGAGTTAACGACCCTGTCCCAATGGGCAAAAAAGTTCCTATGTTAACACCTATGGATTTTGAGTGAAAAATGGCCCGGAAGCGAAAGTGAAAAAAATTTGTATTTTAACCATTTATATGTGTAAGACTCTTAAACTTGAGCGTTTCCTTACAGATTCGTCGAAAACCTTCGAAAGAAACAAAGGTTTTTCACATAGTCATTCGGGTGCCTCCACGAGGGTCTTTTCGTAAGGGTTGAGGTTGTGAAGTCTTTTCGACACGAGTAAATGTATTTTTCTTCCATATTTTAAGCTTAGGACAATGTTTAGTGGATATGGTATGATACTAAAATGAGAAAACAACTTTTCAGATCGAGTTAACGACCCTGTCCCAATGGGCAAAAAAGTTCCTATGTTAACACCTATGGATTTTGAGTGAAAAATGGCCCGAAAGCGAAAGTGAAAAAAATTCGTATTTTAACCATGTATATGTGTAAGACTCTTAAACTTGAGAGTTTCCTTACAGATTCGTCGAAAAAAATCGAAAGAAACAAAGGTTTTTCACATAGTCATTCGGGTGCCTCAACGAGGGTCTTTTCGTAAGGGTTGAGGTTGTGAAGTCTTTTCGACACGAATAAATGTATTTTTTCTTCCATATTTTAAGCTTAGGACAATCTTTAGTGGATATGGTATGATACTAAAACGAGAAAACAACTTTTCAGATCGAGTTAACGACCCTGTCTCAATGGGCAAAAAAGTTCCTATGTTAACACCTATGGATTTTGAGTGAAAAATGGCCCGGAAGCGAAAGTGAAAAAAATTTGTATTTTAACCATTTATATGTGTAAGACTCTTAAACTTGAGCGTTTCCTTACAGATTCGTCGAAAAACATCGAAAGAAACAAAGGTTTTTCACATAGTCATTCGGGTGCCTCCACGAGGGTCTTTTCGTAAGGGTTGAGGTTGTGAAGTCTTTTCGACACGAGTAAATGTATTTTTTCTTCCATATTTTAAGCTTAGGACCATCTTTAGTGGATATGGTATGATACCAAAACGAGAAAACCACTTTTCAGATCGAGTTAACGACCCTGTCCCAATGGGCAAAAAAGTTCCTATGTTAACACCTATGGATTTTGAGTGAAAAATTGCCCGGAAGCGAAAGTGAAAAAAATTCGTATTTTAACCATTTATATGTGTAAGACTCTTAAACTTGAGAGTTTCCTTACAGATTCGTCGAAAAACAACGAAAGAAACAAAGGTTTTTCACATAGTCATTCGGGTGCCTCCACGAGGGTCTTTTCGTAAGGGTTGAGGTTGTGAAGTCTTTTCGACACGAGTAAATGTATTTTTTCTTCCATATTTTAAGCTTAGGACAATGTTTAGTGGATATGGTATGATACTAAAACGAGAAAACAACTTTTCAGATCGAGTTAACGACCCTGTCCCAATGGGCAAAAAAGTTCCTATGTTAACACCTATGGATTTTGAGTGAAAAATGGCCCGGAAGCGAAAGTGAAAAAAATTTGTATTTTAACCATTTATATGTGTAAGACTCTTAAACTTGAGCGTTTCCTTACAGATTCGTCGAAAAACATCGAAAGAAACAAAGGTTTTTCACATAGTCATTCGGGTGCCTCCACGAGGGTCTTTTCGTAAGGGTTGAGGTTGTGAAGTCTTTTCGACACGAGTAAATGTATTTTTCTTCCATATTTTAAGCTTAGGACAATGTTTAGTGGATATGGTATGATACTAAAATGAGAAAACAACTTTTCAGATCGAGTTAACGACCCTGTCCCAATGGGCAAAAAAGTTCCTATGTTAACACCTATGGATTTTGAGTGAAAAATGGCCCGAAAGCGAAAGTGAAAAAAATTCGTATTTTAACCATGTATATGTGTAAGACTCTTAAACTTGAGAGTTTCCTTACAGATTCGTCGAAAAAAATCGAAAGAAACAAAGGTTTTTCACATAGTCATTCGGGTGCCTCAACGAGGGTCTTTTCGTAAGGGTTGAGGTTGTGAAGTCTTTTCGACACGAATAAATGTATTTTTTCTTCCATATTTTAAGCTTAGGACAATCTTTAGTGGATATGGTATGATACTAAAACGAGAAAACAACTTTTCAGATCGAGTTAACGACCCTGTCCCAATGGGCAAAAAAGTTCCTATGTTAACACCTATGGATTTTGAGTGAAAAATGGCCCGGAAGCGAGAGTGAAAAAAATTCGTATTTTAACCATTTATATGTGTAAGACTCTTAAACTTTGAGCGTTTCCTTACAGATCATCGAAAACCTTCGAAAGAAACAAAGGTTTTTCACATAGTCATTCGGGTGCCTCCACGAGGGTCTTTTCGTAAGGGTTGAGGTTGTGAAGTCTTTTCGACACGAGTAAATGTATTTTTCTTCCATATTTTAAGCTTAGGACAATGTTTAGTGGATATGGTATGATACTAAAATGAGAAAACAACTTTTCAGATCGAGTTAACGACCCTGTCCCAATGGGCAAAAAAGTTCCTATGTTAACACCTATGGATTTTGAGTGAAAAATGGCCCGGAAGCGAAAGTGAAAAAAATTTGTATTTTAACCATTTATATGTGTAAGACTCTTAAACTTGAGCGTTTCCTTACAGATTCGTCGAAAAACATCGAAAGAAACAAAGGTTTTTCACATAGTCATTCGGGTGCCTCCACGAGGGTCTTTTCGTAAGGGTTGAGGTTGTGAAGTCTTTTCGACACGAGTAAATGTATTTTTTCTTCCATATTTTAAGCTTAGGACCATCTTTAGTGGATATGGTATGATACCAAAACGAGAAAACCACTTTTCAGATCGAGTTAACGACCCTGTCCCAATGGGCAAAAAAGTTCCTATGTTAACACCTATGGATTTTGAGTGAAAAATTGCCCGGAAGCGAAAGTGAAAAAAATTCGTATTTTAACCATTTATATGTGTAAGACTCTTAAACTTGAGAGTTTCCTTACAGATTCGTCGAAAAACAACGAAAGAAACAAAGGTTTTTCACATAGTCATTCGGGTGCCTCCACGAGGGTCTTTTCGTAAGGGTTGAGGTTGTGAAGTCTTTTCGACACGAGTAAATGTATTTTTTCTTCCATATTTTAAGCTTAGGACAATGTTTAGTGGATATGGTATGATACTAAAACGAGAAAACAACTTTTCAGATCGAGTTAACGACCCTGTCCCAATGGGCAAAAAAGTTCCTATGTTAACACCTATGGATTTTGAGTGAAAAATGGCCCGGAAGCGAAAGTGAAAAAAATTTGTATTTTAACCATTTATATGTGTAAGACTCTTAAACTTGAGCGTTTCCTTACAGATTCGTCGAAAAACATCGAAAGAAACAAAGGTTTTTCACATAGTCATTCGGGTGCCTCCACGAGGGTCTTTTCGTAAGGGTTGAGGTTGTGAAGTCTTTTCGACACGAGTAAATGTATTTTTCTTCCATATTTTAAGCTTAGGACAATGTTTAGTGGATATGGTATGATACTAAAATGAGAAAACAACTTTTCAGATCGAGTTAACGACCCTGTCCCAATGGGCAAAAAAGTTCCTATGTTAACACCTATGGATTTTGAGTGAAAAATGGCCCGAAAGCGAAAGTGAAAAAAATTCGTATTTTAACCATGTATATGTGTAAGACTCTTAAACTTGAGAGTTTCCTTACAGATTCGTCGAAAAAAATCGAAAGAAACAAAGGTTTTTCACATAGTCATTCGGGTGCCTCAACGAGGGTCTTTTCGTAAGGGTTGAGGTTGTGAAGTCTTTTCGACACGAATAAATGTATTTTTTCTTCCATATTTTAAGCTTAGGACAATCTTTAGTGGATATGGTATGATACTAAAACGAGAAAACAACTTTTCAGATCGAGTTAACGACCCTGTCCCAATGGGCAAAAAAGTTCCTATGTTAACACCTATGGATTTTGAGTGAAAAATGGCCCGGAAGCGAGAGTGAAAAAAATTCGTATTTTAACCATTTATATGTGTAAGACTCTTAAACTTTGAGCGTTTCCTTACAGATCATCGAAAACCTTCGAAAGAAACAAAGGTTTTTCACATAGTCATTCGGGTGCCTCCACGAGGGTCTTTTCGTAAGGGTTGAGGTTGTGAAGTCTTTTCGACACGAGTAAATGTATTTTTCTTCCATATTTTAAGCTTAGGACAATGTTTAGTGGATATGGTATGATACTAAAATGAGAAAACAACTTTTCAGATCGAGTTAACGACCCTGTCCCAATGGGCAAAAAAGTTCCTATGTTAACACCTATGGATTTTGAGTGAAAAATGGCCCGAAAGCGAAAGTGAAAAAAATTCGTATTTTAACCATGTATATGTGTAAGACTCTTAAACTTGAGAGTTTCCTTACAGATTCGTCGAAAAAAATCGAAAGAAACAAAGGTTTTTCACATAGTCATTCGGGTGCCTCAACGAGGGTCTTTTCGTAAGGGTTGAGGTTGTGAAGTCTTTTCGACACGAATAAATGTATTTTTTCTTCCATATTTTAAGCTTAGGACAATCTTTAGTGGATATGGTATGATACTAAAACGAGAAAACAACTTTTCAGATCGAGTTAACGACCCTGTCTCAATGGGCAAAAAAGTTCCTATGTTAACACCTATGGATTTTGAGTGAAAAATGGCCCGGAAGCGAAAGTGAAAAAAATTTGTATTTTAACCATTTATATGTGTAAGACTCTTAAACTTGAGCGTTTCCTTACAGATTCGTCGAAAAACATCGAAAGAAACAAAGGTTTTTCACATAGTCATTCGGGTGCCTCCACGAGGGTCTTTTCGTAAGGGTTGAGGTTGTGAAGTCTTTTCGACACGAGTAAATGTATTTTTTCTTCCATATTTTAAGCTTAGGACCATCTTTAGTGGATATGGTATGATACCAAAACGAGAAAACCACTTTTCAGATCGAGTTAACGACCCTGTCCCAATGGGCAAAAAAGTTCCTATGTTAACACCTATGGATTTTGAGTTAAAAATTGCCCGGAAGCGAAAGTGAAAAAAATTCGTATTTTAACCATTTATATGTGTAAGACTCTTAAACTTGAGAGTTTCCTTACAGATTCGTCGAAAAACAACGAAAGAAACAAAGGTTTTTCACATAGTCATTCGGGTGCCTCCACGAGGGTCTTTTCGTAAGGGTTGAGGTTGTGAAGTCTTTTCGACACGAGTAAATGTATTTTTTCTTCCATATTTTAAGCTTAGGACAATCTTTAGTGGATATGGTATGATACTAAAACGAGAAAACAACTTTTCAGATCGAGTGAGCGACCCTGTCCCAATGGGCAAAAAAGTTCCTATGTTAACACCTATGGATTTTGAGTGAAAAATGGCCCGGAAGCGAAAGTCAAAAAAATTCGTATTTTAACCATTTATATGTGTAAGACTCTTAAACTTGAGCGTTTCCTTACAGATTCGTCGAAAACCTTCGAAAGAAACAAAGGTTTTTCACATAGTCATTCGGGTGCCTCCACGAGGGTCTTTTCGAAAGGGTTGAGGTTGTGAAGTCTTTTCGACACGAGTAAATGTATTTTTTCTTCCATATTTTAAGCTTAGGACAATCTTTAGTGGATATGGTATGATACTAAAACGAGAAAATAACTTTTCAGATCGAGTTAACGACCCTGTCCCAATGGGCAAAAAAGTTCCTATGTTAACACCTATGGATTTTGAGTGAAAAATGGCCCGGAAGCGAAAGTGAAAAAAATTTGTATTTTAACCATTTATATGTTTAAGACTCTTAAACTTGAGCGTTTCCTTACAGATTCGTCGAAAAACATCGAAAGAAACAAAGGTTTTTCACATAGTCATTCGGGTGCCTCCACGAGGGACTTTTCGTAAGGGTTGAGGTTGTGAAGTCTTTTCGACACGAGTAAATGTATTTTTTCTTCCATATTTTAAGCTTAGGACAATCTTTAGTGGATATGGTATGATACTAAAACGAGAAAACAACTTTTCAGATCGAGTGAGCGACCCTGTCCCAATGGGCAAAAAAGTTCCTATGTTAACACCTATGGATTTTGAGTGCAAAATGGCCCAGAAGAGAAAGTGAAAAAAATTAGTATTTTAACCATTTATATGTGTAAGACTCTTAAACTTGAACGTTTCCTTAAATATTCGTCGAAAAACATCGAAATAAACAAAGGTTTTTCACATAGTGATTCGGGTGCCTCCACGAGGGTCTTTTCGTAAGGGTTGAGGTTGTGAAGTCTTTTCGACACGAGTAAATGTATTTTTTCTTCCATATTTTAAGCTTAGGACAATCTTTAGTGGATATGGTATGATACTAAAACGAGAAAACAACTTTTCAGATCGAGTTAACGACCCTGTCCCAATGGGCAAAAAAGTTCCTATGTTAACACCTATGGATTTTGAGTGAAAAATGGCCCGGAAGCGAAAGTGAAAAAAATTCGTATTTTAACCATTTATATGTGTAAGACTCTTAAACTTGAGAGTTTCCTTACAGATTCGTCGAAAAACATCGAAAGAAACAAAGGTTTTTCACATAGTCATTCGGGTGCCTCCACGAGGGTCTTTTCGTAAGGGTTGAGGTTGTGAAGTCTTTTCGACACGAGTAAATGTATTTTTTCTTCCATATTTTAAGCTTAAGACAATGTTTAGTGGATATGCATTGATACTAAAACGAGAAAACAACTTTTCAGATCGAGTTAACGACCCTGTCCCAATGGGCAAAAAAGTTCCTATGTTAACACCTATGGATTTTGAGTGAAAAATGGCCCGGAAGCGAAAGTCAAAAAAATTCGTATTTTAACCATTTATATGTGTAAGACTCTTAAACTTGAGCGTTTCCTTACAGATTCGTCGAAAACCTTCGAAAGAAACAAAGGTTTTTCACATAGTCATTCGGGTGCCTCCACGAGGGTCTTTTCGAAAGGGTTGAGGTTGTGAAGTCTTTTCGACACGAGTAAATGTATTTTTTCTTCCATATTTTAAGCTTAGGACAATCTTTAGTGGATATGGTATGATACTAAAACGAGAAAACAACTTTTCAGATCGAGTTAACGACCCTGTCCCAATGGGCAAAAAAGTAACTATGTTAACACCTATGGATTTTGAGTGAAAAATGGCCCGGAAGCGAAAGTGAAAAAAATTTGTATTTTAACCATTTATATGTTTAAGACTCTTAAACTTGAGCGTTTCCTTACAGATTCGTCGAAAAACATCGAAAGAAACAAAGGTTTTTCACATAGTCATTCGGGTGCCTCCACGAGGGTCTTTTCGTAAGGGTTGAGGTTGTGAAGTCTTTTCGACACGAGTAAATGTATTTTTTCTTTCATATTTTAAGCTTAGGACAATCTTTAGTGGATATGGTATGATACTAAAACGAGAAAACAACTTTTCAGATCGAGTTAACGACCCTGTCCCAATGGGCAAAAAAGTTCCTATGTTAACACCTATGGATTTTGAGTGAAAAATGGCCCGAAAGCGAAAGTGAAAAAAATTAGTATTTTAACCATGTATATTTGTAAGACTCTTAAACTTGAGAGTTTCCTTACAGATTCGTCGAAAAAAATCGAAAGAAACAAAGGTTTTTCACATAGTCATTCGGGTGCCTCCACGAGGGTCTTTTCGTAAGGGTTGAGGTTGTGAAGTCTTTTCGACACGAGTAAATGTATTTTTTCTTCCATATTTTAAGCTTAGGACAATGTTTAGTGGATATGGTATGATACTAAAACGAGAAAACAACTTTTCAGATCGAGTTAACGACCCTGTCCCAATGGGCAAAAAAGTTCCTATGTTAAAACCTATGGATTTTGAGTGAAAAATGGCCCGGAAGCGAAAGTGAAAAAAATTCGTATTTTAACCATTTATATGTGTAAGACTCTTAAACTTGAGCGTTTCCTTACAGATTCGTCGAAAACCTTCGAAAGAAACAAAGGTTTTTCACATAGTCATTCGGGTGCCTCCACGAGGGACTTTTCGTAAGGGTTGAGGTTGTGAAGTCTTTTCGACACGAGTAAATGTATTTTTTCTTCCATATTTTAAGCTTAGGACAATCTTTAGTGGATATGGTATGATACTAAAACGAGAAAACAACTTTTCAGATCGAGTTAACGACCCTGTCCCAATGGGCAAAAAAGTTCCTATGTTAACACCTATGGATTTTGAGTGAAAAATGGCCCGGAAGCGAAAGTGAAAAAAATTCGTATTTTAACCATTTATATGTGTAAGACTCTTAAACTTGAGCGTTTCCTTACAGATTCGTCGAAAACCTTCGAAAGAAACAAAGGTTTTTCACATAGTCATTCGGGTGCCTCCACGAGGGACTTTTCGTAAGGGTTGAGGTTGTGAAGTCTTTTCGACACGAGTAAATGTATTTTTTCTTCCATATTTTCAGCTTAGGACAATCTTTAGTGGATATGGTATGATACTAAAACGAGAAAACAACTTTTCAGATCGAGTTAACGACCCTGTCCCAATGGGCAAAAAAGTTCCTATGTTAACACCTATGGATTTTGAGTGAAAAATTGCCCGGAAGCGAAAGTGAAAAAAATTCGTATTTTAACCATTTATATGTGTAAGACTCTTAAACTTTGAGCGTTTCCTTACAGATCATCGAAAACCTTCGAAAGAAACAAAGGTTTTTCACATAGTCATTCGGGTGCCTCCACGAGGGACTTTTCGTAAGGGTTGAGGTTGTGAAGTCTTTTCGACACGAGTAAATGTATTTTTTCTTCCATATTTTAAGCTTAGGACAATCTTTAGTGGATATGGTATGATACTAAAACGAGAAAACAACTTTTCAGATCGAGTGAGCGACCCTGTCCCAATGGGCAAAAAAGTTCCTATGTTAACACCTATGGATTTTGAGTGCAAAATGGCCCGGAAGAGAAAGTGAAAAAAATTAGTATTTTAACCATTTATATGTGTAAGACTCTTAAACTTGAACGTTTCCTTAAATATTCGTCGAAAAACATCGAAATAAACAAAGGTTTTTCACATAGTGATTCGGGTGCCTCCACGAGGGTCTTTTCGTAAGGGTTGAGGTTGTGAAGTCTTTTCGACACGAGTAAATGTATTTTTTCTTCCATATTTTAAGCTTAGGACAATCTTTAGTGGATATGGTATGATACTAAAACGAGAAAACAACTTTTCAGATCGAGTTAACGACCCTGTCCCAATGGGCAAAAAAGTTCCTATGTTAACACCTATGGATTTTGAGTGAAAAATGGCCCGGAAGCGAAAGTGAAAAAAATTCGTATTTTAACCATTTATATGTGTAAGACTCTTAAACTTGAGCGTTTCCTTACAGATTCGTCGAAAACCTTCGAAAGAAACAAAGGTTTTTCACATAGTCATTCGGGTGCCTCCACGAGGGACTTTTCGTAAGGGTTGAGGTTGTGAAGTCTTTTCGACACGAGTAAATGTATTTTTTCTTCCATATTTTCAGCTTAGGACAATCTTTAGTGGATATGGTATGATACTAAAACGAGAAAACAACTTTTCAGATCGAGTTAACGACCCTGTCCCAATGGGCAAAAAAGTTCCTATGTTAACACCTATGGATTTTGAGTGAAAAATTGCCCGGAAGCGAAAGTGAAAAAAATTCGTATTTTAACCATTTATATGTGTAAGACTCTTAAACTTTGAGCGTTTCCTTACAGATCATCGAAAACCTTCGAAAGAAACAAAGGTTTTTCACATAGTCATTCGGGTGCCTCCACGAGGGACTTTTCGTAAGGGTTGAGGTTGTGAAGTCTTTTCGACACGAGTAAATGTATTTTTTCTTCCATATTTTAAGCTTAGGACAATCTTTAGTGGATATGGTATGATACTAAAACGAGAAAACAACTTTTCAGATCGAGTGAGCGACCCTGTCCCAATGGGCAAAAAAGTTCCTATGTTAACACCTATGGATTTTGAGTGCAAAATGGCCCGGAAGAGAAAGTGAAAAAAATTAGTATTTTAACCATTTATATGTGTAAGACTCTTAAACTTGAACGTTTCCTTAAATATTCGTCGAAAAACATCGAAATAAACAAAGGTTTTTCACATAGTGATTCGGGTGCCTCCACGAGGGTCTTTTCGTAAGGGTTGAGGTTGTGAAGTCTTTTCGACACGAGTAAATGTATTTTTTCTTCCATATTTTAAGCTTAGGACAATCTTTAGTGGATATGGTATGATACTAAAACGAGAAAACAACTTTTCAGATCGAGTTAACGACCCTGTCTCAATGGGCAAAAAAGTTCCTATGTTAACACCTATGGATTTTGAGTGAAAAATGGCCCGGAAGCGAAAGTGAAAAAAATTTGTATTTTAACCATTTATATGTGTAAGACTCTTAAACTTGAGCGTTTCCTTACAGATTCGTCGAAAAACATCGAAAGAAACAAAGGTTTTTCACATAGTCATTCGGGTGCCTCCACGAGGGTCTTTTCGTAAGGGTTGAGGTTGTGAAGTCTTTTCGACACGAGTAAATGTATTTTTTCTTTCATATTTTAAGCTTAGGACCATCTTTAGTGGATATGGTATGATACTAAAACGAGAAAACAACTTTTCAGATCGAGTTAACGACCCTGTCCCAATGGGCAAAAAAGTTCCTATGTTAACACCTATGGATTTTGAGTGAAAAATTGCCCGGAAGCGAAAGTGAAAAAAATTCGTATTTTAACCATTTATATGTGTAAGACTCTTAAACTTTGAGCGTTTCCTTACAGATCATCGAAAACCTTCGAAAGAAACAAAGGTTTTTCACATAGTCATTCGGGTGCCTCCACGAGGGACTTTTCGTAAGGGTTGAGGTTGTGAAGTCTTTTCGACACGAGTAAATGTATTTTTTCTTCCATATTTTAAGCTTAGGACAATCTTTAGTGGATATGGTATGATACTAAAACGAGAAAACAACTTTTCAGATCGAGTGAGCGACCCTGTCCCAATGGGCAAAAAAGTTCCTATGTTAACACCTATGGATTTTGAGTGCAAAATGGCCCGGAAGAGAAAGTGAAAAAAATTAGTATTTTAACCATTTATATGTGTAAGACTCTTAAACTTGAACGTTTCCTTAAATATTCGTCG
The DNA here is from genome assembly GCF_057944985.1 of Cucurbita pepo subsp. pepo. NCBI lineage: Eukaryota > Viridiplantae > Streptophyta > Magnoliopsida > Cucurbitales > Cucurbitaceae > Cucurbita > Cucurbita pepo. The sequence goes on along the minus strand of NC_141811.1, from coordinate 1,525,936 downwards.
AAAAACATCGAAATAAACAAAGGTTTTTCACATAGTGATTCGGGTGCCTCCACGAGGGTCTTTTCGTAAGGGTTGAGGTTGTGAAGTCTTTTCGACACGAGTAAATGTATTTTTTCTTCCATATTTTAAGCTTAGGACAATCTTTAGTGGATATGGTATGATACTAAAACGAGAAAACAACTTTTCAGATCGAGTTAACGACCCTGTCTCAATGGGCAAAAAAGTTCCTATGTTAACACCTATGGATTTTGAGTGAAAAATGGCCCGGAAGCGAAAGTGAAAAAAATTTGTATTTTAACCATTTATATGTGTAAGACTCTTAAACTTGAGCGTTTCCTTACAGATTCGTCGAAAAACATCGAAAGAAACAAAGGTTTTTCACATAGTCATTCGGGTGCCTCCACGAGGGTCTTTTCGTAAGGGTTGAGGTTGTGAAGTCTTTTCGACACGAGTAAATGTATTTTTTCTTTCATATTTTAAGCTTAGGACCATCTTTAGTGGATATGGTATGATACTAAAACGAGAAAACAACTTTTCAGATCGAGTTAACGACCCTGTCCCAATGGGCAAAAAAGTTCCTATGTTAACACCTATGGATTTTGAGTGAAAAATGGCCCGGAAGCGAAAGTGAAAAAAATTCGTATTTTAACCATTTATATGTGTAAGACTCTTAAACTTGAGAGTTTCCTTACAGATTCGTCGAAAAACATCGAAAGAAACAAAGGTTTTTCACATAGTCATTCGGGTGCCTCCACGAGGGTCTTTTCGTAAGGGTTGAGGTTGTGAAGTCTTTTCGACACGAGTAAATGTATTTTTTCTTCCATATTTTAAGCTTAGGACAATCTTTAGTGGATATGGTATGATACTAAAACGAGAAAACAACTTTTCAGATCGAGTGAGCGACCCTGTCCCAATGGGCAAAAAAGTTCCTATGTTAACACCTATGGATTTTGAGTGCAAAATGGCCCGGAAGAGAAAGTGAAAAAAATTAGTATTTTAACCATTTATATGTGTAAGACTCTTAAACTTGAACGTTTCCTTAAATATTCGTCGAAAAACATCGAAATAAACAAAGGTTTTTCACATAGTGATTCGGGTGCCTCCACGAGGGTCTTTTCGTAAGGGTTGAGGTTGTGAAGTCTTTTCGACACGAGTAAATGTATTTTTTCTTCCATATTTTAAGCTTAGGACAATCTTTAGTGGATATGGTATGATACTAAAACGAGAAAACAACTTTTCAGATCGAGTTAACGACCCTGTCCCAATGGGCAAAAAAGTTCCTATGTTAACACCTATGGATTTTGAGTGAAAAATGGCCCGGAAGCGAAAGTGAAAAAAATTCGTATTTTAACCATTTATATGTGTAAGACTCTTAAACTTGAGCGTTTCCTTACAGATTCGTCGAAAACCTTCGAAAGAAACAAAGGTTTTTCACATAGTCATTCGGGTGCCTCCACGAGGGTCTTTTCGTAAGGGTTGAGGTTGTGAAGTCTTTTCGACACGAGTAAATGTATTTTTTCTTTCATATTTTAAGCTTAGGACCATCTTTAGTGGATATGGTATGATACTAAAACGAGAAAACAACTTTTCAGATCGAGTTAACGACCCTGTCCCAATGGGCAAAAAAGTTCCTATGTTAACACCTATGGATTTTGAGTGAAAAATTGCCCGGAAGCGAAAGTGAAAAAAATTCGTATTTTAACCATTTATATGTGTAAGACTCTTAAACTTTGAGCGTTTCCTTACAGATCATCGAAAACCTTCGAAAGAAACAAAGGTTTTTCACATAGTCATTCGGGTGCCTCCACGAGGGACTTTTCGTAAGGGTTGAGGTTGTGAAGTCTTTTCGACACGAGTAAATGTATTTTTTCTTCCATATTTTAAGCTTAGGACAATCTTTAGTGGATATGGTATGATACTAAAACGAGAAAACAACTTTTCAGATCGAGTGAGCGACCCTGTCCCAATGGGCAAAAAAGTTCCTATGTTAACACCTATGGATTTTGAGTGCAAAATGGCCCAGAAGAGAAAGTGAAAAAAATTAGTATTTTAACCATTTATATGTGTAAGACTCTTAAACTTGAACGTTTCCTTAAATATTCGTCGAAAAACATCGAAATAAACAAAGGTTTTTCACATAGTGATTCGGGTGCCTCCACGAGGGTCTTTTCGTAAGGGTTGAGGTTGTGAAGTCTTTTCGACACGAGTAAATGTATTTTTTCTTCCATATTTTAAGCTTAGGACAATCTTTAGTGGATATGGTATGATACTAAAACGAGAAAACAACTTTTCAGATCGAGTTAACGACCCTGTCCCAATGGGCAAAAAAGTTCCTATGTTAACACCTATGGATTTTGAGTGAAAAATGGCCCGGAAGCGAAAGTGAAAAAAATTCGTATTTTAACCATTTATATGTGTAAGACTCTTAAACTTGAGAGTTTCCTTACAGATTCGTCGAAAAACATCGAAAGAAACAAAGGTTTTTCACATAGTCATTCGGGTGCCTCCACGAGGGTCTTTTCGTAAGGGTTGAGGTTGTGAAGTCTTTTCGACACGAGTAAATGTATTTTTTCTTCCATATTTTAAGCTTAAGACAATGTTTAGTGGATATGCATTGATACTAAAACGAGAAAACAACTTTTCAGATCGAGTTAACGACCCTGTCCCAATGGGCAAAAAAGTTCCTATGTTAACACCTATGGATTTTGAGTGAAAAATGGCCCGGAAGCGAAAGTCAAAAAAATTCGTATTTTAACCATTTATATGTGTAAGACTCTTAAACTTGAGCGTTTCCTTACAGATTCGTCGAAAACCTTCGAAAGAAACAAAGGTTTTTCACATAGTCATTCGGGTGCCTCCACGAGGGTCTTTTCGAAAGGGTTGAGGTTGTGAAGTCTTTTCGACACGAGTAAATGTATTTTTTCTTCCATATTTTAAGCTTAGGACAATCTTTAGTGGATATGGTATGATACTAAAACGAGAAAACAACTTTTCAGATCGAGTTAACGACCCTGTCCCAATGGGCAAAAAAGTAACTATGTTAACACCTATGGATTTTGAGTGAAAAATGGCCCGGAAGCGAAAGTGAAAAAAATTTGTATTTTAACCATTTATATGTTTAAGACTCTTAAACTTGAGCGTTTCCTTACAGATTCGTCGAAAAACATCGAAAGAAACAAAGGTTTTTCACATAGTCATTCGGGTGCCTCCACGAGGGTCTTTTCGTAAGGGTTGAGGTTGTGAAGTCTTTTCGACACGAGTAAATGTATTTTTTCTTCCATATTTTAAGCTTAGGACAATGTTTAGTGGATATGGTATGATACTAAAACGAGAAAACAACTTTTCAGATCGAGTTAACGACCCTGTCCCAATGGGCAAAAAAGTTCCTATGTTAAAACCTATGGATTTTGAGTGAAAAATGGCCCGGAAGCGAAAGTGAAAAAAATTCGTATTTTAACCATTTATATGTGTAAGACTCTTAAACTTGAGCGTTTCCTTACAGATTCGTCGAAAACCTTCGAAAGAAACAAAGGTTTTTCACATAGTCATTCGGGTGCCTCCACGAGGGACTTTTCGTAAGGGTTGAGGTTGTGAAGTCTTTTCGACACGAGTAAATGTATTTTTTCTTCCATATTTTAAGCTTAGGACAATCTTTAGTGGATATGGTATGATACTAAAACGAGAAAACAACTTTTCAGATCGAGTTAACGACCCTGTCCCAATGGGCAAAAAAGTTCCTATGTTAACACCTATGGATTTTGAGTGAAAAATGGCCCGGAAGCGAAAGTGAAAAAAATTCGTATTTTAACCATTTATATGTGTAAGACTCTTAAACTTGAGCGTTTCCTTACAGATTCGTCGAAAACCTTCGAAAGAAACAAAGGTTTTTCACATAGTCATTCGGGTGCCTCCACGAGGGACTTTTCGTAAGGGTTGAGGTTGTGAAGTCTTTTCGACACGAGTAAATGTATTTTTTCTTCCATATTTTAAGCTTAGGACAATCTTTAGTGGATATGGTATGATACTAAAACGAGAAAACAACTTTTCAGATCGAGTTAACGACCCTGTCCCAATGGGCAAAAAAGTTCCTATGTTAACACCTATGGATTTTGAGTGAAAAATGGCCCGGAAGCGAAAGTGAAAAAAATTCGTATTTTAACCATTTATATGTGTAAGACTCTTAAACTTGAGCGTTTCCTTACAGATTCGTCGAAAACCTTCGAAAGAAACAAAGGTTTTTCACATAGTCATTCGGGTGCCTCCACGAGGGACTTTTCGTAAGGGTTGAGGTTGTGAAGTCTTTTCGACACGAGTAAATGTATTTTTTCTTCCATATTTTCAGCTTAGGACAATCTTTAGTGGATATGGTATGATACTAAAACGAGAAAACAACTTTTCAGATCGAGTTAACGACCCTGTCCCAATGGGCAAAAAAGTTCCTATGTTAACACCTATGGATTTTGAGTGAAAAATTGCCCGGAAGCGAAAGTGAAAAAAATTCGTATTTTAACCATTTATATGTGTAAGACTCTTAAACTTTGAGCGTTTCCTTACAGATCATCGAAAACCTTCGAAAGAAACAAAGGTTTTTCACATAGTCATTCGGGTGCCTCCACGAGGGACTTTTCGTAAGGGTTGAGGTTGTGAAGTCTTTTCGACACGAGTAAATGTATTTTTTCTTCCATATTTTAAGCTTAGGACAATCTTTAGTGGATATGGTATGATACTAAAACGAGAAAACAACTTTTCAGATCGAGTGAGCGACCCTGTCCCAATGGGCAAAAAAGTTCCTATGTTAACACCTATGGATTTTGAGTGCAAAATGGCCCGGAAGAGAAAGTGAAAAAAATTAGTATTTTAACCATTTATATGTGTAAGACTCTTAAACTTGAACGTTTCCTTAAATATTCGTCGAAAAACATCGAAATAAACAAAGGTTTTTCACATAGTGATTCGGGTGCCTCCACGAGGGTCTTTTCGTAAGGGTTGAGGTTGTGAAGTCTTTTCGACACGAGTAAATGTATTTTTTCTTCCATATTTTAAGCTTAGGACAATCTTTAGTGGATATGGTATGATACTAAAACGAGAAAACAACTTTTCAGATCGAGTTAACGACCCTGTCTCAATGGGCAAAAAAGTTCCTATGTTAACACCTATGGATTTTGAGTGAAAAATGGCCCGGAAGCGAAAGTGAAAAAAATTTGTATTTTAACCATTTATATGTGTAAGACTCTTAAACTTGAGCGTTTCCTTACAGATTCGTCGAAAAACATCGAAAGAAACAAAGGTTTTTCACATAGTCATTCGGGTGCCTCCACGAGGGTCTTTTCGTAAGGGTTGAGGTTGTGAAGTCTTTTCGACACGAGTAAATGTATTTTTTCTTTCATATTTTAAGCTTAGGACCATCTTTAGTGGATATGGTATGATACTAAAACGAGAAAACAACTTTTCAGATCGAGTTAACGACCCTGTCCCAATGGGCAAAAAAGTTCCTATGTTAACACCTATGGATTTTGAGTGAAAAATTGCCCGGAAGCGAAAGTGAAAAAAATTCGTATTTTAACCATTTATATGTGTAAGACTCTTAAACTTTGAGCGTTTCCTTACAGATCATCGAAAACCTTCGAAAGAAACAAAGGTTTTTCACATAGTCATTCGGGTGCCTCCACGAGGGACTTTTCGTAAGGGTTGAGGTTGTGAAGTCTTTTCGACACGAGTAAATGTATTTTTTCTTCCATATTTTAAGCTTAGGACAATCTTTAGTGGATATGGTATGATACTAAAACGAGAAAACAACTTTTCAGATCGAGTGAGCGACCCTGTCCCAATGGGCAAAAAAGTTCCTATGTTAACACCTATGGATTTTGAGTGCAAAATGGCCCGGAAGAGAAAGTGAAAAAAATTAGTATTTTAACCATTTATATGTGTAAGACTCTTAAACTTGAACGTTTCCTTAAATATTCGTCGAAAAACATCGAAATAAACAAAGGTTTTTCACATAGTGATTCGGGTGCCTCCACGAGGGTCTTTTCGTAAGGGTTGAGGTTGTGAAGTCTTTTCGACACGAGTAAATGTATTTTTTCTTCCATATTTTAAGCTTAGGACAATCTTTAGTGGATATGGTATGATACTAAAACGAGAAAACAACTTTTCAGATCGAGTTAACGACCCTGTCTCAATGGGCAAAAAAGTTCCTATGTTAACACCTATGGATTTTGAGTGAAAAATGGCCCGGAAGCGAAAGTGAAAAAAATTTGTATTTTAACCATTTATATGTGTAAGACTCTTAAACTTGAGCGTTTCCTTACAGATTCGTCGAAAAACATCGAAAGAAACAAAGGTTTTTCACATAGTCATTCGGGTGCCTCCACGAGGGTCTTTTCGTAAGGGTTGAGGTTGTGAAGTCTTTTCGACACGAGTAAATGTATTTTTTCTTTCATATTTTAAGCTTAGGACCATCTTTAGTGGATATGGTATGATACTAAAACGAGAAAACAACTTTTCAGATCGAGTTAACGACCCTGTCCCAATGGGCAAAAAAGTTCCTATGTTAACACCTATGGATTTTGAGTGAAAAATGGCCCGGAAGCGAAAGTGAAAAAAATTCGTATTTTAACCATTTATATGTGTAAGACTCTTAAACTTGAGAGTTTCCTTACAGATTCGTCGAAAAACATCGAAAGAAACAAAGGTTTTTCACATAGTCATTCGGGTGCCTCCACGAGGGTCTTTTCGTAAGGGTTGAGGTTGTGAAGTCTTTTCGACACGAGTAAATGTATTTTTTCTTCCATATTTTAAGCTTAGGACAATCTTTAGTGGATATGGTATGATACTAAAACGAGAAAACAACTTTTCAGATCGAGTGAGCGACCCTGTCCCAATGGGCAAAAAAGTTCCTATGTTAACACCTATGGATTTTGAGTGCAAAATGGCCCGGAAGAGAAAGTGAAAAAAATTAGTATTTTAACCATTTATATGTGTAAGACTCTTAAACTTGAACGTTTCCTTAAATATTCGTCGAAAAACATCGAAATAAACAAAGGTTTTTCACATAGTGATTCGGGTGCCTCCACGAGGGTCTTTTCGTAAGGGTTGAGGTTGTGAAGTCTTTTCGACACGAGTAAATGTATTTTTTCTTCCATATTTTAAGCTTAGGACAATCTTTAGTGGATATGGTATGATACTAAAACGAGAAAACAACTTTTCAGATCGAGTTAACGACCCTGTCCCAATGGGCAAAAAAGTTCCTATGTTAACACCTATGGATTTTGAGTGAAAAATGGCCCGGAAGCGAAAGTCAAAAAAATTCGTATTTTAACCATTTATATGTGTAAGACTCTTAAACTTGAGCGTTTCCTTACAGATTCGTCGAAAACCTTCGAAAGAAACAAAGGTTTTTCACATAGTCATTCGGGTGCCTCCACGAGGGTCTTTTCGTAAGGGTTGAGGTTGTGAAGTCTTTTCGACACGAGTAAATGTATTTTTTCTTTCATATTTTAAGCTTAGGACCATCTTTAGTGGATATGGTATGATACTAAAACGAGAAAACAACTTTTCAGATCGAGTTAACGACCCTGTCCCAATGGGCAAAAAAGTTCCTATGTTAACACCTATGGATTTTGAGTGAAAAATTGCCCGGAAGCGAAAGTGAAAAAAATTCGTATTTTAACCATTTATATGTGTAAGACTCTTAAACTTTGAGCGTTTCCTTACAGATCATCGAAAACCTTCGAAAGAAACAAAGGTTTTTCACATAGTCATTCGGGTGCCTCCACGAGGGACTTTTCGTAAGGGTTGAGGTTGTGAAGTCTTTTCGACACGAGTAAATGTATTTTTTCTTCCATATTTTAAGCTTAGGACAATCTTTAGTGGATATGGTATGATACTAAAACGAGAAAACAACTTTTCAGATCGAGTGAGCGACCCTGTCCCAATGGGCAAAAAAGTTCCTATGTTAACACCTTTGGATTTTGAGTGAAAATGGCCCGGAAGCGAAATTGAAAAAAATTCGTATTTTAACCATTTATATGTGTAAGACTCTTAAACTTGAGCGTTTCCTTACAGATTCGTCGAAAAACATCGAAAGAAACAAAGGTCTTTCACATAGAAATTCGGGTGCCTCCACGAGGGTCTTTTCGTAAGGGTTGAGGTTGGGAAGTCTTTTCGACACGAGTAAATGTATTTTTTCTTCCATATTTTAACCTTAGGACAATCTTTAGTGGATATGGTATGATACTAAAACGAGAAAACAACTTTTCAGATCGAGTTAACGACCCTGTCACAATGGGCAAAAAAGTTCCTATGTTAACACCTTTGGATTTTGAGTGAAAATGGCCCGGAAGCGAAATTGAAAAAAATTCGTATTTTAACCATTTATATGTGTAAGACTCTTAAACTTGAGCGTTTCCTTACAGATTCGTCGAAAAACATCGAAAGAAACAAAGGTTTTTCAAATAGTGATTCGGATGCCTCCACGAGGGTCTTTTCGTAAGGGTTGAGGTTGTGAAGTCTTTTCGACACGAGTAAATGTGTTTTTTCTTCCATATTTTAAGCTTAGGACAATCTTTAGTGGATATGGTATGATACTAAAACGAGAAAACAACTTTTCAGATCGAGTGAGCGACCCTGTCCCAATGGGCAAAAAAGTTCCTATGTTAACACCTTTGGATTTTGAGTGAAAATGGCCCGGAAGCGAAATTGAAAAAAATTCGTATTTTAACCATTTATATGTGTAAGACTCTTAAACTTGAGCGTTTCCTTACAGATTCGTCGAAAAACATCGAAAGAAACAAAGGTCTTTCACATAGAAATTCGGGTGCCTCCACGAGGGTCTTTTCGTAAGGGTTGAGGTTGGGAAGTCTTTTCGACACGAGTAAATGTATTTTTTCTTCCATATTTTAACCTTAGGACAATCTTTAGTGGATATGGTATGATACTAAAACGAGAAAACAACTTTTCAGATCGAGTTAACGACCCTGTCACAATGGGCAAAAAAGTTCCTATGTTAACACCTTTGGATTTTGAGTGAAAATGGCCCGGAAGCGAAATTGAAAAAAATTCGTATTTTAACCATTTATATGTGTAAGACTCTTAAACTTGAGCGTTTCCTTACAGATTCGTCGAAAAACATCGAAAGAAACAAAGGTTTTTCAAATAGTGATTCGGATGCCTCCACGAGGGTCTTTTCGTAAGGGTTGAGGTTGTGAAGTCTTTTCGACACGAGTAAATGTTTTTTTTCTTCCATATTTTAAGCTTAGGACAATCTTTTGTGGATATGGTATGATACTAAAACGAGAAAACAACTTTTCAGATCGAGTTAACGACCCTGTCCCAATGGGCAAAAAAGTTCCTATGTTAACACCTATGGATTTTGATTGAAAAATGGCCCGGAAGCGAAATTGAAAAAAATTCGTATTTTAACCATTTATATGTGTAAGACTCTTAAACTTGAGCGTTTCCTTACAGATTCGTAGAAAAAAATCGAAAGAAACAAAGGTTTTTCACATAGTCATTCGGGTGCCTCCACGAGGGTCTTTTCGTAAGGGTTGAGGTTGTGAAGTCTTTTCGACACGAGTAAATGTGTTTTTTCTTCCATATTTTAAGCTTAGGACAATCTTAAGTGGATATGGTATGATACTAAAACAAGAAAACAACTTTTCAGATCGAGTTAACGACCCTGTCCCAATGGGCAAAAAAGTTCCTATGTTAACACCTATGGATTTTGAGTGAAAAATGGCCCGGAAGCGAAAGTGAAAAAAATTAGTATTTTAACCATTTATATGTGTAAGACTCTTAAACTTGAACGTTTCCTTAAATATTCGTCGAAAAACATCGAAATAAACAAAGGTTTTTCACATAGTGATTCGGGTGCCTCCACGAGGGTCTTTTCGTAAGGGTTGAGGTTGTGAAGTCTTTTCGACACGAGTAAATGTATTTTTTCTTCCATATTTTAAGCTTAGGACAATCTTTAGTGAATATGGTATGATACTAAAATGAGAAAACAACTTTTCAGATCGAGTTAACGACCCTGTCTCAATGGGCAAAAAAGTTCCTATGTTAACACCTATGGATTTTGAGTGAAAAATGGCCCGGAAGCGAAAGTGAAAAAAATTTGTATTTTAACCATTTATATGTGTAAGACTCTTAAACTTGAGCGTTTCCTTACAGATTCGTCGAAAAACATCGAAAGAAACAAAGGTTTTTCACATAGTCATTCGGGTGCCTCCACGAGGGTCTTTTCGTAAGGGTTGAGGTTGTGAAGTCTTTTCGACACGAGTAAATGTATTTTTTCTTCCATATATTAAGCTTAGGACCATCTTTAGTGGATATGGTATGATACTAAAACGAGAAAACAACTTTTCAGATCGAGTTAACGACCCTGTCCCAATGGGCAAAAAAGTTCCTATGTTAACACCTATGGATTTTGAGTGAAAAATGGCCCGGAAGCGAAAATGAATAAAATTCGTATTTTAACCATTTATATGTGTAAGACTCTTAAACTTGAGCGTTACCTTACAGATTCGTCGAAAACCTTCGAAAGAAACAAAGGTTTTTCACATAGTCATTCGTGTGCCTCCACGAGGGACTTTTCGTAAGGGTTGAGGTTGTGAAGTCTTTTCAACACGAGTAAATGTATTTTTTCTTCCATATTTTAAGCTTAGGACAATCTTTAGTGGATATGGTATGATACTAAAACGAGAAAACAACTTTTCAGATCGAGTTAACGACCCTATCCCAATGGGCAAAAAAGTTCCTATGTTAACACCTATGGATTTTGAGTGAAAAATTGCCCGGAAGCGAAAGTGAAAAAAATTCGTATTTTAACCATTTATATGTGTAAGACTCTTAAACTTTGAGCGTTTCCTTACAGATCATCGAAAACCTTCGAAAGAAACAAAGGTTTTTCACATAGTCATTCGGGTGCCTCCACGAGGGACTTTTCGTAAGGGTTGAGGTTGTGAAGTCTTTTCGACACGAGTAAATGTATTTTTTCTTCCATATTTTAAGCTTAGGACAATGTTTAGTGGATATGCATTGATACTAAAACGAGAAAACAACTTTTCAGATCGAGTTAACGACCCTGTCCCAATGGGCAAAAAAGTTCCTATGTTAACACCTATGGATTTTGAGTGAAAAATGGCCCGAAAGCGAAAGTGAAAAAAATTCGTATTTTAACCATGTATATTTGTAAGACTCTTAAACTTGAGAGTTTCCTTACAGATTCGTCGAAAAAAATCGAAAGAAACAAAGGTTTTTCACATAGTCATTCGGGTGCCTCCACGAGGGTCTTTTCGTAAGGGTTGAGGTTGTGAAGTCTTTTCGACACGAGTAAATGTATTTTTTCTTCCATATTTTAAGCTTAGGACAATCTTTAGTTGATATGGTATGATACTAAAACGAGAAAACAACTTTTCAGATCGAGTGAGCGACCCTGTCCCAATGGGCAAAAAAGTTCCTATGTTAACACCTTTGGATTTTGAGTGAAAATGGCCCGGAAGCGAAATTGAAAAAAATTCGTATTTTAACCATTTATATGTGTAAGACTCTTAAACTTGAGCGTTTCCTTACAGATTCGTCGAAAAACATCGAAAGAAACAAAGGTCTTTCACATAGAAATTCGGGTGCCTCCACGAGGGTCTTTTCGTAAGGGTTGAGGTTGGGAAGTCTTTTCGACACGAGTAAATGTATTTTTTCTTCCATATTTTAACCTTAGGACAATCTTTAGTGGATATGGTATGATACTAAAACGAGAAAACAACTTTTCAGATCGAGTTAACGACCCTGTCACAATGGGCAAAAAAGTTCCTATGTTAACACCTTTGGATTTTGAGTGAAAATGGCCCGGAAGCGAAATTGAAAAAAATTCGTATTTTAACCATTTATATGTGTAAGACTCTTAAACTTGAGCGTTTCCTTACAGATTCGTCGAAAAACATCGAAAGAAACAAAGGTTTTTCAAATAGTGATTCGGACGCCTCCACGAGGGTCTTTTCGTAAGGGTTGAGGTTGTGAAGTCTTTTCGACACGAGTAAATGTGTTTTTTCTTCCATATTTTAAGCTTAGGACAATCTTAAGTGGATATGGTATGATACTAAAACAAGAAAACAACTTTTCAGATCGAGTTAACGACCCTGTCCCAATGGGCAAAAAAGTTCCTATGTTAACACCTATGGATTTTGAGTGAAAAATGGCCCGGAAGCGAAAGTGAAAAAAATTCGTATTTTAACCATTTATATGTGTAAGACTCTTAAACTTGAGCGTTTCCTTACAGATTCGTCGAAAAACATCGAAAGAAACAAAGGTTTTTCAAATAGTGATTCGGATGCCTCCACGAGGGTCTTTTCGTAAGGGTTGAGGTTGTGAAGTCTTTTCGGCACGAGTAAATGTGTTTTTTCTTCCATATTTTAAGCTTAGGACAATCTTAAGTGGATATGGTATGATACTAAAACGAGAAAACAACTTTTCAGATCGAGTGAGCGACCCTGTCCCAATGGGCAAAAAAGTTCCTATGTTAACACCTTTGGATTTTGAGTGAAAATGGCCCGGAAGCGAAATTGAAAAAAATTCGTATTTTAACCATTTATATGTGTAAGACTCTTAAACTTGAGCGTTTCCTTACAGATTCGTCGAAAAAAATCGAAAGAAACAAAGGTTTTTCACATAGTCATTCGGGTGCCTCCACGAGGGACTTTTCATAAGGGTTGAGGTTGTGAAGTCTTTTCGACACGAGTAAATGTATTTTTTCTTCCATATTTTAAGCTTAGGACAATCTTTAGTGGATATGGTATGATACTAAAACGAGAAAACAACTTTTCAGATCGAGTTAACGACCCTGTCCCAATGGGCAAAAAAGTTCCTATGTTAACACCTATGGATTTTGAGTGAAAAATGGCCCGGAAGCGAAAGTGAAAAAAATTCGTATTTTAACCATTTATATGTGTAAGACTCTTAAACTTTGAGCGTTTCCTTACAGATCATCGAAAACCTTCGAAAGAAACAAAGGTTTTTCACATAGTCATTCGGGTGCCTCCACGAGGGACTTTTCGTAAGGGTTGAGGTTGTGAAGTCTTTTCGACACGAGTAAATGTATTTTTTCTTCCATATTTTAAGCTTAGGACAATGTTTAGTGGATATGGTATGATACTAAAACGAGAAAACAACTTTTCAGATCGAGTTAACGACCCTGTCCCAATGGGCAAAAAAGTTCCTATGTTAACACCTATGGATTTTGAGTGAAAAATGGCCCGAAAGCGAAAGTGAAAAAAATTTGTATTTTAACCATGTATATTTGTAAGACTCTTAAACTTGAGAGTTTCCTTACAGATTCGTCGAAAAAAATCGAAAGAAACAAAGGTTTTTCACATAGTCATTCGGGTGCCTCCACGAGGGTCTTTTCGTAAGGGTTGAGGTTGTGAAGTCTTTTCGACACGAGTAAATGTATTTTTTCTTCCATATTTTAAGCTTAGGACAATCTTTAGTGGATATGGTATAATACTAAAACGAGAAAACAACTTTTCAGATCGAGTTAACGACCCTGTCTCAATGGGCAAAAAAGTTCCTATGTTAACACCTATGGATTTTGAGTGAAAAACGGCCCGGAAGCGAAAGTGAAAAAAATTTGTATTTTAACCATTTATATGTGTAAGACTCTTAAACTTGAGCGTTTCCTTACAGATTCGTCGAAAAACATCGAAAGAAACAAAGGTTTTTCACATAGTCATTCGGGTGCCTCCACGAGGGTCTTTTCGTAAGGGTTGAGGTTGTGAAGTCTTTTCGACACGAGTAAATGTATTTTTTCTTCCATATTTTAAGCTTAGGACAATCTTTAGTGGATATGGTATGATACTAAAACGAGAAAACAACTTTTCAGATCGAGTTAACGACCCTGTCCCAATGGGCAAAAAAGTTCCTATGTTAACACCTATGGATTTTGAGTGAAAAATGACCCGGAAGCGAAAATGAATAAAATTCGTATTTTAACCATTTATATGTGTAAGACTCTTAAACTTGAGCGTTTCCTTACAGATTCGTCGAAAACCTTCGAAAGAAACAAAGGTTTTTCACATAGTCATTCGGGTGCCTCCACGAGGGACTTTCCGTAAGGGTTGAGGTTGTGAAGTCTTTTCGACACGAGTAAATGTATTTTTTCTTCCATATTTTAAGCTTAGGACAATCTTTAGTGGATATGGTATGATACTAAAACGAGAAAACAACTTTTCAGATCGAGTTAACGACCCTGTCCCAATGGGCAAAAAAGTTCCTATGTTAACACCTATGGATTTTGAGTGAAAAATTGCCCGGAAGCGAAAGTGAAAAAAATTCGTATTTTAACCATTTATATGTGTAAGACTCTTAAACTTTGAGCGTTTCCTTACAGATCATCGAAAACCTTCGAAAGAAACAAAGGTTTTTCACATAGTCATTCGGGTGCCTCCACGAGGGACTTTTCGTAAGGGTTGAGGTTGTGAAGTCTTTTCGACACGAGTAAATGTAGTTTTTCTTCCATATTTTAAGCTTAGGACAATGTTTAGTGGATATGCATTGATACTAAAACGAGAAAACAACTTTTCAGATCGAGTTAACGACCCTGTCCCAATGGGCAAAAAAGTTCCTATGTTAACACCTATGGATTTTGAGTGAAAAATGGCCCGAAAGCGAAAGTGAAAAAAATTCGTATTTTAACCATGTATATTTGTAAGACTCTTAAACTTGAGAGTTTCCTTACAGATTCGTCGAAAAAAATCGAAAGAAACAAAGGTTTTTCACATAGTCATTCGGGTGCCTCCACGAGGGTCTTTTCGTAAGGGTTGAGGTTGTGAAGTCTTTTCGACACGAGTAAATGTATTTTTTCTTCCATATTTTAAGCTTAGGACAATCTTTAGTGGATATGGTATGATACTAAAACGAGAAAACAACTTTTCAGATCGAGTGAGCGACCCTGTCCCAATGGGCAAAAAAGTTCCTATGTTAACACCTATGGATTTTGAGTGCAAAATGGCCTGGAAGAGAAAGTGAAAAAAATTAGTATTTTAACTATTTATATGTGTAAGACTCTTAAACTTGAACGTTACCTTAAATATTCGTCGAAAAACATCGAAATAAACAAAGGTTTTTCACATAGTGATTCGGGTGCCTCCACGAGGGTCTTTTCGTAAGGGTTGAGGTTGTGAAGTCTTTTCGACACGAGTAAATGTATTTTTTCTTCCATATTTTAAGCTTAGGACAATCTTTAGTGGATATGGTATGATACTAAAACGAGAAAACAACTTTTCAGATCGAGTTAACGACCCTGTCTCAATGGGCAAAAAAGTTCCTATGTTAACACCTATGGATTTTGAGTGAAAAATGGCCCGGAAGCGAAAGTGAAAAAAATTTGTATTTTAACCATTTATATGTGTAAGACTCTTAAACTTGAGCGTTTCCTTACAGATTCGTCGAAAAACATCGAAAGAAACAAAGGTTTTTCACATAGTCATTCGGGTGCCTCCACGAGGGTCTTTTCGTAAGGGTTGAGGTTGTGAAGTCTTTTCGACACGAGTAAATGTATTTTTTCTTTCATATTTTAAGCTTAGGACCATCTTTAGTGGATATGGTATGATACTAAAACGAGAAAACAACTTTTCAGATCGAGTTAACGACCCTGTCCCAATGGGCAAAAAAGTTCCTATGTTAACACCTATGGATTTTGAGTGAAAAATGGCCCGGAAGCGAAAGTGAAACAAATTCGTATTTTAACCATTTATATGTGTAAGACTCTTAAACTTGAGCGTTTCCTTACAGATTCGTCGAAAAACATCGAAAGAAACAAAGGTTTTTCAAATAGTGATTCGGATGCCTCCACGAGGGTCTTTTCGTAAGGGTTGAGGTTGTGAAGTCTTTTCGACACGAGTAAATGTTTTTTTTCTTCCATATTTTAAGCTTAGGACAATCTTTTGTGGATATGGTATGATACTAAAACGAGAAAACAACTTTTCAGATCGAGTTAACGACCCTGTCCCAATGGGCAAAAAAGTTCCTATGTTAACACCTATGGATTTTGATTGAAAAATGGCCCGGAAGCGAAATTGAAAAAAATTCGTATTTTAACCATTTATATGTGTAAGACTCTTAAACTTGAGCGTTTCCTTACAGATTCGTAGAAAAAAATCGAAAGAAACAAAGGTTTTTCACATAGTCATTCGGGTGCCTCCACGAGGGTCTTTTCGTAAGGGTTGAGGTTGTGAAGTCTTTTCGACACGAGTAAATGTGTTTTTTCTTCCATATTTTAAGCTTAGGACAATCTTAAGTGGATATGGTATGATACTAAAACAAGAAAACAACTTTTCAGATCGAGTTAACGACCCTGTCCCAATGGGCAAAAAAGTTCCTATGTTAACACCTATGGATTTTGAGTGAAAAATGGCCCGGAAGCGAAAGTGAAAAAAATTCGTATTTTAACCATTTATATGTGTAAGACTCTTAAACTTGAGCGTTTCCTTACAGATTCGTCGAAAAACATCGAAAGAAACAAAGGTTTTTCAAATAGTGATTCGGATGCCTCCACGAGGGTCTTTTCGTAAGGGTTGAGGTTGTGAAGTCTTTTCGGCACGAGTAAATGTGTTTTTTCTTCCATATTTTAAGCTTAGGACAATCTTAAGTGGATATGGTATGATACTAAAACGAGAAAACAACTTTTCAGATCGAGTGAGCGACCCTGTCCCAATGGGCAAAAAAGTTCCTATGTTAACACCTTTGGATTTTGAGTGAAAATGGCCCGGAAGCGAAATTGAAAAAAATTCGTATTTTAACCATTTATATGTGTAAGACTCTTAAACTTGAGCGTTTCCTTACAGATTCGTCGAAAAAAATCGAAAGAAACAAAGGTTTTTCACATAGTCATTCGGGTGCCTCCACGAGGGACTTTTCATAAGGGTTGAGGTTGTGAAGTCTTTTCGACACGAGTAAATGTATTTTTTCTTTCATATTTTAAGCTTAGGACCATCTTTAGTGGATATGGTATGATACTAAAACGAGAAAACAACTTTTCAGATCGAGTTAACGACCCTGTCCCAATGGGCAAAAAAGTTCCTATGTTAACACCTATGGATTTTGAGTGAAAAATGGCCCGGAAGCGAAAGTGAAAAAAATTCGTATTTTAACCATTTATATGTGTAAGACTCTTAAACTTGAGAGTTTCCTTACAGATTCGTCGAAAAACATCGAAAGAAACAAAGGTTTTTCACATAGTCATTCGGGTGCCTCCACGAGGGTCTTTTCGTAAGGGTTGAGGTTGTGAAGTCTTTTCGACACGAGTAAATGTATTTTTTCTTTCATATTTTAAGCTTAGGACCATCTTTAGTGGATATGGTATGATACTAAAACGAGAAAACAACTTTTCAGATCGAGTTAACGACCCTGTCCCAATGGGCAAAAAAGTTCCTATGTTAACACCTATGGATTTTGAGTGAAAAATGGCCCGGAAGCGAAAGTGAAAAAAATTCGTATTTTAACGATTTATATGTGTAAGACTCTTAAACTTGAGCGTTTCCTTACAGATTCGTCGAAAAACATCGAAAGAAACAAAGGTTTTTCACATAGTCATTCGGGTGCCTCCACGAGGGTCTTTTCGTAAGGGTTGAGGTTGTGAAGTCTTTTCGACACGAGTAAATGTATTTTTTCTTCCATATTTTAAGCTTAGGACAATCTTTAGTGGATATGGTATGATACTAAAACGAGAAAACAACTTTTCAGATCGAGTTAACGACCCTGTCTCAATGGGCAAAAAAGTTCCTATGTTAACACCTATGGATTTTGAGTGAAAAATGGCCCGGAAGCGAAAGTGAAAAAAATTTGTATTTTAACCATTTATATGTGTAAGACTCTTAAACTTGAGCGTTTCCTTACAGATTCGTCGAAAAACATCGAAAGAAACAAAGGTTTTTCACATAGTCATTCGGGTGCCTCCACGAGGGTCTTTTCGTAAGGGTTGAGGTTGTGAAGTCTTTTCGACACGAGTAAATGTATTTTTTCTTTCATATTTTAAGCTTAGGACCATCTTTAGTGGATATGGTATGATACTAAAACGAGAAAACAACTTTTCAGATCGAGTTAACGACCCTGTCCCAATGGGCAAAAAAGTTCCTATGTTAACACCTATGGATTTTGAGTGAAAAATGGCCCGGAAGCGAAAGTGAAACAAATTCGTATTTTAACCATTTATATGTGTAAGACTCTTAAACTTGAGCGTTTCCTTACAGATTCGTCGAAAAACATCGAAAGAAACAAAGGTTTTTCAAATAGTGATTCGGATGCCTCCACGAGGGTCTTTTCGTAAGGGTTGAGGTTGTGAAGTCTTTTCGACACGAGTAAATGTTTTTTTTCTTCCATATTTTAAGCTTAGGACAATCTTTTGTGGATATGGTATGATACTAAAACGAGAAAACAACTTTTCAGATCGAGTTAACGACCCTGTCCCAATGGGCAAAAAAGTTCCTATGTTAACACCTATGGATTTTGATTGAAAAATGGCCCGGAAGCGAAATTGAAAAAAATTCGTATTTTAACCATTTATATGTGTAAGACTCTTAAACTTGAGCGTTTCCTTACAGATTCGTAGAAAAAAATCGAAAGAAACAAAGGTTTTTCACATAGTCATTCGGGTGCCTCCACGAGGGTCTTTTCGTAAGGGTTGAGGTTGTGAAGTCTTTTCGACACGAGTAAATGTGTTTTTTCTTCCATATTTTAAGCTTAGGACAATCTTAAGTGGATATGGTATGATACTAAAACAAGAAAACAACTTTTCAGATCGAGTTAACGACCCTGTCCCAATGGGCAAAAAAGTTCCTATGTTAACACCTATGGATTTTGAGTGAAAAATGGCCCGGAAGCGAAAGTGAAAAAAATTCGTATTTTAACCATTTATATGTGTAAGACTCTTAAACTTGAGCGTTTCCTTACAGATTCGTCGAAAAACATCGAAAGAAACAAAGGTTTTTCAAATAGTGATTCGGATGCCTCCACGAGGGTCTTTTCGTAAGGGTTGAGGTTGTGAAGTCTTTTCGGCACGAGTAAATGTGTTTTTTCTTCCATATTTTAAGCTTAGGACAATCTTAAGTGGATATGGTATGATACTAAAACGAGAAAACAACTTTTCAGATCGAGTGAGCGACCCTGTCCCAATGGGCAAAAAAGTTCCTATGTTAACACCTTTGGATTTTGAGTGAAAATGGCCCGGAAGCGAAATTGAAAAAAATTCGTATTTTAACCATTTATATGTGTAAGACTCTTAAACTTGAGCGTTTCCTTACAGATTCGTCGAAAAAAATCGAAAGAAACAAAGGTTTTTCACATAGTCATTCGGGTGCCTCCACGAGGGACTTTTCATAAGGGTTGAGGTTGTGAAGTCTTTTCGACACGAGTAAATGTATTTTTTCTTTCATATTTTAAGCTTAGGACCATCTTTAGTGGATATGGTATGATACTAAAACGAGAAAACAACTTTTCAGATCGAGTTAACGACCCTGTCCCAATGGGCAAAAAAGTTCCTATGTTAACACCTATGGATTTTGAGTGAAAAATGGCCCGGAAGCGAAAGTGAAAAAAATTCGTATTTTAACCATTTATATGTGTAAGACTCTTAAACTTGAGAGTTTCCTTACAGATTCGTCGAAAAACATCGAAAGAAACAAAGGTTTTTCACATAGTCATTCGGGTGCCTCCACGAGGGTCTTTTCGTAAGGGTTGAGGTTGTGAAGTCTTTTCGACACGAGTAAATGTATTTTTTCTTTCATATTTTAAGCTTAGGACCATCTTTAGTGGATATGGTATGATACTAAAACGAGAAAACAACTTTTCAGATCGAGTTAACGACCCTGTCCCAATGGGCAAAAAAGTTCCTATGTTAACACCTATGGATTTTGAGTGAAAAATGGCCCGGAAGCGAAAGTGAAAAAAATTCGTATTTTAACGATTTATATGTGTAAGACTCTTAAACTTGAGCGTTTCCTTACAGATTCGTCGAAAAACATCGAAAGAAACAAAGGTTTTTCACATAGTCATTCGGGTGCCTCCACGAGGGTCTTTTCGTAAGGGTTGAGGTTGTGAAGTCTTTTCGACACGAGTAAATGTATTTTTTCTTCCATATTTTAAGCTTAGGACAATCTTTAGTGGATATGGTATGATACTAAAACGAGAAAACAACTTTTCAGATCGAGTTAACGACCCTGTCTCAATGGGCAAAAAAGTTCCTATGTTAACACCTATGGATTTTGAGTGAAAAATTGCCCGGAAGCGAAAGTGAAAAAAATTTGTATTTTAACCATTTATATGTGTAAGACTCTTAAACTTGAGCGTTTCCTTACAGATTCGTCGAAAAACATCGAAAGAAACAAAGGTTTTTCACATAGTCATTCGGGTGCCTCCACGAGGGTCTTTTCGTAAGGGTTGAGGTTGTGAAGTCTTTTCGACACGAGTAAATGTATTTTTTCTTTCATATTTTAAGCTTAGGACCATCTTTAGTGGATATGGTATGATACTAAAACGAGAAAACAACTTTTCAGATCGAGTTAACGACCCTGTCCCAATGGGCAAAAAAGTTCCTATGTTAACACCTATGGATTTTGAGTGAAAAATGGCCCGGAAGCGAAAGTGAAAAAAATTCGTATTTTAACCATTTATATGTGTAAGACTCTTAAACTTGAGAGTTTCCTTACAGATTCGTCGAAAAACATCGAAAGAAACAAAGGTTTTTCACATAGTCATTCGGGTGCCTCCACGAGGGTCTTTTCGTAAGGGTTGAGGTTGTGAAGTCTTTTCGACACGAGTAAATGTATTTTTTCTTTCATATTTTAAGCTTAGGACCATCTTTAGTGGATATGGTATGATACTAAAACGAGAAAACAACTTTTCAGATCGAGTTAACGACCCTGTCCCAATGGGCAAAAAAGTTCCTATGTTAACACCTATGGATTTTGAGTGAAAAATGGCCCGGAAGCGAAAGTGAAAAAAATTCGTATTTTAACGATTTATATGTGTAAGACTCTTAAACTTGAGCGTTTCCTTACAGATTCGTCGAAAAACATCGAAAGAAACAAAGGTTTTTCACATAGTCATTCGGGTGCCTCCACGAGGGTCTTTTCGTAAGGGTTGAGGTTGTGAAGTCTTTTCGACACGAGTAAATGTATTTTTTCTTCCATATTTTAAGCTTAGGACAATCTTTAGTGGATATGGTATGATACTAAAACGAGAAAACAACTTTTCAGATCGAGTTAACGACCCTGTCTCAATGGGCAAAAAAGTTCCTATGTTAACACCTATGGATTTTGAGTGAAAAATGGCCCGGAAGCGAAAGTGAAAAAAATTTGTATTTTAACCATTTATATGTGTAAGACTCTTAAACTTGAGAGTTTCCTTACAGATTCGTCGAAAAACATCGAAAGAAACAAAGGTTTTTCACATAGTCATTCGGGTGCCTCCACGAGGGTCTTTTCGTAAGGGTTGAGGTTGTGAAGTCTTTTCGACACGAGTAAATGTATTTTTTCTTCCATATTTTAAGCTTAGGACAATCTTTAGTGGATATGGTATGATACTAAAACGAGAAAACAACTTTTCAGATCGAGTGAGTGACCCTGTCCCAATGGGCAAAAAAGTTCCTATGTTAACACCTATGGATTTTGAGTGCAAAATGGCCCGGAAGAGAAAGTGAAAAAAATTAGTATTTTAACCATTTATTTGTGTAAGACTCTTAAACTTGAACGTTTCCTTAAATATTCGTCGAAAAACATCGAAATAAACAAAGGTTTTTAACATAGTGATTCGGGTGCCTCCACGAGGGTCTTTTCGTAAGGGTTGAGGTTGTGAAGTCTTTTCGACACGAGTAAATGTATTTTTTCTTCCATATTTTAAGCTTAGGACAATCTTTAGTGGATATGGTATGATACTAAAACGAGAAAACAACTTTTCAGATCGAGTTAACGACCCTGTCCCAATGGTTAAAAAAGTTCCTATGTTAACACCTATGGATTTTGAGTGAAAAATGGCCCGAAAGCGAAAGTGAAAAAAATTCGTATTTTAACCATGTATATGTGTAAGACTCTTAAACTTGAGAGTTTCCTTACAGATTCGTCGAAAAAAATCGAAAGAAACAAAGGTTTTTCACATAGTCATTCGGGTGCCTCCACGAGGGACTTTTCATAAGGGTTGAGGTTGTGAAGTCTTTTCGACACGAGTAAATGTATTTTTTCTTCCATATTTTAAGCTTAGGACAATCTTTAGTGGATATGGTATGATACTAAAACGAGAAAACAACTTTTCAGATCGAGTTAACGACCCTGTCCCAATGGGCAAAAAAGTTCCTATGTTAACACCTATGGATTTTGAGTGAAAAATGGCCCGGAAGCGAAAGTGAAAAAAATTCGTATTTTAACCATTTATATGTGTAAGACTCTTAAACTTTGAGCGTTTCCTTACAGATCATCGAAAACCTTCGAAAGAAACAAAGGTTTTTCACATAGTCATTCGGGTGCCTCCACGAGGGACTTTTCGTAAGGGTTGAGGTTGTGAAGTCTTTTCGACACGAGTAAATGTATTTTTTCTTCCATATTTTAAGCTTAGGACAATGTTTAGTGGATATGGTATGATACTAAAACGAGAAAACAACTTTTCAGATCGAGTTAACGACCCTGTCCCAATGGGCAAAAAAGTTCCTATGTTAACACCTATGGATTTTGAGTGAAAAATGGCCCGAAAGCGAAAGTGAAAAAAATTTGTATTTTAACCATGTATATTTGTAAGACTCTTAAACTTGAGAGTTTCCTTACAGATTCGTCGAAAAAAATCGAAAGAAACAAAGGTTTTTCACATAGTCATTCGGGTGCCTCCACGAGGGTCTTTTCGTAAGGGTTGAGGTTGTGAAGTCTTTTCGACACGAGTAAATGTATTTTTTCTTCCATATTTTAAGCTTAGGACAATCTTTAGTGGATATGGTATAATACTAAAACGAGAAAACAACTTTTCAGATCGAGTTAACGACCCTGTCTCAATGGGCAAAAAAGTTCCTATGTTAACACCTATGGATTTTGAGTGAAAAATGGCCCGGAAGCGAAAGTGAAAAAAATTTGTATTTTAACCATTTATATGTGTAAGACTCTTAAACTTGAGCGTTTCCTTACAGATTCGTCGAAAAACATCGAAAGAAACAAAGGTTTTTCACATAGTCATTCGGGTGCCTCCACGAGGGTCTTTTCGTAAGGGTTGAGGTTGTGAAGTCTTTTCGACACGAGTAAATGTATTTTTTCTTCCATATTTTAAGCTTAGGACAATCTTTAGTGGATATGGTATGATACTAAAACGAGAAAACAACTTTTCAGATCGAGTGAGCGACCCTGTCCCAATGGGCAAAAAAGTTCCTATGTTAACACCTATGGATTTTGAGTGCAAAATGGCCCGGAAGAGAAAGTGAAAAAAATTAGTATTTTAACTATTTATATGTGTAAGACTCTTAAACTTGAACGTTTCCTTAAATATTCGTCGAAAAACATCGAAATAAACAAAGGTTTTTCACATAGTGATTCGGGTGCCTCCACGAGGGTCTTTTCGTAAGGGTTGAGGTTGTGAAGTCTTTTCGACACGAGTAAATGTATTTTTTCTTCCATATTTTAAGCTTAGGACAATCTTTAGTGGATATGGTATGATACTAAAACGAGAAAACAACTTTTCAGATCGAGTTAACGACCCTGTCTCAATGGGCAAAAAAGTTCCTATGTTAACACCTATGGATTTTGAGTGAAAAATGGCCCGGAAGCGAAAGTGAAAAAAATTTGTATTTTAACCATTTATATGTGTAAGACTCTTAAACTTGAGCGTTTCCTTACAGATTCGTCGAAAAACATCGAAAGAAACAAAGGTTTTTCACATAGTCATTCGGGTGCCTCCACGAGGGTCTTTTCGTAAGGGTTGAGGTTGTGAAGTCTTTTCGACACGAGTAAATGTATTTTTTCTTTCATATTTTAAGCTTAGGACCATCTTTAGTGGATATGGTATGATACTAAAACGAGAAAACAACTTTTCAGATCGAGTTAACGACCCTGTCCCAATGGGCAAAAAAGTTCCTATGTTGACACCTATGGATTTTGAGTGAAAAATGGCCCGGAAGCGAAAGTGAAAAAAATTCGTATTTTAACCATTTATATGTGTAAGACTCTTAAACTTGAGAGTTTCCTTACAGATTCGTCGAAAAACATCGAAAGAAACAAAGGTTTTTCACATAGTCATTCGGGTGCCTCCACGAGGGTCTTTTCGTAAGGGTTGAGGTTGTGAAGTCTTTTCGACACGAGTAAATGTATTTTTTCTTCCATATTTTAAGCTTAGGACAATCTTTAGTGGATATGGTATGATACTAAAACGAGAAAACAACTTTTCAGATCGAGTCAGTGACCCTGTCCCAATGGGCAAAAAAGTTCCTATGTTAACACCTATGGATTTTGAGTGCAAAATGGCCCGGAAGAGAAAGTGAAAAAAATTAGTATTTTAACCATTTATTTGTGTAAGACTCTTAAACTTGAACGTTTCCTTAAATATTCGTCGAAAAACATCGAAATAAACAAAGGTTTTTAACATAGTGATTCGGGTGCCTCCACGAGGGTCTTTTCGTAAGGGTTGAGGTTGTGAAGTCTTTTCGACACGAGTAAATGTATTTTTTCTTCCATATTTTAAGCTTAGGACAATCTTTAGTGGATATGGTATGATACTAAAACGAGAAAACAACTTTTCAGATCGAGTTAACGACCCTGTCCCAATGGTTAAAAAAGTTCCTATGTTAACACGTATGGATTTTGAGTGAAAAATGGCCCGAAAGCGAAAGTGAAAAAAATTCGTATTTTAACCATGTATATGTGTAAGACTCTTAAACTTGAGAGTTTCCTTACAGATTCGTCGAAAAAAATCGAAAGAAACAAAGGTTTTTCACATAGTGATTCGGGTGCCTCCACGAGGGTCTTTTCGTAAGGGTTGAGGTTGTGAAGTCTTTTCGACACGAGTAAATGTATTTTTTCTTTCATATTTTAAGCTTAGGACCATCTTTAGTGGATATGGTATGATACTAAAACGAGAAAACAACTTTTCAGATCGAGTTAACGACCCTATCCCAATGGGCAAAAAAGTTCCTATGTTAACACCTATGGATTTTGAGTGAAAAATGGCCCGGAAGCGAAAGTGAAAAAAATTCGTATTTTAACCATTTATATGTGTAAGACTCTTAAACTTGAGAGTTTCCTTACAGATTCGTCGAAAAACATCGAAAGAAACAAAGGTTTTTCACATAGTCATTCGGGTGCCTCCACGAGGGTCTTTTCGTAAGGGTTGAGGTTGTGAAGTCTTTTCGACACGAGTAAATGTATTTTTTCTTCCATATTTTAAGCTTAGGACAATCTTTAGTGGATATGGTATGATACTAAAACGAGAAAACAACTTTTCAGATCGAGTGAGTGACCCTGTCCCAATGGGCAAAAAAGTTCCTATGTTAACACCTATGGATTTTGAGTGCAAAATGGCCCGGAAGAGAAAGTGAAAAAAATTAGTATTTTAACCATTTATTTGTGTAAGACTCTTAAACTTGAACGTTTCCTTAAATATTCGTCGAAAAACATCGAAATAAACAAAGGTTTTTAACATAGTGATTCGGGTGCCTCCACGAGGGTCTTTTCGTAAGGGTTGAGGTTGTGAAGTCTTTTCGACACGAGTAAATGTATTTTTTCTTCCATATTTTAAGCTTAGGACAATCTTTAGTGGATATGGTATGATACTAAAACGAGAAAACAACTTTTCAGATCGAGTTAACGACCCTGTCCCAATGGTTAAAAAAGTTCCTATGTTAACACCTATGGATTTTGAGTGAAAAATGGCCCGAAAGCGAAAGTGAAAAAAATTTGTATTTTAACCATGTATATTTGTAAGACTCTTAAACTTGAGAGTTTCCTTACAGATTCGTCGAAAAAAATCGAAAGAAACAAAGGTTTTTCACATAGTCATTCGGGTGCCTCCACGAGGGACTTTTCATAAGGGTTGAGGTTGTGAAGTCTTTTCGACACGAGTAAATGTATTTTTTCTTCCATATTTTAAGCTTAGGACAATCTTTAGTGGATATGGTATGATACTAAAACGAGAAAACAACTTTTCAGATCGAGTTAACGACCCTGTCCCAATGGGCAAAAAAGTTCCTATGTTAACACCTATGGATTTTGAGTGAAAAATGGCCCGGAAGCGAAAGTGAAAAAAATTCGTATTTTAACCATTTATATGTGTAAGACTCTTAAACTTGAGAGTTTCCTTACAGATTCGTCGAAAAAAATCGAAAGAAACAAAGGTTTTTCACATAGTCATTCGGGTGCCTCCACGAGGGTCTTTTCGTAAGGGTTGAGGTTGTGAAGTCTTTTCGACACGAGTAAATGTATTTTTTCTTTCATATTTTAAGCTTAGGACCATCTTTAGTGGATATGGTATGATACTAAAACGAGAAAACAACTTTTCAGATCGAGTTAACGACCCTGTCCCAATGGGCAAAAAAGTTCCTATGTTAACACCTATGGATTTTGAGTGAAAAATGGCCCGGAAGCGAAAGTGAAACAAATTCGTATTTTAACCATTTATATGTGTAAGACTCTTAAACTTGAGCGTTTCCTTACAGATTCGTCGAAAAACATCGAAAGAAACAAAGGTTTTTCAAATAGTGATTCGGATGCCTCCACGAGGGTCTTTTCGTAAGGGTTGAGGTTGTGAAGTCTTTTCGACACGAGTAAATGTTTTTTTTCTTCCATATTTTAAGCTTAGGACAATCTTTAGTGGATATGGTATGATACTAAAACGAGAAAACAACTTTTCAGATCGAGTGAGTGACCCTGTCCCAATGGGCAAAAAAGTTCCTATGTTAACACCTATGGATTTTGAGTGCAAAATGGCCCGGAAGAGAAAGTGAAAAAAATTAGTATTTTAACCATTTATTTGTGTAAGACTCTTAAACTTGAACGTTTCCTTAAATATTCGTCGAAAAACATCGAAATAAACAAAGGTTTTTAACATAGTGATTCGGGTGCCTCCACGAGGGTCTTTTCGTAAGGGTTGAGGTTGTGAAGTCTTTTCGACACGAGTAAATGTATTTTTTCTTCCATATTTTAAGCTTAGGACAATCTTTAGTGGATATGGTATGATACTAAAACGAGAAAACAACTTTTCAGATCGAGTTAACGACCCTGTCCCAATGGTTAAAAAAGTTCCTATGTTAACACGTATGGATTTTGAGTGAAAAATGGCCCGAAAGCGAAAGTGAAAAAAATTCGTATTTTAACCATGTATATGTGTAAGACTCTTAAACTTGAGAGTTTCCTTAAATATTCGTCGAAAAAAATCGAAAGAAACAAAGGTTTTTCACATAGTCATTCGGGTGCCTCCACGAGGGTCTTTTCGTAAGGGTTGAGGTTGTGAAGTCTTTTCGACACGAGTAAATGTATTTTTTCTTCCATATTTTAAGCTTAGGACAATCTTTAGTGGATATGGTATGATACTAAAACGAGAAAACAACTTTTCAGATCGAGTTAACGACCCTGTCCCAATGGTTAAAAAAGTTCCTATGTTAACACCTATGGATTTTGAGTGAAAAATGGCCCGAAAGCGAAAGTGAAAAAAATTCGTATTTTAACCATGTATATGTGTAAGACTCTTAAACTTGAGAGTTTCCTTACAGATTCGTCGAAAAAAAATCGAAAGAAACAAAGGTTTTTCACATAGTCATTCGGGTGCCTCCACGAGGGACTTTTCATAAGGGTTGAGGTTGTGAAGTCTTTTCGACACGAGTAAATGTATTTTTTCTTCCATATTTTAAGCTTAGGACAATCTTTAGTGGATATGGTATGATACTAAAACGAGAAAACAACTTTTCAGATCGAGTTAACGACCCTGTCCCAATGGGCAAAAAAGTTCCTATGTTAACACCTATGGATTTTGAGTGAAAAATGGCCCGGAAGCGAAAGTGAAAAAAATTCGTATTTTAACCATTTATATGTGTAAGACTCTTAAACTTGAGAGTTTCCTTACAGATTCGTCGAAAAACATCGAAAGAAACAAAGGTTTTTCACATAGTCATTCGGGTGCCTCCACGAGGGTCTTTTCGTAAGGGTTGAGGTTGTGAAGTCTTTTCGACACGAGTAAATGTATTTTTTCTTCCATATTTTAAGCTTAGGACAATCTTTAGTGGATATGGTATGATACTAAAACGAGAAAACAACTTTTCAGATCGAGTTAACGACCCTGTCCCAATGGGCAAAAAAGTTCCTATGTTAACACCTATGGATTTTGAGTGAAAAATGGCCCGGAAGCGAAAGTGAAAAAAATTCGTATTTTAACCATTTATATGTGTAAGACTCTTAAACTTGAGAGTTTCCTTACAGATTCGTCGAAAAACATCGAAAGAAACAAAGGTTTTTCACATAGTCATTCGGGTGCCTCCACGAGGGTCTTTTCGTAAGGGTTGAGGTTGTGAAGTCTTTTCGACACGAGTAAATGTATTTTTTCTTCCATATTTTAAGCTTAGGACAATCTTTAGTGGATATGGTATGATACTAAAACGAGAAAACAACTTTTCAGATCGAGTGAGTGACCCTGTCCCAATGGGCAAAAAAGTTCCTATGTTAACACCTATGGATTTTGAGTGCAAAATGGCCCGGAAGAGAAAGTGAAAAAAATTAGTATTTTAACCATTTATTTGTGTAAGACTCTTAAACTTGAACGTTTCCTTAAATATTCGTCGAAAAACATCGAAATAAACAAAGGTTTTTAACATAGTGATTCGGGTGCCTCCACGAGGGTCTTTTCGTAAGGGTTGAGGTTGTGAAGTCTTTTCGACACGAGTAAATGTATTTTTTCTTCCATATTTTAAGCTTAGGACAATCTTTAGTGGATATGGTATGATACTAAAACGAGAAAACAACTTTTCAGATCGAGTTAACGACCCTGTCCCAATGGTTAAAAAAGTTCCTATGTTAACACCTATGGATTTTGAGTGAAAAATGGCCCGAAAGCGAAAGTGAAAAAAATTCGTATTTTAACCATGTATATGTGTAAGACTCTTAAACTTGAGAGTTTCCTTACAGATTCGTCGAAAAAAATCGAAAGAAACAAAGGTTTTTCACATAGTCATTCGGGTGCCTCCACGAGGGACTTTTCATAAGGGTTGAGGTTGTGAAGTCTTTTCGACACGAGTAAATGTATTTTTTCTTCCATATTTTAAGCTTAGGACAATCTTTAGTGGATATGGTATGATACTAAAACGAGAAAACAACTTTTCAGATCGAGTTAACGACCCTGTCCCAATGGGCAAAAAAGTTCCTATGTTAACACCTATGGATTTTGAGTGAAAAATGGCCCGGAAGCGAAAGTGAAAAAAATTCGTATTTTAACCATTTATATGTGTAAGACTCTTAAACTTGAGAGTTTCCTTACAGATTCGTCGAAAAACATCGAAAGAAACAAAGGTTTTTCACATAGTCATTCGGGTGCCTCCACGAGGGTCTTTTCGTAAGGGTTGAGGTTGTGAAGTCTTTTCGACACGAGTAAATGTATTTTTTCTTCCATATTTTAAGCTTAGGACAATCTTTAGTGGATATGGTATGATACTAAAACGAGAAAACAACTTTAAAGATCGAGTGAGTGACCCTGTCCCAATGGGCAAAAAAGTTCCTATGTTAACACCTATGGATTTTGAGTGCAAAATGGCCCGGAAGAGAAAGTGAAAAAAATTAGTATTTTAACCATTTATTTGTGTAAGACTCTTAAACTTGAACGTTTCCTTAAATATTCGTCAAAAAACATCGAAATAAACAAAGGTTTTTAACATAGTGATTCGGGTGCCTCCACGAGGGTCTTTTCGTAAGGGTTGAGGTTGTGAAGTCTTTTCGACACGAGTAAATGTATTTTTTCTTCCATATTTTAAGCTTAGGACAATCTTTAGTGGATATGGTATGATACTAAAACGAGAAAACAACTTTTCAGATCGAGTTAACGACCCTGTCCCAATGGTTAAAAAAGTTCCTATGTTAACACCTATGGATTTTGAGTGAAAAATGGCCCGAAAGCGAAAGTGAAAAAAATTCGTATTTTAACCATGTATATGTGTAAGACTCTTAAACTTGAGAGTTTCCTTACAGATTCGTCGAAAAAAATCGAAAGAAACAAAGGTTTTTCACATAGTCATTCGGGTGCCTCCACGAGGGTCTTTTCGTAAGGGTTGAGGTTGTGAAGTCTTTTCGACACGAGTAAATGTATTTTTTCTTTCATATTTTAAGCTTAGGACCATCTTTAGTGGATATGGTATGATACTAAAACGAGAAAACAACTTTTCAGATCGAGTTAACGACCCTGTCCCAATGGGCAAAAAAGTTCCTATGTTAACACCTATGGATTTTGAGTGAAAAATGGCCCGGAAGCGAAAGTGAAAAAAATTCGTATTTTAACCATTTATATGTGTAAGACTCTTAAACTTGAGAGTTTCCTTACAGATTCGTCGAAAAACATCGAAAGAAACAAAGGTTTTTCACATAGTCATTCGGGTGCCTCCACGAGGGTCTTTTCGTAAGGGTTGAGGTTGTGAAGTCTTTTCGACACGAGTAAATGTATTTTTTCTTCCATATTTTAAGCTTAGGACAATCTTTAGTGGATATGGTATGATACTAAAACGAGAAAACAACTTTTCAGATCGAGTGAGTGACCCTGTCCCAATGGGCAAAAAAGTTCCTATGTTAACACCTATGGATTTTGAGTGCAAAATGGCCCGGAAGAGAAAGTGAAAAAAATTAGTATTTTAACCATTTATTTGTGTAAGACTCTTAAACTTGAATGTTTCCTTAAATATTCGTCGAAAAACATCGAAATAAACAAAGGTTTTTAACATAGTGATTCGGGTGCCTCCACGAGGGTCTTTTCGTAAGGGTTGAGGTTGTGAAGTCTTTTCGACACGAGTAAATGTATTTTTTCTTCCATATTTTAAGCTTAGGACAATCTTTAGTGGATATGGTATGATACTAAAACGAGAAAACAACTTTTCAGATCGAGTTAACGACCCTGTCCCAATGGTTAAAAAAGTTCCTATGTTAACACCTATGGATTTTGAGTGAAAAATGGCCCGAAAGCGAAAGTGAAAAAAATTCGTATTTTAACCATGTATATGTGTAAGACTCTTAAACTTGAGAGTTTCCTTACAGATTCGTCGAAAAAAATCGAAAGAAACAAAGGTTTTTCACATAGTCATTCGGGTGCCTCCACGAGGGTCTTTTCGTAAGGGTTGAGGTTGTGAAGTCTTTTCGACACGAGTAAATGTATTTTTTCTTTCATATTTTAAGCTTAGGACAATCTTTAGTGGATATGGTATGATACTAAAACGAGAAAACAACTTTTCAGATCGAGTTAACGACCCTGTCCCAATGGGCAAAAAAGTTCCTATGTTAACACCTATGGATTTTGAGTGAAAAATGGCCCGGAAGCGAAAGTGAAAAAAATTCGTATTTTAACCATTTATATGTGTAAGACTCTTAAACTTGAGAGTTTCCTTACAGATTCGTCGAAAAACATCGAAAGAAACAAAGGTTTTTCACATAGTCATTCGGGTGCCTCCACGAGGGTCTTTTCGTAAGGGTTGAGGTTGTGAAGTCTTTTCGACACGAGTAAATGTATTTTTTCTTCCATATTTTAAGCTTAGGACAATCTTTAGTGGATATGGTATGATACTAAAACGAGAAAACAACTTTTCAGATCGAGTGAGTGACCCTGTCCCAATGGGCAAAAAAGTTCCTATGTTAACACCTATGGATTTTGAGTGCAAAATGGCCCGGAAGAGAAAGTGAAAAAAATTAGTATTTTAACCATTTATTTGTGTAAGACTCTTAAACTTGAACGTTTCCTTAAATATTCGTCGAAAAACATCGAAATAAACAAAGGTTTTTAACATAGTGATTCGGGTGCCTCCACGAGGGTCTTTTCGTAAGGGTTGAGGTTGTGAAGTCTTTTCGACACGAGTAAATGTATTTTTTCTTCCATATTTTAAGCTTAGGACAATCTTTAGTGGATATGGTATGATACTAAAACGAGAAAACAACTTTTCAGATCGAGTTAACGACCCTGTCCCAATGGTTAAAAAAGTTCCTATGTTAACACCTATGGATTTTGAGTGAAAAATGGCCCGAAAGCGAAAGTGAAAAAAATTCGTATTTTAACCATGTATATGTGTAAGACTCTTAAACTTGAGAGTTTCCTTACAGATTCGTCGAAAAAAATCGAAAGAAACAAAGGTTTTTCACATAGTCATTCGGGTGCCTCCACGAGGGACTTTTCATAAGGGTTGAGGTTGTGAAGTCTTTTCGACACGAGTAAATGTATTTTTTCTTCCATATTTTAAGCTTAGGACAATCTTTAGTGGATATGGTATGATACTAAAACGAGAAAACAACTTTTCAGATCGAGTTAACGACCCTGTCCCAATGGGCAAAAAAGTTCCTATGTTAACACCTATGGATTTTGAGTGAAAAATGGCCCGGAAGCGAAAGTGAAAAAAATTCGTATTTTAACCATTTATATGTGTAAGACTCTTAAACTTTGAGCGTTTCCTTACAGATCATCGAAAACCTTCGAAAGAAACAAAGGTTTTTCACATAGTCATTCGGGTGCCTCCACGAGGGACTTTTCGTAAGGGTTGAGGTTGTGAAGTCTTTTCGACACGAGTAAATGTATTTTTTCTTCCATATTTTAAGCTTAGGACAATCTTTAGTGGATATGGTATGATACTAAAACGAGAAAACAACTTTTCAGATCGAGTTAACGACCCTGTCCCAATGGGCAAAAAAGTTCCTATGTTAACACCTATGGATTTTGAGTGAAAAATGGCCCGGAAGCGAAAGTGAAAAAAATTCGTATTTTAACCATTTATATGTGTAAGACTCTTAAACTTTGAGCGTTTCCTTACAGATTCGTCGAAAACCTTCGAAAGAAACAAAGGTTTTTCACATAGTCATTCGGGTGCCTCCACGAGGGTCTTTTCGTAAGGGTTGAGGTTGTGAAGTCTTTTCGACACGAGTAAATGTATTTTTTCTTCCATATTTTAAGCTTAGGACAATCTTTAGTGGATATGGTATGATACTAAAACGAGAAAACAACTTTTCAGATCGAGTTAACGACCCTGTCCCAATGGGCAAAAAAGTTCCTATGTTAACACCTATGGATTTTGAGTGAAAAATGGCCCGGAAGAGAAAGTGAAAAAAATTTGTATTTTAACCATGTATATTTGTAAGACTCTTAAACTTGAAAGTTTCCTTAAATATTCGTCGAAAAAAATCGAAAGAAACAAAGGTTTTTCACATAGTCATTCGGGTGCCTCCACGAGGGTCTTTTCGTAAGGGTTGAGGTTGTGAAGTCTTTTCGACACGAGTAAATGTATTTTTTCTTCCATATTTTAAGCTTAGGACAATGTTTAGTGGATATGGTATGATACTAAAACGAGAAAACAACTTTTCAGATCGAGTTAACGACCCTGTCCCAATGGGCAAAAAAGTTCCTATGTTAACACCTATGGATTTTGAGTGAAAAATGGCCCGAAAGCGAAAGTGAAAAAAATTTGTATTTTAACCATGTATATTTGTAAGACTCTTAAACTTGAGAGTTTCCTTACAGATTCGTCGAAAAAAATCGAAAGAAACAAAGGTTTTTCACATAGTCATTCGGGTGCCTCCACGAGGGTCTTTTCGTAAGGGTTGAGGTTGTGAAGTCTTTTCGACACGAGTAAATGTATTTTTTCTTCCATATTTTAAGCTTAGGACAATCTTTAGTGGATATGGTATAATACTAAAACGAGAAAACAACTTTTCAGATCGAGTTAACGACCCTGTCTCAATGGGCAAAAAAGTTCCTATGTTAACACCTATGGATTTTGAGTGAAAAATGGCCCGGAAGCGAAAGTGAAAAAAATTTGTATTTTAACCATTTATATGTGTAAGACTCTTAAACTTGAGCGTTTCCTTACAGATTCGTCGAAAAACATCGAAAGAAACAAAGGTTTTTCACATAGTCATTCGGGTGCCTCCACGAGGGTCTTTTCGTAAGGGTTGAGGTTGTGAAGTCTTTTCGACACGAGTAAATGTATTTTTTCTTCCATATTTTAAGCTTAGGACAATCTTTAGTGGATATGGTATGATACTAAAACGAGAAAACAACTTTTCAGATCGAGTTAACGACCCTGTCCCAATGGGCAAAAAAGTTCCTATGTTAACACCTATGGATTTTGAGTGCAAAATGGCCCGGAAGAGAAAGTGAAAAAAATTAGTATTTTAACTATTTATATGTGTAAGACTCTTAAACTTGAACGTTTCCTTAAATATTCGTCGAAAAACATCGAAATAAACAAAGGTTTTTCACATAGTGATTCGGGTGCCTCCACGAGGGTCTTTTCGTAAGGGTTGAGGTTGTGAAGTCTTTTCGACACGAGTAAATGTATTTTTTCTTCCATATTTTAAGCTTAGGACAATCTTTAGTGGATATGGTATGATACTAAAACGAGAAAACAACTTTTCAGATCGAGTTAACGACCCTGTCTCAATGGGCAAAAAAGTTCCTATGTTAACACCTATGGATTTTGAGTGAAAAATGGCCCGGAAGCGAAAGTGAAAAAAATTTGTATTTTAACCATTTATATGTGTAAGACTCTTAAACTTGAGCGTTTCCTTACAGATTCGTCGAAAAACATCGAAAGAAACAAAGGTTTTTCACATAGTCATTCGGGTGCCTCCACGAGGGTCTTTTCGTAAGGGTTGAGGTTGTGAAGTCTTTTCGACACGAGTAAATGTATTTTTTCTTTCATATTTTAAGCTTAGGACCATCTTTAGTGGATATGGTATGATACTAAAACGAGAAAACAACTTTTCAGATCGAGTTAACGACCCTGTCCCAATGGGCAAAAAAGTTCCTATGTTAACACCTATGGATTTTGAGTGAAAAATGGCCCGGAAGCGAAAGTGAAAAAAATTCGTATTTTAACCATTTATATGTGTAAGACTCTTAAACTTGAGAGTTTCCTTACAGATTCGTCGAAAAACATCGAAAGAAACAAAGGTTTTTCACATAGTCATTCGGGTGCCTCCACGAGGGTCTTTTCGTAAGGGTTGAGGTTGTGAAGTCTTTTCGACACGAGTAAATGTATTTTTTCTTCCATATTTTAAGCTTAGGACAATCTTTAGTGGATATGGTATGATACTAAAACGAGAAAACAACTTTTCAGATCGAGTGAGTGACCCTGTCCCAATGGGCAAAAAAGTTCCTATGTTAACACCTATGGATTTTGAGTGCAAAATGGCCCGGAAGAGAAAGTGAAAAAAATTAGTATTTTAACCATTTATTTGTGTAAGACTCTTAAACTTGAACGTTTCCTTAAATATTCGTCGAAAAACATCGAAATAAACAAAGGTTTTTAACATAGTGATTCGGGTGCCTCCACGAGGGTCTTTTCGTAAGGGTTGAGGTTGTGAAGTCTTTTCGACACGAGTAAATGTATTTTTTCTTCCATATTTTAAGCTTAGGACAATCTTTAGTGGATATGGTATGATACTAAAACGAGAAAACAACTTTTCAGATCGAGTTAACGACCCTGTCCCAATGGTTAAAAAAGTTCCTATGTTAACACCTATGGATTTTGAGTGAAAAATGGCCCGGAAGCGAAAGTGAAACAAATTCGTATTTTAACCATTTATATGTGTAAGACTCTTAAACTTGAGCGTTTCCTTACAGATTCGTCGAAAACCTTCGAAAGAAACAAAGGTTTTTCACATAGTCATTCGGGTGCCTCCACGAGGGACTTTTCGTAAGGGTTGAGGTTGTGAAGTCTTTTCGACACGAGTAAATGTATTTTTTCTTCCATATTTTAAGCTTAGGACAATGTTTAGTGGATATGGTATGATACTAAAACGAGAAAACAACTTTTCAGATCGAGTTAACGACCCTGTCCCAATGGGCAAAAAAGTTCCTATGTTAACACCTATGGATTTTGAGTGAAAAATGGCCCGGAAGCGAAAGTGAAAAAAATTCGTATTTTAACCATTTATATGTGTAAGACTCTTAAACTTTGAGCGTTTCCTTACAGATCATCGAAAACCTTCGAAAGAAACAAAGGTTTTTCACATAGTCATTCGGGTGCCTCCACGAGGGACTTTTCGTAAGGGTTGAGGTTGTGAAGTCTTTTCGACACGAGTAAATGTATTTTTTCTTCCATATTTTAAGCTTAGGACAATGTTTAGTGGATATGGTATGATACTAAAACGAGAAAACAACTTTTCAGATCGAGTTAACGACCCTGTCCCAATGGGCAAAAAAGTTCCTATGTTAACACCTATGGATTTTGAGTGAAAAATGGCCCGAAAGCGAAAGTGAAAAAAATTTGTATTTTAACCATGTATATTTGTAAGACTCTTAAACTTGAGAGTTTCCTTACAGATTCGTCGAAAAAAATCGAAAGAAACAAAGGTTTTTCACATAGTCATTCGGGTGCCTCCACGAGGG
Source organism: Cucurbita pepo subsp. pepo (assembly GCF_057944985.1). Taxonomy (NCBI): domain Eukaryota; kingdom Viridiplantae; phylum Streptophyta; class Magnoliopsida; order Cucurbitales; family Cucurbitaceae; genus Cucurbita; species Cucurbita pepo. The sequence goes on along the minus strand of NC_141811.1, from coordinate 1,489,381 downwards.
TCTTTTCGTAAGGGTTGAGGTTGTGAAGTCTTTTCGACACGAGTAAATGTATTTTTTCTTCCATATTTTAAGCTTAGGACAATGTTTAGTGGATATGGTATGATACTAAAACGAGAAAACAACTTTTCAGATCGAGTTAACGACCCTGTCCCAATGGGCAAAAAAGTTCCTATGTTAACACCTATGGATTTTGAGTGAAAAATGGCCCGAAAGCGAAAGTGAAAAAAATTTGTATTTTAACCATGTATATTTGTAAGACTCTTAAACTTGAGAGTTTCCTTACAGATTCGTCGAAAAAAATCGAAAGAAACAAAGGTTTTTCACATAGTCATTCGGGTGCCTCCACGAGGGTCTTTTCGTAAGGGTTGAGGTTGTGAAGTCTTTTCGACACGAGTAAATGTATTTTTTCTTCCATATTTTAAGCTTAGGACAATCTTTAGTGGATATGGTATAATACTAAAACGAGAAAACAACTTTTCAGATCGAGTTAACGACCCTGTCTCAATGGGCAAAAAAGTTCCTATGTTAACACCTATGGATTTTGAGTGAAAAATGGCCCGGAAGCGAAAGTGAAAAAAATTTGTATTTTAACCATTTATATGTGTAAGACTCTTAAACTTGAGCGTTTCCTTACAGATTCGTCGAAAAACATCGAAAGAAACAAAGGTTTTTCACATAGTCATTCGGGTGCCTCCACGAGGGTCTTTTCGTAAGGGTTGAGGTTGTGAAGTCTTTTCGACACGAGTAAATGTATTTTTTCTTCCATATTTTAAGCTTAGGACAATCTTTAGTGGATATGGTATGATACTAAAACGAGAAAACAACTTTTCAGATCGAGTTAACGACCCTGTCCCAATGGGCAAAAAAGTTCCTATGTTAACACCTATGGATTTTGAGTGAAAAAAGGCCCGGAAGCGAAAATGAATAAAATTCGTATTTTAACCATTTATATGTGTAAGACTCTTAAACTTGAGCGTTTCCTTACAGATTCGTCGAAAACCTTCGAAAGAAACAAAGGTTTTTCACATAGTCATTCGGGTGCCTCCACGAGGGACTTTCCGTAAGGGTTGAGGTTGTGAAGTCTTTTCGACACGAGTAAATGTATTTTTTCTTCCATATTTTAAGCTTAGGACAATCTTTAGTGGAAATGGTATGATACTAAAACGAGAAAACAACTTTTCAGATCGAGTTAACGACCCTGTCCCAATGGGCAAAAAAGTTCCTATGTTAACACCTATGGATTTTGAGTGAAAAATTGCCCGGAAGCGAAAGTGAAAAAAATTCGTATTTTAACCATTTATATGTGTAAGACTCTTAAACTTTGAGCGTTTCCTTACAGATCATCGAAAACCTTCGAAAGAAACAACGGTTTTTCACATAGTCATTCGGGTGCCTCCACGAGGGACTTTTCGTAAGGGTTGAGGTTGTGAAGTCTTTTCGACACGAGTAAATGTATTTTTTCTTCCATATTTTAAGCTTAGGACAATGTTTAGTGGATATGCATTGATACTAAAACGAGAAAACAACTTTTCAGATCGAGTTAACGACCCTGTCCCAATGGGCAAAAAAGTTCCTATGTTAACACCTATGGATTTTGAGTGAAAAATGGCCCGAAAGCGAAAGTGAAAAAAATTCGTATTTTAACCATGTATATTTGTAAGACTCTTAAACTTGAGAGTTTCCTTACAGATTCGTCGAAAAAAATCGAAAGAAACAAAGGTTTTTCACATAGTCATTCGGGTGCCTCCACGAGGGTCTTTTCGTAAGGGTTGAGGTTGTGAAGTCTTTTCGACACGAGTAAATGTATTTTTTCTTCCATATTTTAAGCTTAGGACAATCTTTAGTGGATATGGTATGATACTAAAACGAGAAAACAACTTTTCAGATCGAGTGAGCGACCCTGTCTCAATGGGCAAAAAAGTTCCTATGTTAACACCTATGGATTTTGAGTGCAAAATGGCCCGGAAGAGAAAGTGAAAAAAATTAGTATTTTAACTATTTATATGTGTAAGACTCTTAAACTTGAACGTTTCCTTAAATATTCGTCGAAAAACATCGAAATAAACAAAGGTTTTTCACATAGTGATTCGGGTGCCTCCACGAGGGTCTTTTCGTAAGGGTTGAGGTTGTGAAGTCTTTTCGACACGAGTAAATGTATTTTTTCTTCCATATTTTAAGCTTAGGACAATCTTTAGTGGATATGGTATGATACTAAAACGAGAAAACAACTTTTCAGATCGAGTTAACGACCCTGTCTCAATGGGCAAAAAAGTTCCTATGTTAACACCTATGGATTTTGAGTGAAAAATGGCCCGGAAGCGAAAGTGAAAAAAATTTGTATTTTAACAATTTATATGTGTAAGACTCTTAAACTTGAGCGTTTCCTTACAGATTCGTCGAAAAACATCGAAAGAAACAAAGGTTTTTCACATAGTCATTCGGGTGCCTCCACGAGGGTCTTTTCGTAAGGGTTGAGGTTGTGAAGTCTTTTCGACACGAGTAAATGTATTTTTTCTTTCATATTTTAAGCTTAGGACCATCTTTAGTGGATATGGTATGATACTAAAACGAGAAAACAACTTTTCAGATCGAGTTAACGACCCTGTCCCAATGGGCAAAAAAGTTCCTATGTTAACACCTATGGATTTTGAGTGAAAAATGGCCCGGAAGCGAAAGTGAAAAAAATTCGTATTTTAACCATTTATATGTGTAAGACTCTTAAACTTGAGAGTTTCCTTACAGATTCGTCGAAAAACATCGAAAGAAACAAAGGTTTTTCACATAGTCATTCGGGTGCCTCCACGAGGGTCTTTTCGTAAGGGTTGAGGTTGTGAAGTCTTTTCGACACGAGTAAATGTATTTTTTCTTCCATATTTTAAGCTTAGGACAATCTTTAGTGGATATGGTATGATACTAAAACGAGAAAACAACTTTTCAGATCGAGTGAGCGACCCTTCCCCAATGGGCAAAAAAGTTCCTATGTTAACACCTATGGATTTTGAGTGCAAAATGGCCCGGAAGAGAAAGTGAAAAAAATTAGTATTTTAACCATTTATTTGTGTAAGACTCTTAAACTTGAACGTTTCCTTAAATATTCGTCGAAAAACATCGAAATAAACAAAGGTTTTTAACATAGTGATTCGGGTGCCTCCACGAGGGTCTTTTCGTAAGGGTTGAGGTTGTGAAGTCTTTTCGACACGAGTAAATGTATTTTTTCTTCCATATTTTAAGCTTAGGACAATCTTTAGTGGATATGGTATGATACTAAAACGAGAAAACAACTTTTCAGATCGAGTTAACGACCCTGTCCCAATGGTTAAAAAAGTTCCTATGTTAACACCTATGGATTTTGAGTGAAAAATGGCCCGAAAGCGAAAGTGAAAAAAATTCGTATTTTAACCATGTATATGTGTAAGACTCTTAAACTTGAGAGTTTCCTTACAGATTCGTCGAAAAAAATCGAAAGAAACAAAGGTTTTTCACATAGTCATTCGGGTGCCTCCACGAGGGTCTTTTCGTAAGGGTTGAGGTTGTGAAGTCTTTTCGACACGAGTAAATGTATTTTTTCTTCCATATTTTAAGCTTAGGACAATCTTTAGTGGATATGGTATGATACTAAAACGAGAAAGCAACTTTTCAGATCGAGTTAACGACCCTGTCCCAATGGGCAAAAAAGTTCCTATGTTAACACCTATGGATTTTGAGTGAAAAATGGCCCGGAAGCGAAAGTGAAAAAAATTCGTATTTTAACCATTTATATGTGTAAGACTCTTAAACTTTGAGCGTTTCCTTACAGATCATCGAAAACCTTCGAAAGAAACAAAGGTTTTTCACATAGTCATTCGGGTGCCTCCACGAGGGACTTTTCGTAAGGGTTGAGGTTGTGAAGTCTTTTCGACACGAGTAAATGTATTTTTTCTTCCATATTTTAAGCTTAGGACAATGTTTAGTGGATATGGTATGATACTAAAACGAGAAAACAACTTTTCAGATCGAGTTAACGACCCTGTCCCAATGGGCAAAAAAGTTCCTATGTTAACACCTATGGATTTTGAGTGAAAAATGGCCCGGAAGAGAAAGTGAAAAAAATTTGTATTTTAACCATGTATATTTGTAAGACTCTTAAACTTGAGAGTTTCCTTAAATATTCGTCGAAAAAAATCGAAAGAAACAAAGGTTTTTCACATAGTCATTCGGGTGCCTCCACGAGGGTCTTTTCGTAAGGGTTGAGGTTGTGAAGTCTTTTCGACACGAGTAAATGTATTTTTTCTTCCATATTTTAAGCTTAGGACAATCTTTAGTGGATATGGTATGATACTAAAACGAGAAAACAACTTTTCAGATCGAGTTAACGACCCTGTCCCAATGGTTAAAAAAGTTCCTATGTTAACACCTATGGATTTTGAGTGAAAAATGGCCCGAAAGCGAAAGTGAAAAAAATTCGTATTTTAACCATTTATTTGTGTAAGACTCTTAAACTTGAACGTTTCCTTAAATATTCGTCGAAAAACATCGAAATAAACAAAGGTTTTTAACATAGTGATTCGGGTGCCTCCACGAGGGTCTTTTCGTAAGGGTTGAGGTTGTGAAGTCTTTTCGACACGAGTAAATGTATTTTTTCTTCCATATTTTAAGCTTAGGACAATCTTTAGTGGATATGGTATGATACTAAAACGAGAAAACAACTTTTCAGATCGAGTTAACGACCCTGTCCCAATGGTTAAAAAAGTTCCTATGTTAACACCTATGGATTTTGAGTGAAAAATGGCCCGAAAGCGAAAGTGAAAAAAATTCGTATTTTAACCATGTATATGTGTAAGACTCTTAAACTTGAGAGTTTCCTTACAGATTCGTCGAAAAAAATCGAAAGAAACAAAGGTTTTTCACATAGTCATTCGGGTGCCTCCACGAGGGTCTTTTCGTAAGGGTTGAGGTTGTGAAGTCTTTTCGACACGAGTAAATGTATTTTTTCTTCCATATTTTAAGCTTAGGACAATCTTTAGTGGATATGGTATGATACTAAAACGAGAAAGCAACTTTTCAGATCGAGTTAACGACCCTGTCCCAATGGGCAAAAAAGTTCCTATGTTAACACCTATGGATTTTGAGTGAAAAATGGCCCGGAAGCGAAAGTGAAAAAAATTCGTATTTTAACCATTTATATGTGTAAGACTCTTAAACTTTGAGCGTTTCCTTACAGATCATCGAAAACCTTCGAAAGAAACAAAGGTTTTTCACATAGTCATTCGGGTGCCTCCACGAGGGACTTTTCGTAAGGGTTGAGGTTGTGAAGTCTTTTCGACACGAGTAAATGTATTTTTTCTTCCATATTTTAAGCTAAGGACAATGTTTAGTGGATATGGTATGATACTAAAACGAGAAAACAACTTTTCAGATCGAGTTAACGACCCTGTCCCAATGGGCAAAAAAGTTCCTATGTTAACACCTATGGATTTTGAGTGAAAAATGGCCCGAAAGCGAAAGTGAAAAAAATTTGTATTTTAACCATGTATATTTGTAAGACTCTTAAACTTGAGAGTTTCCTTACAGATTCGTCGAAAAAAATCGAAAGAAACAAAGGTTTTTCACATAGTCATTCGGGTGCCTCCACGAGGGTCTTTTCGTAAGGGTTGAGGTTGTGAAGTCTTTTCGACACGAGTAAATGTATTTTTTCTTCCATATTTTAAGCTTAGGACAATCTTTAGTGGATATGGTATAATACTAAAATGAGAAAACAACTTTTCAGATCGAGTTAACGACCCTGTCTCAATGGGCAAAAAAGTTCCTATGTTAACACCTATGGATTTTGAGTGAAAAATGGCCCGGAAGCGAAAGTGAAAAAAATTTGTATTTTAACCATTTATATGTGTAAGACTCTTAAACTTGAGCGTTTCCTTACAGATTCGTCGAAAAACATCGAAAGAAACAAAGGTTTTTCACATAGTCATTCGGGTGCCTCCACGAGGGTCTTTTCGTAAGGGTTGAGGTTGTGAAGTCTTTTCGACACGAGTAAATGTATTTTTTCTTCCATATTTTAAGCTTAGGACAATCTTTAGTGGATATGGTATGATACTAAAACGAGAAAACAACTTTTCAGATCGAGTGAGCGACCCTGTCCCAATGGGCAAAAAAGTTCCTATGTTAACACCTATGGATTTTGAGTGCAAAATGGCCCGGAAGAGAAAGTGAAAAAAATTCGTATTTTAACCATTTATATGTGTAAGACTCTTAAACTTGAACGTTTCCTTAAATATTCGTCGAAAAACATCGAAATAAACAAAGGTTTTTAACATAGTGATTCGGGTGCCTCCACGAGGGTCTTTTCGTAAGGGTTGAGGTTGTGAAGTCTTTTCGACACGAGTAAATGTATTTTTTCTTCCATATTTTAAGCTTAGGACAATCTTTAGTGGATATGGTATGATACTAAAACGAGAAAACAACTTTTCAGATCGAGTTAACGACCCTGTCCCAATGGTTAAAAAAGTTCCTATGTTAACACCTATGGATTTTGAGTGCAAAATGGCCCGGAAGCGAAAGTGAAAAAAATTAGTATTTTAACCATTTATATGTGTAAGACTCTTAAACTTGAACGTTTCCTTAAATATTCGTCGAAAAACATCGAAATAAACAAAGGTTTTTCACATAGTGATTCAGGTGCCTCCACGAGGGTCTTTTCGTAAGGGTTGAGGTTGTGAAGTCTTTTCGACACGAGTAAATGTATTTTTTCTTCCATATTTTAAGCTTAGGACAATCTTTAGTGGATATGGTATGATACTAAAACGAGAAAGCAACTTTTCAGATCGAGTTAACGACCCTGTCCCAATGGGCAAAAAAGTTCCTATGTTAACACCTATGGATTTTGAGTGAAAAATGGCCCGGAAGCGAAAGTGAAAAAAATTCGTATTTTAACCATTTATATGTGTAAGACTCTTAAACTTTGAGCGTTTCCTTACAGATCATCGAAAACCTTCGAAAGAAACAAAGGTTTTTCACATAGTCATTCGGGTGCCTCCACGAGGGACTTTTCGTAAGGGTTGAGGTTGTGAAGTCTTTTCGACACGAGTAAATGTATTTTTTCTTCCATATTTTAAGCTTAGGACAATGTTTAGTGGATATGGTATGATACTAAAACGAGAAAACAACTTTTCAGATCGAGTTAACGACCCTGTCCCAATGGGCAAAAAAGTTCCTATGTTAACACCTATGGATTTTGAGTGAAAAATGGCCCGGAAGAGAAAGTGAAAAAAATTTGTATTTTAACCATGTATATTTGTAAGACTCTTAAACTTGAGAGTTTCCTTAAATATTCGTCGAAAAAAATCGAAAGAAACAAAGGTTTTTCACATAGTCATTCGGGTGCCTCCACGAGGGTCTTTTCGTAAGGGTTGAGGTTGTGAAGTCTTTTCGACACGAGTAAATGTATTTTTTCTTCCATATTTTAAGCTTAGGACAATCTTTAGTGGATATGGTATGATACTAAAACGAGAAAACAACTTTTCAGATCGAGTTAACGACCCTGTCCCAATGGTTAAAAAAGTTCCTATGTTAACACCTATGGATTTTGAGTGAAAAATGGCCCGAAAGCGAAAGTGAAAAAAATTCGTATTTTAACCATTTATTTGTGTAAGACTCTTAAACTTGAACGTTTCCTTAAATATTCGTCGAAAAACATCGAAATAAACAAAGGTTTTTAACATAGTGATTCGGGTGCCTCCACGAGGGTCTTTTCGTAAGGGTTGAGGTTGTGAAGTCTTTTCGACACGAGTAAATGTATTTTTTCTTCCATATTTTAAGCTTAGGACAATCTTTAGTGGATATGGTATGATACTAAAACGAGAAAACAACTTTTCAGATCGAGTTAACGACCCTGTCCCAATGGTTAAAAAAGTTCCTATGTTAACACCTATGGATTTTGAGTGAAAAATGGCCCGAAAGCGAAAGTGAAAAAAATTCGTATTTTAACCATGTATATGTGTAAGACTCTTAAACTTGAGAGTTTCCTTACAGATTCGTCGAAAAAAATCGAAAGAAACAAAGGTTTTTCACATAGTCATTCGGGTGCCTCCACGAGGGTCTTTTCGTAAGGGTTGAGGTTGTGAAGTCTTTTCGACACGAGTAAATGTATTTTTTCTTCCATATTTTAAGCTTAGGACAATCTTTAGTGGATATGGTATGATACTAAAACGAGAAAGCAACTTTTCAGATCGAGTTAACGACCCTGTCCCAATGGGCAAAAAAGTTCCTATGTTAACACCTATGGATTTTGAGTGAAAAATGGCCCGGAAGCGAAAGTGAAAAAAATTCGTATTTTAACCATTTATATGTGTAAGACTCTTAAACTTTGAGCGTTTCCTTACAGATCATCGAAAACCTTCGAAAGAAACAAAGGTTTTTCACATAGTCATTCGGGTGCCTCCACGAGGGACTTTTCGTAAGGGTTGAGGTTGTGAAGTCTTTTCGACACGAGTAAATGTATTTTTTCTTCCATATTTTAAGCTAAGGACAATGTTTAGTGGATATGGTATGATACTAAAACGAGAAAACAACTTTTCAGATCGAGTTAACGACCCTGTCCCAATGGGCAAAAAAGTTCCTATGTTAACACCTATGGATTTTGAGTGAAAAATGGCCCGAAAGCGAAAGTGAAAAAAATTTGTATTTTAACCATGTATATTTGTAAGACTCTTAAACTTGAGAGTTTCCTTACAGATTCGTCGAAAAAAATCGAAAGAAACAAAGGTTTTTCACATAGTCATTCGGGTGCCTCCACGAGGGTCTTTTCGTAAGGGTTGAGGTTGTGAAGTCTTTTCGACACGAGTAAATGTATTTTTTCTTCCATATTTTAAGCTTAGGACAATCTTTAGTGGATATGGTATAATACTAAAATGAGAAAACAACTTTTCAGATCGAGTTAACGACCCTGTCTCAATGGGCAAAAAAGTTCCTATGTTAACACCTATGGATTTTGAGTGAAAAATGGCCCGGAAGCGAAAGTGAAAAAAATTTGTATTTTAACCATTTATATGTGTAAGACTCTTAAACTTGAGCGTTTCCTTACAGATTCGTCGAAAAACATCGAAAGAAACAAAGGTTTTTCACATAGTCATTCGGGTGCCTCCACGAGGGTCTTTTCGTAAGGGTTGAGGTTGTGAAGTCTTTTCGACACGAGTAAATGTATTTTTTCTTCCATATTTTAAGCTTAGGACAATCTTTAGTGGATATGGTATGATACTAAAACGAGAAAACAACTTTTCAGATCGAGTGAGCGACCCTGTCCCAATGGGCAAAAAAGTTCCTATGTTAACACCTATGGATTTTGAGTGCAAAATGGCCCGGAAGAGAAAGTGAAAAAAATTCGTATTTTAACCATTTATATGTGTAAGACTCTTAAACTTGAACGTTTCCTTAAATATTCGTCGAAAAACATCAAAATAAACAAAGGTTTTTAACATAGTGATTCGGGTGCCTCCACGAGGGTCTTTTCGTAAGGGTTGAGGTTGTGAAGTCTTTTCGACACGAGTAAATGTATTTTTTCTTCCATATTTTAAGCTTAGGACAATCTTTAGTGGATATGGTATGATACTAAAACGAGAAAACAACTTTTCAGATCGAGTTAACGACCCTGTCCCAATGGTTAAAAAAGTTCCTATGTTAACACCTATGGATTTTGAGTGCAAAATGGCCCGGAAGCGAAAGTGAAAAAAATTAGTATTTTAACCATTTATATGTGTAAGACTCTTAAACTTGAACGTTTCCTTAAATATTCGTCGAAAAACATCGAAATAAACAAAGGTTTTTCACATAGTGATTCAGGTGCCTCCACGAGGGTCTTTTCGTAAGGGTTGAGGTTGTGAAGTCTTTTCGACACGAGTAAATGTATTTTTTCTTCCATATTTTAAGCTTAGGACCATCTTTAGTGGATATGGTATGATACTAAAACGAGAAAACAACTTTTCAGATCGAGTTAACGACCCTGTCCCAATGGGCAAAAAAGTTCCTATGTTAACACCTATGGATTTTGAGTGAAAAATGGCCCGAAAGCGAAAGTGAAAAAAATTCGTATTTTAACCATGTATATTTGTAAGACTCTTAAACTTGAGAGTTTCCTTACAGATTCGTCGAAAAAAATCGAAAGAAACAAAGGTTTTTCACATAGTCATTCGGGTGCCTCCACGAGGGTCTTTTCGTAAGGGTTGAGGTTGTGAAGTCTTTTCGACACGAGTAAATGTATTTTTTCTTCCATATTTTAAGCTTAGGACAATCTTTAGTGGATATGGTATGATACTAAAATGAGAAAACAACTTTTCAGATCGAGTTAACGACCCTGTCTCAATGGGCAAAAAAGTTCCTATGTTAACACCTATGGATTTTGAGTGAAAAATGGCCCGGAAGCGAAAGTGAAAAAAATTTGTATTTTAACCATTTATATGTGTAAGACTCTTAAACTTGAGCGTTTCCTTACAGATTCGTCGAAAAACATCGAAAGAAACAAAGGTTTTTCACATAGTCATTCGGGTGCCTCCACGAGGGTCTTTTCGTAAGGGTTGAGGTTGTGAAGTCTTTTCGACACGAGTAAATGTATTTTTTCTTCCATATTTTAAGCTTAGGACAATCTTTAGTGGATATGGTATGATACTAAAACGAGAAAACAACTTTTCAGATCGAGTGAGCGACCCTGTCCCAATGGGCAAAAAAGTTCCTATGTTAACACCTATGGATTTTGAGTGCAAAATGGCCCGGAAGAGAAAGTGAAAAAAATTCGTATTTTAACCATTTATATGTGTAAGACTCTTAAACTTGAACGTTTCCTTAAATATTCGTCGAAAAACATCAAAATAAACAAAGGTTTTTAACATAGTGATTCGGGTGCCTCCACGAGGGTCTTTTCGTAAGGGTTGAGGTTGTGAAGTCTTTTCGACACGAGTAAATGTATTTTTTCTTCCATATTTTAAGCTTAGGACAATCTTTAGTGGATATGGTATGATACTAAAACGAGAAAACAACTTTTCAGATCGAGTTAACGACCCTGTCCCAATGGTTAAAAAAGTTCCTATGTTAACACCTATGGATTTTGAGTGCAAAATGGCCCGGAAGCGAAAGTGAAAAAAATTAGTATTTTAACCATTTATATGTGTAAGACTCTTAAACTTGAACGTTTCCTTAAATATTCGTCGAAAAACATCGAAATAAACAAAGGTTTTTCACATAGTGATTCAGGTGCCTCCACGAGGGTCTTTTCGTAAGGGTTGAGGTTGTGAAGTCTTTTCGACACGAGTAAATGTATTTTTTCTTCCATATTTTAAGCTTAGGACCATCTTTAGTGGATATGGTATGATACTAAAACGAGAAAACAACTTTTCAGATCGAGTTAACGACCCTGTCCCAATGGGCAAAAAAGTTCCTATGTTAACACCTATGGATTTTGAGTGAAAAATGGCCCGAAAGCGAAAGTGAAAAAAATTCGTATTTTAACCATGTATATTTGTAAGACTCTTAAACTTGAGAGTTTCCTTACAGATTCGTCGAAAAAAATCGAAAGAAACAAAGGTTTTTCACATAGTCATTCGGGTGCCTCCACGAGGGTCTTTTCGTAAGGGTTGAGGTTGTGAAGTCTTTTTGACACGAGTAAATGTATTTTTTCTTCCATATTTTAAGCTTAGGACAATCTTTAGTGGATATGGTATGATACTAAAACGAGAAAACAACTTTTCAGATCGAGTTAACGACCCTGTCTCAATGGGCAAAAAAGTTCCTATGTTAACACCTATGGATTTTGAGTGAAAAATGGCCCGGAAGCGAAAGTGAAAAAAATTTGTATTTTAACCATTTATATGTGTAAGAGTCTTAAACTTGAGCGTTTCCTTACAGATTCGTCGAAAAACATCGAAAGAAACAAAGGTTTTTCACATAGTCATTCGGGTGCCTCCACGAGGGTCTTTTCGTAAGGGTTGAGGTTGTGAAGTCTTTGCGACACGAGTAAATGTATTTTTTCTTTCATATTTTAAGCTTAGGACCATCTTTAGTGGATATGGTATGATACTAAAACGAGAAAACAACTTTTCAGATCGAGTTAACGACCCTGTCCCAATGGGCAAAAAAGTTCCTATGTTAACACCTATGGATTTTGAGTGAAAAATGGCCCGGAAGCGAAAGTGAAAAAAATTCGTATTTTAACCATTTATATGTGTAAGATTCTTAAACTTGAGAGTTTCCTTACAGATTCGACGAAAAACATCGAAAGAAACAAAGGTTTTTCACATAGTCATTCGGGTGCCTCCACGAGGGTCTTTTCGTAAGGGTTGAGGTTGTGAAGTCTTTTCGACACGAGTAAATGTATTTTTTCTTCCATATTTTAAGCTTAGGACAATCTTTAGTGGATATGGTATGATACTAAAACGAGAAAACAACTTTTCAGATCGAGTGAGCGACCCTTCCCCAATGGGCAAAAAAGTTCCTATGTTAACACCTATGGATTTTGAGTGCAAAATGGCCCGGAAATGAAAGTGAAAAAAATTAGTATTTTAACCATTTATTTGTGTAAGACTCTTAAACTTGAACGTTTCCTTAAATATTCGTCGAAAAACATCGAAATAAACAAAGGTTTTTAACATAGTGATTCGGGTGCCTCCACGAGGGTCTTTTCGTAAGGGTTGAGGTTGTGAAGTCTTTTCGACACGAGTAAATGTATTTTTTCTTCCATATTTTAAGCTTAGGACAATCTTTAGTGGATATGGTATGATACTAAAACGAGAAAACAACTTTTCAGATCGAGTTAACGACCCTGTCCCAATGGTTAAAAAAGTTCCTATGTTAACACCTATGGATTTTGAGTGAAAAATGGCCCTAAAGCGAAAGTGGAAAAAATTCGTATTTTAACCATGTATATATGTAAGACTCTTAAACTTGAGAGTTTCCTTACAGATTCGTCGAAAAAAATCGAAAGAAACAAAGGTTTTTCACATAGTCATTCGGGTGCCTCCACGAGGGTCTTTTCGTAAGGGTTGAGGTTGTGAAGTCTTTTCGACACGAGTAAGTGTATTTTTTCTTCCATATTTTAAGCTTAGGACAATCTTTAGTGGATATGGTATGATACTAAAACGAGAAAACAACTTTTCAGATCGAGTTAACGACCCTGTCCCAATGGGCAAAAAAGTTCCTATGTTAACACCTATGGATTTTGAGTGAAAAATGGCCCGGAAGCGAAAGTGAAAAAAATTCGTATTTTAACCATTTATATGTGTAAGACTCTTAAACTTGAGCGTTTCCTTACAGATTCGTCGAAAAACATCGAAAGAAACAAAGGTTTTTCACATAGTCATTCGGGTGCCTCCACGAGGTTCTTTTCGTAAGGGTTGAGGTTGTGAAGTCTTTTCGACACGAGTAAATGTATTTTTTCTTCCATATTTTAAGCTTAGGACAATCTTTAGTGGATATGGTATGATACTAAAACGAGAAAACAACTTTTCAGATCGAGTGAGCGACCCTTCCCCAATGGGCAAAAAATTCCTATGTTAACACCTATGGATTTTGAGTGAAAAATGGCCCGGAAGCGAAAGTGAAAAAAATTCGTATTTTAACCATTTATATGTGTAAGACTCTTAAACTTGAGCGTTTCCTTACAGATTCGTCGAAAAACATCGAAAGAAACAAAGGTTTTTCACATAGTCATTCGGGTGCCTCCACGAGGTTCTTTTCGTAAGGGTTGAGGTTGTGAAGTCTTTTCGACACGAGTAAATGTATTTTTTCTTCCATATTTTAAGCTTAGGACAATCTTTAGTGGATATGGTATGATACTAAAACGAGAAAACAACTTTTCAGATCGAGTGAGCGACCCTTCCCCAATGGGCAAAAAAGTTCCTATGTTAACACCTATGGATTTTGAGTGCAAAATGGCCCGGAAGAGAAAGTGAAAAAAATTAGTATTTTAACCATTTATATGTGTAAGACTCTTAAACTTGAACGTTTCCTTAAATATTCGTCGAAAAACATCGAAATAAACAAAGGTTTTTAACATAGTCATTCGGGTGCCTCCACGAGGGTCTTTTCGTAAGGGTTGAGGTTGTGAAGTCTTTTCGACACGAGTAAATGTATTTTTTCTTCCATATTTTAAGCTTAGGACAATCTTTAGTGGATATGGTATGATACTAAAACGAGAAAACAACTTTTCAGATCGAGTTAACGACCCTGTCCCAATGGGCAAAAAAGTTCCTATGTTAACACCTATGGATTTTGAGTGAAAAATGGCCCGAAAGCGAAAGTGAATAAAATTCGTATTTTAACCATTTATATGTGTAAGACTCTTAAACTTGAGCGTTTCCTTACAGATTCGTCGAAAAACATCGAAAGAAACAAAGGTTTTTCACATAGTCATTCGGGTGCCTCCACGAGGTTCTTTTCGTAAGGGTTGAGGTTGTGAAGTCTTTTCGACACGAGTAAATGTATTTTTTCTTCCATATTTTAAGCTTAGGACAATCTTTAGTGGATATGGTATGATACTAAAACGAGAAAACAACTTTTCAGATCGAGTGAGCGACCCTTCCCCAATGGGCAAAAAAGTTCCTATGTTAACACCTATGGATTTTGAGTGCAAAATGGCCCGGAAGAGAAAGTGAAAAAAATTAGTATTTTAACCATTTATATGTGTAAGACTCTTAAACTTGAACGTTTCCTTAAATATTCGTCGAAAAACATCGAAATAAACAAAGGTTTTTAACATAGTGATTCGGGTGCCTCCACGAGGGTCTTTTCGTAAGGGTTGAGGTTGTGAAGTCTTTTCGACACGAGTAAATGTATTTTTTCTTCCATATTTTAAGCTTAGGACAATGTTTAGTGGATATGGTATGATACTAAAACGAGAAAACAACTTTTCAGATCGAGTTAACGACCCTGTCCCAATGGGCAAAAAAGTTCCTATGTTAACACCTATGGATTTTGAGTGAAAAATGGCCCAAAAGCGAAAGTGAAAAAAATTCGTATTTTAACCATGTATATTTGTAAGACTCTTAAACTTGAGCGTTTCCTTACAGATTCGTCGAAAAACATCGAAAGAAACAAAGGTTTTTCACATAGTCATTCGGGTGCCTCCACGAGGGTCTTTTCGTAAGGGTTGAGGTTGTGAAGTCTTTTCGACACGAGTAAATGTATTTTTTCTTTCATATTTTAAGCTTAGGACCATCTTTAGTGGATATGGTATGATACTAAAACGAGAAAACAACTTTTCAGATCGAGTTAACGACCCTGTCCCAATGGGCAAAAAAGTTCCTATGTTAACACCTATGGATTTTGAGTGAAAAATGGCCCGGAAGCGAAAGTGAAAAAAATTCGTATTTTAACCATTTATATGTGTAAGATTCTTAAACTTGAGAGTTTCCTTACAGATTCGTCGAAAAACATCGAAAGAAACAAAGGTTTTTCACATAGTCATTCGGGTGCCTCCACGAGGGTCTTTTCGTAAGGGTTGAGGTTGTGAAGTCTTTTCGACACGAGTAAATGTATTTTTTCTTCCATATTTTAAGCTTAGGACAATCTTTAGTGGATATGGTATGATACTAAAACGAGAAAACAACTTTTCAGATCGAGTGAGCGACCCTTCCCCAATGGGCAAAAAAGTTCCTATGTTAACACCTATGGATTTTGAGTGCAAAATGGCCCGGAAGAGAAAGTGAAAAAAATTAGTATTTTAACCATTTATATGTGTAAGACTCTTAAACTTGAACGTTTCCTTAAATATTCGTCGAAAAACATCGAAATAAACAAAGGTTTTTAACATAGTGATTCGGGTGCCTCCACGAGGGTCTTTTCGTAAGGGTTGAGGTTGTGAAGTCTTTTCGACACGAGTAAATGTATTTTTTCTTCCATATTTTAAGCTTAGGACAATGTTTAGTGGATATGGTATGATACTAAAACGAGAAAACAACTTTTCAGATCGAGTTAACGACCCTGTCCCAATGGGCAAAAAAGTTCCTATGTTAACACCTATGGATTTTGAGTGAAAAATGGCCCAAAAGCGAAAGTGAAAAAAATTCGTATTTTAACCATGTATATTTGTAAGACTCTTAAACTTGAGCGTTTCCTTACAGATTCGTCGAAAAACATCGAAAGAAACAAAGGTTTTTCACATAGTCATTCGGGTGCCTCCACGAGGGTCTTTTCGTAAGGGTTGAGGTTGTGAAGTCTTTTCGACACGAGTAAATGTATTTTTTCTTTCATATTTTAAGCTTAGGACCATCTTTAGTGGATATGGTATGATACTAAAACGAGAAAACAACTTTTCAGATCGAGTTAACGACCCTGTCCCAATGGGCAAAAAAGTTCCTATGTTAACACCTATGGATTTTGAGTGAAAAATGGCCCGGAAGCGAAAGTGAAAAAAATTCGTATTTTAACCATTTATATGTGTAAGATTCTTAAACTTGAGAGTTTCCTTACAGATTCGTCGAAAAACATCGAAAGAAACAAAGGTTTTTCACATAGTCATTCGGGTGCCTCCACGAGGGTCTTTTCGTAAGGGTTGAGGTTGTGAAGTCTTTTCGACACGAGTAAATGTATTTTTTCTTCCATATTTTAAGCTTAGGACAATCTTTAGTGGATATGGTATGATACTAAAACGAGAAAACAACTTTTCAGATCGAGTGAGCGACCCTTCCCCAATGGGCAAAAAAGTTCCTATGTTAACACCTATGGATTTTGAGTGCAAAATGGCCCGGAAGAGAAAGTGAAAAAAATTAGTATTTTAACCATTTATATGTGTAAGACTCTTAAACTTGAACGTTTCCTTAAATATTCGTCGAAAAACATCGAAATAAACAAAGGTTTTTAACATAGTGATTCGGGTGCCTCCACGAGGGTCTTTTCGTAAGGGTTGAGGTTGTGAAGTCTTTTCGACACGAGTAAATGTATTTTTTCTTCCATATTTTAAGCTTAGGACAATGTTTAGTGGATATGGTATGATACTAAAACGAGAAAACAACTTTTCAGATCGAGTTAACGACCCTGTCCCAATGGGCAAAAAAGTTCCTATGTTAACACCTATGGATTTTGAGTGAAAAATGGCCCAAAAGCGAAAGTGAAAAAAATTCGTATTTTAACCATGTATATTTGTAAGACTCTTAAACTTGAGCGTTTCCTTACAGATTCGTCGAAAAACATCGAAAGAAACAAAGGTTTTTCACATAGTCATTCGGGTGCCTCCACGAGGGTCTTTTCGTAAGGGTTGAGGTTGTGAAGTCTTTTCGACACGAGTAAATGTATTTTTTCTTTCATATTTTAAGCTTAGGACCATCTTTAGTGGATATGGTATGATACTAAAACGAGAAAACAACTTTTCAGATCGAGTTAACGACCCTGTCCCAATGGGCAAAAAAGTTCCTATGTTAACACCTATGGATTTTGAGTGAAAAATGGCCCGGAAGCGAAAGTGAAAAAAATTCGTATTTTAACCATTTATATGTGTAAGATTCTTAAACTTGAGAGTTTCCTTACAGATTCGTCGAAAAACATCGAAAGAAACAAAGGTTTTTCACATAGTCATTCGGGTGCCTCCACGAGGGTCTTTTCGTAAGGGTTGAGGTTGTGAAGTCTTTTCGACACGAGTAAATGTATTTTTTCTTCCATATTTTAAGCTTAGGACAATCTTTAGTGGATATGGTATGATACTAAAACGAGAAAACAACTTTTCAGATCGAGTGAGCGACCCTTCCCCAATGGACAAAAAAGTTCCTATGTTAACACCTATGGATTTTGAGTGCAAAATGGCCCGGAAGAGAAAGTGAAAAAAATTAGTATTTTAACCATTTATATGTGTAAGACTCTTAAACTTGAACGTTTCCTTAAATATTCGTCGAAAAACATCGAAATAAACAAAGGTTTTTAACATAGTGATTCGGGTGCCTCCACGAGGGTCTTTTCGTAAGGGTTGAGGTTGTGAAGTCTTTTCGACACGAGTAAATGTATTTTTTCTTCCATATTTTAAGCTTAGGACAATGTTTAGTGGATATGGTATGATACTAAAACGAGAAAACAACTTTTCAGATCGAGTTAACGACCCTGTCCCAATGGGCAAAAAAGTTCCTATGTTAACACCTATGGATTTTGAGTGAAAAATGGCCCAAAAGCGAAAGTGAAAAAAATTCGTATTTTAACCATGTATATTTGTAAGACTCTTAAACTTGAGCGTTTCCTTACAGATTCGTCGAAAAACATCGAAAGAAACAAAGGTTTTTCACATAGTCATTCGGGTGCCTCCACGAGGGTCTTTTCGTAAGGGTTGAGGTTGTGAAGTCTTTTCGACACGAGTAAATGTATTTTTTCTTCCATATTTTAAGCTTAGGACAATGTTTAGTGGATATGGTATGATACTAAAACGAGAAAACAACTTTTCAGATCGAGTTAACGACCCTGTCCCAATGGGCAAAAAAGTTCCTATGTTAACACCTATGGATTTTGAGTGAAAAATGGCCCAAAAGCGAAAGTGAAAAAAATTCGTATTTTAACCATGTATATTTGTAAGACTCTTAAACTTGAGCGTTTCCTTACAGATTCGTCGAAAAACATCGAAAGAAACAAAGGTTTTTCACATAGTCATTCGGGTGCCTCCACGAGGGTCTTTTCGTAAGGGTTGAGGTTGTGAAGTCTTTTCGACACGAGTAAATGTATTTTTTCTTTCATATTTTAAGCTTAGGACCATCTTTAGTGGATATGGTATGATACTAAAACGAGAAAACAACTTTTCAGATCGAGTTAACGACCCTGTCCCAATGGGCAAAAAAGTTCCTATGTTAACACCTATGGATTTTGAGTGAAAAATGGCCCGGAAGCGAAAGTGAAAAAAATTCGTATTTTAACCATTTATATGTGTAAGATTCTTAAACTTGAGAGTTTCCTTACAGATTCGTCGAAAAACATCGAAAGAAACAAAGGTTTTTCACATAGTCATTCGGGTGCCTCCACGAGGGTCTTTTCGTAAGGGTTGAGGTTGTGAAGTCTTTTCGACACGAGTAAATGTATTTTTTCTTCCATATTTTAAGCTTAGGACAATCTTTAGTGGATATGGTATGATACTAAAACGAGAAAACAACTTTTCAGATCGAGTGAGCGACCCTTCCCCAATGGGCAAAAAAGTTCCTATGTTAACACCTATGGATTTTGAGTGCAAAATGGCCCGGAAGAGAAAGTGAAAAAAATTAGTATTTTAACCATTTATATGTGTAAGACTCTTAAACTTGAACGTTTCCTTAAATATTCGTCGAAAAACATCGAAATAAACAAAGGTTTTTAACATAGTGATTCGGGTGCCTCCACGAGGGTCTTTTCGTAAGGGTTGAGGTTGTGAAGTCTTTTCGACACGAGTAAATGTATTTTTTCTTCCATATTTTAAGCTTAGGACAATGTTTAGTGGATATGGTATGATACTAAAACGAGAAAACAACTTTTCAGATCGAGTTAACGACCCTGTCCCAATGGGCAAAAAAGTTCCTATGTTAACACCTATGGATTTTGAGTGAAAAATGGCCCAAAAGCGAAAGTGAAAAAAATTCGTATTTTAACCATGTATATTTGTAAGACTCTTAAACTTGAGCGTTTCCTTACAGATTCGTCGAAAAACATCGAAAGAAACAAAGGTTTTTCACATAGTCATTCGGGTGCCTCCACGAGGGTCTTTTCGTAAGGGTTGAGGTTGTGAAGTCTTTTCGACACGAGTAAATGTATTTTTTCTTTCATATTTTAAGCTTAGGACCATCTTTAGTGGATATGGTATGATACTAAAACGAGAAAACAACTTTTCAGATCGAGTTAACGACCCTGTCCCAATGGGCAAAAAAGTTCCTATGTTAACACCTATGGATTTTGAGTGCAAAATGGCCCGGAAGAGAAAGTGAAAAAAATTAGTATTTTAACCATTTATATGTGTAAGACTCTTAAACTTGAACGTTTCCTTAAATATTCGTCGAAAAACATCGAAATAAACAAAGGTTTTTAACATAGTGATTCGGGTGCCTCCACGAGGGTCTTTTCGTAAGGGTTGAGGTTGTGAAGTCTTTTCGACACGAGTAAATGTATTTTTTCTTCCATATTTTAAGCTTAGGACAATGTTTAGTGGATATGGTATGATACTAAAACGAGAAAACAACTTTTCAGATCGAGTTAACGACCCTGTCCCAATGGGCAAAAAAGTTCCTATGTTAACACCTATGGATTTTGAGTGAAAAATGGCCCGGAAGCGAAAGTGAAAAAAATTCGTATTTTAACCATTTATATGTGTAAGATTCTTAAACTTGAGAGTTTCCTTACAGATTCGTCGAAAAACATCGAAAGAAACAAAGGTTTTTCACATAGTCATTCGGGTGCCTCCACGAGGGTCTTTTCGTAAGGGTTGAGGTTGTGAAGTCTTTTCGACACGAGTAAATGTATTTTTTCTTCCATATTTTAAGCTTAGGACAATCTTTAGTGGATATGGTATGATACTAAAACGAGAAAACAACTTTTCAGATCGAGTGAGCGACCCTTCCCCAATGGGCAAAAAAGTTCCTATGTTAACACCTATGGATTTTGAGTGCAAAATGGCCCGGAAGAGAAAGTGAAAAAAATTAGTATTTTAACCATTTATATGTGTAAGACTCTTAAACTTGAACGTTTCCTTAAATATTCGTCGAAAAACATCGAAATAAACAAAGGTTTTTAACATAGTGATTCGGGTGCCTCCACGAGGGTCTTTTCGTAAGGGTTGAGGTTGTGAAGTCTTTTCGACACGAGTAAATGTATTTTTTCTTCCATATTTTAAGCTTAGGACAATGTTTAGTGGATATGGTATGATACTAAAACGAGAAAACAACTTTTCAGATCGAGTTAACGACCCTGTCCCAATGGGCAAAAAAGTTCCTATGTTAACACCTATGGATTTTGAGTGAAAAATGGCCCAAAAGCGAAAGTGAAAAAAATTCGTATTTTAACCATGTATATTTGTAAGACTCTTAAACTTGAGCGTTTCCTTACAGATTCGTCGAAAAACATCGAAAGAAACAAAGGTTTTTCACATAGTCATTCGGGTGCCTCCACGAGGGTCTTTTCGTAAGGGTTGAGGTTGTGAAGTCTTTTCGACACGAGTAAATGTATTTTTTCTTTCATATTTTAAGCTTAGGACCATCTTTAGTGGATATGGTATGATACTAAAACGAGAAAACAACTTTTCAGATCTTGTTAACGACCCTGTCCCAATGGGCAAAAAAGTTCCTATGTTAACACCTATGGATTTTGAGTGCAAAATGGCCCGGAAGAGAAAGTGAAAAAAATTAGTATTTTAACCATTTATATGTGTAAGACTCTTAAACTTGAACGTTTCCTTAAATATTCGTCGAAAAACATCGAAATAAACAAAGGTTTTTAACATAGTGATTCGGGTGCCTCCACGAGGGTCTTTTCGTAAGGGTTGAGGTTGTGAAGTCTTTTCGACACGAGTAAATGTATTTTTTCTTCCATATTTTAAGCTTAGGACAATGTTTAGTGGATATGGTATGATACTAAAACGAGAAAACAACTTTTCAGATCGAGTTAACGACCCTGTCCCAATGGGCAAAAAAGTTCCTATGTTAACACCTATGGATTTTGAGTGAAAATGGCCCAAAAGCGAAAGTGAAAAAAATTCGTATTTTAACCATGTATATTTGTAAGACTCTTAAACTTGAGCGTTTCCTTACAGATTCGTCGAAAAACATCGAAAGAAACAAAGGTTTTTCACATAGTCATTCGGGTGCCTCCACGAGGGTCTTTTCGTAAGGGTTGAGGTTGTGAAGTCTTTTCGACACGAGTAAATGTATTTTTTCTTTCATATTTTAAGCTTAGGACCATCTTTAGTGGATATGGTATGATACTAAAACGAGAAAACAACTTTTCAGATCGAGTTAACGACCCTGTCCCAATGGGCAAAAAAGTTCCTATGTTAACACCTATGGATTTTGAGTGAAAAATGGCCCGGAAGCGAAAGTGAAAAAAATTCGTATTTTAACCATTTATATGTGTAAGATTCTTAAACTTGAGAGTTTCCTTACAGATTCGTCGAAAAACATCGAAAGAAACAAAGGTTTTTCACATAGTCATTCGGGTGCCTCCACGAGGGTCTTTTCGTAAGGGTTGAGGTTGTGAAGTCTTTTCGACACGAGTAAATGTATTTTTTCTTCCATATTTTAAGCTTAGGACAATCTTTAGTGGATATGGTATGATACTAAAACGAGAAAACAACTTTTCAGATCGAGTGAGCGACCCTGTCCCAATGGGCAAAAAAGTTCCTATGTTAACACCTATGGATTTTGAGTGCAAAATGGCCCGGAAGAGAAAGTGAAAAAAATTAGTATTTTAACCATTTATATGTGTAAGACTCTTAAACTTGAACGTTTCCTTAAATATTCGTCGAAAAACATCGAAATAAACAAAGGTTTTTAACATAGTGATTCGGGTGCCTCCACGAGGGTCTTTTCGTAAGGGTTGAGGTTGTGAAGTCTTTTCGACACGAGTAAATGTATTTTTTCATCCATATTTTAAGCTTAGGACAATCTTTAGTGGATATGGTATGATACTAAAACGAGAAAACAACTTTTCAGATCGAGTTAACAACCCTGTCCCAATGGTTAAAAAAGTTCCTATGTTAACACCTATGGATTTTGAGTGCAAAATGGCCCGGAAGCGAAAGTGAAAAAAATTAGTATTTTAACCATTTATATGTGTAAGACTCTTAAACTTGAACGTTTCCTTAAATATTCGTCGAAAAACATCGAAATAAACAAAGGTTTTTCACATAGTGATTCGGGTGCCTCCACGAGGGTCTTTTCGTAAGGGTTGAGGTTGTGAAGTCTTTTCGACACGAGTAAATGTATTTTTTCTTCCATATTTTAAGCTTAGGACCATCTTTAGTGGATATGGTATGATACTAAAACGAGAAAACAACTTTTCAGATCGAGTTAACGACCCTGTCCCAATGGGCAAAAAAGTTCCTATGTTAACACCTATGGATTTTGAGTGAAAAATGGCCCGAAAGCGAAAGTGAAAAAAATTCGTATTTTAACCATGTATATTTGTAAGACTCTTAAACTTGAGAGTTTCCTTACAGATTCGTCGAAAAAAATCGAAAGAAACAAAGGTTTTTCACATAGTCATTCGGGTGCCTCCACGAGGGTCTTTTCGTAAGGGTTGAGGTTGTGAAGTCTTTTCGACACGAGTAAATGTATTTTTTCTTCCATATTTTAAGCTTAGGACAATCTTTAGTGGATATGGTATGATACTAAAACGAGAAAACAACTTTTCAGATCGAGTTAACGACCCTGTCTCAATGGGCAAAAAAGTTCCTATGTTAACACCTATGGATTTTGAGTGAAAAATGGCCCGGAAGCGAAAGTGAAAAAAATTCGTATTTTAACCATTTATATGTGTAAGATTCTTAAACTTGAGAGTTTCCTTACAGATTCGTCGAAAAACATCGAAAGAAACAAAGGTTTTTCACATAGTCATTCGGGTGCCTCCACGAGGGTCTTTTCGTAAGGGTTGAGGTTGTGAAGTCTTTTCGACACGAGTAAATGTATTTTTTCTTCCATATTTTAATCTTAGGACAATCTTTAGTGGATATGGTATGATACTAAAACGAGAAAACAACTTTTCAGATCGAGTGAGCGACCCTTCCCCAATGGGCAAAAAAGTTCCTATGTTAACACCTATGGATTTTGAGTGCAAAATGGCCCGGAAGAGAAAGTGAAAAAAATTAGTATTTTAACCATTTATATGTGTAAGACTCTTAAACTTGAACGTTTCCTTAAATATTCGTCGAAAAACATCGAAATAAACAAAGGTTTTTAACATAGTGATTCGGGTGCCTCCACGAGGGTCTTTTCGTAAGGGTTGAGGTTGTGAAGTCTTTTCGACACGAGTAAATGTATTTTTTCTTCCATATTTTAAGCTTAGGACAATGTTTAGTGGATATGGTATGATACTAAAACGAGAAAACAACTTTTCAGATCGAGTTAACGACCCTGTCCCAATGGGCAAAAAAGTTCCTATGTTAACACCTATGGATTTTGAGTGAAAAATGGCCCAAAAGCGAAAGTGAAAAAAATTCGTATTTTAACCATGTATATTTGTAAGACTCTTAAACTTGAGCGTTTCCTTACAGATTCGTCGAAAAACATCGAAAGAAACAAAGGTTTTTCACATAGTCATTCGGGTGCCTCCACGAGGGTCTTTTCGTAAGGGTTGAGGTTGTGAAGTCTTTTCGACACGAGTAAATGTATTTTTTCTTTCATATTTTAAGCTTAGGACCATCTTTAGTGGATATGGTATGATACTAAAACGAGAAAACAACTTTTCAGATCGAGTTAACGACCCTGTCCCAATGGGCAAAAAAGTTCCTATGTTAACACCTATGGATTTTGAGTGCAAAATGGCCCGGAAGAGAAAGTGAAAAAAATTAGTATTTTAACCATTTATATGTGTAAGACTCTTAAACTTGAACGTTTCCTTAAATATTCGTCGAAAAACATCGAAATAAACAAAGGTTTTTAACATAGTGATTCGGGTGCCTCCACGAGGGTCTTTTCGTAAGGGTTGAGGTTGTGAAGTCTTTTCGACACGAGTAAATGTATTTTTTCTTCCATATTTTAAGCTTAGGACAATGTTTAGTG
Organism: Cucurbita pepo subsp. pepo; assembly: GCF_057944985.1. Classification (NCBI taxonomy): domain Eukaryota; kingdom Viridiplantae; phylum Streptophyta; class Magnoliopsida; order Cucurbitales; family Cucurbitaceae; genus Cucurbita; species Cucurbita pepo. The sequence continues at coordinate 1,464,722 of NC_141811.1, read as the reverse complement.
GATATGGTATGATACTAAAACGAGAAAACAACTTTTCAGATCGAGTTAACGACCCTGTCCCAATGGGCAAAAAAGTTCCTATGTTAACACCTATGGATTTTGAGTGAAAATGGCCCAAAAGCGAAAGTGAAAAAAATTCGTATTTTAACCATGTATATTTGTAAGACTCTTAAACTTGAGCGTTTCCTTACAGATTCGTCGAAAAACATCGAAAGAAACAAAGGTTTTTCACATAGTCATTCGGGTGCCTCCACGAGGGTCTTTTCGTAAGGGTTGAGGTTGTGAAGTCTTTTCGACACGAGTAAATGTATTTTTTCTTTCATATTTTAAGCTTAGGACCATCTTTAGTGGATATGGTATGATACTAAAACGAGAAAACAACTTTTCAGATCGAGTTAACGACCCTGTCCCAATGGGCAAAAAAGTTCCTATGTTAACACCTATGGATTTTGAGTGAAAAATGGCCCGGAAGCGAAAGTGAAAAAAATTCGTATTTTAACCATTTATATGTGTAAGATTCTTAAACTTGAGAGTTTCCTTACAGATTCGTCGAAAAACATCGAAAGAAACAAAGGTTTTTCACATAGTCATTCGGGTGCCTCCACGAGGGTCTTTTCGTAAGGGTTGAGGTTGTGAAGTCTTTTCGACACGAGTAAATGTATTTTTTCTTCCATATTTTAAGCTTAGGACAATCTTTAGTGGATATGGTATGATACTAAAACGAGAAAACAACTTTTCAGATCGAGTGAGCGACCCTGTCCCAATGGGCAAAAAAGTTCCTATGTTAACACCTATGGATTTTGAGTGCAAAATGGCCCGGAAGAGAAAGTGAAAAAAATTAGTATTTTAACCATTTATATGTGTAAGACTCTTAAACTTGAACGTTTCCTTAAATATTCGTCGAAAAACATCGAAATAAACAAAGGTTTTTAACATAGTGATTCGGGTGCCTCCACGAGGGTCTTTTCGTAAGGGTTGAGGTTGTGAAGTCTTTTCGACACGAGTAAATGTATTTTTTCATCCATATTTTAAGCTTAGGACAATCTTTAGTGGATATGGTATGATACTAAAACGAGAAAACAACTTTTCAGATCGAGTTAACAACCCTGTCCCAATGGTTAAAAAAGTTCCTATGTTAACACCTATGGATTTTGAGTGCAAAATGGCCCGGAAGCGAAAGTGAAAAAAATTAGTATTTTAACCATTTATATGTGTAAGACTCTTAAACTTGAACGTTTCCTTAAATATTCGTCGAAAAACATCGAAATAAACAAAGGTTTTTCACATAGTGATTCGGGTGCCTCCACGAGGGTCTTTTCGTAAGGGTTGAGGTTGTGAAGTCTTTTCGACACGAGTAAATGTATTTTTTCTTCCATATTTTAAGCTTAGGACCATCTTTAGTGGATATGGTATGATACTAAAACGAGAAAACAACTTTTCAGATCGAGTTAACGACCCTGTCCCAATGGGCAAAAAAGTTCCTATGTTAACACCTATGGATTTTGAGTGAAAAATGGCCCGAAAGCGAAAGTGAAAAAAATTCGTATTTTAACCATGTATATTTGTAAGACTCTTAAACTTGAGAGTTTCCTTACAGATTCGTCGAAAAAAATCGAAAGAAACAAAGGTTTTTCACATAGTCATTCGGGTGCCTCCACGAGGGTCTTTTCGTAAGGGTTGAGGTTGTGAAGTCTTTTCGACACGAGTAAATGTATTTTTTCTTCCATATTTTAAGCTTAGGACAATCTTTAGTGGATATGGTATGATACTAAAACGAGAAAACAACTTTTCAGATCGAGTTAACGACCCTGTCTCAATGGGCAAAAAAGTTCCTATGTTAACACCTATGGATTTTGAGTGAAAAATGGCCCGGAAGCGAAAGTGAAAAAAATTCGTATTTTAACCATTTATATGTGTAAGATTCTTAAACTTGAGAGTTTCCTTACAGATTCGTCGAAAAACATCGAAAGAAACAAAGGTTTTTCACATAGTCATTCGGGTGCCTCCACGAGGGTCTTTTCGTAAGGGTTGAGGTTGTGAAGTCTTTTCGACACGAGTAAATGTATTTTTTCTTCCATATTTTAAGCTTAGGACAATCTTTAGTGGATATGGTATGATACTAAAACGAGAAAACAACTTTTCAGATCGAGTGAGCGACCCTTCCCCAATGGGCAAAAAAGTTCCTATGTTAACACCTATGGATTTTGAGTGCAAAATGGCCCGGAAGAGAAAGTGAAAAAAATTAGTATTTTAACCATTTATATGTGTAAGACTCTTAAACTTGAACGTTTCCTTAAATATTCGTCGAAAAACATCGAAATAAACAAAGGTTTTTAACATAGTGATTCGGGTGCCTCCACGAGGGTCTTTTCGTAAGGGTTGAGGTTGTGAAGTCTTTTCGACACGAGTAAATGTATTTTTTCTTCCATATTTTAAGCTTAGGACAATGTTTAGTGGATATGGTATGATACTAAAACGAGAAAACAACTTTTCAGATCGAGTTAACGACCCTGTCCCAATGGGCAAAAAAGTTCCTATGTTAACACCTATGGATTTTGAGTGAAAAATGGCCCAAAAGCGAAAGTGAAAAAAATTCGTATTTTAACCATGTATATTTGTAAGACTCTTAAACTTGAGCGTTTCCTTACAGATTCGTCGAAAAACATCGAAAGAAACAAAGGTTTTTCACATAGTCATTCGGGTGCCTCCACGAGGGTCTTTTCGTAAGGGTTGAGGTTGTGAAGTCTTTTCGACACGAGTAAATGTATTTTTTCTTTCATATTTTAAGCTTAGGACCATCTTTAGTGGATATGGTATGATACTAAAACGAGAAAACAACTTTTCAGATCGAGTTAACGACCCTGTCCCAATGGGCAAAAAAGTTCCTATGTTAACACCTATGGATTTTGAGTGCAAAATGGCCCGGAAGAGAAAGTGAAAAAAATTAGTATTTTAACCATTTATATGTGTAAGACTCTTAAACTTGAACGTTTCCTTAAATATTCGTCGAAAAACATCGAAATAAACAAAGGTTTTTAACATAGTGATTCGGGTGCCTCCACGAGGGTCTTTTCGTAAGGGTTGAGGTTGTGAAGTCTTTTCGACACGAGTAAATGTATTTTTTCTTCCATATTTTAAGCTTAGGACAATGTTTAGTGGATATGGTATGATACTAAAACGAGAAAACAACTTTTCAGATCGAGTTAACGACCCTGTCCCAATGGGCAAAAAAGTTCCTATGTTAACACCTATGGATTTTGAGTGAAAATGGCCCAAAAGCGAAAGTGAAAAAAATTCGTATTTTAACCATGTATATTTGTAAGACTCTTAAACTTGAGCGTTTCCTTACAGATTCGTCGAAAAACATCGAAAGAAACAAAGGTTTTTCACATAGTCATTCGGGTGCCTCCACGAGGGTCTTTTCGTAAGGGTTGAGGTTGTGAAGTCTTTTCGACACGAGTAAATGTATTTTTTCTTTCATATTTTAAGCTTAGGACCATCTTTAGTGGATATGGTATGATACTAAAACGAGAAAACAACTTTTCAGATCGAGTTAACGACCCTGTCCCAATGGGCAAAAAAGTTCCTATGTTAACACCTATGGATTTTGAGTGAAAAATGGCCCGGAAGCGAAAGTGAAAAAAATTCGTATTTTAACCATTTATATGTGTAAGATTCTTAAACTTGAGAGTTTCCTTACAGATTCGTCGAAAAACATCGAAAGAAACAAAGGTTTTTCACATAGTCATTCGGGTGCCTCCACGAGGGTCTTTTCGTAAGGGTTGAGGTTGTGAAGTCTTTTCGACACGAGTAAATGTATTTTTTCTTCCATATTTTAAGCTTAGGACAATCTTTAGTGGATATGGTATGATACTAAAACGAGAAAACAACTTTTCAGATCGAGTGAGCGACCCTGTCCCAATGGGCAAAAAAGTTCCTATGTTAACACCTATGGATTTTGAGTGCAAAATGGCCCGGAAGAGAAAGTGAAAAAAATTAGTATTTTAACCATTTATATGTGTAAGACTCTTAAACTTGAACGTTTCCTTAAATATTCGTCGAAAAACATCGAAATAAACAAAGGTTTTTAACATAGTGATTCGGGTGCCTCCACGAGGGTCTTTTCGTAAGGGTTGAGGTTGTGAAGTCTTTTCGACACGAGTAAATGTATTTTTTCATCCATATTTTAAGCTTAGGACAATCTTTAGTGGATATGGTATGATACTAAAACGAGAAAACAACTTTTCAGATCGAGTTAACAACCCTGTCCCAATGGTTAAAAAAGTTCCTATGTTAACACCTATGGATTTTGAGTGCAAAATGGCCCGGAAGCGAAAGTGAAAAAAATTAGTATTTTAACCATTTATATGTGTAAGACTCTTAAACTTGAACGTTTCCTTAAATATTCGTCGAAAAACATCGAAATAAACAAAGGTTTTTCACATAGTGATTCGGGTGCCTCCACGAGGGTCTTTTCGTAAGGGTTGAGGTTGTGAAGTCTTTTCGACACGAGTAAATGTATTTTTTCTTCCATATTTTAAGCTTAGGACCATCTTTAGTGGATATGGTATGATACTAAAACGAGAAAACAACTTTTCAGATCGAGTTAACGACCCTGTCCCAATGGGCAAAAAAGTTCCTATGTTAACACCTATGGATTTTGAGTGAAAAATGGCCCGAAAGCGAAAGTGAAAAAAATTCGTATTTTAACCATGTATATTTGTAAGACTCTTAAACTTGAGAGTTTCCTTACAGATTCGTCGAAAAAAATCGAAAGAAACAAAGGTTTTTCACATAGTCATTCGGGTGCCTCCACGAGGGTCTTTTCGTAAGGGTTGAGGTTGTGAAGTCTTTTCGACACGAGTAAATGTATTTTTTCTTCCATATTTTAAGCTTAGGACAATCTTTAGTGGATATGGTATGATACTAAAACGAGAAAACAACTTTTCAGATCGAGTTAACGACCCTGTCTCAATGGGCAAAAAAGTTCCTATGTTAACACCTATGGATTTTGAGTGAAAAATGGCCCGGAAGCGAAAGTGAAAAAAATTTGTATTTTAACCATTTATATGTGTAAGACTCTTAAACTTGAGCGTTTCCTTACAGATTCGTCGAAAAACATCGAAAGAAACAAAGGTTTTTCACATAGTCATTCGGGTGCCTCCACGAGGGTCTTTTCGTAAGGGTTGAGGTTGTGAAGTCTTTTCGACACGAGTAAATGTATTTTTTCTTTCATATTTTAAGCTTAGGACCATCTTTAGTGGATATGGTATGATACTAAAACGAGAAAACAACTTTTCAGATCGAGTTAACGACCCTGTCCCAATGGGCAAAAAAGTTCCTATGTTAACACCTATGGATTTTGAGTGAAAAATGGCCCGGAAGCGAAAGTGAAAAAAATTCGTATTTTAACCATTTATATGTGTAAGATTCTTAAACTTGAGAGTTTCCTTACAGATTTGTCGAAAAACATCGAAAGAAACAAAGGTTTTTCACATAGTCATTCGGGTGCCTCCACGAGGGTCTTTTCGTAAGGGTTGAGGTTGTGAAGTCTTTTCGACACGAGTAAATGTATTTTTTCTTCCATATTTTAAGCTTAGGACAATCTTTAGTGGATATGGTATGATACTAAAACGAGAAAACAACTTTTCAGATCGAGTGAGCGACCCTTCCCCAATGGGCAAAAAAGTTCCTATGTTAACACCTATGGATTTTGAGTGCAAAATGGCCCGGAAGAGAAAGTGAAAAAAATTAGTATTTTAACCATTTATTTGTGTAAGACTCTTAAACTTGAACGTTTCCTTAAATATTCGTCGAAAAACATCGAAATAAACAAAGGTTTTTAACATAGTGATTCGGGTGCCTCCACGAGGGTCTTTTCGTAAGGGTTGAGGTTGTGAAGTCTTTTCGACACGAGTAAATGTATTTTTTCTTCCATATTTTAAGCTTAGGACAATCTTTAGTGGATATGGTATGATACTAAAACGAGAAAACAACTTTTCAGATAGAGTTAACGACCCTGTCCCAATGGTTAAAAAAGTTCCTATGTTAACACCTATGGATTTTGAGTGAAAAATGGCCCTAAAGCGAAAGTGAAAAAAATTCGTATTTTAACCATGTATATATGTAAGACTCTTAAACTTGAGAGTTTCCTTACAGATTCGTCGAAAAAAATCGAAAGAAACAAAGGTTTTTCACATAGTCATTCGGGTGCCTCCACGAGGGTCTTTTCGTAAGGGTTGAGGTTGTGAAGTCTTTTCGACACGAGTAAGTGTATTTTTTCTTCCATATTTTAAGCTTAGGACAATCTTTAGTGGATATGGTATGATACTAAAACGAGAAAACAACTTTTCAGATCGAGTTAACGACCCTGTCCCAATGGGCAAAAAAGTTCCTATGTTAACACCTATGGATTTTGAGTGAAAAATGGCCCGGAAGCGAAAGTGAAAAAAATTCGTATTTTAACCATTTATATGTGTAAGACTCTTAAACTTGAGCGTTTCCTTACAGATTCGTCGAAAAACATCGAAAGAAACAAAGGTTTTTCACATAGTCATTCGGGTGCCTCCACGAGGTTCTTTTCGTAAGGGTTGAGGTTGTGAAGTCTTTTCGACACGAGTAAATGTATTTTTTCTTCCATATTTTAAGCTTAGGACAATCTTTAGTGGATATGGTATGATACTAAAACGAGAAAACAACTTTTCAGATCGAGTGAGCGACCCTTCCCCCATGGGCAAAAAAGTTCCTATGTTAACACCTATGGATTTTGAGTGCAAAATGGCCCGGAAGAGAAAGTGAAAAAAATTAGTATTTTAACCATTTATATGTGTAAGACTCTTAAACTTGAACGTTTCCTTAAATATTCGTCGAAAAACATCGAAATAAACAAAGGTTTTTAACATAGTGATTCGGGTGCCTCCACGAGGGTCTTTTCGTAAGGGTTGAGGTTGTGAAGTCTTTTCGACACGAGTAAATGTATTTTTTCTTCCATATTTTAAGCTTAGGAAAATCTTTACTGGATATGAAATGATACTAAAACGAGAAAACAACTTTTCAGATCGAGTTAACGACCCTGTCCCAATGGGCAAAAAAGTTCCTATGTTAACACCTATGGATTTTGAGTTAAAAATGGCCCGGAAGCGAAAGTGAAAAAAATTCGTATTTTAACCATTTATATGTGTAAGACTCTTAAACTTGAGAGTTTCCTTACAGATTCGTCGAAAAACATCGAAAGAAACAAAGGTTTTTCACATAGTCATTCGGGTGCCTCCACGAGGTTCTTTTCGTAAGGGTTGAGGTTGTGAAGTCTTTTCGACACGAGTAAATGTATTTTTTCTTCCATATTTTAAGCTTAGGACAATCTTTAGTGGATATGGTATGATACTAAAACGAGAAAACAACTTTTCAGATCGAGTGAGCGACCCTGTCCCAATGGGCAAAAAAGTTCCTATGTTAACACCTATGGATTTTGAGTGCAAAATGGCCCGGAAGAGAAAGTGAAAAAAATTAGTATTTTAACCATTTATATGTGTAAGACTCTTAAACTTGAACGTTTCCTTAAATATTCGTCGAAAAACATCGAAATAAACAAAGGTTTTTCACATAGTGATTCGGGTGCCTCCACGAGGGTCTTTTCGTAAGGGTTGAGGTTGTCAAGTCTTTTCGACACGAGTAAATGTATTTTTTCTTCCATATTTTAAGCTTAGGACAATCTTTAGTGGATATGGTATGATACTAAAACGAGAAAACAACTTTTCAGATCGAGTTAACGACCCTGTCTCAATGGGCAAAAAAGTTCCTATGTTAACACCTATGGATTTTGAGTGAAAAATGGCCCGGAAGCGAAAGTGAAAAAAATTTGTATCTTAACCATTTATATGTGTAAGACTCTTAAACTTGAGCGTTTCCTTACAGATTCGTCGAAAAACATCGAAAGAAACAAAGGTTTTTCACATAGTCATTCGGGTGCCTCCACGAGGGTCTTTTCGTAAGGGTTGAGGTTGTGAAGTCTTTTCGACACGAGTAAATGTATTTTTTCTTCCATATTTTAAGCTTAGGACCATCTTTAGTGGATATGGTATGATACTAAAACGAGAAAACAACTTTTCAGATCGAGTTAACGACCCTGTCCCAATGGGCAAAAAAGTTCCTATGTTAACACCTATGGATTTTGAGTGAAAAATGTCCCGGAAGCGAAAGTGAAAAAAATTCGTATTTTAACCATTTATATGTGTAAGACTCTTAAACTTGAGCGTTTCCTTACAGATCGTCGAAAACCTTCGAAAGAAACAAAGGTTTTTCACATAGTCATTCGGGTGCCTCCACGAGGGACTTTTCGTAAGGGTTGAGGTTGTGAAGTCTTTTCGACACGAGTAAATGTATTTTTTCTTCCATATTTTAAGCTTAGGACAATCTTTAGTGGATATGGTATGATACTAAAACGAGAAAACAACTTTTCAGATCGAGTTAACGACCCTGTCCCAATGGGCAAAAAAGTTCCTATGTTAACACCTATGGATTTTGAGTGCAAAATGGCCCGGAAGAGAAAGTGAAAAAAATTAGTATTTTAACCATTTATATGTGTAAGACTCTTAAACTTGAACGTTTCCTTAAATATTCGTCGAAAAACATCGAAATAAACAAAGGTTTTTAACATAGTGATTCGGGTGCCTCCACGAGGGTCTTTTCGTAAGGGTTGAGGTTGTGAAGTCTTTTCGACACGAGTAAATGTATTTTTTCTTCCATATTTTAAGCTTAGGAAAATCTTTACTGGATATGAAATGATACTAAAACGAGAAAACAACTTTTCAGATCGAGTTAACGACCCTGTCCCAATGGGCAAAAAAGTTCCTATGTTAACACCTATGGATTTTGAGTTAAAAATGGCCCGGAAGCGAAAGTGAAAAAAATTCGTATTTTAACCATTTATATGTGTAAGACTCTTAAACTTGAGAGTTTCCTTACAGATTCGTCGAAAAACATCGAAAGAAACAAAGGTTTTTCACATAGTCATTCGGGTGCCTCCACGAGGTTCTTTTCGTAAGGGTTGAGGTTGTGAAGTCTTTTCGACACGAGTAAATGTATTTTTTCTTCCATATTTTAAGCTTAGGACAATCTTTAGTGGATATGGTATGATACTAAAACGAGAAAACAACTTTTCAGATCGAGTGAGCGACCCTGTCCCAATGGGCAAAAAAGTTCCTATGTTAACACCTATGGATTTTGAGTGCAAAATGGCCCGGAAGAGAAAGTGAAAAAAATTAGTATTTTAACCATTTATATGTGTAAGACTCTTAAACTTGAACGTTTCCTTAAATATTCGTCGAAAAACATCGAAATAAACAAAGGTTTTTCACATAGTCATTCGGGTGCCTCCACGAGGGTCTTTTCGTAAGGGTTGAGGTTGTGAAGTCTTTTCGACACGAGTAAATGTATTTTTTCTTCCATATTTTAAGCTTAGGACAATCTTTAGTGGATATGGTATGATACTAAAACGAGAAAACAACTTTTCAGATCGAGTTAACGACCCTGTCTCAATGGGCAAAAAAGTTCCTATGTTAACACCTATGGATTTTGAGTGAAAAATGGCCCGGAAGCGAAATTGAAAAAAATTTGTATTTTAACCATTTATATGTGTAAGACTCTTAAACTTGAGCGTTTCCTTACAGATTCGTCGAAAAACATCGAAAGAAACAAAGGTTTTTCACATAGTCATTCGGGTGCCTCCACGAGGGTCTTTTCGTAAGGGTTGAGGTTGTGAAGTCTTTTCGACACGAGTAAATGTATTTTTTCTTTCATATTTTAAGCTTAGGACAATCTTTAGTGGATATGGTATGATACTAAAACGAGAAAACAACTTTTCAGATCGAGTTAACGACCCTGTCCCAATGGGCAAAAAAGTTCCTATGTTAACACCTATGGATTTTGAGTGCAAAATGGCCCGGAAGAGAAAGTGAAAAAAATTAGTATTTTAACCATTTATATGTGTAAGACTCTTAAACTTGAACGTTTCCTTAAATATTCGTCGAAAAACATCGAAAGAAACAAAGGTTTTTCACATAGTCATTCGGGTGCCTCCACGAGGGTCTTTTCGTAAGGGTTGAGGTTGTGAAGTCTTTTCGACACGAGTAAATGTATTTTTTCTTCCATATTTTAAGCTTAGGACAATCTTTAGTGGATATGGTATGATACTAAAACGAGAAAACAACTTTTCAGATCGAGTTAACGACCCTGTCCCAATGGGCAAAAAAGTTCCTATGTTAACACCTATGGATTTTGAGTGCAAAATGGCCCGGAAGAGAAAGTGAAAAAAATTAGTATTTTAACCATTTATATGTGTAAGACTCTTAAACTTGAACGTTTCCTTAAATATTCGTCGAAAAACATCGAAATAAACAAAGGTTTTTAACATAGTGATTCGGGTGCCTCCACGAGGGTCTTTTCGTAAGGGTTGAGGTTGTGAAGTCTTTTCGACACGAGTAAATGTATTTTTTCTTCCATATTTTAAGCTTAGGACAATCTTTAGTGGATATGGTATGATACTAAAACGAGAAAACAACTTTTCAGATCGAGTTAACGACCCTGTCCCAATGGTTAAAAAAGTTCCTATGTTAACACCTATGGATTTTGAGTGAAAAATGGCCCTAAAGCGAAAGTGAAAAAAATTCGTATTTTAACCATGTATATATGTAAGACTCTTAAACTTGAGAGTTTCCTTACAGATTCGTCGAAAAAAATCGAAAGAAACAAAGGTTTTTCACATAGTCATTCGGGTGCCTCCACGAGGGTCTTTTCGTAAGGGTTGAGGTTGTGAAGTCTTTTCGACACGAGTAAATGTATTTTTTCTTCCATATTTTAAGCTTAGGAAAATCTTTACTGGATATGAAATGATACTAAAACGAGAAAACAACTTTTCAGATCGAGTTAACGACCCTGTCCCAATGGGTAAAAAAGTTCCTATGTTAACACCTATGGATTTTGAGTTAAAAATGGCCCGGAAGCGAAAGTGAAAAAAATTCGTATTTTAACCATTTATATGTGTAAGACTCTTAAACTTGAGAGTTTCCTTACAGATTCGTCGAAAAACATCGAAAGAAACAAAGGTTTTTCACATAGTCATTCGGGTGCCTCCACGAGGTTCTTTTCGTAAGGGTTGAGGTTGTGAAGTCTTTTCGACACGAGTAAATGTATTTTTTCTTCCATATTTTAAGCTTAGGACAATCTTTAGTGGATATGAAATGATACTAAAACGAGAAAACAACTTTTCAGATCGAGTTAACGACCCTGTCCCAATGGGCAAAAAAGTTCCTATGTTAACACCTATGGATTTTGAGTGAAAAATGGCCCGGAAGCGAAAGTGAAAAAAATTCGTATTTTAACCATTTATATGTGTAAGACTCTTAAACTTGAGCGTTTCCTTACAGATTCGTCGAAAAACATCGAAAGAAACAAAGGTTTTTCACATAGTCATTCGGGTGCCTCCACGAGGGTCTTTTCGTAAGGGTTGAGGTTGTGAAGTCTTTTCGACACGAGTAAATGTATTTTTTCTTCCATATTTTAAGCTTAGGACAATCTTTAGTGGATATGGTATGATACTAAAACGAGAAAAACAACTTTTCAGATCGAGTTAACGACCCTGTCTCAATGGGCAAAAAAGTTCCTATGTTAACACCTATGGATTTTGAGTGAAAAATGGCCCGGAAGCGAAATTGAAAAAAATTTGTATTTTAACCATTTATATGTGTAAGACTCTTAAACTTGAGCGTTTCCTTACAGATTCGTCGAAAAACATCGAAAGAAACAAAGGTTTTTCACATAGTCATTCGGGTGCCTCCACGAGGGTCTTTTCGTAAGGGTTGAGGTTGTGAAGTCTTTTCGACACGAGTAAATGTATTTTTTCTTTCATATTTTAAGCTTAGGACAATCTTTAGTGGATATGGTATGATACTAAAACGAGAAAACAACTTTTCAGATCGAGTTAACGACCCTGTCCCAATGGGCAAAAAAGTTCCTATGTTAACACCTATGGATTTTGAGTGCAAAATGGCCCGGAAGAGAAAGTGAAAAAAATTAGTATTTTAACCATTTATATGTGTAAGACTCTTAAACTTGAACGTTTCCTTAAATATTCGTCGAAAAACATCGAAAGAAACAAAGGTTTTTCACATAGTCATTCGGGTGCCTCCACGAGGGTCTTTTCGTAAGGGTTGAGGTTGTGAAGTCTTTTCGACACGAGTAAATGTATTTTTTCTTCCATATTTTAAGCTTAGGACAATCTTTAGTGGATATGGTATGATACTAAAACGAGAAAACAACTTTTCAGATCGAGTTAACGACCCTGTCCCAATGGGCAAAAAAGTTCCTATGTTAACACCTATGGATTTTGAGTGCAAAATGGCCCGGAAGAGAAAGTGAAAAAAATTAGTATTTTAACCATTTATATGTGTAAGACTCTTAAACTTGAACGTTTCCTTAAATATTCGTCGAAAAACATCGAAATAAACAAAGGTTTTTAACATAGTGATTCGGGTGCCTCCACGAGGGTCTTTTCGTAAGGGTTGAGGTTGTGAAGTCTTTTCGACACGAGTAAATGTATTTTTTCTTCCATATTTTAAGCTTAGGACAATCTTTAGTGGATATGGTATGATACTAAAACGAGAAAACAACTTTTCAGATCGAGTTAACGACCCTGTCCCAATGGTTAAAAAAGTTCCTATGTTAACACCTATGGATTTTGAGTGAAAAATGGCCCTAAAGCGAAAGTGAAAAAAATTCGTATTTTAACCATGTATATATGTAAGACTCTTAAACTTGAGAGTTTCCTTACAGATTCGTCGAAAAAAATCGAAAGAAACAAAGGTTTTTCACATAGTCATTCGGGTGCCTCCACGAGGGTCTTTTCGTAAGGGTTGAGGTTGTGAAGTCTTTTCGACACGAGTAAATGTATTTTTTCTTCCATATTTTAAGCTTAGGAAAATCTTTACTGGATATGAAATGATACTAAAACGAGAAAACAACTTTTCAGATCGAGTTAACGACCCTGTCCCAATGGGTAAAAAAGTTCCTATGTTAACACCTATGGATTTTGAGTTAAAAATGGCCCGGAAGCGAAAGTGAAAAAAATTCGTATTTTAACCATTTATATGTGTAAGACTCTTAAACTTGAGAGTTTCCTTACAGATTCGTCGAAAAACATCGAAAGAAACAAAGGTTTTTCACATAGTCATTCGGGTGCCTCCACGAGGTTCTTTTCGTAAGGGTTGAGGTTGTGAAGTCTTTTCGACACGAGTAAATGTATTTTTTCTTCCATATTTTAAGCTTAGGACAATCTTTAGTGGATATGGTATGATACTAAAACGAGAAAACAACTTTTCAGATCGAGTGAGCGACCCTGTCCCAATGGGCAAAAAAGTTCCTATGTTAACACCTATGGATTTTGAGTGCAAAATGGCCCGGAAGAGAAAGTGAAAAAAATTAGTATTTTAACCATTTATATGTGTAAGACTCTTAAACTTGAACGTTTCCTTAAATATTCGTCGAAAAACATCGAAATAAACAAAGGTTTTTCACATAGTGATTCGGGTGCCTCCACGAGGGTCTTTTCGTAAGGGTTGAGGTTGTGAAGTCTTTTCGACACGAGTAAATGTATTTTTTCTTCCATATTTTAAGCTTAGGACAATCTTTAGTGGATATGGTATGATACTAAAATGAGAAAACAACTTTTCAGATCGAGTTAACGACCCTGTCTCAATGGGCAAAAAAGTTCATATGTTAACACCTATGGATTTTGAGTGAAAAATGGCCCGGAAGCGAAAGTGAAAAAAATTTGTATTTTAACCATTTATATGTGTAAGACTCTTAAACTTGAGCGTTTCCTTACAGATTCGTCGAAAAACATCGAAAGAAACAAAGGTTTTTCACATAGTCATTCGGGTGCCTCCACGAGGGTCTTTTCGTAAGGGTTGAGGTTGTGAAGTCTTTTCGACACGAGTAAATGTATTTTTTCTTCCATATTTTCAGCTTAGGACCATCTTTAGTGGATATGGTATGATACTAAAACGAGAAAACAACTTTTCAGATCGAGTTAACGACCCTGTCCCAATGGGCAAAAAAGTTCCTATGTTAACACCTATGGATTTTGAGTGAAAAATGTCCCGGAAGCGAAAGTGAAAAAATTTGTATTTTAACCATTTATATGTGTAAGACTCTTAAACTTGAGCGTTTCCTTACAGATTCGTCGAAAACCTTCGAAAGAAACAAAGGTTTTTCACATAGTGATTCGAGTGCCTCCACGAGGGTCTTTTCGTAAGGGTTGAGGTTGTGAAGTCTTTTCGACACGAGTAAATGTATTTTTTCTTCCATATTTTAAGCTTAGGACAATCTTTAGTGGATATGGTATGATACTAAAACGAGAAAACTACTTTTCAGATCGAGTTAACGACCCTGTCCCAATGGGCAAAAAAGTTCCTATGTTAACACCTATGGATTTTGAGTGCAAAATGGCCCGGAAGAGAAAGTGAAAAAAATTAGTATTTTAACCATTTATATGTGTAAGACTCTTAAACTTGAACGTTTCCTTAAATATTCGTCGAAAAACATCGAAATAAACAAAGGTTTTTCACATAGTCATTCGGGTGCCTCCACGAGGGACTTTTCGTAAGGGTTGAGGTTGTGAAGTCTTTTCGACACGAGTAAATGTATTTTTTCTTCCATATTTTAAGCTTAGGTCAATGTTTAGTGGATATGGTATGATACTAAAACGAGAAAACAACTTTTCAGATCGAGTTAACGACCCTGTCCCAATGGGCAAAAAAGTTCCTATGTTAACACCTATGGATTTTGAGTGAAAAATGGCCCGGAAGCGAAAGTGAAAAAAATTCGTATTTTAACCATTTATATGTGTAAGACTCTTAAACTTTGAGCGTTTCCTTACAGATCATCGAAAACCTTCGAAAGAAACAAAAGTTTTTCACATAGTCATTCGGGTGCCTCCACGAGGGACTTTTCGTAAGGGTTGAGGTTGTGAAGTCTTTTCGACACGAGTAAATGTATTTTTTCTTCCATATTTTAAGCTTAGGTCAATGTTTAGTGGATATGGTATGATACTAAAACGAGAAAACTACTTTTCAGATCGAGTTAACGACCCTGTCCCAATGGGCAAAAAAGTTCCTATGTTAACACCTATGGATTTTGAGTGAAAAATGGCCCGGAAGCGAAAGTGAAAAAAATTCGTATTTTAACCATTTATATGTGTAAGACTCTTAAACTTTGAGCGTTTCCTTACAGATCATCGAAAACCTTCGAAAGAAACAAAAGTTTTTCACATAGTCATTCGGGTGCCTCCACGAGGGACTTTTCGTAAGGGTTGAGGTTGTGAAGTCTTTTCGACACGAGTAAATGTATTTTTTCTTCCATATTTTAAGCTTAGGTCAATGTTTAGTGGATATGGTATGATACTAAAACGAGAAAACAACTTTTCAGATCGAGTTAACGACCCTGTCCCAATGGGCAAAAAAGTTCCTATGTTAACACCTATGGATTTTGAGTGCAAAATGGCCCGGAAGAGAAAGTGAAAAAAATAAGTATTTTAACCATGTATATTTGTAAGACTCTTAAACTTGAGAGTTTCCTTACAGATTCGTCGAAAAAAATCGAAAGAAACAAAGGTTTTTCACATAGTCATTCGGGTGCCTCCACGAGGGACTTTTCGTAAGGGTTGAGGTTGTGAAGTCTTTTCGACACGAGTAAATGTATTTTTTCTTCCATATTTTAAGCTTAGGACAATCTTTAGTGGATATGGTATGATACTAAAACGAGAAAACAACTTTTCAGATCGAGTTAACGACCCTGTCCCAATGGTTAAAAAAGTTCCTATGTTAACACCTATGGATTTTGAGTGAAAAATGGCCCGGAAGCGAAAGTGAAAAAAATTCGTATTTTAACCATGTATATGTGTAAGATTCTTAAACTTGAGAGTTTCCTTACAGATTCGTCGAAAAAAATCGAAAGAAACAAAGGTTTTTCACATAGTCATTCGGGTGCCTCCACGAGGGTCTTTTCGTAAGGGTTGAGGTTGTGAAGTCTTTTCGACACGAGTAAATGTATTTTTTCTTCCATATTTTAAGCTTAGGACAATCTTTAGTGGATATGGTATGATACTAAAACGAGAAAACAACTTTTCAGATCGAGTTAACGACCCTGTCCCAATGGGCAAAAAAGTTCCTATGTTAACACCTATGGATTTTGAGTGAAAAATGGCCCGGAAGCGAAAGTGAAAAAAATTCGTATTTTAACCATTTATATGTGTAAGACTCTTAAACTTGAGCGTTTCCTTAAATATTCGTACAAAAACATCGAAATAAACAAAGGTTTTTAACATAGTGATTCGAGTGCCTCCACGAGGGACTTTTCGTAAGGGTTGAGGTTGTGAAGTCTTTTCGACACGAGTAAATGTATTTTTTCTTCCATATTTTAAGCTTAGGACAATCTTTAGTGGATATGGTATGATACTAAAACGAGAAAACAACTTTTCAGATCGAGTTAACGACCCTGTCTCAATGGGCAAAAAAGTTCCTATGTTAACACCTATGGATTTTGAGTGAAAAATGGCCCGGAAGAGAAAGTGAAAAAAATTAGTATTTTAACCATTTATATGTGTAAGACTCTTAAACTTGAGCGTTTCCTTACAGATTCGTCGAAAATCTTCGAAAGAAACAAAGGTTTTTCACATAGTCATTCGGGTGCCTCCACGAGGGACTTTTCGTAAGGGTTGTGGTTGTGAAGTCTTTTCGACACGAGTAAATGTATTTTTTCTTCCATATTTTAAGCTTAGGACAATCTTTAGTGGATATGGTATGATACTAAAACGAGAAAACAACTTTTCAGATCGAGTTAACGACCCTGTCCCAATGGGCAAAAAAGTTCCTATGTTAACACCTATGGATTTTGAGTGAAAAATGTCCCGGAAGCGAAAGTGAAAAAATTTGTATTTTAACCATTTATATGTGTAAGACTCTTAAACTTGAGCGTTTCCTTACAGATTCGTCGAAAACCTTCGAAAGAAACAAAGGTTTTTCACATAGTGATTCGAGTGCCTCCACGAGGGTCTTTTCGTAAGGGTTGAGGTTGTGAAGTCTTTTCGACACGAGTAAATGTATTTTTTCTTCCATATTTTAAGCTTAGGACAATCTTTAGTGGATATGGTATGATACTAAAACGAGAAAACTACTTTTCAGATCGAGTTAACGACCCTGTCCCAATGGGCAAAAAAGTTCCTATGTTAACACCTATGGATTTTGAGTGCAAAATGGCCCGGAAGAGAAAGTGAAAAAAATTAGTATTTTAACCATTTATATGTGTAAGACTCTTAAACTTGAACGTTTCCTTAAATATTCGTCGAAAAACATCGAAATAAACAAAGGTTTTTCACATAGTCATTCGGGTGCCTCCACGAGGGACTTTTCGTAAGGGTTGAGGTTGTGAAGTCTTTTCGACACGAGTAAATGTATTTTTTCTTCCATATTTTAAGCTTAGGTCAATGTTTAGTGGATATGGTATGATACTAAAACGAGAAAACAACTTTTCAGATCGAGTTAACGACCCTGTCCCAATGGGCAAAAAAGTTCCTATGTTAACACCTATGGATTTTGAGTGAAAAATGGCCCGGAAGCGAAAGTGAAAAAAATTCGTATTTTAACCATTTATATGTGTAAGACTCTTAAACTTTGAGCGTTTCCTTACAGATCATCGAAAACCTTCGAAAGAAACAAAAGTTTTTCACATAGTCATTCGGGTGCCTCCACGAGGGACTTTTCGTAAGGGTTGAGGTTGTGAAGTCTTTTCGACACGAGTAAATGTATTTTTTCTTCCATATTTTAAGCTTAGGTCAATGTTTAGTGGATATGGTATGATACTAAAACGAGAAAACTACTTTTCAGATCGAGTTAACGACCCTGTCCCAATGGGCAAAAAAGTTCCTATGTTAACACCTATGGATTTTGAGTGAAAAATGGCCCGGAAGCGAAAGTGAAAAAAATTCGTATTTTAACCATTTATATGTGTAAGACTCTTAAACTTTGAGCGTTTCCTTACAGATCATCGAAAACCTTCGAAAGAAACAAAAGTTTTTCACATAGTCATTCGGGTGCCTCCACGAGGGACTTTTCGTAAGGGTTGAGGTTGTGAAGTCTTTTCGACACGAGTAAATGTATTTTTTCTTCCATATTTTAAGCTTAGGTCAATGTTTAGTGGATATGGTATGATACTAAAACGAGAAAACAACTTTTCAGATCGAGTTAACGACCCTGTCCCAATGGGCAAAAAAGTTCCTATGTTAACACCTATGGATTTTGAGTGCAAAATGGCCCGGAAGAGAAAGTGAAAAAAATAAGTATTTTAACCATGTATATTTGTAAGACTCTTAAACTTGAGAGTTTCCTTACAGATTCGTCGAAAAAAATCGAAAGAAACAAAGGTTTTTCACATAGTCATTCGGGTGCCTCCACGAGGGACTTTTCGTAAGGGTTGAGGTTGTGAAGTCTTTTCGACACGAGTAAATGTATTTTTTCTTCCATATTTTAAGCTTAGGACAATCTTTAGTGGATATGGTATGATACTAAAACGAGAAAACAACTTTTCAGATCGAGTTAACGACCCTGTCCCAATGGTTAAAAAAGTTCCTATGTTAACACCTATGGATTTTGAGTGAAAAATGGCCCGGAAGCGAAAGTGAAAAAAATTCGTATTTTAACCATGTATATGTGTAAGATTCTTAAACTTGAGAGTTTCCTTACAGATTCGTCGAAAAAAATCGAAAGAAACAAAGGTTTTTCACATAGTCATTCGGGTGCCTCCACGAGGGTCTTTTCGTAAGGGTTGAGGTTGTGAAGTCTTTTCGACACGAGTAAATGTATTTTTTCTTCCATATTTTAAGCTTAGGACAATCTTTAGTGGATATGGTATGATACTAAAACGAGAAAACAACTTTTCAGATCGAGTTAACGACCCTGTCCCAATGGGCAAAAAAGTTCCTATGTTAACACCTATGGATTTTGAGTGAAAAATGGCCCGGAAGCGAAAGTGAAAAAAATTCGTATTTTAACCATTTATATGTGTAAGACTCTTAAACTTGAGCGTTTCCTTAAATATTCGTACAAAAACATCGAAATAAACAAAGGTTTTTAACATAGTGATTCGAGTGCCTCCACGAGGGACTTTTCGTAAGGGTTGAGGTTGTGAAGTCTTTTCGACACGAGTAAATGTATTTTTTCTTCCATATTTTAAGCTTAGGACAATCTTTAGTGGATATGGTATGATACTAAAACGAGAAAACAACTTTTCAGATCGAGTTAACGACCCTGTCCCAATGGGCAAAAAAGTTCCTATGTTAACACCTATGGATTTTGAGTGAAAAATGGCCCGGAAGCGAAAGTGAAAAAAATTCGTATTTTAACCATTTATATGTGTAAGACTCTTAAACTTGAGCGTTTCCTTACAGATTCGTCGAAAACCTTCGAAAGAAACAAAGGTTTTTCACATAGTCATTCGGGTGCCTCCACGAGGGACTTTTCGTAAGGGTTGAGGTTGTGAAGTCTTTTCGACACGAGTAAATGTATTTTTTCTTCCATATTTTAAGCTTAGGACAATCTTTAGTGGATATGGTATGATACTAAAACGAGAAAACAACTTTTCAGATCGAGTTAACGACCCTGTCCCAATGGGCAAAAAAGTTCCTATGTTAACACCTATGGATTTTGAGTGAAAAATGGCCCGGAAGCGAAAGTGAAAAAAATTCGTATTTTAACCATTTATATGTGTAAGACTCTTAAACTTGAGCGTTTCCTTACAGATTCGTCGAAAACCTTCGAAAGAAACAAAGGTTTTTCACATAGTCATTCGGGTGCCTCCACGAGGGACTTTTCGTAAGGGTTGAGGTTGTGAAGTCTTTTCGACACGAGTAAATGTATTTTTTCTTCCATATTTTAAGCTTAGGACAATCTTTAGTGGATATGGTATGATACTAAAACGAGAAAACAACTTTTCAGATCGAGTTAACGACCCTGTCCCAATGGGCAAAAAAGTTCCTATGTTAACACCTATGGATTTTGAGTGAAAAATGGCCCGGAAGCGAAAGTGAAAAAAATTCGTATTTTAACCATTTATATGTGTAAGACTCTTAAACTTGAGCGTTTCCTTACAGATTCGTCGAAAACCTTCGAAAGAAACAAAGGTTTTTCACATAGTCATTCGGGTGCCTCCACGAGGGACTTTTCGTAAGGGTTGAGGTTGTGAAGTCTTTTCGACACGAGTAAATGTATTTTTTCTTCCATATTTTAAGCTTAGGACAATCTTTAGTGGATATGGTATGATACTAAAACGAGAAAACAACTTTTCAGATCGAGTTAACGACCCTGTCCCAATGGGCAAAAAAGTTCCTATGTTAACACCTATGGATTTTGAGTTAAAAATGGCCCGGAAGCGAAAGTGAAAAAAATTCGTATTTTAACCATTTATATGTGTAAGACTCTTAAACTTGAGCGTTTCCTTACAGATTCGTCGAAAACCTTCGAAAGAAACAAAGGTTTTTCACATAGTCATTCGGGTGCCTCCACGAGGGACTTTTCGTAAGGGTTGAGGTTGTGAAGTCTTTTCGACACGAGTAAATGTATTTTTTCTTCCATATTTTAAGCTTAGGACAATCTTTAGTGGATATGGTATGATACTAAAACGAGAAAACAACTTTTCAGATCGAGTTAACGACCCTGTCCCAATGGGCAAAAAAGTTCCTATGTTAACACCTATGGATTTTGAGTGAAAAATGGCCCGGAAGCGAAAGTGAAAAAAATTCGTATTTTAACCATTTATATGTGTAAGACTCTTAAACTTGAGCGTTTCCTTACAGATTCGTCGAAAAACATCGAAAGAATCAAAGGTTTTTCACATAGTCATTCGGGTGCCTCCACGAGGGACTTTTCGTAAGGGTTGAGGTTGTGAAGTCTTTTCGACACGAGTAAATGTATTTTTTCTTCCATATTTTAAGCTTAGGACAATCTTTAGTGGATATGATATGATACTAAAACGAGAAAACAACTTTTCAGATCGAGTTAACGACCCTGTCTCAATGGGCAAAAAAGTTCCTATGTTAACACCTATGGATTTTGAGTGAAAAATGGCCCGGAAGCGAAAGTGAAAAAAATTCGTATTTTAACCATTTATATGTGTAAGACTCTTAAACTTGAGCGTTTCCTTACAGATTCGTCGAAAAACATCGAAAGAAACAAAGGTTTTTCACATAGTCATTCGGGTGCCTCCACGAGGGACTTTTCGTAAGGGTCGAGGTTGTGAAGTCTTTTCGACACGAGTAAATGTATTTTTTCTTCCATATTTTAAGCTTAGGACAATCTTTACTGGATATGAAATGATACTAAAACGAGAAAACAACTTTTCAGATCGAGTTAACGACCCTGTCCCATTGGGCAAAAAAGTTCCTATGTTAACACCTTTGATTTTTGAGTGCAAAATGGCCCAGAAGAGAAAGTGAAAAAAATTCGTATTTTAACCATTTATATGTGTAAGACTCTTAAACTTGAACGTTTCCTTAAATATTCGTAGAAAAACATCGAAATAAACAAAGGTTTTTAACATAGTGATTCGAGTGTCTCCACGAGGGTCTTTTCGTAAGGGTTGAGGTTGTGAAGTCTTTTCGACACGAGTAAATGTATTTTTTCTTCCATATTTTAAGCTTAGGACAATCTTTAGTGGATATGGTATGATACTAAAACGAGAAAACAACTTTTCAGATCGAGTTAACGACCCTGTCCCAATGGGCAAAAAAGTTCCTATGTTAACACCTATGGATTTTGAGTGAAAAATGGCCCGGAAGCGAAAGTGAAAAAAATTCGTATTTTAACCATTTATATGTGTAAGACTCTTAAACTTGAGCGTTTCCTTACAGATTCGTCGAAAAACATCGAAAGAATCAAAGGTTTTTCACATAGTCATTCGGGTGCCTCCACGAGGGACTTTTCGTAAGGGTTGAGGTTGTGAAGTCTTTTCGACACGAGTAAATGTATTTTTTCTTCCATATTTTAAGCTTAGGACAATCTTTAGTGGATATGGTATGATACTAAAACGAGAAAACAACTTTTCAGATCGAGTTAACGACCCTGTCTCAATGGGCAAAAAAGTTCCTATGTTAACACCTATGGATTTTGAGTGCAAAATGGCCCGGAAGAGAAAGTGAAAAAAATAAGTATTTTAACCATTTATATGTGTAAGACTCTTAAACTTGAGCGTTTCCTTACAGATTCGTCGAAAATCTTCGAAAGAAACAAAGGTTTTTCACATAGTCATTCGGGTGCCTCCACGAGGGACTTTTCGTAAGGGTTGAGGTTGTGAAGTCTTTTCGACACGAGTAAATGTATTTTTTCTTCCATATTTTAAGCTTAGGACAATCATTAGTGGATATGGTATGATACTAAAACGAGAAAACAACTTTTCAGATCGAGTTAACGACCCTGTCTCAATGGGCAAAAAAGTTCCTATGTTAACACCTATGGATTTTGAGTGAAAAATGGCCCGGAAGCGAAAGTGAAAAAAATTCGTATTTTAACCATTTATATGTGTAAGACTCTTAAACTTGAGCGTTTCCTTACAGATTCGTCGAAAAACATCGAAAGAATCAAAGGTTTTTCACATAGTCATTCGGGTGCCTCCACGAGGGACTTTTCGTAAGGGTTGAGGTTGTGAAGTCTTTTCGACACGAGTAAATGTATTTTTTCTTCCATATTTTAAGCTTAGGACAATCTTTAGTGGATATGGTATGATACTAAAACGAGAAAACAACTTTTCAGATCGAGTTAACGACCCTGTCTCAATGGGCAAAAAAGTTCCTATGTTAACACCTATGGATTTTGAGTGCAAAATGGCCCGGAAGAGAAAGTGAAAAAAATAAGTATTTTAACCATTTATATGTGTAAGACTCTTAAACTTGAGCGTTTCCTTACAGATTCGTCGAAAATCTTCGAAAGAAACAAAGGTTTTTCACATAGTCATTCGGGTGCCTCCACGAGGGACTTTTCGTAAGGGTTGAGGTTGTGAAGTCTTTTCGACACGAGTAAATGTATTTTTTCTTCCATATTTTAAGCTTAGGACAATCTTTAGTGGATATGGTATGATACTAAAACGAGAAAACAACTTTTCAGATCGAGTTAACGACCCTGTCCCAATGGGCAAAAAAGTTCCTATGTTAACACCTATGGATTTTGAGTGAAAAATGGCCCGGAAGCGAAAGTGAAAAAAATTCGTATTTTAACCATTTATATGTGTAAGACTCTTAAACTTGAGCGTTTCCTTACAGATTCGTCGAAAAACATCGAAAGAATCAAAGGTTTTTCACATAGTCATTCGGGTGCCTCCACGAGGGACTTTTCGTAAGGGTTGAGGTTGTGAAGTCTTTTCGACACGAGTAAATGTATTTTTTCTTCCATATTTTAAGCTTAGGACAATCTTTAGTGGATATGATATGATACTAAAACGAGAAAACAACTTTTCAGATCGAGTTAACGACCCTGTCTCAATGGGCAAAAAAGTTCCTATGTTAACACCTATGGATTTTGAGTGAAAAATGGCCCGGAAGCGAAAGTGAAAAAAATTCGTATTTTAACCATTTATATGTGTAAGACTCTTAAACTTGAGCGTTTCCTTACAGATTCGTCGAAAAACATCGAAAGAAACAAAGGTTTTTCACATAGTCATTCGGGTGCCTCCACGAGGGACTTTTCGTAAGGGTCGAGGTTGTGAAGTCTTTTCGACACGAGTAAATGTATTTTTTCTTCCATATTTTAAGCTTAGGACAATCTTTACTGGATCTGAAATGATACTAAAACGAGAAAACAACTTTTCAGATCGAGTTAACGACCCTGTCCCATTGGGCAAAAAAGTTCCTATGTTAACACCTTTGATTTTTGAGTGCAAAATGGCCCAGAAGAGAAAGTGAAAAAAATTCGTATTTTAACCATTTATATGTGTAAGACTCTTAAACTTGAACGTTTCCTTAAATATTCGTAGAAAAACATCGAAATAAACAAAGGTTTTTAACATAGTGATTCGAGTGTCTCCACGAGGGTCTTTTCGTAAGGGTTGAGGTTGTGAAGTCTTTTCGACACGAGTAAATGTATTTTTTCTTCCATATTTTAAGCTTAGGACAATCTTTAGTGGATATGGTATGATACTAAAACGAGAAAACAACTTTTCAGATCGAGTTAACGACCCTGTCCCAATGGGCAAAAAAGTTCCTATGTTAACACCTATGGATTTTGAGTGAAAAATGGCCCGGAAGCGAAAGTGAAAAAAATTCGTATTTTAACCATTTATATGTGTAAGACTCTTAAACTTGAGCGTTTCCTTACAGATTCGTCGAAAAACATCGAAAGAATCAAAGGTTTTTCACATAGTCATTCGGGTGCCTCCACGAGGGACTTTTCGTAAGGGTTGAGGTTGTGAAGTCTTTTCGACACGAGTAAATGTATTTTTTCTTCCATATTTTAAGCTTAGGACAATCTTTAGTGGATATGGTATGATACTAAAACGAGAAAACAACTTTTCAGATCGAGTTAACGACCCTGTCTCAATGGGCAAAAAAGTTCCTATGTTAACACCTATGGATTTTGAGTGAAAAATGGCCCGGAAGAGAAAGTGAAAAAAATTAGTATTTTAACCATTTATATGTGTAAGACTCTTAAACTTGAGCGTTTCCTTACAGATTCGTCGAAAATCTTCGAAAGAAACAAAGGTTTTTCACATAGTCATTCGGGTGCCTCCACGAGGGACTTTTCGTAAGGGTTGAGGTTGTGAAGTCTTTTCGACACGAGTAAATGTATTTTTTCTTCCATATTTTAAGCTTAGGACAATCTTTAGTGGATATGGTATGATACTAAAACGAGAAAACAACTTTTCAGATCGAGTTAACGACCCTGTCTCAATGGGCAAAAAAGTTCCTATGTTAACACCTATGGATTTTGAGTGAAAAATTGCCCGGAAGAGAAAGTGAAAAAAATTAGTATTTTAACCATTTATATGTGTAAGACTCTTAAACTTGAGCGTTTCCTTACAGATTCGTCGAAAATCTTCGAAAGAAACAAAGGTTTTTCACATAGTCATTCGGGTGCCTCCACGAGGGACTTTTCGTAAGGGTTGAGGTTGTGAAGTCTTTTCGACACGAGTAAATGTATTTTTTCTTCCATATTTTAAGCTTAGGACAATCTTTAGTGGATATGGTATGATACTAAAACGAGAAAACAACTTTTCAGATCGAGTGAGCGACCCTGTCCCAATGGGCAAAAAAGTTCCTATGTTAACACCTATGGATTTTGAGTGCAAAATGGACCAGAAGAGAAAGTGAAAAAAATTCGTATTTTAACCATTTATATGTGTAAGACTCTTAAACTTGAACGTTTCCTTAAATATTCGTAGAAAAACATCGAAATAAACAAAGGTTTTTAACATAGTGATTCGAGTGTCTCCACGAGGGTCTTTTCGTAAGGGTTGAGGTTGTGAAGTCTTTTCGACACGAGTAAATGTATTTTTTCTTCCATATTTTAAGCTTAGGACAATCTTTAGTGGATATTGTATGATACTAAAACGAGAAAACAACTTTTCAGATCGAGTTAACGACCCTGTCCCAATGGGCAAAAAAGTTCCTATGTTAACACCTATGGATTTTGAGTGAAAAATGGCCCGGAAGCGAAAGTGAAAAAAATTCGTATTTTAACCATTTATATGTGTAAGACTCTTAAACTTGAGCGTTTCCTTACAGATTCGTCGAAAAACATCGAAAGAAACAAAGGTTTTTCACATAGTCATTCGGGTGCCTCCACGAGGGACTTTTCGTAAGGGTCGAGGTTGTGAAGTCTTTTCGACACGAGTAAATGTATTTTTTCTTCCATATTTTAAGCTTAGGACAATCTTTACTGGATATGAAATGATACTAAAACGAGAAAACAACTTTTCAGATCGAGTTAACGACCCTGTCCCATTGGGCAAAAAAGTTCCTATGTTAACACCTTTGATTTTTGAGTGCAAAATGGCCCAGAAGAGATAGTGAAAAAAATTCGTATTTTAACCATTTATATGTGTAAGACTCTTAAACTTGAACGTTTCCTTAAATATTCGTAGAAAAACATCGAAATAAACAAAGGTTTTTAACATAGTGATTCGAGTGTCTCCACGAGGGTCTTTTCGTAAGGGTTGAGGTTGTGAAGTCTTTTCGACACGAGTAAATGTATTTTTTCTTCCATATTTTAAGCTTAGGACAATCTTTAGTGGATATGGTATGATACTAAAACGAGAAAACAACTTTTCAGATCGA
This sequence comes from Cucurbita pepo subsp. pepo, assembly GCF_057944985.1. Taxonomy (NCBI): domain Eukaryota; kingdom Viridiplantae; phylum Streptophyta; class Magnoliopsida; order Cucurbitales; family Cucurbitaceae; genus Cucurbita; species Cucurbita pepo. Next base: position 1,438,357 of record NC_141811.1, on the reverse strand, counting down.
GTTAACGACCCTGTCCCAATGGGCAAAAAAGTTCCTATGTTAACACCTATGGATTTTGAGTGAAAAATGGCCCGGAAGCGAAAGTGAAAAAAATTCGTATTTTAACCATTTATATGTGTAAGACTCTTAAACTTGAGCGTTTCCTTACAGATTCGTCGAAAAACATCGAAAGAATCAAAGGTTTTTCACATAGTCATTCGGGTGCCTCCACGAGGGACTTTTCGTAAGGGTTGAGGTTGTGAAGTCTTTTCGACACGAGTAAATGTATTTTTTCTTCCATATTTTAAGCTTAGGACAATCTTTAGTGGATATGATATGATACTAAAACGAGAAAACAACTTTTCAGATCGAGTTAACGACCCTGTCTCAATGGGCAAAAAAGTTCCTATGTTAACACCTATGGATTTTGAGTGAAAAATGGCCCGGAAGCGAAAGTGAAAAAAATTCGTATTTTAACCATTTATATGTGTAAGACTCTTAAACTTGAGCGTTTCCTTACAGATTCGTCGAAAAACATCGAAAGAAACAAAGGTTTTTCACATAGTCATTCGGGTGCCTCCACGAGGGACTTTTCGTAAGGGTCGAGGTTGTGAAGTCTTTTCGACACGAGTAAATGTATTTTTTCTTCCATATTTTAAGCTTAGGACAATCTTTACTGGATATGAAATGATACTAAAACGAGAAAACAACTTTTCAGATCGAGTTAACGACCCTGTCCCATTGGGCAAAAAAGTTCCTATGTTAACACCTTTGATTTTTGAGTGCAAAATGGCCCAGAAGAGAAAGTGAAAAAAATTCGTATTTTAACCATTTATATGTGTAAGACTCTTAAACTTGAGAGTTTCCTTACAGATTCGTCGAAAAACATCGAAATAAACAAAGGTTTTTAACATAGTGATTCGAGTGTCTCCACGAGGGTCTTTTCGTAAGGGTTGAGGTTGTGAAGTCTTTTCGACACGAGTAAATGTATTTTTTCTTCCATATTTTAAGCTTAGGACAATCTTTAGTGGATATGGTATGATACTAAAACGAGAAAACAACTTTTCAGATCGAGTTAACGACCCTGTCCCAATGGGCAAAAAAGTTCCTATGTTAACACCTATGGATTTTGAGTGAAAAATGGCCCGGAAGCGAAAGTGAAAAAAATTCGTATTTTAACCATTTATATGTGTAAGACTCTTAAACTTGAGCGTTTCCTTACAGATTCGTCGAAAAACATCGAAAGAATCAAAGGTTTTTCACATAGTCATTCGGGTGCCTCCACGAGGGACTTTTCGTAAGGGTTGAGGTTGTGAAGTCTTTTCGACACGAGTAAATGTATTTTTTCTTCCATATTTTAAGCTTAGGACAATCTTTAGTGGATATGGTATGATACTAAAACGAGAAAACAACTTTTCAGATCGAGTTAACGACCCTGTCTCAATGGGCAAAAAAGTTCCTATGTTAACACCTATGGATTTTGAGTGAAAAATGGCCCGGAAGCGAAAGTGAAAAAAATTCGTATTTTAACCATTTATATGTGTAAGACTCTTAAACTTGAGCGTTTCCTTACAGATTCGTCGAAAAACATCGAAAGAAACAAAGGTTTTTCACATAGTCATTCGGGTGCCTCCACGAGGGACTTTTCGTAAGGGTTGAGGTTGTGAAGTCTTTTCGACACGAGTAAATGTATTTTTTCTTCCATATTTTAAGCTTAGGACAATCTTTAGTGGATATGGTATGATACTAAAACGAGAAAACAACTTTTCAGATCGAGTTAACGACCCTGTCTCAATGGGCAAAAAAGTTCCTATGTTAACACCTATGGATTTTGAGTGAAAAATGGCCCGGAAGAGAAAGTGAAAAAAATTAGTATTTTAACCATTTATATGTGTAAGACTCTTAAACTTGAGCGTTTCCTTACAGATTCGTCGAAAATCTTCGAAAGAAACAAAGGTTTTTCACATAGTCATTCGGGTGCCTCCACGAGGGACTTTTCGTAAGGGTTGAGGTTGTGAAGTCTTTTCGACACGAGTAAATGTATTTTTTCTTCCATATTTTAAGCTTAGGACAATCTTTAGTGGATATGGTATGATACTAAAACGAGAAAACAACTTTTCAGATCGAGTGAGCGACCCTGTCCCAATGGGCAAAAAAGTTCCTATGTTAACACCTATGGATTTTGAGTGCAAAATGGCCCAGAAGAGAAAGTGAAAAAAATTCGTATTTTAACCATTTATATGTGTAAGACTCTTAAAATTGAACGTTTCCTTAAATATTCGTAGAAAAACATCGAAATAAACAAAGGTTTTTAACATAGTGATTCGAGTGTCTCCACGAGGGTCTTTTCGTAAGGGTTGAGGTTGTGAAGTCTTTTCGACACGAGTAAATGTATTTTTTCTTCCATATTTTAAGCTTAGGACAATCTTTAGTGGATATGGTATGATACTAAAACGAGAAAACAACTTTTCAGATCGAGTTAACGACCCTGTCCCAATGGGCAAAAAAGTTCCTATGTTAACACCTATGGATTTTGAGTGAAAAATGGCCCGGAAGCGAAAGTGAAAAAAATTCGTATTTTAACCATTTATATGTGTAAGACTCTTAAACTTGAGCGTTTCCTTACAGATTCGTCGAAAAACATCGAAAGAATCAAAGGTTTTTCACATAGTCATTCGGGTGCCTCCACGAGGGACTTTTCGTAAGGGTTGAGGTTGTGAAGTCTTTTCGACACGAGTAAATGTATTTTTTCTTCCATATTTTAAGCTTAGGACAATCTTTAGTGGATATGGTATGATACTAAAACGAGAAAACAACTTTTCAGATCGAGTTAACGACCCTGTCTCAATGGGCAAAAAAGTTCCTATGTTAACACCTATGGATTTTGAGTGCAAAATGGCCCGGAAGAGAAAGTGAAAAAAATAAGTATTTTAACCATTTATATTTGTAAGACTCTTAAACTTGAGCGTTTCCTTACAGATTCGTCGAAAATCTTCGAAAGAAACAAAGGTTTTTCACATAGTCATTCGGGTGCCTCCACGAGGGACTTTTCGTAAGGGTTGAGGTTGTGAAGTCTTTTCGACACGAGTAAATGTATTTTTTCTTCCATATTTTAAGCTTAGGACAATCTTTAGTGGATATGGTATGATACTAAAACGAGAAAACAACTTTTCAGATCGAGTTAACGACCCTGTCCCAATGGGCAAAAAAGTTCCTATGTTAACACCTATGGATTTTGAGTTAAAAATGGCCCGGAAGCGAAAGTGAAAAAAATTCGTATTTTAACCATTTATATGTGTAAGACTCTTAAACTTGAGCGTTTCCTTACAGATTCGTCGAAAACCTTCGAAAGAAACAAAGGTTTTTCACATAGTCATTCGGGTGCCTCCACGAGGGTCTTTTCGTAAGGGTTGAGGTTGTGAAGTCTTTTCGACACGAGTAAATGTATTTTTTCTTCCATATTTTAAGCTTAGGACAATCTTTAGTGGATATTGTATGATACTAAAACGAGAAAACAACTTTTCAGATCGAGTGAGCGACCCTGTCCCAATGGGCAAAAAAGTTCCTATGTTAACACCTATGGATTTTGAGTGCAAAATGGCCCGGAAGAGAAAGTGAAAAAAATTAGTATTTTAACCATTTATATGTGTAAGACTCTTAAACTTGAGCGTTTCCTTACAGATTCGTCGAAAATCTTCGAAAGAAACAAAGGTTTTTCACATAGTCATTCGGGTGCCTCCACGAGGGACTTTTCGTAAGGGTTGAGGTTGTGAAGTCTTTTCGACACGAGTAAATGTATTTTTTCTTCCATATTTTAAGCTTAGGACAATCTTTAGTGGATATGGTATGATACTAAAACGAGAAAACAACTTTTCAGATCGAGTTAACGACCCTGTCTCAATGGGCAAAAAAGTTCCTATGTTAACACCTATGGATTTTGAGTGAAAAATGGCCCGGAAGCGAAAGTGAAAAAAATTCGTATTTTAACCATTTATATGTGTAAGACTCTTAAACTTGAGCGTTTCCTTACAGATTCGTCGAAAAACATCGAAAGAAACAAAGGTTTTTCACATAGTCATTCGGGTGCCTCCACGAGGGACTTTTCGTAAGGGTTGAGGTTGTGAAGTCTTTTCGACACGAGTAAATGTATTTTTTCTTCCATATTTTAAGCTTAGGACAATCTTTAGTGGATATGGTATGATACTAAAACGAGAAAACAACTTTTCAGATCGAGTTAACGACCCTGTCTCAATGGGCAAAAAAGTTCCTATGTTAACACCTATGGATTTTGAGTGAAAAATGGCCCGGAAGAGAAAGTGAAAAAAATTAGTATTTTAACCATTTATATGTGTAAGACTCTTAAACTTGAGCGTTTCCTTACAGATTCGTCGAAAATCTTCGAAAGAAACAAAGGTTTTTCACATAGTCATTCGGGTGCCTCCACGAGGGACTTTTCGTAAGGGTTGAGGTTGTGAAGTCTTTTCGACACGAGTAAATGTATTTTTTCTTCCATATTTTAAGCTTAGGACAATCTTTAGTGGATATGGTATGATACTAAAACGAGAAAACAACTTTTCAGATCGAGTTAACGACCCTGTCTCAATGGGCAAAAAAGTTCCTATGTTAACACCTATGGATTTTGAGTGAAAAATGGCCCGGAAGAGAAAGTGAAAAAAATTAGTATTTTAACCATTTATATGTGTAAGACTCTTAAACTTGAGCGTTTCCTTACAGATTCGTCGAAAAACATCGAAAGAAACAAAGGTTTTTCACATAGTCATTCGGGTGCCTCCGCGAGGGACTTTTCGTAAGGGTTGAGGTTGTGAAGTCTTTTCGACACGAGTAAATGTATTTTTTCTTCCATATTTTAAGCTTAGGACAATCTTTAGTGGATATGGTATGATACTAAAACGAGAAAACAACTTTTCAGATCGAGTTAACGACCCTGTCTCAATGGGCAAAAAAGTTCCTATGTTAACACCTATGGATTTTGAGTGAAAAATGGCCCGGAAGAGAAAGTGAAAAAAATTAGTATTTTAACCATTTATATGTGTAAGACTCTTAAACTTGAGCGTTTCCTTACAGATTCGTCGAAAATCTTCGAAAGAAACAAAGGTTTTTCACATAGTCATTCGGGTGCCTCCACGAGGGACTTTTCGTAAGGGTTGAGGTTGTGAAGTCTTTTCGACACGAGTAAATGTATTTTTTCTTCCATATTTTAAGCTTAGGACAATCTTTAGTGGATATGGTATGATACTAAAACGAGAAAACAACTTTTCAGATCGAGTGAGCGACCCTGTCCCAATGGGCAAAAAAGTTCCTATGTTAACACCTATGGATTTTGAGTGCAAAATGGCCCAGAAGAGAAAGTGAAAAAAATTCGTATTTTAACCATTTATATGTGTAAGACTCTTAAACTTGAACGTTTCCTTAAATATTCGTAGAAAAACATCGAAATAAACAAAGGTTTTTAACATAGTGATTCGAGTGTCTCCACGAGGGTCTTTTCGTAAGGGTTGAGGTTGTGAAGTCTTTTCGACACGAGTAAATGTATTTTTTCTTCCATATTTTAAGCTTAGGACAATCTTTAGTGGATATGGTATGATACTAAAACGAGAAAACAACTTTTCAGATCGAGTTAACGACCCTGTCCCAATGGGCAAAAAAGTTCCTATGTTAACACCTATGGATTTTGAGTTAAAAATGGCCCGGAAGCGAAAGTGAAAAAAATTCGTATTTTAACCATTTATATGTGTAAGACTCTTAAACTTGAGCGTTTCCTTACAGATTCGTCGAAAACCTTCGAAAGAAACAAAGGTTTTTCACATAGTCATTCGGGTGCCTCCACGAGGGTCTTTTCGTAAGGGTTGAGGTTGTGAAGTCTTTTCGACACGAGTAAATGTATTTTTTCTTCCATATTTTAAGCTTAGGACAATCTTTAGTGGATATTGTATGATACTAAAACGAGAAAACAACTTTTCAGATCGAGTGAGCGACCCTGTCCCAATGGGCAAAAAAGTTCCTATGTTAACACCTATGGATTTTGAGTGCAAAATGGCCCGGAAGAGAAAGTGAAAAAAATTAGTATTTTAACCATTTATATGTGTAAGACTCTTAAACTTGAGCGTTTCCTTACAGATTCGTCGAAAATCTTCGAAAGAAACAAAGGTTTTTCACATAGTCATTCGGGTGCCTCCACGAGGGACTTTTCGTAAGGGTTGAGGTTGTGAAGTCTTTTCGACACGAGTAAATGTATTTTTTCTTCCATATTTTAAGCTTAGGACAATCTTTAGTGGATATGGTATGATACTAAAACGAGAAAACAACTTTTCAGATCGAGTTAACGACCCTGTCCCAATGGGCAAAAAAGTTCCTATGTTAACAACTATGGATTTTGAGTGAAAAATGGCCCGGAAGCGAAAGTGAAAAAAATTCGTATTTTAACCATTTATATGTGTAAGACTCTTAAACTTGAGCGTTTCCTTACAGATTCGTCGAAAAACATCGAAAGAAACAAAGGTTTTTCACATAGTCATTCGGGTGCCTCCACGAGGGTCTTTTCGTAAGGGTTGAGGTTGTGAAGTCTTTTCGACACGAGTAAATGTATTTTTTCTTCCATATTTTAAGCTTAGGACAATCTTTAGTGGATATGGTATGATACTAAAACGAGAAAACAACTTGTCAGATCGAGTGAGCGACCCTGTCCCAATGGGCAAAAAAGTTCCTATGTTAACACCTATGGATTTTGAGTGCAAAATGGCCCGGAAGAGAAAGTGAAAAAAATTAGTATTTTAACCATTTATATGTGTAAGACTCTTAAACTTGAGCGTTTCCTTACAGATTCGTCGAAAATCTTCGAAAGAAACAAAGGTTTTTCACATAGTCATTCGGGTGCCTCCACGAGGGACTTTTCGTAAGGGTTGAGGTTGTGAAGTCTTTTCGACACGAGTAAATGTATTTTTTCTTCCATATTTTAAGCTTAGGACAATCTTTAGTGGATATGGTATGATACTAAAACGAGAAAACAACTTTTCAGATCGAGTTAACGACCCTGTCCCAATGGGCAAAAAAGTTCCTATGTTAACAACTATGGATTTTGAGTGAAAAATGGCCCGGAAGCGAAAGTGAAAAAAATTCGTATTTTAACCATTTATATGTGTAAGACTCTTAAACTTGAGCGTTTCCTTACAGATTCGTCGAAAAACATCGAAAGAAACAAAGGTTTTTCACATAGTCATTCGGGTGCCTCCACGAGGGTCTTTTCGTAAGGGTTGAGGTTGTGAAGTCTTTTCGACACGAGTAAATGTATTTTTTCTTCCATATTTTAAGCTTAGGACAATCTTTAGTGGATATGGTATGATACTAAAACGAGAAAACAACTTGTCAGATCGAGTGAGCGACCCTGTCCCAATGGGCAAAAAAGTTCCTATGTTAACACCTATGGATTTTGAGTGAAAAATGGCCCGGAAGCGAAAGTGAAAAAAATTCGTATTTTAACCATGTATATGTGTAAGATTCTTAAACTTGAGAGTTTCCTTACAGATTCGTCGAAAAAAATCGAAAGAAACAAAGGTTTTTCACATAGTCATTCGGGTGCCTCCACGAGGGTCTTTTCGTAAGGGTTGAGGTTGTGAAGTCTTTTCGACACGAGTAAATGTATTTTTTCTTCCATATTTTAAGCTTAGGACAATCTTTAGTGGATATGGTATGATACTAAAACGAGAAAACAACTTTTCAGATCGAGTTAACGACCCTGTCCCAATGGGCAAAAAAGTTCCTATGTTAACACCTATGGATTTTGAGTGAAAAATGGCCCGGAAGCGAAAGTGAAAAAAATTCGTATTTTAACCATTTATATGTGTAAGACTCTTAAACTTGAGCGTTTCCTTAAATATTCGTACAAAAACATCGAAATAAACAAAGGTTTTTAACATAGTGATTCGAGTGCCTCCACGAGGGACTTTTCGTAAGGGTTGAGGTTGTGAAGTCTTTTCGACACGAGTAAATGTATTTTTTCTTCCATATTTTAAGCTTAGGACAATCTTTAGTGGATATGGTATGATACTAAAACGAGAAAACAACTTTTCAGATCGAGTTAACGACCCTGTCTCAATGGGCAAAAAAGTTCCTATGTTAACACCTATGGATTTTGAGTGAAAAATGGCCCGGAAGAGAAAGTGAAAAAAATTAGTATTTTAACCATTTATATGTGTAAGACTCTTAAACTTGAGCGTTTCCTTACAGATTCGTCGAAAATCTTCGAAAGAAACAAAGGTTTTTCACATAGTCATTCGGGTGCCTCCACGAGGGACTTTTCGTAAGGGTTGAGGTTGTGAAGTCTTTTCGACACGAGTAAATGTATTTTTTCTTCCATATTTTAAGCTTAGGACAATCTTTAGTGGATATGGTATGATACTAAAACGAGAAAACAGCTTTTCAGATCGAGTTAACGACCCTGTCTCAATGGGCAAAAAAGTTCCTATGTTAACACCTATGGATTTTGAGTGAAAAATGGCCCGGAAGAGAAAGTGAAAAAAATTAGTATTTTAACCATTTATATGTGTAAGACTCTTAAACTTGAGCGTTTCCTTACAGATTCGTCGAAAATCTTCGAAAGAAACAAAGGTTTTTCACATAGTCATTCGGGTGCCTCCACGAGGGACTTTTCGTAAGGGTTGAGGTTGTGAAGTCTTTTCGACACGAGTAAATGTATTTTTTCTTCCATATTTTAAGCTTAGGACAATCTTTAGTGGATATGGTATGATACTAAAACGAGAAAACAACTTTTCAGATCGAGTTAACGACCCTGTCTCAATGGGCAAAAAAGTTCCTATGTTAACACCTATGGATTTTGAGTGAAAAATGGCCCTGAAGAGAAAGTGAAAAAAATTAGTATTTTAACCATTTATATGTGTAAGACTCTTAAACTTGAGCGTTTCCTTACAGATTCGTCGAAAATCTTCGAAAGAAACAAAGGTTTTTCACATAGTCATTCGGGTGCCTCCGCGAGGGACTTTTCGTAAGGGTTGAGGTTGTGAAGTCTTTTCGACACGAGTAAATGTATTTTTTCTTCCATATTTTAAGCTTAGGACAATCTTTAGTGGATATGGTATGATACTAAAACGAGAAAACAACTTTTCAGATCGAGTTAACGACCCTGTCTCAATGGGCAAAAAAGTTCCTATGTTAACACCTATGGATTTTGAGTGAAAAATGGCCCGGAAGAGAAAGTGAAAAAAATTAGTATTTTAACCATTTATATGTGTAAGACTCTTAAACTTGAGCGTTTCCTTACAGATTCGTCGAAAATCTTCGAAAGAAACAAAGGTTTTTCACATAGTCATTCGGGTGCCTCCACGAGGGACTTTTCGTAAGGGTTGAGGTTGTGAAGTCTTTTCGACACGAGTAAATGTATTTTTTCTTCCATATTTTAAGCTTAGGACAATCTTTAGTGGATATGGTATGATACTAAAACGAGAAAACAACTTTTCAGATCGAGTGAGCGACCCTGTCCCAATGGGCAAAAAAGTTCCTATGTTAACACCTATGGATTTTGAGTGCAAAATGGCCCAGAAGAGAAAGTGAAAAAAATTCGTATTTTAACCATTTATATGTGTAAGACTCTTAAACTTGAACGTTTCCTTAAATATTCGTAGAAAAACATCGAAATAAACAAAGGTTTTTAACATAGTGATTCGAGTGTCTCCACGAGGGTCTTTTCGTAAGGGTTGAGGTTGTGAAGTCTTTTCGACACGAGTAAATGTATTTTTTCTTCCATATTTTAAGCTTAGGACAATCTTTAGTGGATATGGTATGATACTAAAACGAGAAAACAACTTTTCAGATCGAGTTAACGACCCTGTCCCAATGTGCAAAAAAGTTCCTATGTTAACACCTATGGATTTTGAGTGAAAAATGGCCCGGAAGCGAAAGTGAAAAAAATTCGTATTTTAACCATTTATATGTGTAAGACTCTTAAACTTGAGCGTTTCCTTAAATATTCGTACAAAAACATCGAAATAAACAAAGGTTTTTAACATAGTGATTCGAGTGCCTCCACGAGGGACTTTTCGTAAGGGTTGAGGTTGTGAAGTCTTTTCGACACGAGTAAATGTATTTTTTCTTCCATATTTTAAGCTTAGGACAATCTTTAGTGGATATGGTATGATACTAAAACGAGAAAACAACTTTTCAGATCGAGTTAACGACCCTGTCTCAATGGGCAAAAAAGTTCCTATGTTAACACCTATGGATTTTGAGTGAAAAATGGCCCGGAAGAGAAAGTGAAAAAAATTAGTATTTTAACCATTTATATGTGTAAGACTCTTAAACTTGAGCGTTTCCTTACAGATTCGTCGAAAATCTTCGAAAGAAACAAAGGTTTTTCACATAGTCATTCGGGTGCCTCCACGAGGGACTTTTCGTAAGGGTTGAGGTTGTGAAGTCTTTTCGACACGAGTAAATGTATTTTTTCTTCCATATTTTAAGCTTAGGACAATCTTTAGTGGATATGGTATGATACTAAAACGAGAAAACAGCTTTTCAGATCGAGTTAACGACCCTGTCTCAATGGGCAAAAAAGTTCCTATGTTAACACCTATGGATTTTGAGTGAAAAATGGCCCGGAAGAGAAAGTGAAAAAAATTAGTATTTTAACCATTTATATGTGTAAGACTCTTAAACTTGAGCGTTTCCTTACAGATTCGTCGAAAATCTTCGAAAGAAACAAAGGTTTTTCACATAGTCATTCGGGTGCCTCCACGAGGGACTTTTCGTAAGGGTTGAGGTTGTGAAGTCTTTTCGACACGAGTAAATGTATTTTTTCTTCCATATTTTAAGCTTAGGACAATCTTTAGTGGATATGGTATGATACTAAAACGAGAAAACAACTTTTCAGATCGAGTTAACGACCCTGTCTCAATGGGCAAAAAAGTTCCTATGTTAACACCTATGGATTTTGAGTGAAAAATGGCCCTGAAGAGAAAGTGAAAAAAATTAGTATTTTAACCATTTATATGTGTAAGACTCTTAAACTTGAGCGTTTCCTTACAGATTCGTCGAAAATCTTCGAAAGAAACAAAGGTTTTTCACATAGTCATTCGGGTGCCTCCGCGAGGGACTTTTCGTAAGGGTTGAGGTTGTGAAGTCTTTTCGACACGAGTAAATGTATTTTTTCTTCCATATTTTAAGCTTAGGACAATCTTTAGTGGATATGGTATGATACTAAAACGAGAAAACAACTTTTCAGATCGAGTTAACGACCCTGTCTCAATGGGCAAAAAAGTTCCTATGTTAACACCTATGGATTTTGAGTGAAAAATGGCCCGGAAGAGAAAGTGAAAAAAATTAGTATTTTAACCATTTATATGTGTAAGACTCTTAAACTTGAGCGTTTCCTTACAGATTCGTCGAAAATCTTCGAAAGAAACAAAGGTTTTTCACATAGTCATTCGGGTGCCTCCACGAGGGACTTTTCGTAAGGGTTGAGGTTGTGAAGTCTTTTCGACACGAGTAAATGTATTTTTTCTTCCATATTTTAAGCTTAGGACAATCTTTAGTGGATATGGTATGATACTAAAACGAGAAAACAACTTTTCAGATCGAGTGAGCGACCCTGTCCCAATGGGCAAAAAAGTTCCTATGTTAACACCTATGGATTTTGAGTGCAAAATGGCCCAGAAGAGAAAGTGAAAAAAATTCGTATTTTAACCATTTATATGTGTAAGACTCTTAAACTTGAACGTTTCCTTAAATATTCGTAGAAAAACATCGAAATAAACAAAGGTTTTTAACATAGTGATTCGAGTGTCTCCACGAGGGTCTTTTCGTAAGGGTTGAGGTTGTGAAGTCTTTTCGACACGAGTAAATGTATTTTTTCTTCCATATTTTAAGCTTAGGACAATCTTTAGTGGATATGGTATGATACTAAAACGAGAAAACAACTTTTCAGATCGAGTTAACGACCCTGTCCCAATGGGCAAAAAAGTTCCTATGTTAACACCTATGGATTTTGAGTGAAAAATGGCCCGGAAGCGAAAGTGAAAAAAATTCGTATTTTAACCATTTATATGTGTAAGACTCTTAAACTTGAGCGTTTCCTTACAGATTCGTCGAAAAACATCGAAAGAATCAAAGGTTTTTCACATAGTCATTCGGGTGCCTCCACGAGGGACTTTTCGTAAGGGTTGAGGTTGTGAAGTCTTTTCGACACGAGTAAATGTATTTTTTCTTCCATATTTTAAGCTTAGGACAATCTTTAGTGGATATGGTATGATACTAAAACGAGAAAACAACTTTTCAGATCGAGTTAACGACCCTGTCTCAATGGGCAAAAAAGTTCCTATGTTAACACCTATGGATTTTGAGTGCAAAATGGCCCGGAAGAGAAAGTGAAAAAAATAAGTATTTTAACCATTTATATGTGTAAGACTCTTAAACTTGAGCGTTTCCTTACAGATTCGTCGAAAATCTTCGAAAGAAACAAAGGTTTTTCACATAGTCATTCGGGTGCCTCCACGAGGGACTTTTCGTAAGGGTTGAGGTTGTGAAGTCTTTTCGACACGAGTAAATGTATTTTTTCTTCCATATTTTAAGCTTAGGACAATCTTTAGTGGATATGGTATGATACTAAAACGAGAAAACAACTTTTCAGATCGAGTTAACGACCCTGTCCCAATGGGCAAAAAAGTTCCTATGTTAACACCTATGGATTTTGAGTTAAAAATGGCCCGGAAGCGAAAGTGAAAAAAATTCGTATTTTAACCATTTATATGTGTAAGACTCTTAAACTTGAGCGTTTCCTTACAGATTCGTCGAAAACCTTCGAAAGAAACAAAGGTTTTTCACATAGTCATTCGGGTGCCTCCACGAGGGTCTTTTCGTAAGGGTTGAGGTTGTGAAGTCTTTTCGACACGAGTAAATGTATTTTTTCTTCCATATTTTAAGCTTAGGACAATCTTTAGTGGATATTGTATGATACTAAAACGAGAAAACAACTTTTCAGATCGAGTGAGCGACCCTGTCCCAATGGGCAAAAAAGTTCCTATGTTAACACCTATGGATTTTGAGTGCAAAATGGCCCGGAAGAGAAAGTGAAAAAAATTAGTATTTTAACCATTTATATGTGTAAGACTCTTAAACTTGAGCGTTTCCTTACAGATTCGTCGAAAATCTTCGAAAGAAACAAAGGTTTTTCACATAGTCATTCGGGTGCCTCCACGAGGGACTTTTCGTAAGGGTTGAGGTTGTGAAGTCTTTTCGACACGAGTAAATGTATTTTTTCTTCCATATTTTAAGCTTAGGACAATCTTTAGTTGATATGGTATGATACTAAAACGAGAAAACAACTTTTCAGATCGAGTTAACGACCCTGTCTCAATGGGCAAAAAAGTTCCTATGTTAACACCTATGGATTTTGAGTGAAAAATGGCCCGGAAGAGAAAGTGAAAAAAATTAGTATTTTAACCATTTATATGTGTAAGACTCTTAAACTTGAGCGTTTCCTTACAGATTCGTCGAAAATCTTCGAAAGAAACAAAGGTTTTTCACATAGTCATTCGGGTGCCTCCGCGAGGGACTTTTCGTAAGGGTTGAGGTTGTGAAGTCTTTTCGACACGAGTAAATGTATTTTTTCTTCCATATTTTAAGCTTAGGACAATCTTTAGTGGATATGGTATGATACTAAAACGAGAAAACAACTTTTCAGATCGAGTTAACAACCCTGTCTCATTGGGCAAAAAAGTTCCTATGTTAACACCTATGGATTTTGAGTGAAAAATGGCCCGGAAGAGAAAGTGAAAAAAATTAGTATTTTAACCATTTATATGTGTAAGACTCTTAAACTTGAGCGTTTCCTTACAGATTCGTCGAAAATCTTCGAAAGAAACAAAGGTTTTTCACATAGTCATTCGGGTGCCTCCACGAGGGACTTTTCGTAAGGGTTGAGGTTGTGAAGTCTTTTCGACACGAGTAAATGTAATTTTTCTTCCATATTTTAAGCTTAGGACAATCTTTAGTGGATATGGTATGATACTAAAACGAGAAAACAACTTTTCAGATCGAGTGAGCGACCCTGTCCCAATGGGCAAAAAAGTTCCTATGTTAACACCTATGGATTTTGAGTGCAAAATGGCCCAGAAGAGAAAGTGAAAAAAATTCCTATTTTAACCATTTATATGTGTAAGACTCTTAAACTTGAACGTTTCCTTAAATATTCGTAGAAAAACATCGAAATAAACAAAGGTTTTTAACATAGTGATTCGAGTGTCTCCACGAGGGTCTTTTCGTAAGGGTTGAGGTTGTGAAGTCTTTTCGACACGAGTAAATGTATTTTTTCTTCCATATTTTAAGCTTAGGACAATCTTTAGTGGATATGGTATGATACTAAAACGAGAAAACAACTTTTCAGATCGAGTTAACGACCCTGTCCCAATGGGCAAAAAAGTTCCTATGTTAACACCTATGGATTTTGAGTGAAAAATGGCCCGGAAGCGAAAGTGAAAAAAATTCGTATTTTAACCATTTATATGTGTAAGACTCTTAAACTTGAGCGTTTCCTTACAGATTCGTCGAAAAACATCGAAAGAATCAAAGGTTTTTCACATAGTCATTCGGGTGCCTCCACGAGGGACTTTTCGTAAGGGTTGAGGTTGTGAAGTCTTTTCGACACGAGTAAATGTATTTTTTCTTCCATATTTTAAGCTTAGGACAATCTTTAGTGGATATGGTATGATACTAAAACGAGAAAACAACTTTTCAGATCGAGTTAACGACCCTGTCTCAATGGGCAAAAAAGTTCCTATGTTAACACCTATGGATTTTGAGTGCAAAATGCCCCGGAAGAGAAAGTGAAAAAAATAAGTATTTTAACCATTTATATGTGTAAGACTCTTAAACTTGAGCGTTTCCTTACAGATTCGTCGAAAATCTTCGAAAGAAACAAAGGTTTTTCACATAGTCATTCGGGTGCCTCCACGAGGGACTTTTCGTAAGGGTTGAGGTTGTGAAGTCTTTTCGACACGAGTAAATGTATTTTTTCTTCCATATTTTAAGCTTAGGACAATCTTTAGTGGATATGGTATGATACTAAAACGAGAAAACAACTTTTCAGATCGAGTTAACGACCCTGTCTCAATGGGCAAAAAAGTTCCTATGTTAACACCTATGGATTTTGAGTGAAAAATGGCCCGGAAGCGAAAGTGAAAAAAATTCGTATTTTAACCATTTATATGTGTAAGACTCTTAAACTTGAGCGTTTCCTTACAGATTCGTCGAAAAACATCGAAAGAATCAAAGGTTTTTCACATAGTCATTCGGGTGCCTCCACGAGGGACTTTTCGTAAGGGTTGAGGTTGTGAAGTCTTTTCGACACGAGTAAATGTATTTTTTCATCCATATTTTAAGCTTAGGACAATCTTTAGTGGATATGGTATGATACTAAAACGAGAAAACAACTTTTCAGATCGAGTTAACGACCCTGTCTCAATGGGCAAAAAAGTTCCTATGTTAACACCTATGGATTTTGAGTGAAAAATGGCCCGGAAGAGAAAGTGAAAAAAATTAGTATTTTAACCATTTATATGTGTAAGACTCTTAAACTTGAGCGTTTCCTTACAGATTCGTCGAAAATCTTCGAAAGAAACAAAGGTTTTTCACATAGTCATTCGGGTGCCTCCACGAGGGACTTTTCGTAAGGGTTGAGGTTGTGAAGTCTTTTCGACACGAGTAAATGTATTTTTTCTTCCATATTTTAAGCTTAGGACAATCTTTAGTGGATATGGTATGATACTAAAACGAGAAAACAACTTTTCAGATCGAGTGAGCGACCCTGTCCCAATGGGCAAAAAAGTTCCTATGTTAACACCTATGGATTTTGAGTGCAAAATGGCCCAGAAGAGAAAGTGAAAAAAATTCGTATTTTAACCATTTATATGTGTAAGACTCTTAAACTTGAACGTTTCCTTAAATATTCGTAGAAAAACATCGAAATAAACAAAGGTTTTTAACATAGTGATTCGAGTGTCTCCACGAGGGTCTTTTCGTAAGGGTTGAGGTTGTGAAGTCTTTTCGACACGAGTAAATGTATTTTTTCTTCCATATTTTAAGCTTAGGACAATCTTTAGTGGATATGGTATGATACTAAAACGAGAAAACAACTTTTCAGATCGAGTTAACGACCCTGTCCCAATGGGCAAAAAAGTTCCTATGTTAACACCTATGGATTTTGAGTGCAAAATGGCCCAGAAGAGAAAGTGAAAAAAATTCGTATTTTAACCATTTATATGTGTAAGACTCTTAAACTTGAACGTTTCCTTAAATATTCGTAGAAAAACATCGAAATAAACAAAGGTTTTTAACATAGTGATTCGAGTGTCTCCACGAGGGTCTTTTCGTAAGGGTTGAGGTTGTGAAGTCTTTTCGACACGAGTAAATGTATTTTTTCTTCCATATTTTAAGCTTAGGACAATCTTTAGTGGATATGGTATGATACTAAAACGAGAAAACAACTTTTCAGATCGAGTTAACGACCCTGTCCCAATGGGCAAAAAAGTTCCTATGTTAACACCTATGGATTTTGAGTGAAAAATGGCCCGGAAGCGAAAGTGAAAAAAATTCGTATTTTAACCATTTATATGTGTAAGACTCTTAAACTTGAGCGTTTCCTTACAGATTCGTCGAAAAACATCGAAAGAATCAAAGGTTTTTCACATAGTCATTCGGGTGCCTCCACGAGGGACTTTTCGTAAGGGTTGAGGTTGTGAAGTCTTTTCGACACGAGTAAATGTATTTTTTCTTCCATATTTTAAGCTTAGGACAATCTTTAGTGGATATGGTATGATACTAAAACGAGAAAACAACTTTTCAGATCGAGTTAACGACCCTGTCTCAATGGGCAAAAAAGTTCCTATGTTAACACCTATGGATTTTGAGTGCAAAATGGCCCGGAAGAGAAAGTGAAAAAAATAAGTATTTTAACCATTTATATGTGTAAGACTCTTAAACTTGAGCGTTTCCTTACAGATTCGTCGAAAATCTTCGAAAGAAACAAAGGTTTTTCACATAGTCATTCGGGTGCCTCCACGAGGGACTTTTCGTAAGGGTTGAGGTTGTGAAGTCTTTTCGACACGAGTAAATGTATTTTTTCTTCCATATTTTAAGCTTAGGACAATCTTTAGTGGATATGGTATGATACTAAAACGAGAAAACAACTTTTCAGATCGAGTTAACGACCCTGTCCCAATGGGCAAAAAAGTTCCTATGTTAACACCTATGGATTTTGAGTTAAAAATGGCCCGGAAGCGAAAGTGAAAAAAATTCGTATTTTAACCATTTATATGTGTAAGACTCTTAAACTTGAGCGTTTCCTTACAGATTCGTCGAAAACCTTCGAAAGAAACAAAGGTTTTTCACATAGTCATTCGGGTGCCTCCACGAGGGTCTTTTCGTAAGGGTTGAGGTTGTGAAGTCTTTTCGACACGAGTAAATGTATTTTTTCTTCCATATTTTAAGCTTAGGAATTTCTTTAGTGGATATTGTATGATACTAAAACGAGAAAACAACTTTTCAGATCGAGTGAGCGACCCTGTCCCAATGGGCAAAAAAGTTCCTATGTTAACACCTATGGATTTTGAGTGCAAAATGGCCCGGAAGAGAAAGTGAAAAAAATTAGTATTTTAACCATTTATATGTGTAAGACTCTTAAACTTGAGCGTTTCCTTACAGATTCGTCGAAAATCTTCGAAAGAAACAAAGGTTTTTCACATAGTCATTCGGGTGCCTCCACGAGGGACTTTTCGTAAGGGTTGAGGTTGTGAAGTCTTTTCGACACGAGTAAATGTATTTTTTCTTCCATATTTTAAGCTTAGGACAATCTTTAGTTGATATGGTATGATACTAAAACGAGAAAACAACTTTTCAGATCGAGTTAACGACCCTGTCTCAATGGGCAAAAAAGTTCCTATGTTAACACCTATGGATTTTGAGTGAAAAATGGCCCGGAAGAGAAAGTGAAAAAAATTAGTATTTTAACCATTTATATGTGTAAGACTCTTAAACTTGAGCGTTTCCTTACAGATTCGTCGAAAATCTTCGAAAGAAACAAAGGTTTTTCACATAGTCATTCGGGTGCCTCCGCGAGGGACTTTTCGTAAGGGTTGAGGTTGTGAAGTCTTTTCGACACGAGTAAATGTATTTTTTCTTCCATATTTTAAGCTTAGGACAATCTTTAGTGGATATGGTATGATACTAAAACGAGAAAACAACTTTTCAGATCGAGTTAACAACCCTGTCTCATTGGGCAAAAAAGTTCCTATGTTAACACCTATGGATTTTGAGTGAAAAATGGCCCGGAAGAGAAAGTGAAAAAAATTAGTATTTTAACCATTTATATGTGTAAGACTCTTAAACTTGAGCGTTTCCTTACAGATTCGTCGAAAATCTTCGAAAGAAACAAAGGTTTTTCACATAGTCATTCGGGTGCCTCCACGAGGGACTTTTCGTAAGGGTTGAGGTTGTGAAGTCTTTTCGACACGAGTAAATGTAATTTTTCTTCCATATTTTAAGCTTAGGACAATCTTTAGTGGATATGGTATGATACTAAAACGAGAAAACAACTTTTCAGATCGAGTGAGCGACCCTGTCCCAATGGGCAAAAAAGTTCCTATGTTAACACCTATGGATTTTGAGTGCAAAATGGCCCAGAAGAGAAAGTGAAAAAAATTCCTATTTTAACCATTTATATGTGTAAGACTCTTAAACTTGAACGTTTCCTTAAATATTCGTAGAAAAACATCGAAATAAACAAAGGTTTTTAACATAGTGATTCGAGTGTCTCCACGAGGGTCTTTTCGTAAGGGTTGAGGTTGTGAAGTCTTTTCGACACGAGTAAATGTATTTTTTCTTCCATATTTTAAGCTTAGGACAATCTTTAGTGGATATGGTATGATACTAAAACGAGAAAACAACTTTTCAGATCGAGTTAACGACCCTGTCCCAATGGGCAAAAAAGTTCCTATGTTAACACCTATGGATTTTGAGTGAAAAATGGCCCGGAAGCGAAAGTGAAAAAAATTCGTATTTTAACCATTTATATGTGTAAGACTCTTAAACTTGAGCGTTTCCTTACAGATTCGTCGAAAAACATCGAAAGAATCAAAGGTTTTTCACATAGTCATTCGGGTGCCTCCACGAGGGACTTTTCGTAAGGGTTGAGGTTGTGAAGTCTTTTCGACACGAGTAAATGTATTTTTTCTTCCATATTTTAAGCTTAGGACAATCTTTAGTGGATATGGTATGATACTAAAACGAGAAAACAACTTTTCAGATCGAGTTAACGACCCTGTCTCAATGGGCAAAAAAGTTCCTATGTTAACACCTATGGATTTTGAGTGCAAAATGCCCCGGAAGAGAAAGTGAAAAAAATAAGTATTTTAACCATTTATATGTGTAAGACTCTTAAACTTGAGCGTTTCCTTACAGATTCGTCGAAAATCTTCGAAAGAAACAAAGGTTTTTCACATAGTCATTCGGGTGCCTCCACGAGGGACTTTTCGTAAGGGTTGAGGTTGTGAAGTCTTTTCGACACGAGTAAATGTATTTTTTCTTCCATATTTTAAGCTTAGGACAATCTTTAGTGGATATGGTATGATACTAAAACGAGAAAACAACTTTTCAGATCGAGTTAACGACCCTGTCTCAATGGGCAAAAAAGTTCCTATGTTAACACCTATGGATTTTGAGTGAAAAATGGCCCGGAAGCGAAAGTGAAAAAAATTCGTATTTTAACCATTTATATGTGTAAGACTCTTAAACTTGAGCGTTTCCTTACAGATTCGTCGAAAAACATCGAAAGAATCAAAGGTTTTTCACATAGTCATTCGGGTGCCTCCACGAGGGACTTTTCGTAAGGGTTGAGGTTGTGAAGTCTTTTCGACACGAGTAAATGTATTTTTTCTTCCATATTTTAAGCTTAGGACAATCTTTAGTGGATATGGTATGATACTAAAACGAGAAAACAACTTTTCAGATCGAGTTAACGACCCTGTCTCAATGGGCAAAAAAGTTCCTATGTTAACACCTATGGATTTTGAGTGCAAAATGGCCCGGAAGAGAAAGTGAAAAAAATAAGTATTTTAACCATTTATATGTGTAAGACTCTTAAACTTGAGCGTTTCCTTACAGATTCGTCGAAAATCTTCGAAAGAAACAAAGGTTTTTCACATAGTCATTCGGGTGCCTCCACGAGGGACTTTTCGTAAGGGTTGAGGTTGTGAAGTCTTTTCGACACGAGTAAATGTATTTTTTCTTCCATATTTTAAGCTTAGGACAATCTTTAGTGGATATGGTATGATACTAAAACGAGAAAACAACTTTTCAGATCGAGTTAACGACCCTGTCCCAATGGGCAAAAAAGTTCCTATGTTAACACCTATGGATTTTGAGTTAAAAATGGCCCGGAAGCGAAAGTGAAAAAAATTCGTATTTTAACCATTTATATGTGTAAGACTCTTAAACTTGAGCGTTTCCTTACAGATTCGTCGAAAACCTTCGAAAGAAACAAAGGTTTTTCACATAGTCATTCGGGTGCCTCCACGAGGGTCTTTTCGTAAGGGTTGAGGTTGTGAAGTCTTTTCGACACGAGTAAATGTATTTTTTCTTCCATATTTTAAGCTTAGGACAATCTTTAGTGGATATTGTATGATACTAAAACGAGAAAACAACTTTTCAGATCGAGTGAGCGACCCTGTCCCAATGGGCAAAAAAGTTCCTATGTTAACACCTATGGATTTTGAGTGCAAAATGGCCCGGAAGAGAAAGTGAAAAAAATTAGTATTTTAACCATTTATATGTGTAAGACTCTTAAACTTGAGCGTTTCCTTACAGATTCGTCGAAAATCTTCGAAAGAAACAAAGGTTTTTCACATAGTCATTCGGGTGCCTCCACGAGGGACTTTTCGTAAGGGTTGAGGTTGTGAAGTCTTTTCGACACGAGTAAATGTATTTTTTCTTCCATATTTTAAGCTTAGGACAATCTTTAGTTGATATGGTATGATACTAAAACGAGAAAACAACTTTTCAGATCGAGTTAACGACCCTGTCTCAATGGGCAAAAAAGTTCCTATGTTAACACCTATGGATTTTGAGTGAAAAATGGCCCGGAAGCGAAAGTGAAAAAAATTAGTATTTTAACCATTTATATGTGTAAGACTCTTAAACTTGAGCGTTTCCTTACAGATTCGTCGAAAAACATCGAAAGAAACAAAGGTTTTTCACATAGTCATTCGGGTGCCTCCACGAGGGACTTTTCGTAAGGGTTGAGGTTGTGAAGTCTTTTCGACACGAGTAAATGTATTTTTTCTTCCATATTTTAAGCTTAGGACAATCTTTAGTGGATATGGTATGATACTAAAACGAGAAAACAACTTTTCAGATCGAGTTAACGACCCTGTCCCAATGGGCAAAAAAGTTCCTATGTTAACACCTATGGATTTTGAGTGAAAAATGGCCCGGAAGCGAAAGTGAAAAAAATTCGTATTTTAACCATTTATATGTGTAAGACTCTTAAACTTGAGCGTTTCCTTACAGATTCGTCGAAAAACATCGAAAGAATCAAAGGTTTTTCACATAGTCATTCGGGTGCCTCCACGAGGGACTTTTCGTAAGGGTTGAGGTTGTGAAGTCTTTTCGACACGAGTAAATGTATTTTTTCTTCCATATTTTAAGCTTAGGACAATCTTTAGTGGATATGGTATGATACTAAAACGAGAAAACAACTTTTCAGATCGAGTTAACGACCCTGTCTCAATGGGCAAAAAAGTTCCTATGTTAACACCTATGGATTTTGAGTGCAAAATGGCCCGGAAGAGAAAGTGAAAAAAATAAGTATTTTAACCATTTATATGTGTAAGACTCTTAAACTTGAGCGTTTCCTTACAGATTCGTCGAAAATCTTCGAAAGAAACAAAGGTTTTTCACATAGTCATTCGGGTGCCTCCACGAGGGACTTTTCGTAAGGGTTGAGGTTGTGAAGTCTTTTCGACACGAGTAAATGTATTTTTTCTTCCATATTTTAAGCTTAGGACAATCTTTAGTGGATATGGTATGATACTAAAACGAGAAAACAACTTTTCAGATCGAGTTAACGACCCTGTCCCAATGGGCAAAAAAGTTCCTATGTTAACACCTATGGATTTTGAGTTAAAAATGGCCCGGAAGCGAAAGTGAAAAAAATTCGTATTTTAACCATTTATATGTGTAAGACTCTTAAACTTGAGCGTTTCCTTACAGATTCGTCGAAAATCTTCGAAAGAAACAAAGGTTTTTCACATAGTCATTCGGGTGCCTCCACGAGGGACTTTTCGTAAGGGTTGAGGTTGTGAAGTCTTTTCGACACGAGTAAATGTATTTTTTCTTCCATATTTTAAGCTTAGGACAATCTTTAGTGGATATGGTATGATACTAAAACGAGAAAACAACTTTTCAGATCGAGTTAACGACCCTGTCCCAATGGGCAAAAAAGTTCCTATGTTAACACCTATGGATTTTGAGTGAAAAATGGCCCGGAAGCGAAAGTGAAAAAAATTCGTATTTTAACCATTTATATGTGTAAGACTCTTAAACTTGAGCGTTTCCTTACATATTCGTCGAAAAACATCGAAAGAAACAAAGGTTTTTCACATAGTCCTTCGGGTGCCTCCACGAGGGTCTTTTCGTAAGGGTTGAGGTTGTGAAGTCTTTTCGACACGAGTAAATGTATTTTTTCTTCCATATTTTAAGCTTAGGACAATCTTTAGTGGATATGGTATGATACTAAAACGAGAAAACAACTTTTCAGATCGAGTGAGCGACCCTGTCCCAATGGGCAAAAAAGTTCCTATGTTAACACCTATGGATTTTGAGTGCAAAATGGCCCAGAAGAGAAAGTGAAAAAAATTCGTATTTTAACCATTTATATGTGTAAGACTCTTAAACTTGAACGTTTCCTTAAATATTCGTAGAAAAACATCGAAATAAACAAAGGTTTTTAACATAGTTATTCGAGTGTCTCCACGAGGGTCTTTTCGTAAGGGTTGAGGTTGTGAAGTCTTTTCGACACGAGTAAATGTATTTTTTCTTCCATATTTTAAGCTTAGGACAATCTTTAGTGGATATGGTATGATACTAAAACGAGAAAACAACTTTTCAGATCGAGTTAACGACCCTGTCCCAATGGGCAAAAAAGTTCCTATGTTAACACCTATGGATTTTGAGTGCAAAATGGCCCAGAAGAGAAAGTGAAAAAAATTCGTATTTTAACCATTTATATGTGTAAGACTCTTAAACTTGAACGTTTCCTTAAATATTCGTAGAAAAACATCGAAATAAACAAAGGTTTTTAACATAGTGATTCGAGTGTCTCCACGAGGGTCTTTTCGTAAGGGTTGAGGTTGTGAAGTCTTTTCGACACGAGTAAATGTATTTTTTCTTCCATATTTTAAGCTTAGGACAATCTTTAGTGGATATGGTATGATACTAAAACGAGAAAACAACTTTTCAGATCGAGTTAACGACCCTGTCCCAATGGGCAAAAAAGTTCCTATGTTAACACCTATGGATTTTGAGTGAAAAATGGCCCGAAAGCGAAAGTGAAAAAAATTCGTATTTTAACCATGTATATGTGTAAGACTCTTAAACTTGAGAGTTTCCTTACAGATTCGTCGAAAAAAATCGAAAGAAACAAAGGTTTTTCACATAGTCATTCGGGTGCCTCCACGAGGGTCTTTTCGTAAGGGTTGAGGTTGTGAAGTCTTTTCGACACGAGTAAATGTATTTTTTCTTCCATATTTTAAGCTTAGGACAATCTTTAGTGGATATGGTATGATACTAAAACGAGAAAACAACTTTTCAGATCGAGTTAACGACCCTGTCCCAATGGGCAAAAAAGTTCCTATGTTAACACCTATGGATTTTGAGTGCAAAATGGCCCGGAAGAGAAAGTGAAAAAAATTAGTATTTTAACAATTTATATGTGTAAGACTCTTAAACTTGAGCGTTTCCTTACAGATTCGTCGAAAATCTTTGAAAGAAACAAAGGTTTTTCACATAGTCATTCGGGTGCCTCCACGAGGGACTTTTCGTAAGGGTTGAGGTTGTGAAGTCTTTTCGACACGAGTAAATGTATTTTTTCTTCCATATTTTAAGCTTAGGACAATCTTTAGTGGATATGGTATGATACTAAAACGAGAAAACAACTTTTCAGATCGAGTTAACGACCCTGTCCCAATGGGCAAAAAAGTTCCTATGTTAACACCTATGGATTTTGAGTGAAAAATGGCCCGGAAGCGAAAGTGAAAAAAATTCGTATTTTAACCATTTATATGTGTAGGACTCTTAAACTTGAGCGTTTCCTTACAGATTCGTCGAAAAACATCGAAAGAAACAAAGGTTTTTCACATAGTTATTCGGGTGCCTCCACGAGGGACTTTTCGTAAGGGTTGAGGTTGTGAAGTCTTTTCGACACGAGTAAATGTATTTTTTCTTCCATATTTTAAGCTTAGGACAATCTTTAGTGGATATGAAATGATACTAAAACGAGAAAACAACTTTTCAGATCGAGTTAACGACCCTGTCCCAATGGGCAAAAAAGTTCCTATGTTAACACCTATGGATTTTGAGTGAAAAATGGCCCGGAAGCGAAAGTGAAAAAAATTCGTATTTTAACCATTTATATGTGTAAGACTCTTAAACTTGAGCGTTTCCTTACAGATTCGTCGAAAAACATCGAAAGAAACAAAGGTTTTTCACATAGTCATTCGGGTGCCTCCACGAGGGTCTTTTCGTAAGGGTTGAGGTTGTGAAGTCTTTTCGACACGAGTAAATGTATTTTTTCTTCCATATTTTAAGCTTAGGACAATCTTTAGTGGATATGGTATGATAATAAAACGAGAAAACAACTTTTCAGATCGAGTTAACGACCCTGTCCCAATGGGCAAAAAAGTTCCTATGTTAACACCTATGGATTTTGAGTGCAAAATGGCCCAGAAGAGAAAGTGAAAAAAATTCGTATTTTAACCATTTATATGTGTAAGACTCTTAAACTTGAACGTTTCCTTAAATATTCGTAGAAAAACATCGAAATAAACAAAGGTTTTTAACATAGTGATTCGAGTGTCTCCACGAGGGTCTTTTCGTAAGGGTTGAGGTTGTGAAGTCTTTTCGACACGAGTAAATGTATTTTTTCTTCCATATTTTAAGCTTAGGACAATCTTTAGTGGATATGGTATGATACTAAAACGAGAAAACAACTTTTCAGATCGAGTTAACGACCCTGTCCCAATGGGCAAAAAAGTTCCTATGTTAACACCTATGGATTTTGAGTGCAAAATGGCCCGGAAGAGAAAGTGAAAAAAATTAGTATTTTAACGATTTATATGTGTAAGACTCTTAAACTTGAGCGTTTCCTTACAGATTCGTCGAAAAACATCGAAAGAAACAAAGGTTTTTCACATAGTCATTCGGGTGCCTCCACGAGGGTCTTTTCGTAAGGGTTGAGGTTGTGAAGTCTTTTCGACACGAGTAAATGTATTTTTTCTTCCATATTTTAAGCTTAGGACAATCTTTAGTGGATATGGTATGATACTAAAACGAGAAAACAACTTTTCAGATCGAGTTAACGACCCTGTCCCAATGGGCAAAAAAGTTCCTATGTTAACACCTATGGATTTTGAGTGCAAAATGGCCCGGAAGAGAAAGTGAAAAAAATTCGTATTTTAACGATTTATATGTGTAAGACTCTTAAACTTGAGCGTTTCCTTACAGATTCGTCGAAAAACATCGAAAGAAACAAAGGTTTTTCACATAGTCATTCGGGTGCCTCCACGAGGGTCTTTTCGTAAGGGTTGAGGTTGTGAAGTCTTTTCGACACGAGTAAATGTATTTTTTCTTCCATATTTTAAGCTTAGGACAATCTTTAGTGGATATGGTATGATACTAAAACGAGAAAACAACTTTTCAGATCGAGTGAGCGACCCTGTCCCAATGGGCAAAAAAGTTCCTATGTTAACACCTATGGATTTTGAGTGCAAAATGGCCCAGAAGAGAAAGTGAAAAAAATTCGTATTTTAACCATTTATATGTGTAAGACTCTTAAACTTGAACGTTTCCTTAAATATTCGTAGAAAAACATCGAAATAAACAAAGGTTTTTAACATAGTGATTCGAGTGTCTCCACGAGGGTCTTTTCGTAAGGGTTGAGGTTGTGAAGTCTTTTCGACACGAGTAAATGTATTTTTTCTTCCATATTTTAAGCTTAGGACAATCTTTAGTGGATATGGTATGATACTAAAACGAGAAAACAACTTTTCAGATCGAGTTAACGACCCTGTCCCAATGGGCAAAAAAGTTCCTATGTTAACACCTATGGATTTTGAGTGAAAAATGGCCCGGAAGCGAAAGTGAAAAAAATTCGTATTTTAACCATTTATATGTGTAGGACTCTTAAACTTGAGCGTTTCCTTACAGATTCGTCGAAAAACATCGAAAGAAACAAAGGTTTTTCACATAGTTATTCGGGTGCCTCCACGAGGGACTTTTCGTAAGGGTTGAGGTTGTGAAGTCTTTTCGACACGAGTAAATGTATTTTTTCTTCCATATTTTAAGCTTAGGACAATCTTTAGTGGATATGAAATGATACTAAAACGAGAAAACAACTTTTCAGATCGAGTTAACGACCCTGTCCCAATGGGCAAAAAAGTTCCTATGTTAACACCTATGGATTTTGAGTGAAAAATGGCCCGGAAGCGAAAGTGAAAAAAATTCGTATTTTAACCATTTATATGTGTAAGACTCTTAAACTTGAGCGTTTCCTTACAGATTCGTCGAAAAACATCGAAAGAAACAAAGGTTTTTCACATAGTCATTCGGGTGCCTCCACGAGGGTCTTTTCGTAAGGGTTGAGGTTGTGAAGTCTTTTCGACACGAGTAAATGTATTTTTTCTTCCATATTTTAAGCTTAGGACAATCTTTAGTGGATATGGTATGATACTAAAACGAGAAAACAACTTTTCAGATCGAGTGAGCGACCCTGTCCCAATGGGCAAAAAAGTTCCTATGTTAACACCTATGGATTTTGAGTGCAAAATGGCCCAGAAGAGAAAGTGAAAAAAATTCGTATTTTAACCATTTATATGTGTAAGACTCTTAAACTTGAACGTTTCCTTAAATATTCGTAGAAAAACATCGAAATAAACAAAGGTTTTTAACATAGTGATTCGAGTGTCTCCACGAGGGTCTTTTCGTAAGGGTTGAGGTTGTGAAGTCTTTTCGACACGAGTAAATGTATTTTTTCTTCCATATTTTAAGCTTAGGACAATCTTTAGTGGATATGGTATGATAATAAAACGAGAAAACAACTTTTCAGATCGAGTTAACGACCCTGTCCCAATGGGCAAAAAAGTTCCTATGTTAACACCTATGGATTTTGAGTGCAAAATGGCCCAGAAGAGAAAGTGAAAAAAATTCGTATTTTAACCATTTATATGTGTAAGACTCTTAAACTTGAACGTTTCCTTAAATATTCGTAGAAAAACATCGAAATAAACAAAGGTTTTTAACATAGTGATTCGAGTGTCTCCACGAGGGTCTTTTCGTAAGGGTTGAGGTTGTGAAGTCTTTTCGACACGAGTAAATGTATTTTTTCTTCCATATTTTAAGCTTAGGACAATCTTTAGTGGATATGGTATGATACTAAAACGAGAAAACAACTTTTCAGATCGAGTTAACGACCCTGTCCCAATGGGCAAAAAAGTTCCTATGTTAACACCTATGGATTTTGAGTGCAAAATGGCCCGGAAGAGAAAGTGAAAAAAATTAGTATTTTAACGATTTATATGTGTAAGACTCTTAAACTTGAGCGTTTCCTTACAGATTCGTCGAAAAACATCGAAAGAAACAAAGGTTTTTCACATAGTCATTCGGGTGCCTCCACGAGGGTCTTTTCGTAAGGGTTGAGGTTGTGAAGTCTTTTCGACACGAGTAAATGTATTTTTTCTTCCATATTTTAAGCTTAGGACAATCTTTAGTGGATATGGTATGATACTAAAACGAGAAAACAACTTTTCAGATCGAGTTAACGACCCTGTCCCAATGGGCAAAAAAGTTCCTATGTTAACACCTATGGATTTTGAGTGCAAAATGGCCCGGAAGAGAAAGTGAAAAAAATTCGTATTTTAACGATTTATATGTGTAAGACTCTTAAACTTGAGCGTTTCCTTACAGATTCGTCGAAAAACATCGAAAGAAACAAAGGTTTTTCACATAGTCATTCAGGTGCCTCCACGAGGGTCTTTTCGTAAGGGTTGAGGTTGTGAAGTCTTTTCGACACGAGTAAATGTATTTTTTCTTCCATATTTTAAGCTTAGGACAATCTTTAGTGGATATGGTATGATACTAAAACGAGAAAACAACTTTTCAGATCGAGTGAGCGACCCTGTCCCAATGGGCAAAAAAGTTCCTATGTTAACACCTATGGATTTTGAGTGCAAAATGGCCCAGAAGAGAAAGTGAAAAAAATTCGTATTTTAACCATTTATATGTGTAAGACTCTTAAACTTGAACGTTTCCTTAAATATTCGTAGAAAAACATCGAAATAAACAAAGGTTTTTAACATAGTGATTCGAGTGTCTCCACGAGGGTCTTTTCGTAAGGGTTGAGGTTGTGAAGTCTTTTCGACACGAGTAAATGTATTTTTTCTTCCATATTTTAAGCTTAGGACAATCTTTAGTGGATATGGTATGATACTAAAACGAGAAAACAACTTTTCAGATCGAGTTAACGACCCTGTCCCAATGGGCAAAAAAGTTCCTATGTTAACACCTATGGATTTTGAGTGAAAAATGGCCCGAAAGCGAAAGTGAAAAAGATTCGTATTTTAACCATGTATATGTGTAAGACTCTTAAACTTGAGAGTTTCCTTACAGATTCGTCGAAAAAAATCGAAAGAAACAAAGGTTTTTCACATAGTTATTCGGGTGCCTCCACGAGGGTCTTTTCGTAAGGGTTGAGGTTGTGAAGTCTTTTCGACACGAGTAAATGTATTTTTTCTTCCATATTTTAAGCTTAGGACAATCTTTAGTGGATATGGTATGATACTAAAACGAGAAAACAACTTTTCAGATCGAGTTAACGACCCTGTCCCAATGGGCAAAAAAGTTCCTATGTTAACACCTATGGATTTTGAGTGCAAAATGGCCCAGAAGAGAAAGTGAAAAAAATTCGTATTTTAACCATTTATATGTGTAAGACTCTTAAACTTGAACGTTTCCTTAAATATTCGTAGAAAAACATCGAAATAAACAAAGGTTTTTAACATAGTGATTCGAGTGTCTCCACGAGGGTCTTTTCGTAAGGGTTGAGGTTGTGAAGTCTTTTCGACACGAGTAAATGTATTTTTTCTTCCATATTTTAAGCTTAGGACAATCTTTAGTGGATATGGTATGATACTAAAACGAGAAAACAACTTTTCAGATCGAGTTAACGACCCTGTCCCAATGGGCAAAAAAGTTCCTATGTTAACACCTATGGATTTTGAGTGAAAAATGGCCCGAAAGCGAAAGTGAAAAAAATTCGTATTTTAACCATGTATATGTGTAAGACTCTTAAACTTGAGAGTTTCCTTACAGATTCGTCGAAAAAAATCGAAAGAAACAAAGGTTTTTCACATAGTCATTCGGGTGCCTCCACGAGGGTCTTTTCGTAAGGGTTGAGGTTGTGAAGTCTTTTCGACACGAGTAAATGTATTTTTTTCTTCCATATTTTAAGCTTAGGACAATCTTTAGTGGATATGGTATGATACTAAAACGAGAAAACAACTTTTCAGATCGAGTGAGCGACCCTGTCCCAATGGGCAAAAAAGTTCCTATGTTAACACCTATGGATTTTGAGTGCAAAATGGCCCAGAAGAGAAAGTGAAAAAAATTCGTATTTTAACCATTTATATGTGTAAGACTCTTAAACTTGAACGTTTCCTTAAATATTCGTAGAAAAACATCGAAATAAACAAAGGTTTTTAACATAGTTATTCGAGTGTCTCCACGAGGGTCTTTTCGTAAGGGTTGAGGTTGTGAAGTCTTTTCGACACGAGTAAATGTATTTTTTCTTCCATATTTTAAGCTTAGGACAATCTTTAGTGGATATGGTATGATACTAAAACGAGAAAACAACTTTTCAGATCGAGTTAACGACCCTGTCCCAATGGGCAAAAAAGTTCCTATGTTAACACCTATGGATTTTGAGTGCAAAATGGCCCAGAAGAGAAAGTGAAAAAAATTCGTATTTTAACCATTTATATGTGTAAGACTCTTAAACTTGAACGTTTCCTTAAATATTCGTAGAAAAACATCGAAATAAACAAAGGTTTTTAACATAGTGATTCGAGTGTCTCCACGAGGGTCTTTTCGTAAGGGTTGAGGTTGTGAAGTCTTTTCGACACGAGTAAATGTATTTTTTCTTCCATATTTTAAGCTTAGGACAATCTTTAGTGGATATGGTATGATACTAAAACGAGAAAACAACTTTTCAGATCGAGTTAACGACCCTGTCCCAATGGGCAAAAAAGTTCCTATGTTAACACCTATGGATTTTGAGTGAAAAATGGCCCGAAAGCGAAAGTGAAAAAAATTCGTATTTTAACCATGTATATGTGTAAGACTCTTAAACTTGAGAGTTTCCTTACAGATTCGTCGAAAAACATCGAAAGAAACAAAGGTTTTTCACATAGTCATTCGGGTGCCTCCACGAGGGTCTTTTCGTAAGGGTTGAGGTTGTGAAGTCTTTTCGACACGAGTAAATGTATTTTTTCTTCCATATTTTAAGCTTAGGACAATCTTTAGTGGATATGGTATGATACTAAAACGAGAAAACAACTTTTCAGATCGAGTTAACGACCCTGTCCCAATGGGCAAAAAAGTTCCTATGTTAACACCTATGGATTTTGAGTGCAAAATGGCCCGGAAGAGAAAGTGAAAAAAATTCGTATTTTAACGATTTATATGTGTAAGACTCTTAAACTTGAGCGTTTCCTTACAGATTCGTCGAAAAACATCGAAAGAAACAAAGGTTTTTCACATAGTCATTCGGGTGCCTCCACGAGGGTCTTTTCGTAAGGGTTGAGGTTGTGAAGTCTTTTCGACACGAGTAAATGTATTTTTTCTTCCATATTTTAAGCTTAGGACAATCTTTAGTGGATATGGTATGATACTAAAACGAGAAAACAACTTTTCAGATCGAGTGAGCGACCCTGTCCCAATGGGCAAAAAAGTTCCTATGTTAACACCTATGGATTTTGAGTGCAAAATGGCCCAGAAGAGAAAGTGAAAAAAATTCGTATTTTAACCATTTATATGTGTAAGACTCTTAAACTTGAACGTTTCCTTAAATATTCGTAGAAAAACATCGAAATAAACAAAGGTTTTTAACATAGTGATTCGAGTGTCTCCACGAGGGTCTTTTCGTAAGGGTTGAGGTTGTGAAGTCTTTTCGACACGAGTAAATGTATTTTTTCTTCCATATTTTAAGCTTAGGACAATCTTTAGTGGATATGGTATGATACTAAAACGAGAAAACAACTTTTCAGATCGAGTTAACGACCCTGTCCCAATGGGCAAAAAAGTTCCTATGTTAACACCTATGGATTTTGAGTGAAAAATGGCCCGAAAGCGAAAGTGAAAAAGATTCGTATTTTAACCATGTATATGTGTAAGACTCTTAAACTTGAGAGTTTCCTTACAGATTCGTCGAAAAAAATCGAAAGAAACAAAGGTTTTTCACATAGTTATTCGGGTGCCTCCACGAGGGTCTTTTCGTAAGGGTTGAGGTTGTGAAGTCTTTTCGACACGAGTAAATGTATTTTTTCTTCCATATTTTAAGCTTAGGACAATCTTTAGTGGATATGGTATGATACTAAAACGAGAAAACAACTTTTCAGATCGAGTTAACGACCCTGTCCCAATGGGCAAAAAAGTTCCTATGTTAACACCTATGGATTTTGAGTGCAAAATGGCCCAGAAGAGAAAGTGAAAAAAATTCGTATTTTAACCATTTATATGTGTAAGACTCTTAAACTTGAACGTTTCCTTAAATATTCGTAGAAAAACATCGAAATAAACAAAGGTTTTTAACATAGTGATTCGAGTGTCTCCACGAGGGTCTTTTCGTAAGGGTTGAGGTTGTGAAGTCTTTTCGACACGAGTAAATGTATTTTTTCTTCCATATTTTAAGCTTAGGACAATCTTTAGTGGATATGGTATGATACTAAAACGAGAAAACAACTTTTCAGATCGAGTTAACGACCCTGTCCCAATGGGCAAAAAAGTTCCTATGTTAACACCTATGGATTTTGAGTGAAAAATGGCCCGAAAGCGAAAGTGAAAAAAATTCGTATTTTAACCATGTATATGTGTAAGACTCTTAAACTTGAGAGTTTCCTTACAGATTCGTCGAAAAAAATCGAAAGAAACAAAGGTTTTTCACATAGTCATTCGGGTGCCTCCACGAGGGTCTTTTCGTAAGGGTTGAGGTTGTGAAGTCTTTTCGACACGAGTAAATGTATTTTTTTCTTCCATATTTTAAGCTTAGGACAATCTTTAGTGGATATGGTATGATACTAAAACGAGAAAACAACTTTTCAGATCGAGTGAGCGACCCTGTCCCAATGGGCAAAAAAGTTCCTATGTTAACACCTATGGATTTTGAGTGCAAAATGGCCCAGAAGAGAAAGTGAAAAAAATTCGTATTTTAACCATTTATATGTGTAAGACTCTTAAACTTGAACGTTTCCTTAAATATTCGTAGAAAAACATCGAAATAAACAAAGGTTTTTAACATAGTTATTCGAGTGTCTCCACGAGGGTCTTTTCGTAAGGGTTGAGGTTGTGAAGTCTTTTCGACACGAGTAAATGTATTTTTTCTTCCATATTTTAAGCTTAGGACAATCTTTAGTGGATATGGTATGATACTAAAACGAGAAAACAACTTTTCAGATCGAGTTAACGACCCTGTCCCAATGGGCAAAAAAGTTCCTATGTTAACACCTATGGATTTTGAGTGCAAAATGGCCCAGAAGAGAAAGTGAAAAAAATTCGTATTTTAACCATTTATATGTGTAAGACTCTTAAACTTGAACGTTTCCTTAAATATTCGTAGAAAAACATCGAAATAAACAAAGGTTTTTAACATAGTGATTCGAGTGTCTCCACGAGGGTCTTTTCGTAAGGGTTGAGGTTGTGAAGTCTTTTCGACACGAGTAAATGTATTTTTTCTTCCATATTTTAAGCTTAGGACAATCTTTAGTGGATATGGTATGATACTAAAACGAGAAAACAACTTTTCAGATCGAGTTAACGACCCTGTCCCAATGGGCAAAAAAGTTCCTATGTTAACACCTATGGATTTTGAGTGAAAAATGGCCCGAAAGCGAAAGTGAAAAAAATTCGTATTTTAACCATGTATATGTGTAAGACTCTTAAACTTGAGAGTTTCCTTACAGATTCGTCGAAAAAAATCGAAAGAAACAAAGGTTTTTCACATAGTCATTCGGGTGCCTCCACGAGGGTCTTTTCGTAAGGGTTGAGGTTGTGAAGTCTTTTCGACACGAGTAAATGTATTTTTTCTTCCATATTTTAAGCTTAGGACAATCTTTAGTGGATATGGTATGATACTAAAACGAGAAAACAACTTTTCAGATCGAGTTAACGACCCTGTCCCAATGGGCAAAAAAGTTCCTATGTTAACACCTATGGATTTTGAGTGAAAAATGGCCCGGAAGCGAAAGTGAAAAAAATTCGTATTTTAACCATTTATATGTGTAAGACTCTTAAACTTGAGCGTTTCCTTACAGATTCGTCGAAAAACATCGAAAGAAACAAAGGTTTTTCACATAGTCATTCGGGTGCCTCCACGAGGGTCTTTTCGTAAGGGTTGAGGTTGTGAAGTCTTTTCGACACGAGTAAATGTATTTTTTCTTCCATATTTTAAGCTTAGGACAATCTTTAGTGGATATGGTATGATACTAAAACGAGAAAACAACTTTTCAGATCGAGTGAGCGACCCTGTCCCAATGGGCAAAAAAGTTCCTATGTTAACACCTATGGATTTTGAGTGCAAAATGGCCCAGAAGAGAAAGTGAAAAAAATTCGTATTTTAACCATTTATATGTGTAAGACTCTTAAACTTGAACGTTTCCTTAAATATTCGTAGAAAAACATCGAAATAAACAAAGGTTTTTAACATAGTGATTCGAGTGTCTCCACGAGGGTCTTTTCGTAAGGGTTGAGGTTGGGAAGTCTTTTCGACACGAGTAAATGTTTTTTTTCTTCCATATTTTAACCTTAGGACAATCTTTTGTGGATATGGTATGATACTAAAACGAGAAAACAACTTTTCAGATCGAGTTAACGACCCTGTCACAATGGGCAAAAAAGTTCCTATGTTAACACCTTTGGATTTTGAGTGAAAATGGCCCGGAAGCGAAATTGAAAAAAATTCGTATTTTAACAATTTATATGTGTAAGACTCTTAAACTTGAGCGTTTCCTTACAGATTCGTCGAAAAACATCGAAAGAAACAAAGGTTTTTCAAATAGTGATTCGGATGCCTCCACGAGGGTCTTTTCGTAAGGGTTGAGGTTGTGAAGTCTTTTCGACACGAGTAAATGTATTTTTTCTTCCATATTTTAAGCTTAGGACAATCTTTAGTGGATATGGTATGATACTAAAACGAGAAAACAACTTTTCAGATCGAGTTAACGACCCTGTCCCAATGGGCAAAAAAGTTCCTATGTTAACACCTATGGATTTTGAGTGAAAAATGGCCCGGAAGCGAAAGTGAAAAAAATTCGTATTTTAACCATTTATATGTGTAAGACTCTTAAACTTGAGCGTTTCCTTACAGATTCGTCGAAAAACATCGAAAGAAACAAAGGTTTTTCACATAGTCATTCGGGTGCCTCCACGAGGGACTTTTCGTAAGGGTTGAGGTTGTGAAGTCTTTTCGACACGAGTAAATGTATTTTTTCTTCCATATTTTAGGCTTAGGACAATCTTTAGTGGATATTGTATGATACTAAAATGAGAAAACAACTTTTTAGATCGAGTGAGCGACCCTGTCCCAATGGGCAAAAAAGTTCCTATGTTAACACCTATGGATTTTGAGTGAAAAATGGCCCGGAAGCGAAACTGAAAAAAATTCGTATTTTAACCATTTATATGTGTAAGACTCTTAAACTTGAGCGTTTCCTTACAGATTCGTCGAAAACCTTCGAAAGAAACAAAGGTTTTTCACATAGTCATTCGGGTGCCTCCACGAGGGTCTTTTCGTAAGGGTTGAGGTTGTGAAGTCTTTTCGACACGAGTAAATGTATTTTTTCTTCCATATTTTAGGCTTAGGACAATCTTTAGTGGATATTGTATGATACTAAAATGAGAAAACAACTTTTTAGATCGAGTGAGCGACCCTGTCCCAATGGGCAAAAAAGTTCCTATGTTAACACCTATGGATTTTGAGTGAAAAATGGCCCGGAAGAGAAAGTGAAAAAAATTAGTATTTTAACAATTTATATGTGTAAGACTCTTAAACTTGAGCGTTTCCTTACAGATTCGTCGAAAATCTTTGAAAGAAACAAAGGTTTTTCACATAGTCATTCGGGTGCCTCCACGAGGGACTTTTCGTAAGGGTTGAGGTTGTGAAGTCTTTTCGACACGAGTAAATGTATTTTTTCTTCCATATTTTAAGCTTAGGACAATCTTTAGTGGATATGAAATGATACTAAAACGAGAAAACAACTTTTCAGATCGAGTTAACGACCCTGTCCCAATGGGCAAAAAAGTTCCTATGTTAACACCTATGGATTTTGAGTGCAAAATGGCCCAGAAGAGAAAGTGAAAAAAATTCGTATTTTAACCATTTATATGTGTAAGACTCTTAAACTTGAACGTTTCCTTAAATATTCGTAGAAAAACATCGAAATAAACAAAGGTTTTTAACATAGTGATTCGAGTGTCTCCACGAGGGTCTTTTCGTAAGGGTTGAGGTTGTGAAGTCTTTTCGACACGAGTAAATGTATTTTTTCTTCCATATTTTAAGCTTAGGACAATCTTTAGTGGATATGGTATGATACTAAAACGAGAAAACAACTTTTCAGATCGAGTTAACGACCCTGTCCCAATGGGCAAAAAAGTTCCTATGTTAACACCTATGGATTTTGAGTGAAAAATGGCCCGAAAGCGAAAGTGAAAAAAATTCGTATTTTAACCATGTATATGTGTAAGACTCTTAAACTTGAGAGTTTCCTTACAGATTCGTCGAAAAAAATCGAAAGAAACAAAGGTTTTTCACATAGTCATTAGGGTGCCTCCACGAGGGTCTTTTCGTAAGGGTTGAGGTTGTGAAGTCTTTTCGACACGAGTAAATGTATTTTTTCTTCCATATTTTAAGCTTAGGACAATCTTTAGTGGATATGGTATGATACTAAAACGAGAAAACAACTTTTCAGATCGAGTTAACGACCCTGTCCCAATGGGCAAAAAAGTTCCTATGTTAACACCTATGGATTTTGAGTGAAAAATGGCCCGGAAGCGAAAGTGAAAAAAATTCGTATTTTAACCATTTATATGTGTAAGACTCTTAAACTTGAGCGTTTCCTTACAGATTCGTCGAAAAACATCGAAAGAAACAAAGGTTTTTCACATAGTCATTCGGGTGCCTCCACGAGGGTCTTTTCGTAAGGGTTGAGGTTGTGAAGTCTTTTCGACACGAGTAAATGTATTTTTTCTTCCATATTTTAAGCTTAGGACAATCTTTAGTGGATATGGTATGATACTAAAACGAGAAAACAACTTTTCAGATCGAGTGAGCGACCCTGTCCCAATGGGCAAAAAAGTTCCTATGTTAACACCTATGGATTTTGAGTGCAAAATGGCCCAGAAGAGAAAGTGAAAAAAATTCGTATTTTAACCATTTATATGTGTAAGACTCTTAAACTTGAACGTTTCCTTAAATATTCGTAGAAAAACATCGAAATAAACAAAGGTTTTTAACATAGTGATTCGAGTGTCTCCACGAGGGTCTTTTCGTAAGGGTTGAGGTTGTGAAGTCTTTTCGACACGAGTAAATGTATTTTTTCTTCCATATTTTAAGCTTAGGACAATCTTTAGTGGATATGGTATGATACTAAAACGAGAAAACAACTTTTCAGATCGAGTTAACGACCCTGTCCCAATGGGCAAAAAAGTTCCTATGTTAACACCTATGGATTTTGAGTGAAAAATGGCCCGAAAGCGAAAGTGAAAAAAATTCGTATTTTAACCATGTATATGTGTAAGACTCTTAAACTTGAGAGTTTCCTTACAGATTCGTCGAAAAAAATCGAAAGAAACAAAGGTTTTTCACATAGTCATTCGGGTGCCTCCACGAGGGTCTTTTCGTAAGGGTTGAGGTTGTGAAGTCTTTTCGACACGAGTAAATGTATTTTTTTCTTCCATATTTTAAGCTTAGGACAATCTTTAGTGGATATGGTATGATACTAAAACGAGAAAACAACTTTTCAGATCGAGTGAGCGACCCTGTCCCAATGGGCAAAAAAGTTCCTATGTTAACACCTATGGATTTTGAGTGCAAAATGGCCCAGAAGAGAAAGTGAAAAAAATTCGTATTTTAACCATTTATATGTGTAAGACTCTTAAACTTGAACGTTTCCTTAAATATTCGTAGAAAAACATCGAAATAAACAAAGGTTTTTAACATAGTGATTCGAGTGTCTCCACGAGGGTCTTTTCGTAAGGGTTGAGGTTGTGAAGTCTTTTCGACACGAGTAAATGTATTTTTTCTTCCATATTTTAAGCTTAGGACAATCTTTAGTGGATATGGTATGATACTAAAACGAGAAAACAACTTTTCAGATCGAGTTAACGACCCTGTCCCAATGGGCAAAAAAGTTCCTATGTTAACACCTATGGATTTTGAGTGAAAAATGGCCCGAAAGCGAAAGTGAAAAAAATTCGTATTTTAACCATGTATATGTGTAAGACTCTTAAACTTGAGAGTTTCCTTACAGATTCGTCGAAAAAAATCGAAAGAAACAAAGGTTTTTCACATAGTCATTCGGGTGCCTCCACGAGGGTCTTTTCGTAAGGGTTGAGGTTGTGAAGTCTTTTCGACACGAGTAAATGTATTTTTTTCTTCCATATTTTAAGCTTAGGACAATCTTTAGTGGATATGGTATGATACTAAAACGAGAAAACAACTTTTCAGATCGAGTGAGCGACCCTGTCCCAATGGGCAAAAAAGTTCCTATGTTAACACCTATGGATTTTGAGTGCAAAATGGCCCAGAAGAGAAAGTGAAAAAAATTCGTATTTTAACCATTTATATGTGTAAGACTCTTAAACTTGAACGTTTCCTTAAATATTCGTAGAAAAACATCGAAATAAACAAAGGTTTTTAACATAGTTATTCGAGTGTCTCCACGAGGGTCTTTTCGTAAGGGTTGAGGTTGTGAAGTCTTTTCGACACGAGTAAATGTATTTTTTCTTCCATATTTTAAGCTTAGGACAATCTTTAGTGGATATGGTATGATACTAAAACGAGAAAACAACTTTTCAGATCGAGTTAACGACCCTGTCCCAATGGGCAAAAAAGTTCCTATGTTAACACCTATGGATTTTGAGTGCAAAATGGCCCAGAAGAGAAAGTGAAAAAAATTCGTATTTTAACCATTTATATGTGTAAGACTCTTAAACTTGAACGTTTCCTTAAATATTCGTAGAAAAACATCGAAATAAACAAAGGTTTTTAACATAGTGATTCGAGTGTCTCCACGAGGGTCTTTTCGTAAGGGTTGAGGTTGTGAAGTCTTTTCGACACGAGTAAATGTATTTTTTCTTCCATATTTTAAGCTTAGGACAATCTTTAGTGGATATGGTATGATACTAAAACGAGAAAACAACTTTTCAGATCGAGTGAGCGACCCTGTCCCAATGGGCAAAAAAGTTCCTATGTTAACACCTATGGATTTTGAGTGCAAAATGGCCCAGAAGAGAAAGTGAAAAAAATTCGTATTTTAACCATTTATATGTGTAAGACTCTTAAACTTGAACGTTTCCTTAAATATTCGTAGAAAAACATCGAAATAAACAAAGGTTTTTAACATAGTTATTCGAGTGTCTCCACGAGGGTCTTTTCGTAAGGGTTGAGGTTGTGAAGTCTTTTCGACACGAGTAAATGTATTTTTTCTTCCATATTTTAAGCTTAGGACAATCTTTAGTGGATATGGTATGATACTAAAACGAGAAAACAACTTTTCAGATCGAGTTAACGACCCTGTCCCAATGGGCAAAAAAGTTCCTATGTTAACACCTATGGATTTTGAGTGAAAAATGGCCCGAAAGCGAAAGTGAAAAAAATTCGTATTTTAACCATGTATATGTGTAAGACTCTTAAACTTGAGAGTTTCCTTACAGATTCGTCGAAAAAAATCGAAAGAAACAAAGGTTTTTCACATAGTCATTCGGGTGCCTCCACGAGGGTCTTTTCGTAAGGGTTGAGGTTGTGAAGTCTTTTCGACACGAGTAAATGTATTTTTTCTTCCATATTTTAAGCTTAGGACAATCTTTAGTGGATATGGTATGATACTAAAACGAGAAAACAACTTTTCAGATCGAGTTAACGACCCTGTCCCAATGGGCAAAAAAGTTCCTATGTTAACACCTATGGATTTTGAGTGAAAAATGGCCCGGAAGCGAAAGTGAAAAAAATTCGTATTTTAACCATTTATATGTGTAAGACTCTTAAACTTGAGCGTTTCCTTACAGATTCGTCGAAAAACATCGAAAGAAACAAAGGTGTTTCACATAGTCATTCGGGTGCCTCCACGAGGGTCTTTTCGTAAGGGTTGAGGTTGTGAAGTCTTTTCGACACGAGTAAATGTATTTTTTCTTCCATATTTTAAGCTTAGGACAATCTTTAGTGGATATGGTATGATACTAAAACGAGAAAACAACTTTTCAGATCGAGTGAGCGACCCTGTCCCAATGGGCAAAAAAGTTCCTATGTTAACACCTATGGATTTTGAGTGAAAAATGGCCCGGAAGCGAAAGTGAAAAAAATTCGTATTTTAACCATTTATATGTGTAAGACTCTTAAACTTGAGCGTTTCCTTACAGATTCGTCGAAAAACATCGAAAGAAACAAAGGTGTTTCACATAGTCATTCGGGTGCCTCCACGAGGGTCTTTTCGTAAGGGTTGAGGTTGTGAAGTCTTTTCGACACGAGTAAATGTATTTTTTCTTCCATATTTTAAGCTTAGGACAATCTTTAGTGGATATGGTATGATACTAAAACGAGAAAACAACTTTTCAGATCGAGTGAGCGACCCTGTCCCAATGGGCAAAAAAGTTCCTATGTTAACACCTATGGATTTTGAGTGCAAAATGGCCCAGAAGAGAAAGTGAAAAAAATTCGTATTTTAACCATTTATATGTGTAAGACTCTTAAACTTGAACGTTTCCTTAAATATTCGTAGAAAAACATCGAAATAAACAAAGGTTTTTAACATAGTGATTCGAGTGTCTCCACGAGGGTCTTTTCGTAAGGGTTGAGGTTGTGAAGTCTTTTCGACACGAGTAAATGTATTTTTTCTTCCATATTTTAAGCTTAGGACAATCTTTAGTGGATATGGTATGATACTAAAACGAGAAAACAACTTTTCAGATCGAGTTAACGACCCTGTCCCAATGGGCAAAAAAGTTCCTATGTTAACACCTATGGATTTTGAGTGAAAAATGGCCCGAAAGCGAAAGTGAAAAAAATTCGTATTTTAACCATGTATATGTGTAAGACTCTTAAACTTGAGAGTTTCCTTACAGATTCGTCGAAAAAAATCGAAAGAAACAAAGGTTTTTCACATAGTCATTCGGGTGCCTCCACGAGGGTCTTTTCGTAAGGGTTGAGGTTGTGAAGTCTTTTCGACACGAGTAAATGTATTTTTTTCTTCCATATTTTAAGC
Organism: Cucurbita pepo subsp. pepo; assembly: GCF_057944985.1. Lineage (NCBI taxonomy): Eukaryota > Viridiplantae > Streptophyta > Magnoliopsida > Cucurbitales > Cucurbitaceae > Cucurbita > Cucurbita pepo. The sequence goes on along the minus strand of NC_141811.1, from coordinate 1,397,348 downwards.
TTAGGACAATCTTTAGTGGATATGGTATGATACTAAAACGAGAAAACAACTTTTCAGATCGAGTGAGCGACCCTGTCCCAATGGGCAAAAAAGTTCCTATGTTAACACCTATGGATTTTGAGTGCAAAATGGCCCAGAAGAGAAAGTGAAAAAAATTCGTATTTTAACCATTTATATGTGTAAGACTCTTAAACTTGAACGTTTCCTTAAATATTCGTAGAAAAACATCGAAATAAACAAAGGTTTTTAACATAGTTATTCGAGTGTCTCCACGAGGGTCTTTTCGTAAGGGTTGAGGTTGTGAAGTCTTTTCGACACGAGTAAATGTATTTTTTCTTCCATATTTTAAGCTTAGGACAATCTTTAGTGGATATGGTATGATACTAAAACGAGAAAACAACTTTTCAGATCGAGTTAACGACCCTGTCCCAATGGGCAAAAAAGTTCCTATGTTAACACCTATGGATTTTGAGTGCAAAATGGCCCAGAAGAGAAAGTGAAAAAAATTCGTATTTTAACCATTTATATGTGTAAGACTCTTAAACTTGAACGTTTCCTTAAATATTCGTAGAAAAACATCGAAATAAACAAAGGTTTTTAACATAGTGATTCGAGTGTCTCCACGAGGGTCTTTTCGTAAGGGTTGAGGTTGTGAAGTCTTTTCGACACGAGTAAATGTATTTTTTCTTCCATATTTTAAGCTTAGGACAATCTTTAGTGGATATGGTATGATACTAAAACGAGAAAACAACTTTTCAGATCGAGTTAACGACCCTGTCCCAATGGGCAAAAAAGTTCCTATGTTAACACCTATGGATTTTGAGTGAAAAATGGCCCGAAAGCGAAAGTGAAAAAAATTCGTATTTTAACCATTTATATGTGTAAGACTCTTAAACTTGAGCGTTTCCTTACAGATTCGTCGAAAACCTTCGAAAGAAACAAAGGTTTTTCACATAGTCATTCGGGTGCCTCCACGAGGGTCTTTTCGTAAGGGTTGAGGTTGTGAAGTCTTTTCGACACGAGTAAATGTATTTTTTCTTCCATATTTTAGGCTTAGGACAATCTTTAGTGGATATTGTATGATACTAAAATGAGAAAACAACTTTTTAGATCGAGTGAGCGACCCTGTCCCAATGGGCAAAAAAGTTCCTATGTTAACACCTATGGATTTTGAGTGAAAAATGGCCCGGAAGAGAAAGTGAAAAAAATTAGTATTTTAACAATTTATATGTGTAAGACTCTTAAACTTGAGCGTTTCCTTACAGATTCGTCGAAAATCTTTGAAAGAAACAAAGGTTTTTCACATAGTCATTCGGGTGCCTCCACGAGGGACTTTTCGTAAGGGTTGAGGTTGTGAAGTCTTTTCGACACGAGTAAATGTATTTTTTCTTCCATATTTTAGGCTTAGGACAATCTTTAGTGGATATTGTATGATACTAAAATGAGAAAACAACTTTTTAGATCGAGTGAGCGACCCTGTCCCAATGGGCAAAAAAGTTCCTATGTTAACACCTATGGATTTTGAGTGAAAAATGGCCCGGAAGCGAAACTGAAAAAAATTCGTATTTTAACCATTTATATGTGTAAGACTCTTAAACTTGAGCGTTTCCTTACAGATTCGTCGAAAACCTTCGAAAGAAACAAAGGTTTTTCACATAGTCATTCGGGTGCCTCCACGAGGGTCTTTTCGTAAGGGTTGAGGTTGTGAAGTCTTTTCGACACGAGTAAATGTATTTTTTCTTCCATATTTTAGGCTTAGGACAATCTTTAGTGGATATTGTATGATACTAAAATGAGAAAACAACTTTTTAGATCGAGTGAGCGACCCTGTCCCAATGGGCAAAAAAGTTCCTATGTTAACACCTATGGATTTTGAGTGAAAAATGGCCCGGAAGAGAAAGTGAAAAAAATTAGTATTTTAACAATTTATATGTGTAAGACTCTTAAACTTGAGCGTTTCCTTACAGATTCGTCGAAAATCTTTGAAAGAAACAAAGGTTTTTCACATAGTCATTCGGGTGCCTCCACGAGGGACTTTTCGTAAGGGTTGAGGTTGTGAAGTCTTTTCGACACGAGTAAATGTATTTTTTCTTCCATATTTTAAGCTTAGGACAATCTTTAGTGGATATGGTATGATACTAAAACGAGAAAACAACTTTTCAGATCGAGTTAACGACCCTGTCCCAATGGGCAAAAAAGTTCCTATGTTAACACCTATGGATTTTGAGTGAAAAATGGCCCGGAAGCGAAAGTGAAAAAAATTCGTATTTTAACCATTTATATGTGTAAGACTCTTAAACTTGAGCGTTTCCTTACAGATTTGTCGAAAAACATCGAAAGAAACAAAGGTTTTTCACATAGTCATTCGGGTGCCTCCACGAGGGTCTTTTCGTAAGGGTTGAGGTTGTGAAGTCTTTTCGACACGAGTAAATGTATTTTTTCTTCCATATTTTAAGCTTAGGACAATCTTTAGTGGATATGGTATGATACTAAAACGAGAAAACAACTTTTCAGATCGAGTTAACGACCCTGTCCCAATGGGCAAAAAAGTTCCTATGTTAACACCTATGGATTTTGAGTGCAAAATGGCCCAGAAGAGAAAGTGAAAAAAATTCGTATTTTAACCATTTATATGTGTAAGACTCTTAAACTTGAACGTTTCCTTAAATATTCGTAGAAAAACATCGAAATAAACAAAGGTTTTTAACATAGTGATTCGAGTGTCTCCACGAGGGTCTTTTCGTAAGGGTTGAGGTTGTGAAGTCTTTTCGACACGAGTAAATGTATTTTTTCTTCCATATTTTAAGCTTAGGACAATCTTTAGTGGATATGGTATGATACTAAAACGAGAAAACAACTTTTCAGATCGAGTTAACGACCCTGTCCTAATGGGCAAAAAAGTTCCTATGTTAACACCTATGGATTTTGAGTGCAAAATGGCCCAGAAGAGAAAGTGAAAAAAATTCGTATTTTAACCATTTATATGTGTAAGACTCTTAAACTTGAACGTTTCCTTAAATATTCGTAGAAAAACATCGAAATAAACAAAGGTTTTTAACATAGTGATTCGAGTGTCTCCACGAGGGTCTTTTCGTAAGGGTTGAGGTTGTGAAGTCTTTTCGACACGAGTAAATGTATTTTTTCTTCCATATTTTAAGCTTAGGACAATCTTTAGTGGATATGGTATGATACTAAAACGAGAAAACAACTTTTCAGATCGAGTTAACGACCCTGTCCCATTGGGCAAAAAAGTTCCTATGTTAACACCTATGGATTTTGAGTGAAAAATGGCCCGAAAGCGAAAGTGAAAAAAATTCGTATTTTAACCATGTATATGTGTAAGACTCTTAAACTTGAGCGTTTCCTTACAGATTCGTCGAAAAAAATCGAAAGAAACAAAGGTTTTTCACATAGTCATTCGGGTGCCTCCACGAGGGTCTTTTCGTAAGGGTTGAGGTTGTGAAGTCTTTTAGACACGAGTAAATGTATTTTTTCTTCCATATTTTAAGCTTAGGACAATCTTTAGTGGATATGGTATGATACTAAAACGAGAAAACAACTTTTCAGATCGAGTTAACGACCCTGTCCCAATGGGCAAAAAAGTTCCTATGTTAACACCTATGGATTTTGAGTGAAAAATGGCCCGGAAGCGAAAGTGAAAAAAATTCGTATTTTAACCATTTATATGTGTAGGACTCTTAAACTTGAGCGTTTCCTTACAGATTCGTCGAAAAACATCGAAAGAAACAAAGGTTTTTCACATAGTTATTCGGGTGCCTCCACGAGGGACTTTTCGTAAGGGTTGAGGTTGTGAAGTCTTTTCGACACGAGTAAATGTATTTTTTCTTCCATATTTTAAGCTTAGGACAATCTTTAGTGGATATGAAATGATACTAAAACGAGAAAACAACTTTTCAGATCGAGTTAACGACCCTGTCCCAATGGGCAAAAAAGTTCCTATGTTAACACCTATGGATTTTGAGTGAAAAATGGCCCGGAAGCGAAAGTGAAAAAAATTCGTATTTTAACCATTTATATGTGTAAGACTCTTAAACTTGAGCGTTTCCTTACAGATTCGTCGAAAAACATCGAAAGAAACAAAGGTTTTTCACATAGTCATTCGGGTGCCTCCACGAGGGTCTTTTCGTAAGGGTTGAGGTTGTGAAGTCTTTTCGACACGAGTAAATGTATTTTTTCTTCCATATTTTAAGCTTAGGACAATCTTTAGTGGATATGGTATGATACTAAAACGAGAAAAACAACTTTTCAGATCGAGTGAGCGACCCTGTCCCAATGGGCAAAAAAGTTCCTATGTTAACACCTATGGATTTTGAGTGAAAAATGGCCCGGAAGCGAAAGTGAAAAAAATTCGTATTTTAACCATTTATATGTGTAAGACTCTTAAACTTGAGCGTTTCCTTACAGATTCGTCGAAAAACATCGAAAGAAACAAAGGTTTTTCACATAGTCATTCGGGTGCCTCCACGAGGGTCTTTTCGTAAGGGTTGAGGTTGTGAAGTCTTTTCGACACGAGTAAATGTATTTTTTCTTCCATATTTTAAGCTTAGGACAATCTTTAGTGGATATGGTATGATACTAAAACGAGAAAACAACTTTTCAGATCGAGTGAGCGACCCTGTCCCAATGGGCAAAAAAGTTCCTATGTTAACACCTATGGATTTTGAGTGCAAAATGGCCCAGAAGAGAAAGTGAAAAAAATTCGTATTTTAACCATTTATATGTGTAAGACTCTTAAACTTGAACGTTTCCTTAAATATTCGTAGAAAAACATCGAAATAAACAAAGGTTTTTAACATAGTGATTCGAGTGTCTCCACGAGGGTCTTTTCGTAAGGGTTGAGGTTGTGAAGTCTTTTCGACACGAGTAAATGTATTTTTTCTTCCATATTTTAAGCTTAGGACAATCTTTAGTGGATATGGTATGATACTAAAACGAGAAAACAACTTTTCAGATCGAGTTAACGACCCTGTCCTAATGGGCAAAAAAGTTCCTATGTTAACACCTATGGATTTTGAGTGCAAAATGGCCCAGAAGAGAAAGTGAAAAAAATTCGTATTTTAACCATTTATATGTGTAAGACTCTTAAACTTGAACGTTTCCTTAAATATTCGTAGAAAAACATCGAAATAAACAAAGGTTTTTAACATAGTGATTCGAGTGTCTCCACGAGGGTCTTTTCGTAAGGGTTGAGGTTGTGAAGTCTTTTCGACACGAGTAAATGTATTTTTTCTTCCATATTTTAAGCTTAGGACAATCTTTAGTGGATATGGTATGATACTAAAACGAGAAAACAACTTTTCAGATCGAGTTAACGACCCTGTCCCATTGGGCAAAAAAGTTCCTATGTTAACACCTATGGATTTTGAGTGAAAAATGGCCCGAAAGCGAAAGTGAAAAAAATTCGTATTTTAACCATGTATATGTGTAAGACTCTTAAACTTGAGCGTTTCCTTACAGATTCGTCGAAAAAAATCGAAAGAAACAAAGGTTTTTCACATAGTCATTCGGGTGCCTCCACGAGGGTCTTTTCGTAAGGGTTGAGGTTGTGAAGTCTTTTAGACACGAGTAAATGTATTTTTTCTTCCATATTTTAAGCTTAGGACAATCTTTAGTGGATATGGTATGATACTAAAACGAGAAAACAACTTTTCAGATCGAGTTAACGACCCTGTCCCAATGGGCAAAAAAGTTCCTATGTTAACACCTATGGATTTTGAGTGAAAAATGGCCCGGAAGCGAAAGTGAAAAAAATTCGTATTTTAACCATTTATATGTGTAGGACTCTTAAACTTGAGCGTTTCCTTACAGATTCGTCGAAAAACATCGAAAGAAACAAAGGTTTTTCACATAGTTATTCGGGTGCCTCCACGAGGGACTTTTCGTAAGGGTTGAGGTTGTGAAGTCTTTTCGACACGAGTAAATGTATTTTTTCTTCCATATTTTAAGCTTAGGACAATCTTTAGTGGATATGAAATGATACTAAAACGAGAAAACAACTTTTCAGATCGAGTTAACGACCCTGTCCCAATGGGCAAAAAAGTTCCTATGTTAACACCTATGGATTTTGAGTGAAAAATGGCCCGGAAGCGAAAGTGAAAAAAATTCGTATTTTAACCATTTATATGTGTAAGACTCTTAAACTTGAGCGTTTCCTTACAGATTCGTCGAAAAACATCGAAAGAAACAAAGGTTTTTCACATAGTCATTCGGGTGCCTCCACGAGGGTCTTTTCGTAAGGGTTGAGGTTGTGAAGTCTTTTCGACACGAGTAAATGTATTTTTTCTTCCATATTTTAAGCTTAGGACAATCTTTAGTGGATATGGTATGATACTAAAACGAGAAAAACAACTTTTCAGATCGAGTGAGCGACCCTGTCCCAATGGGCAAAAAAGTTCCTATGTTAACACCTATGGATTTTGAGTGAAAAATGGCCCGGAAGCGAAAGTGAAAAAAATTCGTATTTTAACCATTTATATGTGTAAGACTCTTAAACTTGAGCGTTTCCTTACAGATTCGTCGAAAAACATCGAAAGAAACAAAGGTTTTTCACATAGTCATTCGGGTGCCTCCACGAGGGTCTTTTCGTAAGGGTTGAGGTTGTGAAGTCTTTTCGACACGAGTAAATGTATTTTTTCTTCCATATTTTAAGCTTAGGACAATCTTTAGTGGATATGGTATGATACTAAAACGAGAAAACAACTTTTCAGATCGAGTGAGCGACCCTGTCCCAATGGGCAAAAAAGTTCCTATGTTAACACCTATGGATTTTGAGTGCAAAATGGCCCAGAAGAGAAAGTGAAAAAAATTCGTATTTTAACCATTTATATGTGTAAGACTCTTAAACTTGAACGTTTCCTTAAATATTCGTAGAAAAACATCGAAATAAACAAAGGTTTTTAACATAGTGATTCGAGTGTCTCCACGAGGGTCTTTTCGTAAGGGTTGAGGTTGTGAAGTCTTTTCGACACGAGTAAATGTATTTTTTCTTCCATATTTTAAGCTTAGGACAATCTTTAGTGGATATGGTATGATACTAAAACGAGAAAACAACTTTTCAGATCGAGTTAACGACCCTGTCCCAATGGGCAAAAAAGTTCCTATGTTAACACCTATGGATTTTGAGTGCAAAATGGCCCAGAAGAGAAAGTGAAAAAAATTCGTATTTTAACCATTTATATGTGTAAGACTCTTAAACTTGAACGTTTCCTTAAATATTCGTAGAAAAACATCGAAATAAACAAAGGTTTTTAACATAGTGATTCGAGTGTCTCCACGAGGGTCTTTTCGTAAGGGTTGAGGTTGTGAAGTCTTTTCGACACGAGTAAATGTATTTTTTCTTCCATATTTTAAGCTTAGGACAATCTTTAGTGGATATGGTATGATACTAAAACGAGAAAACAACTTTTCAGATCGAGTTAACGACCCTGTCCCAATGGGCAAAAAAGTTCCTATGTTAACACCTATGGATTTTGAGTGAAAAATGGCCCGAAAGCGAAAGTGAAAAAAATTCGTATTTTAACCATGTATATGTGTAAGACTCTTAAACTTGAGAGTTTCCTTACAGATTCGTCGAAAAAAATCGAAAGAAACAAAGGTTTTTCACATAGTCATTCGGGTGCCTCCACGAGGGTCTTTTCGTAAGGGTTGAGGTTGTGAAGTCTTTTCGACACGAGTAAATGTATTTTTTTCTTCCATATTTTAAGCTTAGGACAATCTTTAGTGGATATGAAATGATACTAAAACGAGAAAACAACTTTTCAGATCGAGTTAACGACCCTGTCCCAATGGGCAAAAAAGTTCCTATGTTAACACCTATGGATTTTGAGTGAAAAATGGCCCGGAAGCGAAAGTGAAAAAATTCGTATTTTAACCATTTATATGTGTAGGACTCTTAAACTTGAGCGTTTCCTTACAGATTCGTCGAAAAACATCGAAAGAAACAAAGGTTTTTCACATAGTCATTCGGGTGCCTCCACGAGGGACTTTTCGTAAGGGTTGAGGTTGTGAAGTCTTTTCGACACGAGTAAATGTATTTTTTCTTCCATATTTTAAGCTTAGGACAATCTTTAGTGGATATGAAATGATACTAAAACGAGAAAACAACTTTTCAGATCGAGTTAACGACCCTGTCCCAATGGGCAAAAAAGTTCCTATGTTAACACCTATGGATTTTGAGTTAAAAATGGCCCGGAAGCGAAACTGAAAAAAATTCGTATTTTAACCATTTATATGTGTAAGACTCTTAAACTTGAGCGTTTCCTTACAGATTCGTCGAAAACCTTCGAAAGAAACAAAGGTTTTTCACATAGTCATTCGGGTGCCTCCACGAGGGTCTTTTCGTAAGGGTTGAGGTTGTGAAGTCTTTTCGACACGAGTAAATGTATTTTTTCTTCCATATTTTAGGCTTAGGACAATCTTTAGTGGATATTGTATGATACTAAAATGAGAAAACAACTTTTTAGATCGAGTGAGCGACCCTGTCCCAATGGGCAAAAAAGTTCCTATGTTAACACCTATGGATTTTGAGTGAAAAATGGCCCGGAAGAGAAAGTGAAAAAAATTAGTATTTTAACAATTTATATGTGTAAGACTCTTAAACTTGAGCGTTTCCTTACAGATTCGTCGAAAATCTTTGAAAGAAACAAAGGTTTTTCACATAGTCATTCGGGTGCCTCCACGAGGGACTTTTCGTAAGGGTTGAGGTTGTGAAGTCTTTTCGACACGAGTAAATGTATTTTTTCTTCCATATTTTAAGCTTAGGACAATCTTTAGTGGATATGGTATGATACTAAAACGAGAAAACAACTTTTCAGATCGAGTTAACGACCCTGTCCCAATGGGCAAAAAAGTTCCTATGTTAACACCTATGGATTTTGAGTGAAAAATGGCCCGGAAGCGAAAGTGAAAAAAATTCGTATTTTAACCATTTATATGTGTAAGACTCTTAAACTTGAGCGTTTCCTTACAGATTCGTCGAAAAACATCGAAAGAAACAAAGGTTTTTCACATAGTCATTCGGGTGCCTCCACGAGGGTCTTTTCGTAAGGGTTGAGGTTGTGAAGTCTTTTCGACACGAGTAAATGTATTTTTTCTTCCATATTTTAAGCTTAGGACAATCTTTAGTGGATATGGTATGATACTAAAACGAGAAAACAACTTTTCAGATCGAGTGAGCGACCCTGTCCCAATGGGCAAAAAAGTTCCTATGTTAACACCTATGGATTTTGAGTGCAAAATGGCCCAGAAGAGAAAGTGAAAAAAATTCGTATTTTAACCATTTATATGTGTAAGACTCTTAAACTTGAACGTTTCCTTAAATATTCGTAGAAAAACATCGAAATAAACAAAGGTTTTTAACATAGTGATTCGAGTGTCTCCACGAGGGTCTTTTCGTAAGGGTTGAGGTTGTGAAGTCTTTTCGACACGAGTAAATGTATTTTTTCTTCCATATTTTAAGCTTAGGACAATCTTTAGTGGATATGGTATGATACTAAAACGAGAAAACAACTTTTCAGATCGAGTTAACGACCCTGTCCCAATGGGCAAAAAAGTTCCTATGTTAACACCTATGGATTTTGAGTGCAAAATGGCCCAGAAGAGAAAGTGAAAAAAATTCGTATTTTAACCATTTATATGTGTAAGACTCTTAAACTTGAACGTTTCCTTAAATATTCGGAGAAAAACATCGAAATAAACAAAGGTTTTTAACATAGTGATTCGAGTGTCTCCACGAGGGTCTTTTCGTAAGGGTTGAGGTTGTGAAGTCTTTTCGACACGAGTAAATGTATTTTTTCTTCCATATTTTAAGCTTAGGACAATCTTTAGTGGATATGGTATGATACTAAAACGAGAAAACAACTTTTCAGATCGAGTTAACGACCCTGTCCCATTGGGCAAAAAAGTTCCTATGTTAACACCTATGGATTTTGAGTGAAAAATGGCCCGAAAGCGAAAGTGAAAAAAATTCGTATTTTAACCATGTATATGTGTAAGACTCTTAAACTTGAGCGTTTCCTTACAGATTCGTCGAAAAAAATCGAAAGAAACAAAGGTTTTTCACATAGTCATTCGGGTGCCTCCACGAGGGTCTTTTCGTAAGGGTTGAGGTTGTGAAGTCTTTTAGACACGAGTAAATGTATTTTTTCTTCCATATTTTAAGCTTAGGACAATCTTTAGTGGATATGGTATGATACTAAAACGAGAAAACAACTTTTCAGATCGAGTTAACGACCCTGTCCCAATGGGCAAAAAAGTTCCTATGTTAACACCTATGGATTTTGAGTGAAAAATGGCCCGGAAGCGAAAGTGAAAAAAATTCGTATTTTAACCATTTATATGTGTAGGACTCTTAAACTTGAGCGTTTCCTTATAGATTCGTCGAAAAACATCGAAAGAAACAAAGGTTTTTCACATAGTTATTCGGGTGCCTCCACGAGGGACTTTTCGTAAGGGTTGAGGTTGTGAAGTCTTTTCGACACGAGTAAATGTATTTTTTCTTCCATATTTTAAGCTTAGGACAATCTTTAGTGGATATGAAATGATACTAAAACGAGAAAACAACTTTTCAGATCGAGTTAACGACCCTGTCCCAATGGGCAAAAAAGTTCCTATGTTAACACCTATGGATTTTGAGTTAAAAATGGCCCGGAAGCGAAAGTGAAAAAAATTCGTATTTTAACCATTTATATGTGTAAGACTCTTAAACTTGAGCGTTTCCTTACAGATTCGTCGAAAACCTTCGAAAGAAACAAAGGTTTTTCACATAGTCATTCGGGTGCCTCCACGAGGGTCTTTTCGTAAGGGTTGAGGTTGTGAAGTCTTTTCGACACGAGTAAATGTATTTTTTCTTCCATATTTTAAGCTTAGGACAATCTTTAGTGGATATTGTATGATACTAAAACGAGAAAACAACTTTTCAGATCGAGTGAGCGACCCTGTCCCAATGGGCAAAAAAGTTCCTATGTTAACACCTATGGATTTTGAGTGCAGAATGGCCCGGAAGAGAAAGTGAAAAAAATTAGTATTTTAACAATTTATATGTGTAAGACTCTTAAACTTGAGCGTTTCCTTACAGATTCGTCGAAAATCTTCGAAAGAAACAAAGGTTTTTCACATAGTGATTCGAGTGTCTCCACGAGGGACTTTTCGTAAGGGTTGAGGTTGTGAAGTCTTTTCGACACGAGTAAATGTATTTTTTCTTCCATATTTTAAGCTTAGAACAATCTTTAGTGGATATGGTATGATACTAAAACGAGAAAACAACTTTTCAGATCGAGTTAACGACCCTGTCCCAATGGGCAAAAAAGTTCCTATGTTAACACCTATGGATTTTGAGTGAAAAATGGCCCGAAAGCGAAAGTGAAAAAAATTCGTATTTTAACCATGTATATGTGTAAGACTCTTAAACTTGAGCGTTTCCTTACAGATTCATCGAAAAACATCGAAAGAAACAAAGGTTTTTCACATAGTCATTCGGGTGCCTCCACGAGGGTCTTTTCGTAAGGGTTGAGGTTGTGAAGTCTTTTCGACACGAGTAAATGTATTTTTTCTTCCATATTTTAAGCTTAGGACAATCTTTAGTGGATATGGTATGATACTAAAACGAGAAAACAACTTTTCAGATCGAGTGAGCGACCCTGTCCCAATGGGCAAAAAAGTTCCTATGTTAACACCTATGGATTTTGAGTGCAAAATGGCCCAGAAGAGAAAGTGAAAAAAATTCGTATTTTAACCATTTATATGTGTAAGACTCTTAAACTTGAACGTTTCCTTAAATATTCGTAGAAAAACATCGAAATAAACAAAGGTTTTTAACATAGTGATTCGAGTGTCTCTACGAGGGTCTTTTCGTAAGGGTTGAGGTTGTGAAGTCTTTTCGACACGAGTAAATGTATTTTTTCTTCCATATTTTAAGCTTAGGACAATCTTTAGTGGATATGGTATGATACTAAAACGAGAAAACAACTTTTCAGATCGAGTTAACGACCCTGTCCCAATGGGCAAAAAAGTTCCTATGTTAACACCTATGGATTTTGAGTGAAAAATGGCCCGGAAGCGAAAGTGAAAAAAATTCGTATTTTAACCATTTATATGTGTAGGACTCTTAAACTTGAGCGTTTCCTTACAGATTCGTCGATAAACATCGAAAGAAACAAAGGTTTTTCACATAGTCATTCGGGTGCCTCCACGAGGGTCTTTTCGTAAGGGTTGAGGTTGTGAAGTCTTTTCGACACGAGTAAATGTATTTTTTCTTCCATATTTTAAGCTTAGGACAATCTTTAGTGGATATGGTATGATACTAAAACGAGAAAAACAACTTTTCAGATCGAGTGAGCGACCCTGTCCCAATGGGCAAAAAAGTTCCTATGTTAACACCTATGGATTTTGAGTGAAAAATGGCCCGGAAGCGAAAGTGAAAAAAATTCGTATTTTAACCATTTATATGTGTAAGACTCTTAAACTTGAGCGTTTCCTTACAGATTCGTCGAAAAACATCGAAAGAAACAAAGGTTTTTCACATAGTCATTCGGGTGCCTCCACGAGGGTCTTTTCGTAAGGGTTGAGGTTGTGAAGTCTTTTCGACACGAGTAAATGTATTTTTTCTTCCATATTTTAAGCTTAGGACAATCTTTAGTGGATATGGTATGATACTAAAACGAGAAAACAACTTTTCAGATCGAGTGAGCGACCCTGTCCCAATGGGCAAAAAAGTTCCTATGTTAACACCTATGGATTTTGAGTGCAAAATGGCCCAGAAGAGAAAGTGAAAAAAATTCGTATTTTAACCATTTATATGTGTAAGACTCTTAAACTTGAACGTTTCCTTAAATATTCGTAGAAAAACATCGAAATAAACAAAGGTTTTTAACATAGTGATTCGAGTGTCTCTACGAGGGTCTTTTCGTAAGGGTTGAGGTTGTGAAGTCTTTTCGACACGAGTAAATGTATTTTTTCTTCCATATTTTAAGCTTAGGACAATCTTTAGTGGATATGGTATGATACTAAAACGAGAAAACAACTTTTCAGATCGAGTTAACGACCCTGTCCCATTGGGCAAAAAAGTTCCTATGTTAACACCTATGGATTTTGAGTGAAAAATGGCCCGAAAGCGAAAGTGAAAAAAATTCGTATTTTAACCATGTATATGTGTAAGACTCTTAAACTTGAGCGTTTCCTTACAGATTCGTCGAAAAAAATCGAAAGAAACAAAGGTTTTTCACATAGTCATTCGGGTGCCTCCACGAGGGTCTTTTCGTAAGGGTTGAGGTTGTGAAGTCTTTTAGACACGAGTAAATGTATTTTTTCTTCCATATTTTAAGCTTAGGACAATCTTTAGTGGAATGGTATGATACTAAAACGAGAAAACAACTTTTCAGATCGAGTTAACGACCCTGTCCCAATGGGCAAAAAAGTTCCTATGTTAACACCTATGGATTTTGAGTGAAAAATGGCCCGGAAGCGAAAGTGAAAAAAATTCGTATTTTAACCATTTATATGTGTAGGACTCTTAAACTTGAGCGTTTCCTTACAGATTCGTCGATAAACATCGAAAGAAACAAAGGTTTTTCACATAGTCATTCGGGTGCCTCCACGAGGGACTTTTCGTAAGGGTTGAGGTTGTGAAGTCTTTTCGACACGAGTAAATGTATTTTTTCTTCCATATTTTAAGCTTAGGACAATCTTTAGTGGATATGAAATGATACTAAAACGAGAAAACAACTTTTCAGATCGAGTTAACGACCCTGTCCCAATGGGCAAAAAAGTTCCTATGTTAACACCTATGGATTTTGAGTTAAAAATGGCCCGGAAGCGAAAGTGAAAAAAATTCGTATTTTAACCATTTATATGTGTAAGACTCTTAAACTTGAGCGTTTCCTTACAGATTCGTCGAAAACCTTCGAAAGAAACAAAGGTTTTTCACATAGTCATTCGGGTGCCTCCACGAGGGTCTTTTCGTAAGGGTTGAGGTTGTGAAGTCTTTTCGACACGAGTAAATGTATTTTTTCTTCCATATTTTAAGCTTAGGACAATCTTTAGTGGATATTGTATGATACTAAAACGAGAAAACAACTTTTCAGATCGAGTGAGCGACCCTGTCCCAATGGGCAAAAAAGTTCCTATGTTAACACCTATGGATTTTGAGTGCAGAATGGCCCGGAAGAGAAAGTGAAAAAAATTAGTATTTTAACAATTTATATGTGTAAGACTCTTAAACTTGAGCGTTTCCTTACAGATTCGTCGAAAATCTTCGAAAGAAACAAAGGTTTTTCACATAGTGATTCGAGTGTCTCCACGAGGGACTTTTCGTAAGGGTTGAGGTTGTGAAGTCTTTTCGACACGAGTAAATGTATTTTTTCTTCCATATTTTAAGCTTAGGACAATCTTTAGTGGATATGGTATGATACTAAAACGAGAAAACAACTTTTCAGATCGAGTGAGCGACCCTGTCCCAATGGGCAAAAAAGTTCCTATGTTAACACCTATGGATTTTGAGTGCAAAATGGCCCAGAAGAGAAAGTGAAAAAAATTCGTATTTTAACCATTTATATGTGTAAGACTCTTAAACTTGAACGTTTCCTTAAATATTCGTAGAAAAACATCGAAATAAACAAAGGTTTTTAACATAGTGATTCGAGTGTCTCTACGAGGGTCTTTTCGTAAGGGTTGAGGTTGTGAAGTCTTTTCGACACGAGTAAATGTATTTTTTCTTCCATATTTTAAGCTTAGGACAATCTTTAGTGGATATGGTATGATACTAAAACGAGAAAACAACTTTTCAGATCGAGTTAACGACCCTGTCCCATTGGGCAAAAAAGTTCCTATGTTAACACCTATGGATTTTGAGTGAAAAATGGCCCGAAAGCGAAAGTGAAAAAAATTCGTATTTTAACCATGTATATGTGTAAGACTCTTAAACTTGAGCGTTTCCTTACAGATTCGTCGAAAAAAATCGAAAGAAACAAAGGTTTTTCACATAGTCATTCGGGTGCCTCCACGAGGGTCTTTTCGTAAGGGTTGAGGTTGTGAAGTCTTTTAGACACGAGTAAATGTATTTTTTCTTCCATATTTTAAGCTTAGGACAATCTTTAGTGGAATGGTATGATACTAAAACGAGAAAACAACTTTTCAGATCGAGTTAACGACCCTGTCCCAATGGGCAAAAAAGTTCCTATGTTAACACCTATGGATTTTGAGTGAAAAATGGCCCGGAAGCGAAAGTGAAAAAAATTCGTATTTTAACCATTTATATGTGTAGGACTCTTAAACTTGAGCGTTTCCTTACAGATTCGTCGATAAACATCGAAAGAAACAAAGGTTTTTCACATAGTCATTCGGGTGCCTCCACGAGGGACTTTTCGTAAGGGTTGAGGTTGTGAAGTCTTTTCGACACGAGTAAATGTATTTTTTCTTCCATATTTTAAGCTTAGGACAATCTTTAGTGGATATGAAATGATACTAAAACGAGAAAACAACTTTTCAGATCGAGTTAACGACCCTGTCCCAATGGGCAAAAAAGTTCCTATGTTAACACCTATGGATTTTGAGTTAAAAATGGCCCGGAAGCGAAAGTGAAAAAAATTCGTATTTTAACCATTTATATGTGTAAGACTCTTAAACTTGAGCGTTTCCTTACAGATTCGTCGAAAACCTTCGAAAGAAACAAAGGTTTTTCACATAGTCATTCGGGTGCCTCCACGAGGGTCTTTTCGTAAGGGTTGAGGTTGTGAAGTCTTTTCGACACGAGTAAATGTATTTTTTCTTCCATATTTTAAGCTTAGGACAATCTTTAGTGGATATTGTATGATACTAAAACGAGAAAACAACTTTTCAGATCGAGTGAGCGACCCTGTCCCAATGGGCAAAAAAGTTCCTATGTTAACACCTATGGATTTTGAGTGCAGAATGGCCCGGAAGAGAAAGTGAAAAAAATTAGTATTTTAACAATTTATATGTGTAAGACTCTTAAACTTGAGCGTTTCCTTACAGATTCGTCGAAAATCTTCGAAAGAAACAAAGGTTTTTCACATAGTGATTCGAGTGTCTCCACGAGGGACTTTTCGTAAGGGTTGAGGTTGTGAAGTCTTTTCGACACGAGTAAATGTATTTTTTCTTCCATATTTTAAGCTTAGGACAATCTTTAGTGGATATGGTATGATACTAAAACGAGAAAACAACTTTTCAGATCGAGTTAACGACCCTGTCCCAATGGGCAAAAAAGTTCCTATGTTAACACCTATGGATTTTGAGTGAAAAATGGCCCGGAAGCGAAAGTGAAAAAAATTCGTATTTTAACCATTTATATGTGTAAGACTCTTAAACTTGAGAGTTTCCTTACAGATTCATCGAAAAACATCGAAAGAAACAAAGGTTTTTCACATAGTCATTCGGGTGCCTCCACGAGGGTCTTTTCGTAAGGGTTGAGGTTGTGAAGTCTTTTCGACACGAGTAAATGTATTTTTTCTTCCATATTTTAAGCTTAGGACAATCTTTAGTGGATATGGTATGATACTAAAACGAGAAAACAACTTTTCAGATCGAGTTAACGACCCTGTCCCAATGGGCAAAAAAGTTCCTATGTTAACACCTATGGATTTTGAGTGAAAAATGGCCCGGAAGCGAAAGTGAAAAAAATTCATATTTTAACCATTTATATGTGTAGGACTCTTAAACTTGAGCGTTTCCTTACAGATTCGTCGATAAACATCGAAAGAAACAAAGGTTTTTCACATAGTCATTCGGGTGCCTCCACGAGGGACTTTTCGTAAGGGTTGAGGTTGTGAAGTCTTTTCGACACGAGTAAATGTATTTTTTCTTCCATATTTTAAGCTTAGGACAATCTTTAGTGGATATGGTATGATACTAAAACGAGAAAACAACTTTTCAGATCGAGTGAGCGACCCTGTCCCAATGGGCAAAAAAGTTCCTATGTTAACACCTATGGATTTTGAGTGCAAAATGGCCCAGAAGAGAAAGTGAAAAAAATTCGTATTTTAACCATTTATATGTGTAAGACTCTTAAACTTGAGCGTTTCCTTAAAGATTCGTCGAAAACCTTCGAAAGAAACAAAGGTTTTTCACATAGTCATTCGGGTGCCTCCACGAGGGTCTTTTCGTAAGGGTTGAGGTTGTGAAGTCTTTTCGACACGAGTAAATGTATTTTTTCTTCCATATTTTAAGCTTAGGACAATCTTTAGTGGATATTGTATGATACTAAAATGAGAAAACAACTTTTCAGATCGAGTGAGCGACCCTGTCCCAATGGGCAAAAAAGTTCCTATGTTAACACCTATGGATTTTGAGTGCAGAATGGCCCGGAAGAGAAAGTGAAAAAAATTAGTATTTTAACAATTTATATGTGTAAGACTCTTAAACTTGAGCGTTTCCTTACAGATTCGTCGAAAATCTTCGAAAGAAACAAAGGTTTTTCACATAGTGATTCGAGTGTCTCCACGAGGGACTTTTCGTAAGGGTTGAGGTTGTGAAGTCTTTTCGACACGAGTAAATGTATTTTTTCTTCCATATTTTAAGCTTAGGACAATCTTTAGTGGATATGGTATGATACTAAAACGAGAAAACAACTTTTCAGATCGAGTTAACGACCCTGTCCCAATGGGCAAAAAAGTTCCTATGTTAACACCTATGGATTTTGAGTGAAAAATGGCCCGGAAGCGAAAGTGAAAAAAATTCGTATTTTAACCATTTATATGTGTAAGACTCTTAAACTTGAGAGTTTCCTTACAGATTCATCGAAAAACATCGAAAGAAACAAAGGTTTTTCACATAGTCATTCGGGTGCCTCCACGAGGGTCTTTTCGTAAGGGTTGAGGTTGTGAAGTCTTTTCGACACGAGTAAATGTATTTTTTCTTCCATATTTTAAGCTTAGGACAATCTTTAGTGGATATGGTATGATACTAAAACGAGAAAACAACTTTTCAGATCGAGTTAACGACCCTGTCCCAATGGGCAAAAAAGTTCCTATGTTAACACCTATGGATTTTGAGTGAAAAATGGCCCGGAAGCGAAAGTGAAAAAAATTCATATTTTAACCATTTATATGTGTAGGACTCTTAAACTTGAGCGTTTCCTTACAGATTCGTCGATAAACATCGAAAGAAACAAAGGTTTTTCACATAGTCATTCGGGTGCCTCCACGAGGGACTTTTCGTAAGGGTTGAGGTTGTGAAGTCTTTTCGACACGAGTAAATGTATTTTTTCTTCCATATTTTAAGCTTAGGACAATCTTTAGTGGATATGAAATGATACTAAAACGAGAAAACAACTTTTCAGATCGAGTTAACGACCCTGTCCCAATGGGCAAAAAAGTTCCTATGTTAACACCTATGGATTTTGAGTTAAAAATGGCCCGGAAGCGAAAGTGAAAAAAATTCGTATTTTAACCATTTATATGTGTAAGACTCTTAAACTTGAGCGTTTCCTTACAGATTCGTCGAAAACCTTCGAAAGAAACAAAGGTTTTTCACATAGTCATTCGGGTGCCTCCACGAGGGTCTTTTCGTAAGGGTTGAGGTTGTGAAGTCTTTTCGACACGAGTAAATGTATTTTTTCTTCCATATTTTAAGCTTAGGACAATCTTTAGTGGATATGGTATGATACTAAAACGAGAAAACAACTTTTCAGATCGAGTGAGCGACCCTGTCCCAATGGGCAAAAAAGTTCCTATGTTAACACCTATGGATTTTGAGTGCAAAATGGCCCAGAAGAGAAAGTGAAAAAAATTCGTATTTTAACCATTTATATGTGTAAGACTCTTAAACTTGAACGTTTCCTTAAATATTCGTAGAAAAACATCGAAATAAACAAAGGTTTTTAACATAGTGATTCGAGTGTCTCCACGAGGGTCTTTTCGTAAGGGTTGAGGTTGTGAAGTCTTTTCGACACGAGTAAATGTATTTTTTCTTCCATATTTTAAGCTTAGGACAATCTTTAGTGGATATGGTATGATACTAAAACGAGAAAACAACTTTTCAGATCGAGTTAACGACCCTGTCCCAATGGGCAAAAAAGTTCCTATGTTAACACCTATGGATTTTGAGTGAAAAATGGCCCGGAAGAGAAAGTGAAAAAAATTAGTATTTTAACGATTTATATGTGTAAGACTCTTAAACTTGAGCGTTTCCTTACAGATTCGTCGAAAATCTTCGAAAGAAACAAAGGTTTTTCACATAGTGATTCGAGTGTCTCCACGAGGGACTTTTCGTAAGGGTTGAGGTTGTGAAGTCTTTTCGACACGAGTAAATGTATTTTTTCTTCCATATTTTAAGCTTAGGACAATCTTTAGTGGATATGGTATGATACTAAAACGAGAAAACAACTTTTCAGATCGAGTTAACGACCCTGTCCCAATGGGCAAAAAAGTTCCTATGTTAACACCTATGGATTTTGAGTGAAAAATGGCCCGGAAGCGAAAGTGAAAAAAATTCGTATTTTAACCATTTATATGTGTAAGACTCTTAAACTTGAGAGTTTCCTTACAGATTCATCGAAAAACATCGAAAGAAACAAAGGTTTTTCACATAGTCATTCGGGTGCCTCCACGAGGGTCTTTTCGTAAGGGTTGAGGTTGTGAAGTCTTTTCGACACGAGTAAATGTATTTTTTCTTCCATATTTTAAGCTTAGGACAATCTTTAGTGGATATGGTATGATACTAAAACGAGAAAACAACTTTTCAGATCGAGTTAACGACCCTGTCCCAATGGGCAAAAAAGTTCCTATGTTAACACCTATGGATTTTGAGTGAAAAATGGCCCGGAAGCGAAAGTGAAAAAAATTCATATTTTAACCATTTATATGTGTAGGACTCTTAAACTTGAGCGTTTCCTTACAGATTCGTCGATAAACATCGAAAGAAACAAAGGTTTTTCACATAGTCATTCGGGTGCCTCCACGAGGGACTTTTCGTAAGGGTTGAGGTTGTGAAGTCTTTTCGACACGAGTAAATGTATTTTTTCTTCCATATTTTAAGCTTAGGACAATCTTTAGTGGATATGGTATGATACTAAAACGAGAAAACAACTTTTCAGATCGAGTGAGCGACCCTGTCCCAATGGGCAAAAAAGTTCCTATGTTAACACCTATGGATTTTGAGTGCAAAATGGCCCAGAAGAGAAAGTGAAAAAAATTCGTATTTTAACCATTTATATGTGTAAGACTCTTAAACTTGAACGTTTCCTTAAATATTCGTAGAAAAACATCGAAATAAACAAAGGTTTTTAACATAGTGATTCGAGTGTCTCCACGAGGGTCTTTTCGTAAGGGTTGAGGTTGTGAAGTCTTTTCGACACGAGTAAATGTATTTTTTCTTCCATATTTTAAGCTTAGGACAATCTTTAGTGGATATGGTATGATACTAAAACGAGAAAACAACTTTTCAGATCGAGTTAACGACCCTGTCCCAATGGGCAAAAAAGTTCCTATGTTAACACCTATGGATTTTGAGTGAAAAATGGCCCGGAAGAGAAAGTGAAAAAAATTAGTATTTTAACGATTTATATGTGTAAGACTCTTAAACTTGAGCGTTTCCTTACAGATTCGTCGAAAATCTTCGAAAGAAACAAAGGTTTTTCACATAGTGATTCGAGTGTCTCCACGAGGGACTTTTCGTAAGGGTTGAGGTTGTGAAGTCTTTTCGACACGAGTAAATGTATTTTTTCTTCCATATTTTAAGCTTAGGACAATCTTTAGTGGATATGGTATGATACTAAAACGAGAAAACAACTTTTCAGATCGAGTTAACGACCCTGTCCCAATGGGCAAAAAAGTTCCTATGTTAACACCTATGGATTTTGAGTGCAAAATGGCCCAGAAGAGAAAGTGAAAAAAATTCGTATTTTAACCATTTATATGTGTAAGACTCTTAAACTTGAACGTTTCCTTAAATATTCGTAGAAAAACATCGAAATAAACAAAGGTTTTTAACATAGTGATTCGAGTGTCTCTACGAGGGTCTTTTCGTAAGGGTTGAGGTTGTGAAGTCTTTTCGACACGAGTAAATGTATTTTTTCTTCCATATTTTAAGCTTAGGACAATCTTTAGTGGATATGGTATGATACTAAAACGAGAAAACAACTTTTCAGATCGAGTTAACGACCCTGTCCCATTGGGCAAAAAAGTTCCTATGTTAACACCTATGGATTTTGAGTGAAAAATGGCCCGAAAGCGAAAGTGAAAAAAATTCGTATTTTAACCATGTATATGTGTAAGACTCTTAAACTTGAGCGTTTCCTTACAGATTCGTCGAAAAAAATCGAAAGAAACAAAGGTTTTTCACATAGTCATTCGGGTGCCTCCACGAGGGTCTTTTCGTAAGGGTTGAGGTTGTGAAGTCTTTTAGACACGAGTAAATGTATTTTTTCTTCCATATTTTAAGCTTAGGACAATCTTTAGTGGATATGGTATGATACTAAAACGAGAAAACAACTTTTCAGATCGAGTTAACGACCCTGTCCCAATGGGCAAAAAAGTTCCTATGTTAACACCTATGGATTTTGAGTGAAAAATGGCCCGGAAGCGAAAGTGAAAAAAATTCGTATTTTAACCATTTATATGTGTAGGACTCTTAAACTTGAGCGTGTCCTTACAGATTCGTCGATAAACATCGAAAGAAACAAAGGTTTTTCACATAGTCATTCGGGTGCCTCCACGAGGGACTTTTCGTAAGGGTTGAGGTTGTGAAGTCTTTTCGACACGAGTAAATGTATTTTTTCTTCCATATTTTAAGCTTAGGACAATCTTTAGTGGATATGAAATGATACTAAAACGAGAAAACAACTTTTCAGATCGAGTTAACGACCCTGTCCCAATGGGCAAAAAAGTTCCTATGTTAACACCTATGGATTTTGAGTGAAAAATGGCCCGGAAGAGAAAGTGAAAAAAATTAGTATTTTAACGATTTATATGTGTAAGACTCTTAAACTTGAGCGTTTCCTTACAGATTCGTCGAAAATCTTCGAAAGAAACAAAGGTTTTTCACATAGTGATTCGAGTGTCTCCACGAGGGACTTTTCGTAAGGGTTGAGGTTGTGAAGTCTTTTCGACACGAGTAAATGTATTTTTTCTTCCATATTTTAAGCTTAGGACAATCTTTAGTGGATATGGTATGATACTAAAACGAGAAAACAACTTTTCAGATCGAGTTAACGACCCTGTCCCAATGGGCAAAAAAGTTCCTATGTTAACACCTATGGATTTTGAGTGAAAAATGGCCCGGAAGCGAAAGTGAAAAAAATTCGTATTTTAACCATTTATATGTGTAAGACTCTTAAACTTGAGAGTTTCCTTACAGATTCATCGAAAAACATCGAAAGAAACAAAGGTTTTTCACATAGTCATTCGGGTGCCTCCACGAGGGTCTTTTCGTAAGGGTTGAGGTTGTGAAGTCTTTTCGACACGAGTAAATGTATTTTTTCTTCCATATTTTAAGCTTAGGACAATCTTTAGTGGATATGGTATGATACTAAAACGAGAAAACAACTTTTCAGATCGAGTTAACGACCCTGTCCCAATGGGCAAAAAAGTTCCTATGTTAACACCTATGGATTTTGAGTGAAAAATGGCCCGGAAGCGAAAGTGAAAAAAATTCATATTTTAACCATTTATATGTGTAGGACTCTTAAACTTGAGCGTTTCCTTACAGATTCGTCGATAAACATCGAAAGAAACAAAGGTTTTTCACATAGTCATTCGGGTGCCTCCACGAGGGACTTTTCGTAAGGGTTGAGGTTGTGAAGTCTTTTCGACACGAGTAAATGTATTTTTTCTTCCATATTTTAAGCTTAGGACAATCTTTAGTGGATATGGTATGATACTAAAACGAGAAAACAACTTTTCAGATCGAGTGAGCGACCCTGTCCCAATGGGCAAAAAAGTTCCTATGTTAACACCTATGGATTTTGAGTGCAAAATGGCCCAGAAGAGAAAGTGAAAAAAATTCGTATTTTAACCATTTATATGTGTAAGACTCTTAAACTTGAACGTTTCCTTAAATATTCGTAGAAAAACATCGAAATAAACAAAGGTTTTTAACATAGTGATTCGAGTGTCTCCACGAGGGTCTTTTCGTAAGGGTTGAGGTTGTGAAGTCTTTTCGACACGAGTAAATGTATTTTTTCTTCCATATTTTAAGCTTAGGACAATCTTTAGTGGATATGGTATGATACTAAAACGAGAAAACAACTTTTCAGATCGAGTTAACGACCCTGTCCCAATGGGCAAAAAAGTTCCTATGTTAACACCTATGGATTTTGAGTGAAAAATGGCCCGGAAGAGAAAGTGAAAAAAATTAGTATTTTAACGATTTATATGTGTAAGACTCTTAAACTTGAGCGTTTCCTTACAGATTCGTCGAAAATCTTCGAAAGAAACAAAGGTTTTTCACATAGTGATTCGAGTGTCTCCACGAGGGACTTTTCGTAAGGGTTGAGGTTGTGAAGTCTTTTCGACACGAGTAAATGTATTTTTTCTTCCATATTTTAAGCTTAGGACAATCTTTAGTGGATATGGTATGATACTAAAACGAGAAAACAACTTTTCAGATCGAGTTAACGACCCTGTCCCAATGGGCAAAAAAGTTCCTATGTTAACACCTATGGATTTTGAGTGAAAAATGGCCCGGAAGCGAAAGTGAAAAAAATTCGTATTTTAACCATTTATATGTGTAAGACTCTTAAACTTGAGAGTTTCCTTACAGATTCATCGAAAAACATCGAAAGAAACAAAGGTTTTTCACATAGTCATTCGGGTGCATCCACGAGGGTCTTTTCGTAAGGGTTGAGGTTGTGAAGTCTTTTCGACACGAGTAAATGTATTTTTTCTTCCATATTTTAAGCTTAGGACAATCTTTAGTGGATATGGTATGATACTAAAACGAGAAAACAACTTTTCAGATCGAGTTAACGACCCTGTCCCAATGGGCAAAAAAGTTCCTATGTTAACACCTATGGATTTTGAGTGAAAAATGGCCCGGAAGCGAAAGTGAAAAAAATTCATATTTTAACCATTTATATGTGTAGGACTCTTAAACTTGAGCGTTTCCTTACAGATTCGTCGATAAACATCGAAAGAAACAAAGGTTTTTCACATAGTCATTCGGGTGCCTCCACGAGGGACTTTTCGTAAGGGTTGAGGTTGTGAAGTCTTTTCGACACGAGTAAATGTATTTTTTCTTCCATATTTTAAGCTTAGGACAATCTTTAGTGGATATGGTATGATACTAAAACGAGAAAACAACTTTTCAGATCGAGTGAGCGACCCTGTCCCAATGGGCAAAAAAGTTCCTATGTTAACACCTATGGATTTTGAGTGCAAAATGGCCCAGAAGAGAAAGTGAAAAAAATTCGTATTTTAACCATTTATATGTGTAAGACTCTTAAACTTGAACGTTTCCTTAAATATTCGTAGAAAAACATCGAAATAAACAAAGGTTTTTAACATAGTGATTCGAGTGTCTCCACGAGGGTCTTTTCGTAAGGGTTGAGGTTGTGAAGTCTTTTCGACACGAGTAAATGTATTTTTTCTTCCATATTTTAAGCTTAGGACAATCTTTAGTGGATATGGTATGATACTAAAACGAGAAAACAACTTTTCAGATCGAGTTAACGACCCTGTCCCAATGGGCAAAAAAGTTCCTATGTTAACACCTATGGATTTTGAGTGAAAAATGGCCCGGAAGAGAAAGTGAAAAAAATTAGTATTTTAACGATTTATATGTGTAAGACTCTTAAACTTGAGCGTTTCCTTACAGATTCGTCGAAAATCTTCGAAAGAAACAAAGGTTTTTCACATAGTGATTCGAGTGTCTCCACGAGGGACTTTTCGTAAGGGTTGAGGTTGTGAAGTCTTTTCGACACGAGTAAATGTATTTTTTCTTCCATATTTTAAGCTTAGGACAATCTTTAGTGGATATGGTATGATACTAAAACGAGAAAACAACTTTTCAGATCGAGTTAACGACCCTGTCCCAATGGGCAAAAAAGTTCCTATGTTAACACCTATGGATTTTGAGTGAAAAATGGCCCGGAAGCGAAAGTGAAAAAAATTCGTATTTTAACCATTTATATGTGTAAGACTCTTAAACTTGAGAGTTTCCTTACAGATTCATCGAAAAACATCGAAAGAAACAAAGGTTTTTCACATAGTCATTCGGGTGCCTCCACGAGGGTCTTTTCGTAAGGGTTGAGGTTGTGAAGTCTTTTCGACACGAGTAAATGTATTTTTTCTTCCATATTTTAAGCTTAGGACAATCTTTAGTGGATATGGTATGATACTAAAACGAGAAAACA
This sequence comes from Cucurbita pepo subsp. pepo, assembly GCF_057944985.1. Lineage (NCBI taxonomy): Eukaryota > Viridiplantae > Streptophyta > Magnoliopsida > Cucurbitales > Cucurbitaceae > Cucurbita > Cucurbita pepo. The sequence continues at coordinate 1,372,027 of NC_141811.1, read as the reverse complement.
ACTTTTCAGATCGAGTTAACGACCCTGTCCCAATGGGCAAAAAAGTTCCTATGTTAACACCTATGGATTTTGAGTGAAAAATGGCCCGGAAGAGAAAGTGAAAAAAATTAGTATTTTAACGATTTATATGTGTAAGACTCTTAAACTTGAGCGTTTCCTTACAGATTCGTCGAAAATCTTCGAAAGAAACAAAGGTTTTTCACATAGTGATTCGAGTGTCTCCACGAGGGACTTTTCGTAAGGGTTGAGGTTGTGAAGTCTTTTCGACACGAGTAAATGTATTTTTTCTTCCATATTTTAAGCTTAGGACAATCTTTAGTGGATATGGTATGATACTAAAACGAGAAAACAACTTTTCAGATCGAGTTAACGACCCTGTCCCAATGGGCAAAAAAGTTCCTATGTTAACACCTATGGATTTTGAGTGAAAAATGGCCCGGAAGCGAAAGTGAAAAAAATTCGTATTTTAACCATTTATATGTGTAAGACTCTTAAACTTGAGAGTTTCCTTACAGATTCATCGAAAAACATCGAAAGAAACAAAGGTTTTTCACATAGTCATTCGGGTGCATCCACGAGGGTCTTTTCGTAAGGGTTGAGGTTGTGAAGTCTTTTCGACACGAGTAAATGTATTTTTTCTTCCATATTTTAAGCTTAGGACAATCTTTAGTGGATATGGTATGATACTAAAACGAGAAAACAACTTTTCAGATCGAGTTAACGACCCTGTCCCAATGGGCAAAAAAGTTCCTATGTTAACACCTATGGATTTTGAGTGAAAAATGGCCCGGAAGCGAAAGTGAAAAAAATTCATATTTTAACCATTTATATGTGTAGGACTCTTAAACTTGAGCGTTTCCTTACAGATTCGTCGATAAACATCGAAAGAAACAAAGGTTTTTCACATAGTCATTCGGGTGCCTCCACGAGGGACTTTTCGTAAGGGTTGAGGTTGTGAAGTCTTTTCGACACGAGTAAATGTATTTTTTCTTCCATATTTTAAGCTTAGGACAATCTTTAGTGGATATGGTATGATACTAAAACGAGAAAACAACTTTTCAGATCGAGTGAGCGACCCTGTCCCAATGGGCAAAAAAGTTCCTATGTTAACACCTATGGATTTTGAGTGCAAAATGGCCCAGAAGAGAAAGTGAAAAAAATTCGTATTTTAACCATTTATATGTGTAAGACTCTTAAACTTGAACGTTTCCTTAAATATTCGTAGAAAAACATCGAAATAAACAAAGGTTTTTAACATAGTGATTCGAGTGTCTCCACGAGGGTCTTTTCGTAAGGGTTGAGGTTGTGAAGTCTTTTCGACACGAGTAAATGTATTTTTTCTTCCATATTTTAAGCTTAGGACAATCTTTAGTGGATATGGTATGATACTAAAACGAGAAAACAACTTTTCAGATCGAGTTAACGACCCTGTCCCAATGGGCAAAAAAGTTCCTATGTTAACACCTATGGATTTTGAGTGAAAAATGGCCCGGAAGAGAAAGTGAAAAAAATTAGTATTTTAACGATTTATATGTGTAAGACTCTTAAACTTGAGCGTTTCCTTACAGATTCGTCGAAAATCTTCGAAAGAAACAAAGGTTTTTCACATAGTGATTCGAGTGTCTCCACGAGGGACTTTTCGTAAGGGTTGAGGTTGTGAAGTCTTTTCGACACGAGTAAATGTATTTTTTCTTCCATATTTTAAGCTTAGGACAATCTTTAGTGGATATGGTATGATACTAAAACGAGAAAACAACTTTTCAGATCGAGTTAACGACCCTGTCCCAATGGGCAAAAAAGTTCCTATGTTAACACCTATGGATTTTGAGTGAAAAATGGCCCGGAAGCGAAAGTGAAAAAAATTCGTATTTTAACCATTTATATGTGTAAGACTCTTAAACTTGAGAGTTTCCTTACAGATTCATCGAAAAACATCGAAAGAAACAAAGGTTTTTCACATAGTCATTCGGGTGCCTCCACGAGGGTCTTTTCGTAAGGGTTGAGGTTGTGAAGTCTTTTCGACACGAGTAAATGTATTTTTTCTTCCATATTTTAAGCTTAGGACAATCTTTAGTGGATATGGTATGATACTAAAACGAGAAAACAACTTTTCAGATCGAGTTAACGACCCTGTCCCATTGGGCAAAAAAGTTCCTATGTTAACACCTATGGATTTTGAGTGAAAAATGGCCCGAAAGCGAAAGTGAAAAAAATTCGTATTTTAACCATGTATATGTGTAAGACTCTTAAACTTGAGCGTTTCCTTACAGATTCGTCGAAAAAAATCGAAAGAAACAAAGGTTTTTCACATAGTCATTCGGGTGCCTCCACGAGGGTCTTTTCGTAAGGGTTGAGGTTGTGAAGTCTTTTAGACACGAGTAAATGTATTTTTTCTTCCATATTTTAAGCTTAGGACAATCTTTAGTGGATATGGTATGATACTAAAACGAGAAAACAACTTTTCAGATCGAGTTAACGACCCTGTCCCAATGGGCAAAAAAGTTCCTATGTTAACACCTATGGATTTTGAGTGAAAAATGGCCCGGAAGCGAAAGTGAAAAAAATTCGTATTTTAACCATTTATATGTGTAGGACTCTTAAACTTGAGCGTTTCCTTACAGATTCGTCGATAAACATCGAAAGAAACAAAGGTTTTTCACATAGTCATTCGGGTGCCTCCACGAGGGACTTTTCGTAAGGGTTGAGGTTGTGAAGTCTTTTCGACACGAGTAAATGTATTTTTTCTTCCATATTTTAAGCTTAGGACAATCTTTAGTGGATATGAAATGATACTAAAACGAGAAAACAACTTTTCAGATCGAGTTAACGACCCTGTCCCAATGGGCAAAAAAGTTCCTATGTTAACACCTATGGATTTTGAGTTAAAAATGGCCCGGAAGCGAAAGTGAAAAAAATTCGTATTTTAACCATTTATATGTGTAAGACTCTTAAACTTGAGCGTTTCCTTACAGATTCGTCGAAAACCTTCGAAAGAAACAAAGGTTTTTCACATAGTCATTCGGGTGCCTCCACGAGGGTCTTTTCGTAAGGGTTGAGGTTGTGAAGTCTTTTCGACACGAGTAAATGTATTTTTTCTTCCATATTTTAAGCTTAGGACAATCTTTAGTGGATATTGTATGATACTAAAACGAGAAAACAACTTTTCAGATCGAGTGAGCGACCCTGTCCCAATGGGCAAAAAAGTTCCTATGTTAACACCTATGGATTTTGAGTGCAGAATGGCCCGGAAGAGAAAGTGAAAAAAATTAGTATTTTAACAATTTATATGTGTAAGACTCTTAAACTTGAGCGTTTCCTTACAGATTCGTCGAAAATCTTCGAAAGAAACAAAGGTTTTTCACATAGTGATTCGAGTGTCTCCACGAGGGACTTTTCGTAAGGGTTGAGGTTGTGAAGTCTTTTCGACACGAGTAAATGTATTTTTTCTTCCATATTTTAAGCTTAGGACAATCTTTAGTGGATATGGTATGATACTAAAACGAGAAAACAACTTTTCAGATCGAGTTAACGACCCTGTCCCAATGGGCAAAAAAGTTCCTATGTTAACACCTATGGATTTTGAGTGAAAAATGGCCCGGAAGCGAAAGTGAAAAAAATTCGTATTTTAACCATTTATATGTGTAAGACTCTTAAACTTGAGAGTTTCCTTACAGATTCATCGAAAAACATCGAAAGAAACAAAGGTTTTTCACATAGTCATTCGGGTGCCTCCACGAGGGTCTTTTCGTAAGGGTTGAGGTTGTGAAGTCTTTTCGACACGAGTAAATGTATTTTTTCTTCCATATTTTAAGCTTAGGACAATCTTTAGTGGATATGGTATGATACTAAAACGAGAAAACAACTTTTCAGATCGAGTTAACGACCCTGTCCCAATGGGCAAAAAAGTTCCTATGTTAACACCTATGGATTTTGAGTGAAAAATGGCCCGGAAGCGAAAGTGAAAAAAATTCATATTTTAACCATTTATATGTGTAGGACTCTTAAACTTGAGCGTTTCCTTACAGATTCGTCGATAAACATCGAAAGAAACAAAGGTTTTTCACATAGTCATTCGGGTGCCTCCACGAGGGACTTTTCGTAAGGGTTGAGGTTGTGAAGTCTTTTCGACACGAGTAAATGTATTTTTTCTTCCATATTTTAAGCTTAGGACAATCTTTAGTGGATATGAAATGATACTAAAACGAGAAAACAACTTTTCAGATCGAGTTAACGACCCTGTCCCAATGGGCAAAAAAGTTCCTATGTTAACACCTATGGATTTTGAGTTAAAAATGGCCCGGAAGCGAAAGTGAAAAAAATTCGTATTTTAACAATTTATATGTGTAAGACTCTTAAACTTGAGCGTTTCCTTACAGATTCGTCGAAAACCTTCGAAAGAAACAAAGGTTTTTCACATAGTCATTCGGGTGCCTCCACGAGGGTCTTTTCGTAAGGGTTGAGGTTGTGAAGTCTTTTCGACACGAGTAAATGTATTTTTTCTTCCATATTTTAAGCTTAGGACAATCTTTAGTGGATATGGTATGATACTAAAACGAGAAAACAACTTTTCAGATCGAGTTAACGACCCTGTCCCAATGGGCAAAAAAGTTCCTATGTTAACACCTATGGATTTTGAGTGAAAAATTGCCCGGAAGCGAAAGTGAAAAAAATTCGTATTTTAACCATTTATATGTGTAGGACTCTTAAACTTGAGCGTTTCCTTACAGATTCGTCGATAAACATCGAAAGAAACAAAGGTTTTTCACATAGTCATTCGGGTGCCTCCACGAGGGACTTTTCGTAAGGGTTGAGGTTGTGAAGTCTTTTCGACACGAGTAAATGTATTTTTTCTTCCATATTTTAAGCTTAGGACAATCTTTAGTGGATATGAAATGATACTAAAATGAGAAAACAACTTTTCAGATCGAGTTAACGACCCTGTCCCAATGGGCAAAAAAGTTCCTATGTTAACACCTATGGATTTTGAGTTAAAAATGGCCCGGAAGCGAAAGTGAAAAAAATTCGTATTTTAACCATTTATATGTGTAAGACTCTTAAACTTGAGCGTTTCCTTACAGATTCGTCGAAAACCTTCGAAAGAAACAAAGGTTTTTCACATAGTCATTCGGGTGCCTCCACGAGGGTCTTTTCGTAAGGGTTGAGGTTGTGAAGTCTTTTCGACACGAGTAAATGTATTTTTTCTTCCATATTTTAAGCTTAGGACAATCTTTAGTGGATATGGTATGATACTAAAACGAGAAAACAACTTTTCAGATCGAGTGAGCGACCCTGTCCCAATGGGCAAAAAAGTTCCTATGTTAACACCTATGGATTTTGAGTGCAAAATGGCCCAGAAGAGAAAGTGAAAAAAATTCGTATTTTAACCATTTATATGTGTAAGACTCTTAAACTTGAACGTTTCCTTAAATATTCGTAGAAAAACATCGAAATAAACAAAGGTTTTTAACATAGTGATTCGAGTGTCTCCACGAGGGTCTTTTCGTAAGGGTTGAGGTTGTGAAGTCTTTTCGACACGAGTAAATGTATTTTTTCTTCCATATTTTAAGCTTAGGACAATCTTTAGTGGATATGGTATGATACTAAAACGAGAAAACAACTTTTCAGATCGAGTTAACGACCCTGTCCCAATGGGCAAAAAAGTTCCTATGTTAACACCTATGGATTTTGAGTGCAAAATGGCCCAGAAGAGAAAGTGAAAAAAATTCGTATTTTAACCATTTATATGTGTAAGACTCTTAAACTTGAACGTTTCCTTAAATATTCGTAGAAAAACATCGAAATAAACAAAGGTTTTTAACATAGTGATTCGAGTGTCTCTACGAGGGTCTTTTCGTAAGGGTTGAGGTTGTGAAGTCTTTTCGACACGAGTAAATGTATTTTTTCTTCCATATTTTAAGCTTAGGACAATCTTTAGTGGATATGGTATGATACTAAAACGAGAAAACAACTTTTCAGATCGAGTTAACGACCCTGTCCCATTGGGCAAAAAAGTTCCTATGTTAACACCTATGGATTTTGAGTGAAAAATGGCCCGAAAGCGAAAGTGAAAAAAATTCGTATTTTAACCATGTATATGTGTAAGACTCTTAAACTTGAGCGTTTCCTTACAGATTCGTCGAAAAAAATCGAAAGAAACAAAGGTTTTTCACATAGTCATTCGGGTGCCTCCACGAGGGTCTTTTCGTAAGGGTTGAGGTTGTGAAGTCTTTTAGACACGAGTAAATGTATTTTTTCTTCCATATTTTAAGCTTAGGACAATCTTTAGTGGATATGGTATGATACTAAAACGAGAAAACAACTTTTCAGATCGAGTTAACGACCCTGTCCCAATGGGCAAAAAAGTTCCTATGTTAACACCTATGGATTTTGAGTGAAAAATGGCCCGGAAGCGAAAGTGAAAAAAATTCGTATTTTAACCATTTATATGTGTAGGACTCTTAAACTTGAGCGTGTCCTTACAGATTCGTCGATAAACATCGAAAGAAACAAAGGTTTTTCACATAGTCATTCGGGTGCCTCCACGAGGGACTTTTCGTAAGGGTTGAGGTTGTGAAGTCTTTTCGACACGAGTAAATGTATTTTTTCTTCCATATTTTAAGCTTAGGACAATCTTTAGTGGATATGAAATGATACTAAAACGAGAAAACAACTTTTCAGATCGAGTTAACGACCCTGTCCCAATGGGCAAAAAAGTTCCTATGTTAACACCTATGGATTTTGAGTGAAAAATGGCCCGGAAGCGAAAGTGAAAAAAATTCGTATTTTAACCATTTATATGTGTAAGACTCTTAAACTTGAGAGTTTCCTTACAGATTCATCGAAAAACATCGAAAGAAACAAAGGTTTTTCACATAGTCATTCGGGTGCCTCCACGAGGGTCTTTTCGTAAGGGTTGAGGTTGTGAAGTCTTTTCGACACGAGTAAATGTATTTTTTCTTCCATATTTTAAGCTTAGGACAATCTTTAGTGGATATGGTATGATACTAAAACGAGAAAACAACTTTTCAGATCGAGTTAACGACCCTGTCCCAATGGGCAAAAAAGTTCCTATGTTAACACCTATGGATTTTGAGTGAAAAATGGCCCGGAAGCGAAAGTGAAAAAAATTCGTATTTTAACCATTTATATGTGTAGGACTCTTAAACTTGAGCGTTTCCTTACAGATTCGTCGATAAACATCGAAAGAAACAAAGGTTTTTCACATAGTCATTCGGGTGCCTCCACGAGGGACTTTTCGTAAGGGTTGAGGTTGTGAAGTCTTTTCGACACGAGTAAATGTATTTTTTCTTCCATATTTTAAGCTTAGGACAATCTTTAGTGGATATGAAATGATACTAAAACGAGAAAACAACTTTTCAGATCGAGTTAACGACCCTGTCCCAATGGGCAAAAAAGTTCCTATGTTAACACCTATGGATTTTGAGTTAAAAATGGCCCGGAAGCGAAAGTGAAAAAAATTCGTATTTTAACCATTTATATGTGTAAGACTCTTAAACTTGAGCGTTTCCTTACAGATTCGTCGAAAACCTTCGAAAGAAACAAAGGTTTTTCACATAGTCATTCGGGTGCCTCCACGAGGGTCTTTTCGTAAGGGTTGAGGTTGTGAAGTCTTTTCGACACGAGTAAATGTATTTTTTCTTCCATATTTTAAGCTTAGGACAATCTTTAGTGGATATGGTATGATACTAAAACGAGAAAACAACTTTTCAGATCGAGTGAGCGACCCTGTCCCAATGGGCAAAAAAGTTCCTATGTTAACACCTATGGATTTTGAGTGCAAAATGGCCCAGAAGAGAAAGTGAAAAAAATTCGTATTTTAACCATTTATATGTGTAAGACTCTTAAACTTGAACGTTTCCTTAAATATTCGTAGAAAAACATCGAAATAAACAAAGGTTTTTAACATAGTGATTCGAGTGTCTCCACGAGGGTCTTTTCGTAAGGGTTGAGGTTGTGAAGTCTTTTCGACACGAGTAAATGTATTTTTTCTTCCATATTTTAAGCTTAGGACAATCTTTAGTGGATATGGTATGATACTAAAACGAGAAAACAACTTTTCAGATCGAGTTAACGACCCTGTCCCAATGGGCAAAAAAGTTCCTATGTTAACACCTATGGATTTTGAGTGCAAAATGGCCCAGAAGAGAAAGTGAAAAAAATTCGTATTTTAACCATTTATATGTGTAAGACTCTTAAACTTGAACGTTTCCTTAAATATTCGTAGAAAAACATCGAAATAAACAAAGGTTTTTAACATAGTGATTCGAGTGTCTCTACGAGGGTCTTTTCGTAAGGGTTGAGGTTGTGAAGTCTTTTCGACACGAGTAAATGTATTTTTTCTTCCATATTTTAAGCTTAGGACAATCTTTAGTGGATATGGTATGATACTAAAACGAGAAAACAACTTTTCAGATCGAGTTAACGACCCTGTCCCATTGGGCAAAAAAGTTCCTATGTTAACACCTATGGATTTTGAGTGAAAAATGGCCCGAAAGCGAAAGTGAAAAAAATTCGTATTTTAACCATGTATATGTGTAAGACTCTTAAACTTGAGCGTTTCCTTACAGATTCGTCGAAAAAAATCGAAAGAAACAAAGGTTTTTCACATAGTCATTCGGGTGCCTCCACGAGGGTCTTTTCGTAAGGGTTGAGGTTGTGAAGTCTTTTAGACACGAGTAAATGTATTTTTTCTTCCATATTTTAAGCTTAGGACAATCTTTAGTGGATATGGTATGATACTAAAACGAGAAAACAACTTTTCAGATCGAGTTAACGACCCTGTCCCATTGGGCAAAAAAGTTCCTATGTTAACACCTATGGATTTTGAGTGAAAAATGGCCCGAAAGCGAAAGTGAAAAAAATTCGTATTTTAACCATGTATATGTGTAAGACTCTTAAACTTGAGCGTTTCCTTACAGATTCGTCGAAAAAAATCGAAAGAAACAAAGGTTTTTCACATAGTCATTCGGGTGCCTCCACGAGGGTCTTTTCGTAAGGGTTGAGGTTGTGAAGTCTTTTAGACACGAGTAAATGTATTTTTTCTTCCATATTTTAAGCTTAGGACAATCTTTAGTGGATATGGTATGATACTAAAACGAGAAAACAACTTTTCAGATCGAGTTAACGACCCTGTCCCAATGGGCAAAAAAGTTCCTATGTTAACACCTATGGATTTTGAGTGAAAAATGGCCCGGAAGCGAAAGTGAAAAAAATTCGTATTTTAACCATTTATATGTGTAGGACTCTTAAACTTGAGCGTGTCCTTACAGATTCGTCGATAAACATCGAAAGAAACAAAGGTTTTTCACATAGTCATTCGGGTGCCTCCACGAGGGACTTTTCGTAAGGGTTGAGGTTGTGAAGTCTTTTCGACACGAGTAAATGTATTTTTTCTTCCATATTTTAAGCTTAGGACAATCTTTAGTGGATATGAAATGATACTAAAACGAGAAAACAACTTTTCAGATCGAGTTAACGACCCTGTCCCAATGGGCAAAAAAGTTCCTATGTTAACACCTATGGATTTTGAGTGAAAAATGGCCCGAAAGCGAAAGTGAAAAAAATTCGTATTTTAACCATGTATATGTGTAAGACTCTTAAACTTGAGCGTTTCCTTACAGATTCGTCGAAAAAAATCGAAAGAAACAAAGGTTTTTCACATAGTCATTCGGGTGCCTCCACGAGGGTCTTTTCGTAAGGGTTGAGGTTGTGAAGTCTTTTCGACACGAGTAAATGTATTTTTTCTTCCATATTTTAAGCTTAGGACAATCTTTAGTGGATATGGTATGATACTAAAACGAGAAAACAACTTTTCAGATCGAGTTAACGACCCTGTCCCAATGGGCAAAAAAGTTCCTATGTTAACACCTATGGATTTTGAGTGAAAAATGGCCCGGAAGCGAAAGTGAAAAAAATTCGTATTTTAACCATTTATATGTGTAGGACTCTTAAACTTGAGCGTGTCCTTACAGATTCGTCGATAAACATCGAAAGAAACAAAGGTTTTTCACATAGTCATTCGGGTGCCTCCACGAGGGACTTTTCGTAAGGGTTGAGGTTGTGAAGTCTTTTCGACACGAGTAAATGTATTTTTTCTTCCATATTTTAAGCTTAGGACAATCTTTAGTGGATATGAAATGATACTAAAACGAGAAAACAACTTTTCAGATCGAGTTAACGACCCTGTCCCAATGGGCAAAAAAGTTCCTATGTTAACACCTATGGATTTTGAGTTAAAAATGGCCCGGAAGCGAAAGTGAAAAAAATTCGTATTTTAACCATTTATATGTGTAAGACTCTTAAACTTGAGCGTTTCCTTACAGATTCGTCGAAAACCTTCGAAAGAAACAAAGGTTTTTCACATAGTCATTCGGGTGCCTCCACGAGGGTCTTTTCGTAAGGGTTGAGGTTGTGAAGTCTTTTCGACACGAGTAAATGTATTTTTTCTTCCATATTTTAAGCTTAGGACAATCTTTAGTGGATATTGTATGATACTAAAACGAGAAAACAACTTTTCAGATCGAGTGAGCGACCCTGTCCCAATGGGCAAAAAAGTTCCTATGTTAACACCTATGGATTTTGAGTGCAGAATGGCCCGGAAGAGAAAGTGAAAAAAATTAGTATTTTAACAATTTATATGTGTAAGACTCTTAAACTTGAGCGTTTCCTTACAGATTCGTCGAAAATCTTCGAAAGAAACAAAGGTTTTTCACATAGTGATTCGAGTGTCTCCACGAGGGACTTTTCGTAAGGGTTGAGGTTGTGAAGTCTTTTCGACACGAGTAAATGTATTTTTTCTTCCATATTTTAAGCTTAGGACAATCTTTAGTGGATATGGTATGATACTAAAACGAGAAAACAACTTTTCAGATCGAGTTAACGACCCTGTCCCAATGGGCAAAAAAGTTCCTATGTTAACACCTATGGATTTTGAGTGAAAAATGGCCCGGAAGCGAAAGTGAAAAAAATTCGTATTTTAACCATTTATATGTGTAAGACTCTTAAACTTGAGAGTTTCCTTACAGATTCATCGAAAAACATCGAAAGAAACAAAGGTTTTTCACATAGTCATTCGGGTGCCTCCACGAGGGTCTTTTCGTAAGGGTTGAGGTTGTGAAGTCTTTTCGACACGAGTAAATGTATTTTTTCTTCCATATTTTAAGCTTAGGACAATCTTTAGTGGATATGGTATGATACTAAAACGAGAAAACAACTTTTCAGATCGAGTTAACGACCCTGTCCCAATGGGCAAAAAAGTTCCTATGTTAACACCTATGGATTTTGAGTGAAAAATGGCCCGGAAGCGAAAGTGAAAAAAATTCGTATTTTAACCATTTATATGTGTAGGACTCTTAAACTTGAGCGTTTCCTTACAGATTCGTCGATAAACATCGAAAGAAACAAAGGTTTTTCACATAGTCATTCGGGTGCCTCCACGAGGGACTTTTCGTAAGGGTTGAGGTTGTGAAGTCTTTTCGACACGAGTAAATGTATTTTTTCTTCCATATTTTAAGCTTAGGACAATCTTTAGTGGATATGAAATGATACTAAAACGAGAAAACAACTTTTCAGATCGAGTTAACGACCCTGTCCCAATGGGCAAAAAAGTTCCTATGTTAACACCTATGGATTTTGAGTTAAAAATGGCCCGGAAGCGAAAGTGAAAAAAATTCGTATTTTAACCATTTATATGTGTAAGACTCTTAAACTTGAGCGTTTCCTTACAGATTCGTCGAAAACCTTCGAAAGAAACAAAGGTTTTTCACATAGTCATTCGGGTGCCTCCACGAGGGTCTTTTCGTAAGGGTTGAGGTTGTGAAGTCTTTTCGACACGAGTAAATGTATTTTTTCTTCCATATTTTAAGCTTAGGACAATCTTTAGTGGATATGGTATGATACTAAAACGAGAAAACAACTTTTCAGATCGAGTGAGCGACCCTGTCCCAATGGGCAAAAAAGTTCCTATGTTAACACCTATGGATTTTGAGTGCAGAATGGCCCGGAAGAGAAAGTGAAAAAAATTAGTATTTTAACAATTTATATGTGTAAGACTCTTAAACTTGAGCGTTTCCTTACAGATTCGTCGAAAATCTTCGAAAGAAACAAAGGTTTTTCACATAGTGATTCGAGTGTCTCCACGAGGGACTTTTCGTAAGGGTTGAGGTTGTGAAGTCTTTTCGACACGAGTAAATGTATTTTTTCTTCCATATTTTAAGCTTAGGACAATCTTTAGTGGATATGGTATGATACTAAAACGAGAAAACAACTTTTCAGATCGAGTTAACGACCCTGTCCCAATGGGCAAAAAAGTTCCTATGTTAACACCTATGGATTTTGAGTGAAAAATGGCCCGGAAGCGAAAGTGAAAAAAATTCGTATTTTAACCATTTATATGTGTAAGACTCTTAAACTTGAGCGTTTCCTTACAGATTCGTCGAAAAACATCGAAAGAAACAAAGGTTTTTCACATAGTCATTCGGGTGCCTCCACGAGGGTCTTTTCGTAAGGGTTGAGGTTGTGAAGTCTTTTCGACACGAGTAAATGTATTTTTTCTTCCATATTTTAAGCTTAGGACAATCTTTAGTGGATATGGTATGATACTAAAACGAGAAAACAACTTTTCAGATCGAGTTAACGACCCTGTCTCAATAGGCAAAAAAGTTCCTAAGTTAACACCTATGGATTTTGAGTGAAAAATGGCCCGGAAGCGAAAGTGAAAAAAATTCGTATTTTAACCATTTATATGTGTAAGACTCTTAAACTTGAGCGTTTCCTTACAGATTCGTCGAAAAATATCGATAGAAACAAAGGTTTTTCACATAGTCATTCGGGTGCCTCCACGAGGGACTTTTCGTAAGGGTTGAGGTTGTGAAGTCTTTTCGACACGAGTAAATGTATTTTTTCTTCCATATTTTAAGCTTAGGACAATCTTTAGTGGATATGAAATGATACTAAAACGAGAAAACAACTTTTCAGATCGAGTTAACGACCCTGTCCCAATGGGCAAAAAAGTTCCTATGTTAACACCTATGGATTTTGAGTGAAAGATGGCCCGGAAGCGAAAGTGAAAAAAATTCGTATTTTAACCATTTATATGTGTAAGACTCTTAAACTTGAGCGTTTCCTTACAGATTCGTCGAAAACCTTCGAAAGAAACAAAGGTTTTTCACATAGTCATTCGGGTGCCTCCACGAGGGTCTTTTCGTAAGGGTTGAGGTTGTGAAGTCTTTTCGACACGAGTAAATGTATTTTTTCTTCCATATTTTAAGCTTAGGACAATCTTTAGTGGATATGAAATGATACTAAAACGAGAAAACAACTTTTCAGATCGAGTTAACGACCCTGTCCCAATGGGCAAAAAAGTTCCTATGTTAACACCTATGGATTTTGAGTTAAAAATGGCCCGGAAGCGAAAGTGAAAAAAATTCGTATTTTAACCATTTATATGTGTAAGACTCTTAAACTTGAGCGTTTCCTTACAGATTCGTCGAAAACCTTCGAAAGAAACAAAGGTTTTTCACATAGTCATTCGGGTGCCTCCACGAGGGTCTTTTCGTAAGGGTTGAGGTTGTGAAGTCTTTTCGACACGAGTAAATGTATTTTTTCTTCCATATTTTAAGCTTAGGACAATCTTTAGTGGATATTGTATGATACTAAAACGAGAAAACAACTTTTCAGATCGAGTGAGCGACCCTGTCCCAATGGGCAAAAAAGTTCCTATGTTAACACCTATGGATTTTGAGTGCAGAATGGCCCGGAAGAGAAAGTGAAAAAAATTAGTATTTTAACAATTTATATGTGTAAGACTCTTAAACTTGAGCGTTTCCTTACAGATTCGTCGAAAATCTTCGAAAGAAACAAAGGTTTTTCACATAGTGATTCGAGTGTCTCCACGAGGGACTTTTCGTAAGGGTTGAGGTTGTGAAGTCTTTTCGACACGAGTAAATGTATTTTTTCTTCCATATTTTAAGCTTAGGACAATCTTTAGTGGATATGGTATGATACTAAAACGAGAAAACAACTTTTCAGATCGAGTTAACGACCCTGTCCCAATGGGCAAAAAAGTTCCTATGTTAACACCTATGGATTTTGAGTGAAAAATGGCCCGGAAGCGAAAGTGAAAAAAATTCGTATTTTAACCATTTATATGTGTAAGACTCTTAAACTTGAGAGTTTCCTTACAGATTCATCGAAAAACATCGAAAGAAACAAAGGTTTTTCACATAGTCATTCGGGTGCCTCCACGAGGGTCTTTTCGTAAGGGTTGAGGTTGTGAAGTCTTTTCGACACGAGTAAATGTATTTTTTCTTCCATATTTTAAGCTTAGGACAATCTTTAGTGGATATGGTATGATACTAAAACGAGAAAACAACTTTTCAGATCGAGTTAACGACCCTGTCCCAATGGGCAAAAAAGTTCCTATGTTAACACCTATGGATTTTGAGTGAAAAATGGCCCGGAAGCGAAAGTGAAAAAAATTCGTATTTTAACCATTTATATGTGTAGGACTCTTAAACTTGAGCGTGTCCTTACAGATTCGTCGATAAACATCGAAAGAAACAAAGGTTTTTCACATAGTCATTCGGGTGCCTCCACGAGGGACTTTTCGTAAGGGTTGAGGTTGTGAAGTCTTTTCGACACGAGTAAATGTATTTTTTCTTCCATATTTTAAGCTTAGGACAATCTTTAGTGGATATGAAATGATACTAAAACGAGAAAACAACTTTTCAGATCGAGTTAACGACCCTGTCCCAATGGGCAAAAAAGTTCCTATGTTAACACCTATGGATTTTGAGTTAAAAATGGCCCGGAAGCGAAAGTGAAAAAAATTCGTATTTTAACCATTTATATGTGTAAGACTCTTAAACTTGAGCGTTTCCTTACAGATTCGTCGAAAACCTTCGAAAGAAACAAAGGTTTTTCACATAGTCATTCGGGTGCCTCCACGAGGGTCTTTTCGTAAGGGTTGAGGTTGTGAAGTCTTTTCGACACGAGTAAATGTATTTTTTCTTCCATATTTTAAGCTTAGGACAATCTTTAGTGGATATTGTATGATACTAAAACGAGAAAACAACTTTTCAGATCGAGTGAGCGACCCTGTCCCAATGGGCAAAAAAGTTCCTATGTTAACACCTATGGATTTTGAGTGCAGAATGGCCCGGAAGAGAAAGTGAAAAAAATTAGTATTTTAACAATTTATATGTGTAAGACTCTTAAACTTGAGCGTTTCCTTACAGATTCGTCGAAAATCTTCGAAAGAAACAAAGGTTTTTCACATAGTGATTCGAGTGTCTCCACGAGGGACTTTTCGTAAGGGTTGAGGTTGTGAAGTCTTTTCGACACGAGTAAATGTATTTTTTCTTCCATATTTTAAGCTTAGGACAATCTTTAGTGGATATGGTATGATACTAAAACGAGAAAACAACTTTTCAGATCGAGTTAACGACCCTGTCCCAATGGGCAAAAAAGTTCCTATGTTAACACCTATGGATTTTGAGTGAAAAATGGCCCGGAAGCGAAAGTGAAAAAAATTCGTATTTTAACCATTTATATGTGTAAGACTCTTAAACTTGAGAGTTTCCTTACAGATTCATCGAAAAACATCGAAAGAAACAAAGGTTTTTCACATAGTCATTCGGGTGCCTCCACGAGGGTCTTTTCGTAAGGGTTGAGGTTGTGAAGTCTTTTCGACACGAGTAAATGTATTTTTTCTTCCATATTTTAAGCTTAGGACAATCTTTAGTGGATATGGTATGATACTAAAACGAGAAAACAACTTTTCAGATCGAGTTAACGACCCTGTCCCAATGGGCAAAAAAGTTCCTATGTTAACACCTATGGATTTTGAGTGAAAAATGGCCCGGAAGCGAAAGTGAAAAAAATTCGTATTTTAACCATTTATATGTGTAGGACTCTTAAACTTGAGCGTTTCCTTACAGATTCGTCGATAAACATCGAAAGAAACAAAGGTTTTTCACATAGTCATTCGGGTGCCTCCACGAGGGACTTTTCGTAAGGGTTGAGGTTGTGAAGTCTTTTCGACACGAGTAAATGTATTTTTTCTTCCATATTTTAAGCTTAGGACAATCTTTAGTGGATATGAAATGATACTAAAACGAGAAAACAACTTTTCAGATCGAGTTAACGACCCTGTCCCAATGGGCAAAAAAGTTCCTATGTTAACACCTATGGATTTTGAGTTAAAAATGGCCCGGAAGCGAAAGTGAAAAAAATTCGTATTTTAACCATTTATATGTGTAAGACTCTTAAACTTGAGCGTTTCCTTACAGATTCGTCGAAAACCTTCGAAAGAAACAAAGGTTTTTCACATAGTCATTCGGGTGCCTCCACGAGGGTCTTTTCGTAAGGGTTGAGGTTGTGAAGTCTTTTCGACACGAGTAAATGTATTTTTTCTTCCATATTTTAAGCTTAGGACAATCTTTAGTGGATATGGTATGATACTAAAACGAGAAAACAACTTTTCAGATCGAGTGAGCGACCCTGTCCCAATGGGCAAAAAAGTTCCTATGTTAACACCTATGGATTTTGAGTGCAGAATGGCCCGGAAGAGAAAGTGAAAAAAATTAGTATTTTAACAATTTATATGTGTAAGACTCTTAAACTTGAGCGTTTCCTTACAGATTCGTCGAAAATCTTCGAAAGAAACAAAGGTTTTTCACATAGTGATTCGAGTGTCTCCACGAGGGACTTTTCGTAAGGGTTGAGGTTGTGAAGTCTTTTCGACACGAGTAAATGTATTTTTTCTTCCATATTTTAAGCTTAGGACAATCTTTAGTGGATATGGTATGATACTAAAACGAGAAAACAACTTTTCAGATCGAGTTAACGACCCTGTCCCAATGGGCAAAAAAGTTCCTATGTTAACACCTTTGGATTTTGAGTGAAAATGGCCCGGAAGCGAAATTGAAAAAAATTCGTATTTTAACAATTTATATGTGTAAGACTCTTAAACTTGAGCGTTTCCTTACAGATTCGTCGAAAAACATCGAAAGAAACAAAGGTTTTTCACATAGTCATTCGGGTGCCTCCACGAGGGTCTTTTCGTAAGGGTTGAGGTTGTGAAGTCTTTTCGACACGAGTAAATGTATTTTTTCTTCCATATTTTAAGCTTAGGACAATCTTTAGTGGATATGGTATGATACTAAAACGAGAAAACAACTTTTCAGATCGAGTTAACGACCCTGTCTCAATAGGCAAAAAAGTTCCTAAGTTAACACCTATGGATTTTGAGTGAAAAATGGCCCGGAAGCGAAAGTGAAAAAAATTCGTATTTTAACCATTTATATGTGTAAGACTCTTAAACTTGAGCGTTTCCTTACAGATTCGTCGAAAAATATCGATAGAAACAAAGGTTTTTCACATAGTCATTCGGGTGCCTCCACGAGGGACTTTTCGTAAGGGTTGAGGTTGTGAAGTCTTTTCGACACGAGTAAATGTATTTTTTCTTCCATATTTTAAGCTTAGGACAATCTTTAGTGGATATGAAATGATACTAAAACGAGAAAACAACTTTTCAGATCGAGTTAACGACCCTGTCCCAATGGGCAAAAAAGTTCCTATGTTAACACCTATGGATTTTGAGTGAAAGATGGCCCGGAAGCGAAAGTGAAAAAAATTCGTATTTTAACCATTTATATGTGTAAGACTCTTAAACTTGAGCGTTTCCTTACAGATTCGTCGAAAACCTTCGAAAGAAACAAAGGTTTTTCACATAGTCATTCGGGTGCCTCCACGAGGGTCTTTTCGTAAGGGTTGAGGTTGTGAAGTCTTTTCGACACGAGTAAATGTATTTTTTCTTCCATATTTTAAGCTTAGGACAATCTTTAGTGGATATGAAATGATACTAAAACGAGAAAACAACTTTTCAGATCGAGTTAACGACCCTGTCCCAATGGGCAAAAAAGTTCCTATGTTAACACCTATGGATTTTGAGTTAAAAATGGCCCGGAAGCGAAAGTGAAAAAAATTCGTATTTTAACCATTTATATGTGTAAGACTCTTAAACTTGAGCGTTTCCTTACAGATTCGTCGAAAACCTTCGAAAGAAACAAAGGTTTTTCACATAGTCATTCGGGTGCCTCCACGAGGGTCTTTTCGTAAGGGTTGAGGTTGTGAAGTCTTTTCGACACGAGTAAATGTATTTTTTCTTCCATATTTTAAGCTTAGGACAATCTTTAGTGGATATTGTATGATACTAAAACGAGAAAACAACTTTTCAGATCGAGTGAGCGACCCTGTCCCAATGGGCAAAAAAGTTCCTATGTTAACACCTATGGATTTTGAGTGCAGAATGGCCCGGAAGAGAAAGTGAAAAAAATTAGTATTTTAACAATTTATATGTGTAAGACTCTTAAACTTGAGCGTTTCCTTACAGATTCGTCGAAAATCTTCGAAAGAAACAAAGGTTTTTCACATAGTGATTCGAGTGTCTCCACGAGGGACTTTTCGTAAGGGTTGAGGTTGTGAAGTCTTTTCGACACGAGTAAATGTATTTTTTCTTCCATATTTTAAGCTTAGGACAATCTTTAGTGGATATGGTATGATACTAAAACGAGAAAACAACTTTTCAGATCGAGTTAACGACCCTGTCCCAATGGGCAAAAAAGTTCCTATGTTAACACCTTTGGATTTTGAGTGAAAATGGCCCGGAAGCGAAATTGAAAAAAATTCGTATTTTAACAATTTATATGTGTAAGACTCTTAAACTTGAGCGTTTCCTTACAGATTCGTCGAAAAACATCGAAAGAAACAAAGGTTTTTCACATAGTCATTCGGGTGCCTCCACGAGGGTCTTTTCGTAAGGGTTGAGGTTGTGAAGTCTTTTCGACACGAGTAAATGTATTTTTTCTTCCATATTTTAAGCTTAGGACAATCTTTAGTGGATATGGTATGATACTAAAACGAGAAAACAACTTTTCAGATCGAGTTAACGACCCTGTCTCAATAGGCAAAAAAGTTCCTAAGTTAACACCTATGGATTTTGAGTGAAAAATGGCCCGGAAGCGAAAGTGAAAAAAATTCGTATTTTAACCATTTATATGTGTAAGACTCTTAAACTTGAGCGTTTCCTTACAGATTCGTCGAAAAATATCGATAGAAACAAAGGTTTTTCACATAGTCATTCGGGTGCCTCCACGAGGGACTTTTCGTAAGGGTTGAGGTTGTGAAGTCTTTTCGACACGAGTAAATGTATTTTTTCTTCCATATTTTAAGCTTAGGACAATCTTTAGTGGATATGAAATGATACTAAAACGAGAAAACAACTTTTCAGATCGAGTTAACGACCCTGTCCCAATGGGCAAAAAAGTTCCTATGTTAACACCTATGGATTTTGAGTGAAAGATGGCCCGGAAGCGAAAGTGAAAAAAATTCGTATTTTAACCATTTATATGTGTAAGACTCTTAAACTTGAGCGTTTCCTTACAGATTCGTCGAAAACCTTCGAAAGAAACAAAGGTTTTTCACATAGTCATTCGGGTGCCTCCACGAGGGTCTTTTCGTAAGGGTTGAGGTTGTGAAGTCTTTTCGACACGAGTAAATGTATTTTTTCTTCCATATTTTAAGCTTAGGACAATCTTTAGTGGATATGAAATGATACTAAAACGAGAAAACAACTTTTCAGATCGAGTTAACGACCCTGTCCCAATGGGCAAAAAAGTTCCTATGTTAACACCTATGGATTTTGAGTTAAAAATGGCCCGGAAGCGAAAGTGAAAAAAATTCGTATTTTAACCATTTATATGTGTAAGACTCTTAAACTTGAGCGTTTCCTTACAGATTCGTCGAAAACCTTCGAAAGAAACAAAGGTTTTTCACATAGTCATTCGGGTGCCTCCACGAGGGTCTTTTCGTAAGGGTTGAGGTTGTGAAGTCTTTTCGACACGAGTAAATGTATTTTTTCTTCCATATTTTAAGCTTAGGACAATCTTTAGTGGATATTGTATGATACTAAAACGAGAAAACAACTTTTCAGATCGAGTGAGCGACCCTGTCCCAATGGGCAAAAAAGTTCCTATGTTAACACCTATGGATTTTGAGTGCAGAATGGCCCGGAAGAGAAAGTGAAAAAAATTAGTATTTTAACAATTTATATGTGTAAGACTCTTAAACTTGAGCGTTTCCTTACAGATTCGTCGAAAATCTTCGAAAGAAACAAAGGTTTTTCACATAGTGATTCGAGTGTCTCCACGAGGGACTTTTCGTAAGGGTTGAGGTTGTGAAGTCTTTTCGACACGAGTAAATGTATTTTTTCTTCCATATTTTAAGCTTAGGACAATCTTTAGTGGATATGGTATGATACTAAAACGAGAAAACAACTTTTCAGATCGAGTTAACGACCCTGTCCCAATGGGCAAAAAAGTTCCTATGTTAACACCTATGGATTTTGAGTGAAAAATGGCCCGGAAGCGAAAGTGAAAAAAATTCGTATTTTAACCATTTATATGTGTAAGACTCTTAAACTTGAGAGTTTCCTTACAGATTCATCGAAAAACATCGAAAGAAACAAAGGTTTTTCACATAGTCATTCGGGTGCCTCCACGAGGGTCTTTTCGTAAGGGTTGAGGTTGTGAAGTCTTTTCGACACGAGTAAATGTATTTTTTCTTCCATATTTTAAGCTTAGGACAATCTTTAGTGGATATGGTATGATACTAAAACGAGAAAACAACTTTTCAGATCGAGTTAACGACCCTGTCCCAATGGGCAAAAAAGTTCCTATGTTAACACCTATGGATTTTGAGTGAAAAATGGCCCGGAAGCGAAAGTGAAAAAAATTCGTATTTTAACCATTTATATGTGTAGGACTCTTAAACTTGAGCGTTTCCTTACAGATTCGTCGATAAACATCGAAAGAAACAAAGGTTTTTCACATAGTCATTCGAGTGCCTCCACGAGGGACTTTTCGTAAGGGTTGAGGTTGTGAAGTCTTTTCGACACGAGTAAATGTATTTTTTCTTCCATATTTTAAGCTTAGGACAATCTTTAGTGGATATGAAATGATACTAAAACGAGAAAACAACTTTTCAGATCGAGTTAACGACCCTGTCCCAATGGGCAAAAAAGTTCCTATGTTAACACCTATGGATTTTGAGTTAAAAATGGCCCGGAAGCGAAAGTGAAAAAAATTCGTATTTTAACCATTTATATGTGTAAGACTCTTAAACTTGAGCGTTTCCTTACAGATTCGTCGAAAACCTTCGAAAGAAACAAAGGTTTTTCACATAGTCATTCGGGTGCCTCCACGAGGGTCTTTTCGTAAGGGTTGAGGTTGTGAAGTCTTTTCGACACGAGTAAATGTATTTTTTCTTCCATATTTTAAGCTTAGGACAATCTTTAGTGGATATGGTATGATACTAAAACGAGAAAACAACTTTTCAGATCGAGTGAGCGACCCTGTCCCAATGGGCAAAAAAGTTCCTATGTTAACACCTATGGATTTTGAGTGCAGAATGGCCCGGAAGAGAAAGTGAAAAAAATTAGTATTTTAACAATTTATATGTGTAAGACTCTTAAACTTGAGCGTTTCCTTACAGATTCGTCGAAAATCTTCGAAAGAAACAAAGGTTTTTCACATAGTGATTCGAGTGTCTCCACGAGGGACTTTTCGTAAGGGTTGAGGTTGTGAAGTCTTTTCGACACGAGTAAATGTATTTTTTCTTCCATATTTTAAGCTTAGGACAATCTTTAGTGGATATGGTATGATACTAAAACGAGAAAACAACTTTTCAGATCGAGTTAACGACCCTGTCCCAATGGGCAAAAAAGTTCCTATGTTAACACCTTTGGATTTTGAGTGAAAATGGCCCGGAAGCGAAATTGAAAAAAATTCGTATTTTAACAATTTATATGTGTAAGACTCTTAAACTTGAGCGTTTCCTTACAGATTCGTCGAAAAACATCGAAAGAAACAAAGGTTTTTCACATAGTCATTCGGGTGCCTCCACGAGGGTCTTTTCGTAAGGGTTGAGGTTGTGAAGTCTTTTCGACACGAGTAAATGTATTTTTTCTTCCATATTTTAAGCTTAGGACAATCTTTAGTGGATATGGTATGATACTAAAACGAGAAAACAACTTTTCAGATCGAGTTAACGACCCTGTCTCAATAGGCAAAAAAGTTCCTAAGTTAACACCTATGGATTTTGAGTGAAAAATGGCCCGGAAGCGAAAGTGAAAAAAATTCGTATTTTAACCATTTATATGTGTAAGACTCTTAAACTTGAGCGTTTCCTTACAGATTCGTCGAAAAATATCGATAGAAACAAAGGTTTTTCACATAGTCATTCGGGTGCCTCCACGAGGGACTTTTCGTAAGGGTTGAGGTTGTGAAGTCTTTTCGACACGAGTAAATGTATTTTTTCTTCCATATTTTAAGCTTAGGACAATCTTTAGTGGATATGGTATGATACTAAAACGAGAAAACAACTTTTCAGATCGAGTTAACGACCCTGTCTCAATAGGCAAAAAAGTTCCTAAGTTAACACCTATGGATTTTGAGTGAAAAATGGCCCGGAAGCGAAAGTGAAAAAAATTCGTATTTTAACCATTTATATGTGTAAGACTCTTAAACTTGAGAGTTTCCTTACAGATTCATCGAAAAACATCGAAAGAAACAAAGGTTTTTCACATAGTCATTCGGGTGCCTCCACGAGGGTCTTTTCGTAAGGGTTGAGGTTGTGAAGTCTTTTCGACACGAGTAAATGTATTTTTTCTTCCATATTTTAAGCTTAGGACAATCTTTAGTGGATATGGTATGATACTAAAACGAGAAAACAACTTTTCAGATCGAGTTAACGACCCTGTCCCAATGGGCAAAAAAGTTCCTATGTTAACACCTATGGATTTTGAGTGAAAAATGGCCCGGAAGCGAAAGTGAAAAAAATTCGTATTTTAACCATTTATATGTGTAGGACTCTTAAACTTGAGCGTTTCCTTACAGATTCGTCGATAAACATCGAAAGAAACAAAGGTTTTTCACATAGTCATTCGAGTGCCTCCACGAGGGACTTTTCGTAAGGGTTGAGGTTGTGAAGTCTTTTCGACACGAGTAAATGTATTTTTTCTTCCATATTTTAAGCTTAGGACAATCTTTAGTGGATATGAAATGATACTAAAACGAGAAAACAACTTTTCAGATCGAGTTAACGACCCTGTCCCAATGGGCAAAAAAGTTCCTATGTTAACACCTATGGATTTTGAGTTAAAAATGGCCCGGAAGCGAAAGTGAAAAAAATTCGTATTTTAACCATTTATATGTGTAAGACTCTTAAACTTGAGCGTTTCCTTACAGATTCGTCGAAAACCTTCGAAAGAAACAAAGGTTTTTCACATAGTCATTCGGGTGCCTCCACGAGGGTCTTTTCGTAAGGGTTGAGGTTGTGAAGTCTTTTCGACACGAGTAAATGTATTTTTTCTTCCATATTTTAAGCTTAGGACAATCTTTAGTGGATATGGTATGATACTAAAACGAGAAAACAACTTTTCAGATCGAGTGAGCGACCCTGTCCCAATGGGCAAAAAAGTTCCTATGTTAACACCTATGGATTTTGAGTGCAGAATGGCCCGGAAGAGAAAGTGAAAAAAATTAGTATTTTAACAATTTATATGTGTAAGACTCTTAAACTTGAGCGTTTCCTTACAGATTCGTCGAAAATCTTCGAAAGAAACAAAGGTTTTTCACATAGTGATTCGAGTGTCTCCACGAGGGACTTTTCGTAAGGGTTGAGGTTGTGAAGTCTTTTCGACACGAGTAAATGTATTTTTTCTTCCATATTTTAAGCTTAGGACAATCTTTAGTGGATATGGTATGATACTAAAACGAGAAAACAACTTTTCAGATCGAGTTAACGACCCTGTCCCAATGGGCAAAAAAGTTCCTATGTTAACACCTTTGGATTTTGAGTGAAAATGGCCCGGAAGCGAAATTGAAAAAAATTCGTATTTTAACCATTTATATGTGTAAGACTCTTAAACTTGAGCGTTTCCTTACAGATTCGTCGAAAACCTTCGAAAGAAACAAAGGTTTTTCACATAGTCATTCGGGTGCCTCCACGAGGGTCTTTTCGTAAGGGTTGAGGTTGTGAAGTCTTTTCGACACGAGTAAATGTATTTTTTCTTCCATATTTTAAGCTTAGGACAATCTTTAGTGGATATTGTATGATACTAAAACGAGAAAACAACTTTTCAGATCGAGTGAGCGACCCTGTCCCAATGGGCAAAAAAGTTCCTATGTTAACACCTATGGATTTTGAGTGCAGAATGGCCCGGAAGAGAAAGTGAAAAAAATTAGTATTTTAACAATTTATATGTGTAAGACTCTTAAACTTGAGCGTTTCCTTACAGATTCGTCGAAAATCTTCGAAAGAAACAAAGGTTTTTCACATAGTGATTCGAGTGTCTCCACGAGGGACTTTTCGTAAGGGTTGAGGTTGTGAAGTCTTTTCGACACGAGTAAATGTATTTTTTCTTCCATATTTTAAGCTTAGGACAATCTTTAGTGGATATGGTATGATACTAAAACGAGAAAACAACTTTTCAGATCGAGTTAACGACCCTGTCCCAATGGGCAAAAAAGTTCCTATGTTAACACCTATGGATTTTGAGTGAAAAATGGCCCGGAAGCGAAAGTGAAAAAAATTCGTATTTTAACCATTTATATGTGTAAGACTCTTAAACTTGAGAGTTTCCTTACAGATTCATCGAAAAACATCGAAAGAAACAAAGGTTTTTCACATAGTCATTCGGGTGCCTCCACGAGGGTCTTTTCGTAAGGGTTGAGGTTGTGAAGTCTTTTCGACACGAGTAAATGTATTTTTTCTTCCATATTTTAAGCTTAGGACAATCTTTAGTGGATATGGTATGATACTAAAACGAGAAAACAACTTTTCAGATCGAGTTAACGACCCTGTCCCAATGGGCAAAAAAGTTCCTATGTTAACACCTATGGATTTTGAGTGAAAAATGGCCCGGAAGCGAAAGTGAAAAAAATTCGTATTTTAACCATTTATATGTGTAGGACTCTTAAACTTGAGCGTTTCCTTACAGATTCGTCGATAAACATCGAAAGAAACAAAGGTTTTTCACATAGTCATTCGAGTGCCTCCACGAGGGACTTTTCGTAAGGGTTGAGGTTGTGAAGTCTTTTCGACACGAGTAAATGTATTTTTTCTTCCATATTTTAAGCTTAGGACAATCTTTAGTGGATATGAAATGATACTAAAACGAGAAAACAACTTTTCAGATCGAGTTAACGACCCTGTCCCAATGGGCAAAAAAGTTCCTATGTTAACACCTATGGATTTTGAGTTAAAAATGGCCCGGAAGCGAAAGTGAAAAAAATTCGTATTTTAACCATTTATATGTGTAAGACTCTTAAACTTGAGCGTTTCCTTACAGATTCGTCGAAAACCTTCGAAAGAAACAAAGGTTTTTCACATAGTCATTCGGGTGCCTCCACGAGGGTCTTTTCGTAAGGGTTGAGGTTGTGAAGTCTTTTCGACACGAGTAAATGTATTTTTTCTTCCATATTTTAAGCTTAGGACAATCTTTAGTGGATATGGTATGATACTAAAACGAGAAAACAACTTTTCAGATCGAGTGAGCGACCCTGTCCCAATGGGCAAAAAAGTTCCTATGTTAACACCTATGGATTTTGAGTGCAGAATGGCCCGGAAGAGAAAGTGAAAAAAATTAGTATTTTAACAATTTATATGTGTAAGACTCTTAAACTTGAGCGTTTCCTTACAGATTCGTCGAAAATCTTCGAAAGAAACAAAGGTTTTTCACATAGTCATTCGGGTGCCTCCACGAGGGACTTTTCGTAAGGGTTGAGGTTGTGAAGTCTTTTCGACACGAGTAAATGTATTTTTTCTTCCATATTTTAAGCTTAGGACAATCTTTAGTGGATATGGTATGATACTAAAACGAGAAAACAACTTTTCAGATCGAGTTAACGACCCTGTCTCAATGGGCAAAAAAGTTCCTATGTTAACACCTATGGATTTTGAGTGAAAAATGGCCCGGAAGAGAAAGTGAAAAAAATTAGTATTTTAACCATTTATATGTGTAAGACTCTTAAACTTGAGCGTTTCCTTACAGATTCGTCGAAAATCTTCGAAAGAAACAAAGGTTTTTCACATAGTCATTCGGGTGCCTCCACGAGGGACTTTTCGTAAGGGTTGAGGTTGTGAAGTCTTTTCGACACGAGTAAATGTATTTTTTCTTCCATATTTTAAGCTTAGGACAATCTTTAGTGGATATGGTATGATACTAAAATGAGAAAACAACTTTTCAGATCGAGTTAACGACCCTGTCTCAATGGGCAAAAAAGTTCCTATGTTAACACCTATGGATTTTGAGTGAAAAATGGCCCGGAAGAGAAAGTGAAAAAAATTAGTATTTTAACCATTTATATGTGTAAGACTCTTAAACTTGAGCGTTTCCTTACAGATTCGTCGAAAATCTTCGAAAGAAACAAAGGTTTTTCACATAGTCATTCGGGTGCCTCCACGAGGGACTTTTCGTAAGGGTTGAGGTTGTGAAGTCTTTTCGACACGAGTAAATGTATTTTTTCTTCCATATTTTAAGCTTAGGACAATCTTTAGTGGATATGGTATGATACTAAAACGAGAAAACAACTTTTCAGATCGAGTGAGCGACCCTGTCCCAATGGGCAAAAAAGTTCCTATGTTAACACCTATGGATTTTGAGTGCAAAATGGCCCAGAAGAGAAAGTGAAAAAAATTCGTATTTTAACCATTTATATGTGTAAGACTCTTAAACTTGAACGTTTCCTTAAATATTCGTAGAAAAACATCGAAATAAACAAAGGTTTTTAACATAGTGATTCGAGTGTCTCCACGAGGGTCTTTTCGTAAGGGTTGAGGTTGTGAAGTCTTTTCGACACGAGTAAATGTATTTTTTCTTCCATATTTTAAGCTTAGGACAATCTTTAGTGGATATTGTATGATACTAAAACGAGAAAACAACTTTTCAGATCGAGTTAACGACCCTGTCCCAATGGGCAAAAAAGTTCCTATGTTAACACCTATGGATTTTGAGTTAAAAATGGCCCGGAAGCGAAAGTGAAAAAAATTCGTATTTTAACCATTTATATGTGTAAGACTCTTAAACTTGAGCGTTTCCTTACAGATTCGTCGAAAATCTTCGAAAGAAACAAAGGTTTTTAACATAGTGATTCGGGTGCCTCCACGAGGGACTTTTCGTAAGGGTTGAGGTTGTGAAGTCTTTTCGACACGAGTAAATGTATTTTTTCTTCTATATTTTAAGCTTAGGACAATCTTTAGTGGATATGGTATGATACTAAAACGAGAAAACAACTTTTCAGATCGAGTTAACGACCCTGTCCCAATGGGCAAAAAAGTTCCTATGTTAACACCTATGGATTTTGAGTGAAAAATGGCCCGGAAGCGAAAGTGAAAAAAATTCGTATTTTAACCATTTATATGTGTAAGACTCTTAAACTTGAGCGTTTCCTTACAGATTCGTCGAAAAACATCGAAAGAAACAAAGGTTTTTCACATAGTCATTCGGGTGCCTTCACGAGGGTCTTTTCGTAAGTGTTGAGGTTGTGAAGTCTTTTCGACACGAGTAAATGTATTTTTTCTTCCATATTTTAAGCTTAGGACAATCTTTAGTGGATATGGTATGATACTAAAACGAGAAAATAACTTTTCAGATCGAGTGAGCGACCCTGTCCCAATGGGCAAAAAAGTTCCTATGTAAACACCTATGGATTTTGAGTGCAAAATGGCCCAGAAGAGAAAGTGAAAAAAATTCGTATTTTAACCATTTATATGTGTAAGACTCTTAAACTTGAACGTTTCCTTAAATATTCGTAGAAAAACATCGAAATAAACAAAGGTTTTTAACATAGTGATTCGAGTGTCTCCACGAGGGTCTTTTCGTAAGGGTTGAGGTTGTGAAGTCTTTTCGACACGAGTAAATGTATTTTTTCTTCCATATTTTAAGCTTAGGACAATCTTTAGTGGATATGGTATGATACTAAAACGAGAAAACAACTTTTCAGATCGAGTTAACGACCCTGTCTCAATGGGCAAAAAAGTTCCTATGTTAACACCTATGGATTTTGAGTGAAAAATGGCCCGGAAGAGAAAGTGAAAAATTAGTATTTTAACCATTTATATGTGTAAGACTCTTAAACTTGAGCGTTTCCTTACAGATTCGTCGAAAATCTTCGAAAGAAACAAAGGTTTTTCACATAGTCATTCGGGTGCCTCCACGAGGGACTTTTCGTAAGGGTTGAGGTTGTGAAGTCTTTTCGACACGAGTAAATGTATTTTTTCTTCCATATTTTAAGCTTAGGACAATCTTTAGTGGATATGGTATGATACTAAAATGAGAAAACAACTTTTCAGATCGAGTTAACGACCCTGTCTCAATGGGCAAAAAAGTTCCTATGTTAACACCTATGGATTTTGAGTGAAAAATGGCCCGGAAGAGAAAGTGAAAAAAATTAGTATTTTAACCATTTATATGTGTAAGACTCTTAAACTTGAGCGTTTCCTTACAGATTCGTCGAAAATCTTCGAAAGAAACAAAGGTTTTTCACATAGTCATTCGGGTGCCTCCACGAGGGACTTTTCGTAAGGGTTGAGGTTGTGAAGTCTTTTCGACACGAGTAAATGTATTTTTTCTTCCATATTTTAAGCTTAGGACAATCTTTAGTGGATATGGTATGATACTAAAACGAGAAAACAACTTTTCAGATCGAGTGAGCGACCCTGTCCCAATGGGCAAAAAAGTTCCTATGTTAACACCTATGGATTTTGAGTGCAAAATGGCCCAGAAGAGAAAGTGAAAAAAATTCGTATTTTAACCATTTATATGTGTAAGACTCTTAAACTTGAACGTTTCCTTAAATATTCGTAGAAAAACATCGAAATAAACAAAGGTTTTTAACATAGTGATTCGAGTGTCTCCACGAGGGTCTTTTCGTAAGGGTTGAGGTTGTGAAGTCTTTTCGACACGAGTAAATGTATTTTTTCTTCCATATTTTAAGCTTAGGACAATCTTTAGTGGATATTGTATGATACTAAAACGAGAAAACAACTTTTCAGATCGAGTTAACGACCCTGTCCCAATGGGCAAAAAAGTTCCTATGTTAACACCTATGGATTTTGAGTTAAAAATGGCCCGGAAGCGAAAGTGAAAAAAATTCGTATTTTAACCATTTATATGTGTAAGACTCTTAAACTTGAGCGTTTCCTTACAGATTCGTCGAAAATCTTCGAAAGAAACAAAGGTTTTTCACATAGTCATTCGGGTGCCTCCACGAGGGTCTTTTCGTAAGGGTTGAGGTTGTGAAGTCTTTTCGACACGAGTAAATGTATTTTTTCTTCGATATTTTAAGCTTAGGACAATCTTTAGTGGATATTGTATGATACTAAAACGAGAAAACAACTTTTCAGATCGAGTGAGCGACCCTGTCCCAATGGGCAAAAAAGTTCCTATGTTAACACCTATGGATTTTGAGTGAAAAATGGCCCGGAAGCGAAAGTGAAAAAAATTCGTATTTTAACCATTTATATGTGTAAGACTCTTAAACTTGAGCGTTTCCTTACAGATTCGTCGAAAAACATCGAAAGAAACAAAGGTTTTTCACATAGTCATTCGGGTGCCTTCACGAGGGTCTTTTCGTAAGGGTTGAGGTTGTGAAGTCTTTTCGACACGAGTAAATGTATTTTTTCTTCCATATTTTAAGCTTAGGACAATCTTTAGTGGATATGGTATGATACTAAAACGAGAAAACAACTTTTCAGATCGAGTTAACGACCCTGTCTCAATGGGCAAAAAAGTTCCTATGTTAACACCTATGGATTTTGAGTGAAAAATGGCCCGGAAGAGAAAGTGAAAAAAATTAGTATTTTAACCATTTATATGTGTAAGACTCTTAAACTTGAGCGTTTCCTTACAGATTCGTCGAAAATCTTCGAAAGAAACAAAGGTTTTTCACATAGTCATTCGGGTGCCTCCACGAGGGACTTTTCGTAAGGGTTGAGGTTGTGAAGTCTTTTCGACACGAGTAAATGTATTTTTTCTTCCATATTTTAAGCTTAGGACAATCTTTAGTGGATATGGTATGATACTAAAACGAGAAAACAACTTTTCAGATCGAGTGAGCGACCCTGTCCCAATGGGCAAAAAAGTTCCTATGTTAACACCTATGGATTTTGAGTGCAAAATGGCCCAGAAGAGAAAGTGAAAAAAATTCGTATTTTAACCATTTATATGTGTAAGACTCTTAAACTTGAACGTTTCCTTAAATATTCGTAGAAAAACATCGAAATAAACAAAGGTTTTTAACATAGTGATTCGAGTGTCTCCACGAGGGTCTTTTCGTAAGGGTTGAGGTTGTGAAGTCTTTTCGACACGAGTAAATGTATTTTTTCTTCCATATTTTAAGCTTAGGACAATCTTTAGTGGATATTGTATGATACTAAAACGAGAAAACAACTTTTCAGATCGAGTTAACGACCCTGTCCCAATGGGCAAAAAAGTTCCTATGTTAACACCTATGGATTTTGAGTTAAAAATGGCCCGGAAGCGAAAGTGAAAAAAATTCGTATTTTAACCATTTATATGTGTAAGACTCTTAAACTTGAGCGTTTCCTTACAGATTCGTCGAAAATCTTCGAAAGAAACAAAGGTTTTTAACATAGTGATTCGGGTGCCTCCACGAGGGACTTTTCGTAAGGGTTGAGGTTGTGAAGTCTTTTCGACACGAGTAAATGTATTTTTTCTTCTATATTTTAAGCTTAGGACAATCTTTAGTGGATATGGTATGATACTAAAACGAGAAAACAACTTTTCAGATCGAGTTAACGACCCTGTCCCAATGGGCAAAAAAGTTCCTATGTTAACACCTATGGATTTTGAGTGAAAAATGGCCCGGAAGCGAAAGTGAAAAAAATTCGTATTTTAACCATTTATATGTGTAAGACTCTTAAACCTGAACGTTTCCTTAAATATTCGTCGAAAAATATCGAAAGAAACAAAGGTTTTTCACATAGTCATTCGGGTGCCTCCACGAGGGTCTTTTCGTAAGGGTAGAGGTTGTGAAGTCTTTTCGACACGAGTAAATGTATTTTTTCTTCCATATTTTAAGCTTAGGACAATCTTTAGTGGATATGGTATGATACTAAAACGAGAAAATAACTTTTCAGATCGAGTTAACGACCCTGTCCCAATGGGCAAAAAAGTTCCTATGTTAACACCTATGGATTTTGAGTGAAAAATGGCCCGGAAGCGAAAGTGAAAAAAATTCGTATTTTAACCATTTATATGTGTAAGACTCTTAAACTTGAGAGTTTCCTTACAGATTCGTCGAAAAACATCGAAAGAAACAAAGGTTTTTCACATAGTCATTCGGGTGCCTCCACGAGGGTCTTTTCGTAAGGGTTGAGGTTGTGAAGTCTTTTCGACACGAGTAAATGTATTTTTTTATCCATATTTTAAGCTTAGGACCATCTTTAGTGGATATGGTATGATACTAAAACGAGAAAACAACTTTTCAGTTCGAGTTAACGACCCTGTCCCAATGGGCAAAAAAGTTCCTATGTTAACACCTATGGATTTTGAGTGAAAAATGGCCCGGAAGCGAAAGTGAAAAAAATTCGTATTTTAACCATTTAAATGTGTAAGACTCTTAAACTTGAGAGTTTCCTTACAGATTCGTCGAAAAACATCGAAAGAAACAAAGGTTTTTCACATAGTCATTCGGGTGCCTCAACGAGGGTCTTTTCGTAAGGGTTGAGGTTGTGAAGTATTTTCGACACGAGTAAATGTATTTTTTCTTCCATATTTTAAGCTTAGGACAATCTTTAGTGGATATGGTATGATACTAAAACGAGAAAACAACTTTTCAGATCGAGTGAGCGACCCTGTCCCAATGGGCAAAAAAGTTCCTATGTTAACACCTATGGATTTTGAGTGCAAAATGGCCCGGAAGAGAAAGTGAAAAAAATTAGTATTTTAACCATTTATATTTGTAAGACTCTTAAACTTGAACGTTTCCTTAAATATTCGTCGAAAAATATCGAAATAAACAAAGGTTTTTCACATAGTGATTCGGGTGCCTCCACGAGGGTCTTTTCGTAAGGGTTGAGGTTGTGAAGTCTTTTCGACACGAGTAAATGTATTTTTTCTTCCATATTTTAAGCTTAGGACAATCTTTAGTGGATATGGTATGATACTAAAACGAGAAAACAACTTTTCAGATCGAGTGAGCGACCCTGTCCCAATGGGCAAAAAAGTTCCTATGTTAACACCTATGGATTTTGAGTGAAAAATGGCCCGGAAGCGAAAGTGAAAAAAATTCGTATTTTAACCATTTATATGTGTAAGACTCTTAAACTTGAGCGTTTCCTTACAGATTCGTCGAAAAACATCGAAAGAAACAAAGGTTTTTCACATAGTCATTCGGGTGCCTCCACGAGGGTCTTTTCGTAAGGGTTGAGGTTGTGAAGTCTTTTCGACACGAGTAAATGTATTTTTTTATCCATATTTTAAGCTTAGGACCATCTTTAGTGGATATGGTATGATACTAAAACGAGAAAATAACTTTTCAGATCGAGTTAACGACCCTGTCTCAATGGGCAAAAAAGTTCCTATGTTAACACCTATGGATTTTGAGTGAAAAATGGCCCGGAAGCGAAAGTGAAAAAAATTCGTATTTTAACCATTTATATGTGTAAGACTCTTAAACTTGAGCGTTTCCTAACAGATTCGTCGAAAAACATCGAAAGAAACAAAGGTTTTTCACATAGTCATTCGGGTGCCTCCACGAGGGTCTTTTCGTAAGGGTTGAGGTTGTGAAGTCTTTTCGACACGAGTAAATGTATTTTTTTATCCATATTTTAAGCTTAGGACCATCTTTAGTGGATATGGTATGATACTAAAACGAGAAAACAACTTTTCAGTTCGAGTTAACGACCCTGTCCCAATGGGCAAAAAAGTTCCTATGTTAACACCTATGGATTTTGAGTGAAAAATGGCCCGGAAGCGAAAGTGAAAAAAATTCGTATTTTAACCATTTATATGTGTAAGACTCTTAAACTTGAGAGTTTCCTTACAGATTCGTCGAAAAACATCGAAAGAAACAAAGGTTTTTCACATAGTCATTCGGGTGCCTCCACGAGGGACTTTTCGTAAGGGTTGAGGTTGTGAAGTCTTTTCGACACGAGTAAATGTATTTTTTCTTCCATATTTTAAGCTTAGGACAATCTTTAGTGGATATGGTATGATACTAAAACGAGAAAACAACTTTTCAGATCGAGTGAGCGACCCTGTCCCAATGGGCAAAAAAGTTCCTATGTTAACACCTATGGATTTTGAGTGCAAAATGGCCCGGAAGAGAAAGTGAAAAAAATTAGTATTTTAACCATTTATATTTGTAAGACTCTTAAACTTGAACGTTTCCTTAAATATTCGTCGAAAAATATCGAAATAAACAAAGGTTTTTCACATAGTGATTCGGGTGCCTCCACGAGGGTCTTTTCGTAAGGGTTGAGGTTGTGAAGTCTTTTCGACACGAGTAAATGTATTTTTTCTTCCATATTTTAAGCTTAGGACAATCTTTAGTGGATATGGTATGATACTAAAACGAGAAAACAACTTTTCAGATCGAGTGAGCGACCCTGTCCCAATGGGCAAAAAAGTTCCTATGTTAACACCTATGGATTTTGAGTGAAAAATGGCCCGGAAGCGAAAGTGAAAAAAATTCGTATTTTAACCATTTATATGTGTAAGACTCTTAAACTTGAGCGTTTCCTTACAGATTCGTCGAAAAACATCGAAAGAAACAAAGGTTTTTCACATAGTCATTCGGGTGCCTCCACGAGGGTCTTTTCGTAAGGGTTGAGGTTGTGAAGTCTTTTCGACACGAGTAAATGTATTTTTTTATCCATATTTTAAGCTTAGGACCATCTTTAGTGGATATGGTATGATACTAAAACGAGAAAATAACTTTTCAGATCGAGTTAACGACCCTGTCTCAATGGGCAAAAAAGTTCCTATGTTAACACCTATGGATTTTGAGTGAAAAATGGCCCGGAAGCGAAAGTGAAAAAAATTTGTATTTTAACCATTTATATGTGTAAGACTCTTAAACTTGAGTGTTTCCTTACAGATTCGTCGAAAAACATCGAAAGAAACAAAGGTTTTTCACATAGTCATTCGGGTGCCTCCACGAGGGTCTTTTCGTAAGGGTTGAGGTTGTGAAGTCTTTTCGACACGAGTAATTGTTTTTTTTCTTCCATATTTTAAGCGTAGGACAATCTTTAGTGGATATGGAATGATACTAAAACGAGAAAACAACTTTTCAGATCGAGTTAACGACCCTGTCCCAATGGGCAAAAAAGTTCCTATGTTAACACCTATGGATTTTGAGTGAAAAATGGCCCGGAAGCGAAAGTGAAAAAAATTCGTATTTTAACCATTTAAATGTGTAAGACTCTTAAACTTGAGAGTTTCCTTACAGATTCGTCGAAAAACATCGAAAGAAACAAAGGTTTTTCACATAGTCATTCGGGTGCCTCAACGAGGGTCTTTTCGTAAGGGTTGAGGTTGTGAAGTATTTTCGACACGAGTAAATGTATTTTTTCTTCCATATTTTAAGCTTAGGACAATCTTTAGTGGATATGGTATGATACTAAAACGAGAAAACAACTTTTCAGATCGAGTGAGCGACCCTGTCCCAATGGGCAAAAAAGTTCCTATGTTAACACCTATGGATTTTGAGTGCAAAATGGCCCGGAAGAGAAAGTGAAAAAAATTAGTATTTTAACCATTTATATGTGTAAGACTCTTAAACCTGAACGTTTCCTTAAATATTCGTCGAAAAATATCGAAATAAACAAAGGTTTTTCACATAGTGATTCGGGTGCCTCCACGAGGGTCTTTTCGTAAGGGTTGAGGTTGTGAAGTCTTTTCGACACGAGTAAATGTATTTTTTCTTCCATATTTTAAGCTTAGGACAATCTTTAGTTGATATGGTATGATACTAAAACGAGAAAATAACTTTTCAGATCGAGTTTGCGACCCTGTCCCAATGGGCAAAAAAGTTCCTATGTTAACACCTATGGATTTTGAGTGAAAAATGGCCCGAAAGCGAAAGTGAAAAAAATTCGTATTTTAACCATTTATATGTGTAAGACTCTTAAACTTGAGTGTTTCCTTACAGATTCGTCGAAAAACATCGAAAGAAACAAAGGTTTTTCACATAGTCATTCGGGTGCCTCCACGAGGGTCTTTTCGTAAGGGTTGAGGTTGTGAAGTCTTTTCGACATGAGTAAATGTATTTTTTTATCCATATTTTAAGCTTAGGACCATCTTTAGTGGATATGGTATGATACTAAAACGAGAAAACAACTTTTCAGTTCGAGTTAACGACCCTGTCCCAATGGGCAAAAAAGTTCCTATGTTAACACCTATGGATTTTGAGTGAAAAATGGCCCGGAAGCGAAAGTGAAAAAAATTCGTATTTTAACCATTTAAATGTGTAAGACTCTTAAACTTGAGAGTTTCCTTACAGATTCGTCGAAAAACATCGAAAGAAACAAAGGTTTTTCACATAGTCATTCGGGTGCCTCAACGAGGGTCTTTTCGTAAGGGTTGAGGTTGTGAAGTATTTTCGACACGAGTAAATGTATTTTTTCTTCCATATTTTAAGCTTAGGACAATCTTTAGTGGATATGGTATGATACTAAAACGAGAAAACAACTTTTCAGATCGAGTGAGCGACCCTGTCCCAATGGGCAAAAAAGTTCCTATGTTAACACCTATGGATTTTGAGTGCAAAATGGCCCGGAAGAGAAAGTGAAAAAAATTAGTATTTTAACCATTTATATTTGTAAGACTCTTAAACTTGAACGTTTCCTTAAATATTCGTCGAAAAATATCGAAATAAACAAAGGTTTTTCACATAGTGATTCGGGTGCCTCCACGAGGGTCTTTTCGTAAGGGTTGAGGTTGTGAAGTCTTTTCGACACGAGTAAATGTATTTTTTCTTCCATATTTTAAGCTTAGGACAATCTTTAGTTGATATGGTAAAATACTAAAACGAGAAAACAACTTTTCAGATCGAGTTAACGACCCTGTCTCAATGGGCAAAAAAGTTCCTATGTTAACACCTATGGATTTTGAGTGAAAAATGGCCCGGAAGCGAAAGTGAAAAAAATTTGTATTTTAACCATTTATATGTGTAAGACTCTTAAACTTGAGTGTTTCCTTACAGATTCGTCGAAAAACATCGAAAGAAACAAAGGTTTTTCACATAGTCATTCGGGTGCCTCCACGAGGGTCTTTTCGTAAGGGTTGAGGTTGTGAAGTCTTTTCGACACGAGTAAATGTATTTTTTCTTCCATATTTTAAGCTTAGGACAATGTTTGGTGGATATGGAATGATACTAAAACGAGAAAACAACTTTTCAGATCGAGTGAGCGACCCTGTCCCAATGGGCAAAAAAGTTCCTATGTTAACACCTATGGATTTTGAGTGCAAAATGGCCCGGAAGAGAAAGTGAAAAAAATTAGTATTTTAACCATTTATATGTGTAAGACTCTTAAACCTGAACGTTTCCTTAAATATTCGTCGAAAAATATCGAAAGAAACAAAGGTTTTTCACATAGTCATTCGGGTGCCTCCACGAGGGTCTTTTCGTAAGGGTAGAGGTTGTGAAGTCTTTTCGACACGAGTAAATGTATTTTTTCTTCCATATTTTAAGCTTAGGACAATCTTTAGTGGATATGGTATGATACTAAAACGAGAAAATAACTTTTCAGATCGAGTTAACGACCCTGTCCCAATGGGCAAAAAAGTTCCTATGTTAACACCTATGGATTTTGAGTGAAAAATGGCCCGGAAGCGAAAGTGAAAAAAATTCGTATTTTAACCATTTATATGTGTAAGACTCTTAAACTTGAGAGTTTCCTTACAGATTCGTCGAAAAACATTGAAAGAAACAAAGGTTTTTCACATAGTCATTCGGGTGCCTCCACGAGGGTCTTTTCGTAAGGGTTGAGGTTGTGAAGTCTTTTCGACACGAGTAAATGTATGTTTTCTTCCATATTTTAAGCTTAGGACAATCTTTAGTGGATATGGTATGATACTAAAACGAGAAAACAACTTTTCAGATCGAGTGAGCGACCTTGTCCCAATGGGCAAAAAAGTTCCTATGTTAACACCTATGGATTTTGAGTGCAAAATGGCCCGGAAGAGAAAGTGAAAAAAATTAGTATTTTAACCATTTATATGTGTAAGACTCTTAAACTTGAACGTTTCCTTAAATATTCGTCGAAAAACATCGATATAAACAAAGGTTTTTAACATAGTGATTCGGGTGCCTCCACGAGGGTCTTTTCGTAAGGGTTGAGGTTGTGAAGTCTTTTCGACACGAGTAAATGTATTTTTTCTTCCATATTTTAAGCTTAGGACAATCTTTAGTGGATATGGTATGATACTAAAACGAGAAAACAACTTTTCAGATCGAGTTAACGACCCTGTCCCAATGGTTAAAAAAGTTCCTATGTTAACACCTATGGATTTTGAGTGAAAAATGGCCCGAAAGCGAAAGTGAAAAAAATTCGTATTTTAACCATGTATATGCGTAAGACTCTTAAACTTGAGAGTTTCCTTACAGATTCGTCGAAAAAAATCGAAAGAAACAAAGGTTTTTCACATAGTCATTCGGGTGCCTCCACGAGGGTCTTTTCGTAAGGGTTGAGGTTGTGAAGTCTTTTCGACACGAGTAAATGTATTTTTTCTTCCATATTTTAAGCTTAGGACAATCTTTAGTGGATATGGTATGATACTAAAACGAGAAAACAACTTTTCAGATCGAGTTAACGACCCTGTCCCAATGGGCAAAAAAGTTCCTATGTTAACACCTATGGATTTTGAGTGAAAAATGGCCCGGAAGCGAAAGTGAAAAAAATTCGTATTTTAACCATTTATATGTGTAAGACTCTTAAACTTGAGCGTTTCCTTACAGATTCGTCGAAAAACATCGAAAGAAACAAAGGTTTTTCACATAGTCATTCGGGTGCCTCCACGAGGGACTTTTCGTAAGGGTCGAGGTTGTGAAGTCTTTTCGACACGAGTAAATGTATTTTTTCTTCCATATTTTAAGCTTAGGACAATCTTTACTGGATATGAAATGATACTAAAACGAGAAAA
Source organism: Cucurbita pepo subsp. pepo (assembly GCF_057944985.1). NCBI lineage: Eukaryota > Viridiplantae > Streptophyta > Magnoliopsida > Cucurbitales > Cucurbitaceae > Cucurbita > Cucurbita pepo. Next base: position 1,333,776 of record NC_141811.1, on the reverse strand, counting down.
CAACTTTTCAGATCGAGTTAACGACCCTGTCCCAATGGGCAAAAAAGTTCCTATGTTAACACCTATGGATTTTGAGTGAAAAATGGCCCGGAAGCGAAAGTGAAAAAAATTCGTATTTTAACCATTTATATGTGTAAGACTCTTAAACTTGAGAGTTTCCTTACAGATTCGTCGAAAAACATCGAAAGAAACAAAGGTTTTTCACATAGTCATTCGGGTGCCTCCACGAGGGTCTTTTCGTAAGGGTTGAGGTTGTGAAGTCTTTTCGACACGAGTAAATGTATTTTTTCTTCCATATTTTAAGCTTAGGAAAATCTTTAGTGGATATGGTATGATACTAAAACGAGAAAACAACTTTTCAGATCGAGTGAGCGACCCTGTCCCAATGGGCAAAAAAGTTCCTATGTTAACACCTATGGATTTTGAGTGCAAAATGGCCCGGAAGAGAAAGTGAAAAAAATTAGTATTTTAACCATTTATATTTGTAAGACTCTTAAACTTGAACGTTTCCTTAAATATTCGTCGAAAAATATCGAAATAAACAAAGGTTTTTCACATAGTGATTCGGGTGCCTCCACGAGGGTCTTTTCGTAAGGGTTGAGGTTGTGAAGTCTTTTCGACACGAGTAAATGTATTTTTTCTTCCATATTTTAAGCTTAGGACAATGTTTAGTGGATATGGTATGATACTAAAACGAGAAAACAACTTTTCAGATCGAGTTAACGACCCTGTCCCAATGGTTAAAAAAGTTTCTATGTTAACACCTATGGATTTTGAGTGAAAAATGGCCCGAAAGCGAAAGTGAAAAAAATTCGTATTTTAACTATGTATATGTATAAGACTCTTAAACTTGAGAGTTTCCTTACAGATTCGTCGAAAAAAATCGAAAGAAACCAAGGTTTTTCACATAGTCATTCGGGTGCCTCCACGAGGGTCTTTTCGTAAGGGTTGAGGTTGTGAAGTCTTTTCGACACGAGTAAATGTATTTTTTCTTCCATATTTTAAGCTTAGGACAATGTTTAGTGGATATGGTATGATACTAAAACGAGAAAACAACTTTTCAGATCGAGTTAACGACCCTGTCCCAATGGTTAAAAAAGTTCCTATGTTAACACCTATGGATTTTGAGTGAAAAATGGCCCGAAAGCGAAAGTGAAAAAAATTCGTATTTTAACCATGTATATGTGTAAGACTCTTAAACTTGAGAGTTTCCTTACAGATTCGTTGAAAAAAATCGAAAGAAACAAAGGTTTTTCACATAGTCATTCGGGTGCCTCCACGAGGGTCTTTTCGTAAGGGTTGAGGTTGTGAAGTCTTTTCGACACGAGTAAATGTATTTTTTCTTCCATATTTTAAGCTTAGGACAATGTTTAGTGGATATGGTATGATACTAAAACGAGAAAACAACTTTTCAGATCGAGTTAACGACCCTGTCCCAATGGTTAAAAAAGTTCCTATGTTAACACCTATGGATTTTGAGTGAAAAATGGCCCGAAAGCGAAAGTGAAAAAAATTCGTATTTTAACCATGTATATGCGTAAGACTCTTAAACTTGAGAGTTTCCTTACAGATTCGTCGAAAAAAATCGAAAGAAACAAAGGTTTTTCACATAGTCATTCGGGTGCCTCCACGAGGGTCTTTTCGTAAGGGTTGAGGTTGTGAAGTCTTTTCGACACGAGTAAATGTATTTTTTCTTCCATATTTTAAGCTTAGGACAATCTTTAGTGGATATGGTATGATACTAAAACGAGAAAACAACTTTTCAGATCGAGTTAACGACCCTGTCCCAATGGGCAAAAAAGTTCCTATGTTAACACCTATGGATTTTGAGTGAAAAATGGCCCGGAAGCGAAAGTGAAAAAAATTCGTATTTTAACCATTTATATGTGTAAGACTCTTAAACTTGAGCGTTTCCTTACAGATTCGTCGAAAAACATCGAAAGAAACAAAGGTTTTTCACATAGTCATTCGGGTGCCTCCACGAGGGACTTTTCGTAAGGGTCGAGGTTGTGAAGTCTTTTCGACACGAGTAAATGTATTTTTTCTTCCATATTTTAAGCTTAGGACAATCTTTAGTGGATATGGTATGATACTAAAATGAGAAAACAACTTTTCAGATCGAGTTAACGACCCTGTCCCAATGGGCAAAAAAGTTCCTATGTTAACACCTATGGATTTTGAGTGAAAAATGGCCCGGAAGCGAAAGTGAAAAAAATTCGTATTTTAACCATTTATATGTGTAAGACACTAAAACTTGAGCGTTTCCTAAAAGATTTGTCGAAAAAAATCGAAAGAAACAAAGGTTTTTTACATAGTAATTCCGGTGCCTCCCCGAGGGTCTTTTCGTAAGGGTCGAGGTTGTGAAGTCTTTTCGACACGAGTAAATGTTTTTTTTCTTCCATATTTTAAGCTTAGGACAATCTTTAGTGGATATGGTATGATACTAAAATGAGAAAACAACTTTTCAGATCGAGTTAACGACCCTGTCCCAATGGGAAAAAAAGTTCCTATGTTAACTCTTATGGATTTTGAGTGCAAAATGGCCCGGAAGCGAAAGTGAAAAAATACCATATTTCAACCATTTATATGTGTAAGACTCTTAAACTTGAGCATTTCCTTAAAGATTTGTCGAAAAACATCGAAAGAAACAAAGGTTTTTCACATAGTCATTCCGGTGCCTCCCCGAGGGTCTTTTCGTAAAGGTTGAGGTTGTGAAGTCTTTTCGACACTTGTAAATGTTTTTTTTCTTCCATATTTTAAGCTTAGGACAATCTTTAGTGGATATGGTATGATACTAAAACGAGAAAACAAATTTTCAGATCGAGTTAACGACCCTGTCCCAATGGGCAAAAAAGTTCCTATGTTAACTCCTATGGATTTTGAGTGCAAAATGGCCCGGAAGCGAAAGTGAAAAAATACCATATTTCAACCATTTATATGTGTAAGACTCTTAAACTTGAGCGTTTCCTTAAAGATTTGTCGAAAAACATCGAAAGAAACAAAGGTTTTTCCCATAGTCATTCGGGTGCCTCCCCGAGGGTCTTTTCGTAAGGGTTGAGGTTGTGAAGTCTTTTCGACACTTGTAAATGTTTTTTTTCTTCCATATTTTAAGCTTAGGACAATCTTTAGTGGATATGGTATGATACTAAAACGAGAAAACAACTTTTCAGATCGAGTTAACGACCCTGTCTCAATGGGCAAAAAAGTTCCTATGTTAACACCTATGGATTTTGAGTGAAAAATGGTCCGGAAGCGAAAGTGAAAAAAATTCGTATTTTAACCATTTATATGTGTAAGACTCTTAAACTTGAGCGTTTCCTTACAGATTCGTCGAAAAACATCGAAAGAAACAAAGGTTTTTAACATAGTCATTCGGGTGCCTCCACGAGGGTCTTTTCGTAAGGGTTGAGGTTTTGAAGTCTTTTCGACACGAGTAAATGTATTTTTTCTTCCATATTTTAAGCTAAGGAAAATCTTTAGTGGATATGGTATGATACTAAAATGAGAAAACAACTTTTCAAATCGAGTTAACGACCCTGTTCCAATGGGCAAAAAAGTTCCTATGTTAACACCTATGGATTTTGAGTGAAAAATGGCCCGGAAGCGAAAGTGAAAAAAATTCGTATTTTAACCATTTATATGTGTAAGACTCTAAAACTTGAGCGTTTCCTTAAAGATTTGTCGAAAAAAATCGAAAGAAACAAAGGTTTTTTACATAGTAATTCCGGTGCCTCCCCGAGGGTCTTTTCGTAAGGGTTGAGGTTGTGAAGTCTTTTCGACACGAGTAAATATTTTTTTTCTTCCATATTTTAAGCTTAGGACAATCTTTAGTGGATATGGTATGATACTAAAATGAGAAAACAACTTTTCAGATCGAGTTAACGACCCTGTCCCAATGGGCAAAAAAGTTCCTATGTTAACTCCTATGGATTTTGAGTGCAAAATGGCCCGGAAGCGAAAGTGAAAAAATACCATATTTCAACCATTTATATGTGTAAGACTCTTAAACTTGAGCATTTCCTTAAAGATTTGTCGAAAAACATCGAAAGAAACAAAGGTTTTTCACATAGTCATTCCGGTGCCTCCCCGAGGGTCTTTTCGTAAAGGTTGAGGTTGTGAAGTCTTTTCGACACTTGTAAATGTTTTTTTTCTTCCATATTTTAAGCTTAGGACAATCTTTAGTGGATATGGTATGATACTAAAACGAGAAAACAACTTTTCAGATCGAGTTAACGACCCTGTCCCAATGGGCAAAAAAGTTCCTATGTTAACTCCTATGGATTTTGAGTGCAAAATGGCCCGGAAGCGAAAGTGAAAAAATACCATATTTCAACCATTTATATGTGTAAGACTCTTAAACTTGAGCGTTTCCTTCAAGATTTGTCGAAAAACATCGAAAGAAACAAAGGTTTTTCCCATAGTCATTCGGGTGCCTCCCCGAGGGTCTTTTCGTAAGGGTTGAGGTTGTGAAGTCTTTTCGACACTTGTAAATGTTTTTTTTCTTCCATATTTTAAGCTTAGGACAATCTTTAGTGGATATGGTATGATACTAAAACGAGAAAACAACTTTTCAGAACGAGTTAACGACCCTGTCTCAATGGGCAAAAAAGTTCCTATGTTAACACCTATGGATTTTGAGTGAAAAATGGTCCGGAAGCGAAAGTGAAAAAAATTCGTATTTTAACCATTTATATGTGTAAGACTCTTAAACTTGAGCGTTTCCTTACAGATTCGTCGAAAAACATCGAAAGAAACAAAGGTTTTTCACATAGTCATTCGGGTGCCTCCACGAGGGTCTTTTCGTAAGGGTTGAGGTTGTGAAGTCTTTTAGACACGAGTAAATGTATTTTTTCTTCCATATTTTAAGCTTAGGACAATCTTTAGTGGATATGGTATGATACTAAAACGAGAAAACAACTTTTCAGATCGAGTTAACGACCCTGTCCCAATGGGCAAAAAAGTTCCTATGTTAACACCTATGGATATAGAGTGAAAAATGGCCCGGAAGCGAAAGTGAAAAAAATTCGTATTTTAACCATTTATATGTGTAAGACTCTTAAACTTGAGCGTTTCCTTACAGATTCGTCGAAAAACATCGAAAGAAACAAAGGTTTTTCACATAGTCATTCGGGTGCCTCCACGAGGGTCTTTTCGTAAGGGTTGAGGTTGTGAAGTCTTTTCGACACGAGTAAATGTATTTTTTCTTCCATATTTTAAGCTTAGGACAATCTTTAGTGGATATGGTATGATACTAAAATGAGAAAACAACTTTTCAGATCGAGTTAACGACCCTGTCCCAATGGGCAAAAAAGTTCCTATGTTAACAGCTATGGATATTGAGTGAAAAATGGCCCGGAAGCGAAAGTGAAAAAAATTCGTATTTTAACCGTTTATATGTGTAAGACTCTTAAACTTGAGCGTTTCCTTACAGATTCGTCGAAAAACATCGAAAGAAACAAAGGTTTTTCACATAGTCATTCGGGTGCCTCCACGAGGGTCTTTTCGTAAGGGTTGAGGTTGTGAAGTCTTTTCGACACGAGTAAATGTATTTTTTCTTCCATATTTTAAGCTTAGGAAAATCTTTAGTGGATATGGTATGATACTAAAATGAGAAAACAACTTTTCAGATCGAGTTAACGACCCTGTCCCAATGGGCAAAAAAGTTCCTATGTTAACACCTATGGATTTTGAGTGAAAAATGGTCCGTAAGCGAAAGTGAAAAAAATTCGTATTTTAACCATTTATATGTGTAAGACTCTTAAACTTGAGCGTTTCCTTACAGATTCGTCGAAAAACATCGAAAGAAACAAAGGTTTTTCACATAGTCATTCGGGTGCCTCCACGAGGGTCTTTTCGTAAGGGTTGAGGTTGTGAAGTCTTTTCGACACTTGTAAATGTTTTTTTTCTTCCATATTTTAAGCTTAGGACAATCTTTAGTGGATATGGTATGATACTAAAACAAGAAAATAACTTTTCAGATCGAGTTAACGACCCTGTCTCAATGGGCAAAAAAGTTCCTATGTTAACACCTATGGATTTTGAGTGAAAAATGGTCCGGAAGCGAAAGTGAAAAAAATTCGTATTTTAACCATTTATATGTGTAAGACTTTTAAACTTGAGCGTTTCCTTAAAGATTTGTCGAAAAACATCGAAAGAAACAAAGGTTTTTCACATAGTCATTCGGGTGCCTCCACGAGGGTCTTTGCGTAAGGGTTGAGGTTGTGAAGTCTTTTCGACACGAGTAAATGTATTTTTTCTTCCATATTTTAAGCTTAGGACAATCTTTAGTGGATATGGTATGATACTAAAACGAGAAAACAACTTTTCAGATCGAGTTAACGACCCTGTCCCAATGGGCAAAAAAGTTCCTATGTTAACTCCTATGGATTTTGAGTGCAAAATGGCCCGGAAGCGAAAGTGAAAAAATACCATATTTCAACCATTTATATGTGTAAGACTCTTAAACTTGAGCGTTTCCTTAAAGATTTGTCGAAAAACATCGAAAGAAACAAAGGTTTTTCCCATAGTCATTCGGGTGCCTCCCCGAGGGTCTTTTCGTAAGGGTTGAGGTTGTGAAGTCTTTTCGACACTTGTAAATGTTTTTTTTCTTCCATATTTTAAGCTTAGGACAATCTTTAGTGGATATGGTATGATACTAAAACAAGAAAACAACTTTTCAGATCGAGTTAACGACCCTCTCTCAATGGGCAAAAAAGTTCCTATGTTAACACCTATGGATTTTGAGTGAAAAATGGTCCGGAAGCGAAAGTGAAAAAAATTCGTATTTTAACCATTTATATGTGTAAGACTCTTAAACTTGAGCGTTTCCTTACAGATTCGTCGAAAAACATCGAAAGAAACAAAGGTTTTTCACATAGTCATTCGGGTGCCTCCACGAGGGTCTTTCCGTAAGGGTTGAGGTTGTGAAGACTTTTCGACACGAGTAAATGTATTTTTTCTTCCATATTTTAAGCTTAGGACAATCTTTAGTGGATATGGTATGATACTAAAACGAGAAAACAACTTTTCAGATCGAGTTAACGACCCTGTCCCAATGGGCAAAAAAGTTCCTATGTTAACACCTATGGATTTTGAGTGCAATATGGCCCGGAAGCGAAAGTGAAAAAAATTCGTATTTTAACCATTTATATGTGTAAGACTCTAAAACTTGAGCGTTTCCTTACAGATTCGTCGAAAAACATCGAAAGAAACAAAGGTTTTTCACATAGTCATTCGGGTGCCTCCACGAGGGTCTTTTCGTAAGGGTTGAGGTTGTGAAGTCTTTTCGACACGAGTAAATGTATTTTTTCTTCCATATTTTAAGCTTAGGACAATCTTTAGTGGATATGGTATGATACTAAAACGAGAAAACAACTTTTCAGATCGAGTTAACGACCCTGTCCCAATGGGCAAAAAAGTTCCTATGTTAACTCCTATGGATTTTGAGTGCAAAATGGCCCGGAAGCGAAAGTGAAAAAATACCATATTTCAACCATTTATATGTGTAAGACTCTTAAACTTGAGCGTTTCCTTAAAGATTTGTCGAAAAACATCGAAAGAAACAAAGGTTTTTCCCATAGTCATTCGGGTGCCTCCCCGAGGGTCTTTTCGTAAGGGTTGAGGTTGTGAAGTCTTTTCGACACTTGTAAATGTTTTTTTTCTTCCATATTTTAAGCTTAGGACAATCTTTAGTGGATATGGTATGATACTAAAACGAGAAAACAACTTTTCAGATCGAGTTAACGACCCTGTCTCAATGGGCAAAAAAGTTCCTATGTTAACACCTATGGATTTTGAGTTAAAAATGGCCCGGAAGCGAAAGTGAAAAAAATTCGTATTTTAACCATTTATATGTGTAAGACTCTTAAACTTGAGCGTTTCCTTACAGATTCGTCGAAAACCTTCGAAAGAAACAAAGGTTTTTCACATAGTCATTCGGGTGCCTCCACGAGGGACTTTTCGTAAGGGTTGAGGTTGTGAAGTCTTTTCGACACGAGTAAATGTATTTTTTCTTCCATATTTTAAGCTTAGGACAATCTTTAGTGGATATGGTATGATACTAAAACGAGAAAACAACTTTTCAGATCGAGTTAACGACCCTGTCCCAATGGGCAAAAAAGTTCCTATGTTAACTCCTATGGATTTTGAGTGCAAAATGGCCCGGAAGCGAAAGTGAAAAAATACCATATTTCAACCATTTATATGTGTAAGACTCTTAAACTTGAGCGTTTCCTTAAAGATTTGTCGAAAAACATCGAAAGAAACAAAGGTTTTTCCCATAGTCATTCGGGTGCCTCCCCGAGGGTCTTTTCGTAAGGGTTGAGGTTGTGAAGTCTTTTCGACACTTGTAAATGTTTTTTTTCTTCCATATTTTAAGCTTAGGACAATCTTTAGTGGATATGGTATGATACTAAAACAAGAAAATAACTTTTCAGATCGAGTTAACGACCCTGTCTCAATGGGCAAAAAAGTTCCTATGTTAACACCTATGGATTTTGAGTGAAAAATGGTCCGGAAGCGAAAGTGAAAAAAATTCGTATTTTAACCATTTATATGTGTAAGACTTTTAAACTTGAGCGTTTCCTTAAAGATTTGTCGAAAAACATCGAAAGAAACAAAGGTTTTTCACATAGTCATTCGGGTGCCTCCACGAGGGTCTTTGCGTAAGGGTTGAGGTTGTGAAGTCTTTTCGACACGAGTAAATGTATTTTTTCTTCCATATTTTAAGCTTAGGACAATCTTTAGTGGATATGGTATGATACTAAAACGAGAAAACAACTTTTCAGATCGAGTTAACGACCCTGTCCCAATGGGCAAAAAAGTTCCTATGTTAACTCCTATGGATTTTGAGTGCAAAATGGCCCGGAAGCGAAAGTGAAAAAATACCATATTTCAACCATTTATATGTGTAAGACTCTTAAACTTGAGCGTTTCCTTAAAGATTTGTCGAAAAACATCGAAAGAAACAAAGGTTTTTCCCATAGTCATTCGGGTGCCTCCCCGAGGGTCTTTTCGTAAGGGTTGAGGTTGTGAAGTCTTTTCGACACTTGTAAATGTTTTTTTTCTTCCATATTTTAAGCTTAGGACAATCTTTAGTGGATATGGTATGATACTAAAACAAGAAAACAACTTTTCAGATCGAGTTAACGACCCTCTCTCAATGGGCAAAAAAGTTCCTATGTTAACACCTATGGATTTTGAGTGAAAAATGGTCCGGAAGCGAAAGTGAAAAAAATTCGTATTTTAACCATTTATATGTGTAAGACTCTTAAACTTGAGCGTTTCCTTACAGATTCGTCGAAAAACATCGAAAGAAACAAAGGTTTTTCACATAGTCATTCGGGTGCCTCCACGAGGGTCTTTCCGTAAGGGTTGAGGTTGTGAAGACTTTTCGACACGAGTAAATGTATTTTTTCTTCCATATTTTAAGCTTAGGACAATCTTTAGTGGATATGGTATGATACTAAAACGAGAAAACAACTTTTCAGATCGAGTTAACGACCCTGTCCCAATGGGCAAAAAAGTTCCTATGTTAACACCTATGGATTTTGAGTGCAATATGGCCCGGAAGCGAAAGTGAAAAAAATTCGTATTTTAACCATTTATATGTGTAAGACTCTAAAACTTGAGCGTTTCCTTACAGATTCGTCGAAAAACATCGAAAGAAACAAAGGTTTTTCACATAGTCATTCGGGTGCCTCCACGAGGGTCTTTTCGTAAGGGTTGAGGTTGTGAAGTCTTTTCGACACGAGTAAATGTATTTTTTCTTCCATATTTTAAGCTTAGGACAATCTTTAGTGGATATGGTATGATACTAAAACGAGAAAACAACTTTTCAGATCGAGTTAACGACCCTGTCCCAATGGGCAAAAAAGTTCCTATGTTAACTCCTATGGATTTTGAGTGCAAAATGGCCCGGAAGCGAAAGTGAAAAAATACCATATTTCAACCATTTATATGTGTAAGACTCTTAAACTTGAGCGTTTCCTTAAAGATTTGTCGAAAAACATCGAAAGAAACAAAGGTTTTTCCCATAGTCATTCGGGTGCCTCCCCGAGGGTCTTTTCGTAAGGGTTGAGGTTGTGAAGTCTTTTCGACACTTGTAAATGTTTTTTTTCTTCCATATTTTAAGCTTAGGACAATCTTTAGTGGATATGGTATGATACTAAAACAAGAAAATAACTTTTCAGATCGAGTTAACGACCCTGTCTCAATGGGCAAAAAAGTTCCTATGTTAACACCTATGGATTTTGAGTTAAAAATGGCCCGGAAGCGAAAGTGAAAAAAATTCGTATTTTAACCATTTATATGTGTAAGACTCTTAAACTTGAGCGTTTCCTTACAGATTCGTCGAAAACCTTCGAAAGAAACAAAGGTTTTTCACATAGTCATTCGGGTGCCTCCACGAGGGACTTTTCGTAAGGGTTGAGGTTGTGAAGTCTTTTCGACACGAGTAAATGTATTTTTTCTTCCATATTTTAAGCTTAGGACAATCTTTAGTGGATATGGTATGATACTAAAACGAGAAAACAACTTTTCAGATCGAGTTAACGACCCTGTCCCAATGGGCAAAAAAGTTCCTATGTTAACTCCTATGGATTTTGAGTGCAAAATGGCCCGGAAGCGAAAGTGAAAAAATACCATATTTCAACCATTTATATGTGTAAGACTCTTAAACTTGAGCGTTTCCTTAAAGATTTGTCGAAAAACATCGAAAGAAACAAAGGTTTTTCCCATAGTCATTCGGGTGCCTCCCCGAGGGTCTTTTCGTAAGGGTTGAGGTTGTGAAGTCTTTTCGACACTTGTAAATGTTTTTTTTCTTCCATATTTTAAGCTTAGGACAATCTTTAGTGGATATGGTATGATACTAAAACGAGAAAACAACTTTTCAGATCGAGTTAACGACCCTGTCTCAATGGGCAAAAAAGTTCCTATGTTAACACCTATGGATTTTGAGTGAAAAATGGTCCGGAAGCGAAAGTGAAAAAAATTCGTATTTTAACCATTTATATGTGTAAGACTCTTAAACTTGAGCGTTTCCTTACAGATTCGTCGAAAAACATCGAAAGAAACAAAGGTTTTTCACATAGTCATTCGGGTGCCTCCACGAGGGTCTTTCCGTAAGGGTTGAGGTTGTGAAGACTTTTCGACACGAGTAAATGTATTTTTTCTTCCATATTTTAAGCTTAGGACAATCTTTAGTGGATATGGTATGATACTAAAACGAGAAAACAACTTTTCAGATCGAGTTAACGACCCTGTCCCAATGGGCAAAAAAGTTCCTATGTTAACTCCTATGGATTTTGAGTGCAAAATGGCCCGGAAGCGAAAGTGAAAAAATACCATATTTCAACCATTTATATGTGTAAGACTCTTAAACTTGAGCGTTTCCTTAAAGATTTGTCGAAAAACATTGAAAGAAACAAAGGTTTTTCACATAGTCATTCGGGTGCCTCCACGAGGGACTTTTCGTAAGGGTTGAGGTTGTGAAGTCTTTTCGACACGAGTAAATGTATTTTTTCTTCCATATTTTAAGCTTAGGACAATCTTTAGTGGATATGGTATGATACTAAAACGAGAAAACAACTTTTCAGATCGAGTTAACGACCCTGTCCCAATGGGCAAAAAAGTTCCTATGTTAACACCTATGGATTTTGAGTGCAATATGGCCCGGAAGCGAAAGTGAAAAAAATTCGTATTTTAACCATTTATATGTGTAAGACTCTAAAACTTGAGCGTTTCCTTACAGATTCGTCGAAAAACATCGAAAGAAACAAAGGTTTTTCACATAGTCATTCGGGTGCCTCCACGAGGGTCTTTTCGTAAGGGTTGAGGTTGTGAAGTCTTTTCGACACGAGTAAATGTTTTTTTTCTTCCATATTTTAAGCTTAGGACAATCTTTAGTGGATATGGTATGATACTAAAACGAGAAAACAACTTTTCAGATCGAGTTAACGACCCTGTCTCAATGGGCAAAAAAGTTCCTATGTTAACACCTATGGATTTTGAGTGAAAAATGGTCCGGAAGCGAAAGTGAAAAAAATTCGTATTTTAACCATTTATATGTGTAAGACTCTTAAACTTGAGCGTTTCCTTACAGATTCGTCGAAAAACATCGAAAGAAACAAAGGTTTTTCACATAGTCATTCGGGTGCCTCCACGAGGGTCTTTTCGTAAGGGTTGAGGTTGTGAAGTCTTTTCGACACGAGTAAATGTATTTTTTCTTCCATATTTTAAGCTTAGGACAATCTTTAGTGGATATGGTATGATACTAAAACGAGAAAACAACTTTTCAGATCGAGTTAACGACCCTGTCCCAATGGGCAAAAAAGTTCCTATGTTAACTCCTATGGATTTTGAGTGCAAAATGGCCCGGAAGCGAAAGTGAAAAAATACCATATTTCAACCATTTATATGTGTAAGACTCTTAAACTTGAGCGTTTCCTTAAAGATTTGTCGAAAAACATCGAAAGAAACAAAGGTTTTTCCCATAGTCATTCGGGTGCCTCCCCGAGGGTCTTTTCGTAAGGGTTGAGGTTGTGAAGTCTTTTCGACACGAGTAAATGTATTTTTTCTTCCATATTTTAAGCTTAGGACAATCTTTAGTGGATATGGTATGATACTAAAACGAGAAAACAACTTTTCAGATCGAGTTAACGACCCTGTCCCAATGGGCAAAAAAGTTCCTATGTTAACACCTATGGATTTTGAGTTAAAAATGGCCCGGAAGCGAAAGTGAAAAAAATTCGTATTTTAACCATTTATATGTGTAAGACTCTTAAACTTGAGAGTTTCCTTACAGATTCGTCGAAAAACATCGAAAGAAACAAAGGTTTTTCACATAGTCATTCGGGTGCCTCCACGAGGGTCTTTTCGTAAGGGTTGAGGTTGTGAAGTCTTTTCGACACGAGTAAATGTATTTTTTCTTCCATATTTTAAGCTTAGGACAATCTTTAGTGGATATGGTATGATACTAAAACGAGAAAACAACTTTTCAGATCGAGTTAACGACCCTGTCCCAATGGGCAAAAAAGTTCCTATGTTAACACCTATGGATTTTGAGTGAAAAATGGTCCGGAAGCGAAAGTGAAAAAAATTCGTATTTTAACCATTTATATGTGTAAGACTCTTAAACTTGAGCGTTTCCTTACAGATTCGTCGAAAAACATCGAAAGAAACAAAGGTTTTTCACATAGTCATTTGGGTGCCTCCACGAGGGTCTTTTCGTAAGGGTTGAGGTTGTGAAGTCTTTTTGACACGAGTAAATGTATTTTTTCTTCCATATTTTAAGCTTAGGACAATCTTTAGTGGATATGGTATGATACTAAAACGAGAAAACAACTTTTCAGATCGAGTTAACGACCCTGTCTCAATGGGCAAAAAAGTTCCTATGTTAACACCTATGGATTTTGAGTGAAAAATGGTCCGGAAGCGAAAGTGAAAAAAATTCGTATTTTAACAATTTATATGTGTAAGACTCTTAAACTTGAGCGTTTCCTTACAGATTCGTCGAAAACCTTCGAAAGAAACAAAGGTTTTTCACATAGTCATTCGGGTGCCTCCACGAGGGACTTTTCGTAAGGGTTGAGGTTGTGAAGTCTTTTCGACACGAGTAAATGTATTTTTTCTTCCATATTTTAAGCTTAGGACAATCTTTAGTGGATATGGTATGATACTAAAACGAGAAAACAACTTTTCAGATCGAGTTTACGACCCTGTCCCAATGGGCAAAAAAGTTCCTATGTTAACACCTATGGATTTTGAGTGAAAAATGGTCCGGAAGCGAAAGTGAAAAAAATTCGTATTTTAACCATTTATATGTGTAAGACTCTTAAACTTGAGCGTTTCCTTACAGATTCGTCGAAAAACATCGAAAGAAACAAAGGTTTTTCACATAGTCATTTGGGTGCCTCCACGAGGGTCTTTTCGTAAGGGTTGAGGTTGTGAAGTCTTTTTGACATGAGTAAATGTATTTTTTCTTCCATATTTTAAGCTTAGGACAATCTTTAGTGGATATGGTATGATACTAAAACGATAAAACAACTTTTCAGATCGAGTTAACGACCCTGTCCCAATGGGCAAAAAAGTTCCTATGTGTACCTATGGATTTTGAGTGAAAAATGGTCCGGAAGCGAAAGTGAAAAAAATTCGTATTTTAACCATTTATATGTGTAAGACTCTTAAACTTGAGCGTTTCCTTACAGATTCGTCGAAAAACATCGAAAGAAACAAAGGTTTTTCACATTGTCATTCGGGTGCCTCCACGAGGGACTTTTCGTAAGGGTTGAGGTTGTGAAGTCTTTTCGACACGAGTAAATGTATTTTTTCTTCCATATTTTAAGCTTAGGACAATCTTTAGTGGATATGGTATGATACTAAAATGAGAAAACAACTTTTCAGATCGAGTTAACGACCCTGTCCCAATGGGCAAAAAAGTTCCTATGTTAACACCTATGTTTTTTGAGTGAAAAATGGCCCGGAAGCGAAAGTTAAAAAAATTCGTATTTTAACCATTTATATGTGTAAGACTCTAAAACTTGAGCGTTTCCTTAAAGATTCATCGAAAAACATCAAAAGAAACAAAGGTTTTTCAGATAGTCATTCGGGTGCCTCCACGAGAGTCTTTTTGTAAGGGTTGAGGTTGTGAAGTCTTTTCGACACGAGTAAATGTATTTTTTCTTCCATATTTTAAGCTTAGGACAATCTTTAGTGCATATGGTATGATACTAAAACGAGAAAACAACTTTTCAGATCGAGTTAACGACCCTGTCCCAATGGGCAAAAAAGTTCCTATGTTAACACCTATGGATTTTGAGTGAAAAATGGCCCGGAATCGAAAGTGAAAAAAATTTGTATTTTAACCATTTATATGTGTAAGACTCTTAAACTTGAGCGTTTCCTTACAGATTCGTCGAAAAACATCGAAAGAAACAAAGGTTTTTCACATAGTCATTCGGGTGCCTCCACGAGGGTCTTTTCGTAAGGGTTGAGGTTGTGAAGTCTTTTCGACACGAGTAAATGTATTTTTTCTTTCATATTTTAAGCTTAGGACCATCTTTAGTGGATATGGTATGATACTAAAATGAGAAAACAACTTTTCAGATCGAGTTAACGACCCTGTCCCAATGGGCAAAAAAGTTCCTATGTTAACACCTATGGATTTTGAGTGAAAAATGGCCCGGAAGCGAAAGTGAAAAAAATTCGTATTTTAACCATTTATATGTGTAAGACTCTTAAACTTGAGAGTTTCCTTACAGATTCGTCGAAAAACATCGAAAGAAACAAAGGTTTTTCACATAGTCATTCGGGTGCCTCCACGAGGGTCTTTTCGTAAGGGTTGAGGTTGTGAAGTCTTTTCGACACGAGTAAATGTATTTTTTCTTCCATATTTTAAGCTTAGGACAATCTTTAGTGGATATGGTATGATACTAAAATGAGAAAACAACTTTTCAGATCGAGTTAACGACCCTGTCCCAATGGGCAAAAAAGTTCCTATGTTAACACCTATGGATTTTGAGTGAAAAATGGCCCGGAAGCGAAAGTGAAAAAAATTCGTATTTTAACCATTTATATGTGTAAGACTCTTAAACTTGAGAGTTTCCTTACAGATTCGTCGAAAAACATCGAAAGAAACAAAGGTTTTTCACATAGTCATTCGGGTGCCTCCACGAGGGTCTTTTCGTAAGGGTTGAGGTTGTGAAGTCTTTTCGACACGAGTAAATGTATTTTTTCTTCCATATTTTAAGCTTAGGACAATCTTTAGTGGATATGGTATGATACTAAAACGAGAAAACAACTTTTCAGATCGAGTTAACGACCCTGTCCCAATGGGCAAAAAAGTTCCTATGTTAACACCTATGGATTTTGAGTGAAAAATGGCCCGGAAGCGAAAGTGAAAAAAATTCGTATTTTAACCATTTATATGTGTAAGACTCTTAAACTTGAGCGTTTCCTTACAGATTCGTCGAAAAACATCGAAAGAAACAAAGGTTTTTCACATAGTCATTCGGGTGCCTCCACGAGGGTCTTTTCGTAAGGGTTGAGGTTGTGAAGTCTTTTCGACACGAGTAAATGTATTTTTTCTTCCATATTTTAAGCTTAGGACAATCTTTAGTGGATATGGTATGATACTAAAACGAGAAAACAACTTTTCAGATCGAGTTAACGACCCTGTCCCAATGGGCAAAAAAGTTCCTATGTTAACACCTATGGATTTTGAGTGAAAAATGGCCCGGAAGCGAAAGGGAAAAAATTCGTATTTTAACCATTTATATGTGTAAGACTCTTAAACTTGAGCGTTTCCTTACAGATTCGTCGAAAAACATCGAAAGAAACAAAGGTTTTTCACATAGTCATTTGGGTGCCTCCACGAGGGTCTTTTCGTAAGGGTTGAGGTTGTGAAGTCTTTTTGACACGAGTAAATGTATTTTTTCTTCCATATTTTAAGCTTAGGACAATCTTTAGTGGATATGGTATGATACTAAAACGAGAAAACAACTTTTCAGATCGAGTTAACGACCCTGTCTCAATGGGCAAAAAAGTTCCTATGTTAACACCTATGGATTTTGAGTGAAAAATGGTCCGGAAGCGAAAGTGAAAAAAATTCGTATTTTAACCATTTATATGTGTAAGACTCTAAAACTTGAGCGTTTCCTTACAGATTCGTCGAAAAACATCGAAAGAAACAAAGGTTTTTCACATAGTCATTCGGGTGCCTCCACGAGGGTCTTTTCGTAAGGGTTGAGGTTGTGAAGTCTTTTCGACACTTGTAAATGTTTTTTTTCTTCCATATTTTAAGCTTAGGACAATCTTTAGGGGATATGGTATGATACTAAAACGAGAAAACAACTTTTCAGATTGAGTTAACGACCCTGTCTCAATGGGCAAAAAAGTTCCTATGTTAACACCTATGGATTTTGAGTTAAAAATGGCCCGGAAGCGAAAGTGAAAAAAATTCGTATTTTAACCATTTATATGTGTAAGACTCTTAAACTTGAGCGTTTCCTTACAGATTCGTCGAAAACCTTCGAAAGAAACAAAGGTTTTTCACATAGTCATTCGGGTGCCTCCACGAGGGACTTTTCGTAAGGGTTGAGGTTGTGAAGTCTTTTCGACACGAGTAAATGTATTTTTTCTTCCATATTTTAAGCTTAGGACAATCTTTAGTGGATATGGTATGATACTAAAACGAGAAAACAACTTTTCAGATCGAGTTAACGACCCTGTCTCAATGGGCAAAAAAGTTCCTATGTTAACACCTATGGATTTTGAGTGAAAAATGGTCCGGAAACGAAAGTGAAAAAAATTCGTATTTTAACCATTTATATGTGTAAGACTCTTAAACTTGAGCGTTTCCTTACAGATTCGTCGAAAAACATCGAAAGAAACAAAGGTTTTTCACATAGTCATTCGAGTGCCTCCACGAGGGTCTTTTCGTAAGGGTTGAGGTTGTGAAGTCTTTTCGACACGAGTAAATGTATTTTTTCTTCCATATTTTAAGCTTAGGACAATCTTTAGTGGATATGGTATGATACTAAAACGAGAAAACAACTTTTCAGATCGAGTTTACGACCCTGTCCCAATGGGCAAAAAAGTTCCTATGTTAACACCTATGGATTTTGAGTGAAAAATGGTCCGGAAGCGAAAGTGAAAAAAATTCGTATTTTAACCATTTATATGTGTAAGACTCTTAAACTTGAGCGTTTCCTTACAGATTCGTCGAAAAACATCGAAAGAAACAAAGGTTTTTCACATAGTCATTTGGGTGCCTCCACGAGGGTCTTTTCGTAAGGGTTGAGGTTGTGAAGTCTTTTTGACATGAGTAAATGTATTTTTTCTTCCATATTTTAAGCTTAGGACAATCTTTAGTGGATATGGTATGATACTAAAACGATAAAACAACTTTTCAGATCGAGTTAACGACCCTGTCCCAATGGGCAAAAAAGTTCCTATGTGTACCTATGGATTTTGAGTGAAAAATGGTCCGGAAGCGAAAGTGAAAAAAATTCGTATTTTAACCATTTATATGTGTAAGACTCTTAAACTTGAGCGTTTCCTTACAGATTCGTCGAAAAACATCGAAAGAAACAAAGGTTTTTCACATTGTCATTCGGGTGCCTCCACGAGGGACTTTTCGTAAGGGTTGAGGTTGTGAAGTCTTTTCGACACGAGTAAATGTATTTTTTCTTCCATATTTTAAGCTTAGGACAATCTTTAGTGGATATGGTATGATACTAAAATGAGAAAACAACTTTTCAGATCGAGTTAACGACCCTGTCCCAATGGGCAAAAAAGTTCCTATGTTAACACCTATGTTTTTTGAGTGAAAAATGGCCCGGAAGCGAAAGTTAAAAAAATTCGTATTTTAACCATTTATATGTGTAAGACTCTAAAACTTGAGCGTTTCCTTAAAGATTCATCGAAAAACATCAAAAGAAACAAAGGTTTTTCAGATAGTCATTCGGGTGCCTCCACGAGAGTCTTTTTGTAAGGGTTGAGGTTGTGAAGTCTTTTCGACACGAGTAAATGTATTTTTTCTTCCATATTTTAAGCTTAGGACAATCTTTAGTGCATATGGTATGATACTAAAACGAGAAAACAACTTTTCAGATCGAGTTAACGACCCTGTCCCAATGGGCAAAAAAGTTCCTATGTTAACACCTATGGATTTTGAGTGAAAAATGGCCCGGAATCGAAAGTGAAAAAAATTTGTATTTTAACCATTTATATGTGTAAGACTCTTAAACTTGAGCGTTTCCTTACAGATTCGTCGAAAAACATCGAAAGAAACAAAGGTTTTTCACATAGTCATTCGGGTGCCTCCACGAGGGTCTTTTCGTAAGGGTTGAGGTTGTGAAGTCTTTTCGACACGAGTAAATGTATTTTTTCTTTCATATTTTAAGCTTAGGACCATCTTTAGTGGATATGGTATGATACTAAAATGAGAAAACAACTTTTCAGATCGAGTTAACGACCCTGTCCCAATGGGCAAAAAAGTTCCTATGTTAACACCTATGGATTTTGAGTGAAAAATTGCCCGGAAGCGAAAGTGAAAAAAATTCGTATTTTAACCATTTATATGTGTAAGACTCTTAAACTTTGAGCGTTTCCTTATAGATCATCGAAAACCTTCGAAAGAAACAAAGGTTTTTCACATAGTCATTCGGGTGCCTCCACGAGGGACTTTTCGTAAGGGTTGAGGTTGTGAAGTCTTTTCGACACGAGTAAATGTATTTTTTCTTCCATATTTTAAGCTTAGGACAATCTTTAGTGGATATGGTATGATACTAAAACGAGAAAACAACTTTTCAGATCGAGTTTACGACCCTGTCCCAATGGGCAAAAAAGTTCCTATGTTAACACCTATGGATTTTGAGTGAAAAATGGTCCGGAAGCGAAAGTGAAAAAAATTCGTATTTTAACCATTTATATGTGTAAGACTCTTAAACTTGAGCGTTTCCTTACAGATTCGTCGAAAAACATCGAAAGAAACAAAGGTTTTTCACATAGTCATTTGGGTGCCTCCACGAGGGTCTTTTCGTAAGGGTTGAGGTTGTGAAGTCTTTTTGACATGAGTAAATGTATTTTTTCTTCCATATTTTAAGCTTAGGACAATCTTTAGTGGATATGGTATGATACTAAAACGATAAAACAACTTTTCAGATCGAGTTAACGACCCTGTCCCAATGGGCAAAAAAGTTCCTATGTGTACCTATGGATTTTGAGTGAAAAATGGTCCGGAAGCGAAAGTGAAAAAAATTCGTATTTTAACCATTTATATGTGTAAGACTCTTAAACTTGAGCGTTTCCTTACAGATTCGTCGAAAAACATCGAAAGAAACAAAGGTTTTTCACATTGTCATTCGGGTGCCTCCACGAGGGACTTTTCGTAAGGGTTGAGGTTGTGAAGTCTTTTCGACACGAGTAAATGTATTTTTTCTTCCATATTTTAAGCTTAGGACAATCTTTAGTGGATATGGTATGATACTAAAATGAGAAAACAACTTTTCAGATCGAGTTAACGACCCTGTCCCAATGGGCAAAAAAGTTCCTATGTTAACACCTATGTTTTTTGAGTGAAAAATGGCCCGGAAGCGAAAGTTAAAAAAATTCGTATTTTAACCATTTATATGTGTAAGACTCTAAAACTTGAGCGTTTCCTTAAAGATTCATCGAAAAACATCAAAAGAAACAAAGGTTTTTCAGATAGTCATTCGGGTGCCTCCACGAGAGTCTTTTTGTAAGGGTTGAGGTTGTGAAGTCTTTTCGACACGAGTAAATGTATTTTTTCTTCCATATTTTAAGCTTAGGACAATCTTTAGTGCATATGGTATGATACTAAAACGAGAAAACAACTTTTCAGATCGAGTTAACGACCCTGTCCCAATGGGCAAAAAAGTTCCTATGTTAACACCTATGGATTTTGAGTGAAAAATGGCCCGGAATCGAAAGTGAAAAAAATTTGTATTTTAACCATTTATATGTGTAAGACTCTTAAACTTGAGCGTTTCCTTACAGATTCGTCGAAAAACATCGAAAGAAACAAAGGTTTTTCACATAGTCATTCGGGTGCCTCCACGAGGGTCTTTTCGTAAGGGTTGAGGTTGTGAAGTCTTTTCGACACGAGTAAATGTATTTTTTCTTTCATATTTTAAGCTTAGGACCATCTTTAGTGGATATGGTATGATACTAAAATGAGAAAACAACTTTTCAGATCGAGTTAACGACCCTGTCCCAATGGGCAAAAAAGTTCCTATGTTAACACCTATGGATTTTGAGTGAAAAATTGCCCGGAAGCGAAAGTGAAAAAAATTCGTATTTTAACCATTTATATGTGTAAGACTCTTAAACTTTGAGCGTTTCCTTATAGATCATCGAAAACCTTCGAAAGAAACAAAGGTTTTTCACATAGTCATTCGGGTGCCTCCACGAGGGACTTTTCGTAAGGGTTGAGGTTGTGAAGTCTTTTCGACACGAGTAAATGTATTTTTTCTTCCATATTTTAAGCTTAGGACAATCTTTAGTGGATATGGTATGATACTAAAACGAGAAAACAACTTTTCAGATCGAGTTAACGACCCTGTCCCAATGGGCAAAAAAGTTCCTATGTTAACACCTATGGATTTTGAGTGAAAAATTGCCCGGAAGCGAAAGTGAAAAAAATTCGTATTTTAACCATTTATATGTGTAAGACTCTTAAACTTTGAGCGTTTC
Organism: Cucurbita pepo subsp. pepo; assembly: GCF_057944985.1. Classification (NCBI taxonomy): domain Eukaryota; kingdom Viridiplantae; phylum Streptophyta; class Magnoliopsida; order Cucurbitales; family Cucurbitaceae; genus Cucurbita; species Cucurbita pepo. The sequence goes on along the minus strand of NC_141811.1, from coordinate 1,312,563 downwards.
CTTATAGATCATCGAAAACCTTCGAAAGAAACAAAGGTTTTTCACATAGTCATTCGGGTGCCTCCACGAGGGACTTTTCGTAAGGGTTGAGGTTGTGAAGTCTTTTCGACACGAGTAAATGTATTTTTTCTTCCATATTTTAAGCTTAGGACAATCTTTAGTGGATATGGTATGATACTAAAACGAGAAAACAACTTTTCAGATCGAGTTAACGACCCTGTCTCAATGGGCAAAAAAGTTCCTATGTTAACACGTATGGATTTTGAGTGAAAAATGGCCCGGAAGCGAAAGTGAAAAAAATTTGTATTTTAACCATTTATATGTGTAAGACTCTTAAACTTGAGCGTTTCCTTACAGATTCGTCGAAAAACATCGAAAGAAACAAAGGTTTTTCACATAGTCATTCGGGTGCCTCCACGAGGGTCTTTTCGTAAGGGTTGAGGTTGTGAAGTCTTTTCGACACGAGTAAATGTATTTTTTCTTTCATATTTTAAGCTTAGGACCATCTTTAGTGGATATGGTATGATACTAAAACGAGAAAACAACTTTTCAGATCGAGTTAACGACCCTGTCCCAATGGGCAAAAAAGTTCCTATGTTAACACCTATGGATTTTGAGTGAAAAATGGCCCGGAAGCGAAAGTGAAAAAAATTTGTATTTTAACCATTTATATGTGTAAGACTCTTAAACTTGAGCGTTTCCTTACAGATTCGTCGAAAAACATCGAAAGAAACAAAGGTTTTTCACATAGTCATTCGGGTGCCTCCACGAGGGTCTTTTCGTAAGGGTTGAGGTTGTGAAGTCTTTTCGACACGAGTAAATGTATTTTTTCTTTCATATTTTAAGCTTAGGACCATCTTTAGTGGATATGGTATGATACTAAAATGAGAAAACAACTTTTCAGATCGAGTTAACGACCCTGTCCCAATGGGCAAAAAAGTTCCTATGTTAACACCTATGGATTTTGAGTGAAAAATGGCCCGGAAGCGAAAGTGAAAAAAATTTGTATTCTAACCATTTATATGTGTAAGACTCTTAAACTTGAGCGTTTCCTTACAGATTCGTCGAAAAACATCGAAAGAAACAAAGGTTTTTCACATAGTCATTCGGGTGCCTCCACGAGGGTCTTTTCGTAAGGGTTGAGGTTGTGAAGTCTTTTCGACACGAGTAAATGTATTTTTTCTTTCATATTTTAAGCTTAGGACAATCTTTAGTGGATATGGTATGATACTAAAATGAGAAAACAACTTTTCAGATCGAGTTAACGACCCTGTCCCAATGGGCAAAAAAGTTCCTATGTTAACACCTATGGATTTTGAGTGAAAAATGGCCCGGAAGCGAAAGTGAAAAAAATTCGTATTTTAACCATTTATATGTGTAAGACTCTTAAACTTGAGCGTTTCCTTACAGATTCGTCGAAAAACATCGAAAGAAACAAAGGTTTTTCACATAGTCATTCGGGTGCCTCCACGAGGGTCTTTTCGTAAGGGTTGAGGTTGTGAAGTCTTTTCGACACGAGTAAATGTATTTTTTCTTTCATATTTTAAGCTTAGGACCATCTTTAGTGGATATGGTATGATACTAAAATGAGAAAACAACTTTTCAGATCGAGTTAACGACCCTGTCCCAATGGGCAAAAAAGTTCCTATGTTAACACCTATGGATTTTGAGTGAAAAATGGCCCTGAAGCGAAAGTGAAAAAAATTCGTATTTTAACCATTTATATGTGTAAGACTCTTAAACTTGAGCGTTTCCTTACAGATTCGTCGAAAAACATCGAAAGAAACAAAGGTTTTTCACATAGTCATTCGGGTGCCTCCACGAGGGTCTTTTCGTAAGGGTTGAGGTTGTGAAGTCTTTTCGACACGAGTAAATGTATTTTTTCTTTCATATTTTAAGCTTAGGACCATCTTTAGTGGATATGGTATGATACTAAAATGAGAAAACAACTTTTCAGATCGAGTTAACGACCCTGTCCCAATGGGCAAAAAAGTTCCTATGTTAACACCTATGGATTTTGAGTGAAAAATGGCCCGGAAGCGAAAGTGAAAAAAATTTGTATTTTAACCATTTATATGTGTAAGACTCTTAAACTTGAGCGTTTCCTTACAGATTCGTCGAAAAACATCGAAAGAAACAAAGGTTTTTCACATAGTCATTCGGGTGCCTCCACGAGGGTCTTTTCGTAAGGGTTGAGGTTGTGAAGTCTTTTCGACACGAGTAAATGTATTTTTTCTTTCATATTTTAAGCTTAGGACCATCTTTAGTGGATATGGTATGATACTAAAATGAGAAAACAACTTTTCAGATCGAGTTAACGACCCTGTCCCAATGGGCAAAAAAGTTCCTATGTTAACACCTATGGATTTTGAGTGAAAAATGGCCCGGAAGCGAAAGTGAAAAAAATTTGTATTTTAACCATTTATATGTGTAAGACTCTTAAACTTGAGCGTTTCCTTACAGATTCGTCGAAAAACATCGAAAGAAACAAAGGTTTTTCACATAGTCATTCGGGTGCCTCCACGAGGGTCTTTTCGTAAGGGTTGAGGTTGTGAAGTCTTTTCGACACGAGTAAATGTATTTTTTCTTTCATATTTTAAGCTTAGGACAATCTTTAGTGGATATGGTATGATACTAAAATGAGAAAACAACTTTTCAGATCGAGTTAACGACCCTGTCCCAATGGGCAAAAAAGTTCCTATGTTAACACCTATGGATTTTGAGTGAAAAATGGCCCGGAAGCGAAAGTGAAAAAAATTCGTATTTTAACCATTTATATGTGTAAGACTCTTAAACTTGAGCGTTTCCTTACAGATTCGTCGAAAAACATCGAAAGAAACAAAGGTTTTTCACATAGTCATTCGGGTGCCTCCACGAGGGTCTTTTCGTAAGGGTTGAGGTTGTGAAGTCTTTTCGACACGAGTAAATGTATTTTTTCTTCCATATTTTAAGCTTAGGACCATCTTTAGTGGATATGGTATGATACTAAAATGAGAAAACAACTTTTCAGATCGAGTTAACGACCCTGTCCCAATGGGCAAAAAAGTTCCTATGTTAACACCTATGGATTTTGAGTGAAAAATGGCCCGGAAGCGAAAGTGAAAAAAATTTGTATTCTAACCATTTATATGTGTAAGACTCTTAAACTTGAGCGTTTCCTTACAGATTCGTCGAAAAACATCGAAAGAAACAAAGGTTTTTCACATAGTCATTCGGGTGCCTCCACGAGGGTCTTTTCGTAAGGGTTGAGGTTGTGAAGTCTTTTCGACACGAGTAAATGTATTTTTTCTTTCATATTTTAAGCTTAGGACAATCTTTAGTGGATATGGTATGATACTAAAATGAGAAAACAACTTTTCAGATCGAGTTAACGACCCTGTCCCAATGGGCAAAAAAGTTCCTATGTTAACACCTATGGATTTTGAGTGAAAAATGGCCCGGAAGCGAAAGTGAAAAAAATTCGTATTTTAACCATTTATATGTGTAAGACTCTTAAACTTGAGCGTTTCCTTACAGATTCGTCGAAAAACATCGAAAGAAACAAAGGTTTTTCACATAGTCATTCGGGTGCCTCCACGAGGGTCTTTTCGTAAGGGTTGAGGTTGTGAAGTCTTTTCGACACGAGTAAATGTATTTTTTCTTTCATATTTTAAGCTTAGGACCATCTTTAGTGGATATGGTATGATACTAAAATGAGAAAACAACTTTTCAGATCGAGTTAACGACCCTGTCCCAATGGGCAAAAAAGTTCCTATGTTAACACCTATGGATTTTGAGTGAAAAATGGCCCTGAAGCGAAAGTGAAAAAAATTCGTATTTTAACCATTTATATGTGTAAGACTCTTAAACTTGAGCGTTTCCTTACAGATTCGTCGAAAAACATCGAAAGAAACAAAGGTTTTTCACATAGTCATTCGGGTGCCTCCACGAGGGTCTTTTCGTAAGGGTTGAGGTTGTGAAGTCTTTTCGACACGAGTAAATGTATTTTTTCTTTCATATTTTAAGCTTAGGACCATCTTTAGTGGATATGGTATGATACTAAAATGAGAAAACAACTTTTCAGATCGAGTTAACGACCCTGTCCCAATGGGCAAAAAAGTTCCTATGTTAACACCTATGGATTTTGAGTGAAAAATGGCCCGGAAGCGAAAGTGAAAAAAATTTGTATTTTAACCATTTATATGTGTAAGACTCTTAAACTTGAGCGTTTCCTTACAGATTCGTCGAAAAACATCGAAAGAAACAAAGGTTTTTCACATAGTCATTCGGGTGCCTCCACGAGGGTCTTTTCGTAAGGGTTGAGGTTGTGAAGTCTTTTCGACACGAGTAAATGTATTTTTTCTTTCATATTTTAAGCTTAGGACAATCTTTAGTGGATATGGTATGATACTAAAATGAGAAAACAACTTTTCAGATCGAGTTAACGACCCTGTCCCAATGGGCAAAAAAGTTCCTATGTTAACACCTATGGATTTTGAGTGAAAAATGGCCCGGAAGCGAAAGTGAAAAAAATTCGTATTTTAACCATTTATATGTGTAAGACTCTTAAACTTGAGCGTTTCCTTACAGATTCGTCGAAAAACATCGAAAGAAACAAAGGTTTTTCACATAGTCATTCGGGTGCCTCCACGAGGGTCTTTTCGTAAGGGTTGAGGTTGTGAAGTCTTTTCGACACGAGTAAATGTATTTTTTCTTCCATATTTTAAGCTTAGGACCATCTTTAGTGGATATGGTATGATACTAAAATGAGAAAACAACTTTTCAGATCGAGTTAACGACCCTGTCCCAATGGGCAAAAAAGTTCCTATGTTAACACCTATGGATTTTGAGTGAAAAATGGCCCGGAAGCGAAAGTGAAAAAAATTTGTATTCTAACCATTTATATGTGTAAGACTCTTAAACTTGAGCGTTTCCTTACAGATTCGTCGAAAAACATCGAAAGAAACAAAGGTTTTTCACATAGTCATTCGGGTGCCTCCACGAGGGTCTTTTCGTAAGGGTTGAGGTTGTGAAGTCTTTTCGACACGAGTAAATGTATTTTTTCTTTCATATTTTAAGCTTAGGACAATCTTTAGTGGATATGGTATGATACTAAAATGAGAAAACAACTTTTCAGATCGAGTTAACGACCCTGTCCCAATGGGCAAAAAAGTTCCTATGTTAACACCTATGGATTTTGAGTGAAAAATGGCCCGGAAGCGAAAGTGAAAAAAATTCGTATTTTAACCATTTATATGTGTAAGACTCTTAAACTTGAGCGTTTCCTTACAGATTCGTCGAAAAACATCGAAAGAAACAAAGGTTTTTCACATAGTCATTCGGGTGCCTCCACGAGGGTCTTTTCGTAAGGGTTGAGGTTGTGAAGTCTTTTCGACACGAGTAAATGTATTTTTTCTTTCATATTTTAAGCTTAGGACCATCTTTAGTGGATATGGTATGATACTAAAATGAGAAAACAACTTTTCAGATCGAGTTAACGACCCTGTCCCAATGGGCAAAAAAGTTCCTATGTTAACACCTATGGATTTTGAGTGAAAAATGGCCCTGAAGCGAAAGTGAAAAAAATTCGTATTTTAACCATTTATATGTGTAAGACTCTTAAACTTGAGCGTTTCCTTACAGATTCGTCGAAAAACATCGAAAGAAACAAAGGTTTTTCACATAGTCATTCGGGTGCCTCCACGAGGGTCTTTTCGTAAGGGTTGAGGTTGTGAAGTCTTTTCGACACGAGTAAATGTATTTTTTCTTTCATATTTTAAGCTTAGGACCATCTTTAGTGGATATGGTATGATACTAAAATGAGAAAACAACTTTTCAGATCGAGTTAACGACCCTGTCCCAATGGGCAAAAAAGTTCCTATGTTAACACCTATGGATTTTGAGTGAAAAATGGCCCGGAAGCGAAAGTGAAAAAAATTTGTATTTTAACCATTTATATGTGTAAGACTCTTAAACTTGAGCGTTTCCTTACAGATTCGTCGAAAAACATCGAAAGAAACAAAGGTTTTTCACATAGTCATTCGGGTGCCTCCACGAGGGTCTTTTCGTAAGGGTTGAGGTTGTGAAGTCTTTTCGACACGAGTAAATGTATTTTTTCTTTCATATTTTAAGCTTAGGACAATCTTTAGTGGATATGGTATGATACTAAAATGAGAAAACAACTTTTCAGATCGAGTTAACGACCCTGTCCCAATGGGCAAAAAAGTTCCTATGTTAACACCTATGGATTTTGAGTGAAAAATGGCCCGGAAGCGAAAGTGAAAAAAATTCGTATTTTAACCATTTATATGTGTAAGACTCTTAAACTTGAGCGTTTCCTTACAGATTCGTCGAAAAACATCGAAAGAAACAAAGGTTTTTCACATAGTCATTCGGGTGCCTCCACGAGGGTCTTTTCGTAAGGGTTGAGGTTGTGAAGTCTTTTCGACACGAGTAAATGTATTTTTTCTTTCATATTTTAAGCTTAGGACAATCTTTAGTGGATATGGTATGATACTAAAATGAGAAAACAACTTTTCAGATCGAGTTAACGACCCTGTCCCAATGGGCAAAAAAGTTCCTATGTTAACACCTATGGATTTTGAGTGAAAAATGGCCCGGAAGCGAAAGTGAAAAAAATTCGTATTTTAACCATTTATATGTGTAAGACTCTTAAACTTGAGCGTTTCCTTACAGATTCGTCGAAAAACATCGAAAGAAACAAAGGTTTTTCACATAGTCATTCGGGTGCCTCCACGAGGGTCTTTTCGTAAGGGTTGAGGTTGTGAAGTCTTTTCGACACGAGTAAATGTATTTTTTCTTCCATATTTTAAGCTTAGGACCATCTTTAGTGGATATGGTATGATACTAAAATGAGAAAACAACTTTTCAGATCGAGTTAACGACCCTGTCCCAATGGGCAAAAAAGTTCCTATGTTAACACCTATGGATTTTGAGTGAAAAATGGCCCGGAAGCGAAAGTGAAAAAAATTTGTATTCTAACCATTTATATGTGTAAGACTCTTAAACTTGAGCGTTTCCTTACAGATTCGTCGAAAAACATCGAAAGAAACAAAGGTTTTTCACATAGTCATTCGGGTGCCTCCACGAGGGTCTTTTCGTAAGGGTTGAGGTTGTGAAGTCTTTTCGACACGAGTAAATGTATTTTTTCTTTCATATTTTAAGCTTAGGACAATCTTTAGTGGATATGGTATGATACTAAAATGAGAAAACAACTTTTCAGATCGAGTTAACGACCCTGTCCCAATGGGCAAAAAAGTTCCTATGTTAACACCTATGGATTTTGAGTGAAAAATGGCCCGGAAGCGAAAGTGAAAAAAATTCGTATTTTAACCATTTATATGTGTAAGACTCTTAAACTTGAGCGTTTCCTTACAGATTCGTCGAAAAACATCGAAAGAAACAAAGGTTTTTCACATAGTCATTCGGGTGCCTCCACGAGGGTCTTTTCGTAAGGGTTGAGGTTGTGAAGTCTTTTCGACACGAGTAAATGTATTTTTTCTTTCATATTTTAAGCTTAGGACCATCTTTAGTGGATATGGTATGATACTAAAATGAGAAAACAACTTTTCAGATCGAGTTAACGACCCTGTCCCAATGGGCAAAAAAGTTCCTATGTTAACACCTATGGATTTTGAGTGAAAAATGGCCCTGAAGCGAAAGTGAAAAAAATTCGTATTTTAACCATTTATATGTGTAAGACTCTTAAACTTGAGCGTTTCCTTACAGATTCGTCGAAAAACATCGAAAGAAACAAAGGTTTTTCACATAGTCATTCGGGTGCCTCCACGAGGGTCTTTTCGTAAGGGTTGAGGTTGTGAAGTCTTTTCGACACGAGTAAATGTATTTTTTCTTTCATATTTTAAGCTTAGGACCATCTTTAGTGGATATGGTATGATACTAAAATGAGAAAACAACTTTTCAGATCGAGTTAACGACCCTGTCCCAATGGGCAAAAAAGTTCCTATGTTAACACCTATGGATTTTGAGTGAAAAATGGCCCGGAAGCGAAAGTGAAAAAAATTTGTATTTTAACCATTTATATGTGTAAGACTCTTAAACTTGAGCGTTTCCTTACAGATTCGTCGAAAAACATCGAAAGAAACAAAGGTTTTTCACATAGTCATTCGGGTGCCTCCACGAGGGTCTTTTCGTAAGGGTTGAGGTTGTGAAGTCTTTTCGACACGAGTAAATGTATTTTTTCTTTCATATTTTAAGCTTAGGACAATCTTTAGTGGATATGGTATGATACTAAAATGAGAAAACAACTTTTCAGATCGAGTTAACGACCCTGTCCCAATGGGCAAAAAAGTTCCTATGTTAACACCTATGGATTTTGAGTGAAAAATGGCCCGGAAGCGAAAGTGAAAAAAATTCGTATTTTAACCATTTATATGTGTAAGACTCTTAAACTTGAGCGTTTCCTTACAGATTCGTCGAAAAACATCGAAAGAAACAAAGGTTTTTCACATAGTCATTCGGGTGCCTCCACGAGGGTCTTTTCGTAAGGGTTGAGGTTGTGAAGTCTTTTCGACACGAGTAAATGTATTTTTTCTTCCATATTTTAAGCTTAGGACCATCTTTAGTGGATATGGTATGATACTAAAATGAGAAAACAACTTTTCAGATCGAGTTAACGACCCTGTCCCAATGGGCAAAAAAGTTCCTATGTTAACACCTATGGATTTTGAGTGAAAAATGGCCCGGAAGCGAAAGTGAAAAAAATTTGTATTCTAACCATTTATATGTGTAAGACTCTTAAACTTGAGCGTTTCCTTACAGATTCGTCGAAAAACATCGAAAGAAACAAAGGTTTTTCACATAGTCATTCGGGTGCCTCCACGAGGGTCTTTTCGTAAGGGTTGAGGTTGTGAAGTCTTTTCGACACGAGTAAATGTATTTTTTCTTTCATATTTTAAGCTTAGGACAATCTTTAGTGGATATGGTATGATACTAAAATGAGAAAACAACTTTTCAGATCGAGTTAACGACCCTGTCCCAATGGGCAAAAAAGTTCCTATGTTAACACCTATGGATTTTGAGTGAAAAATGGCCCGGAAGCGAAAGTGAAAAAAATTCGTATTTTAACCATTTATATGTGTAAGACTCTTAAACTTGAGCGTTTCCTTACAGATTCGTCGAAAAACATCGAAAGAAACAAAGGTTTTTCACATAGTCATTCGGGTGCCTCCACGAGGGTCTTTTCGTAAGGGTTGAGGTTGTGAAGTCTTTTCGACACGAGTAAATGTATTTTTTCTTTCATATTTTAAGCTTAGGACCATCTTTAGTGGATATGGTATGATACTAAAATGAGAAAACAACTTTTCAGATCGAGTTAACGACCCTGTCCCAATGGGCAAAAAAGTTCCTATGTTAACACCTATGGATTTTGAGTGAAAAATGGCCCTGAAGCGAAAGTGAAAAAAATTCGTATTTTAACCATTTATATGTGTAAGACTCTTAAACTTGAGCGTTTCCTTACAGATTCGTCGAAAAACATCGAAAGAAACAAAGGTTTTTCACATAGTCATTCGGGTGCCTCCACGAGGGTCTTTTCGTAAGGGTTGAGGTTGTGAAGTCTTTTCGACACGAGTAAATGTATTTTTTCTTTCATATTTTAAGCTTAGGACCATCTTTAGTGGATATGGTATGATACTAAAATGAGAAAACAACTTTTCAGATCGAGTTAACGACCCTGTCCCAATGGGCAAAAAAGTTCCTATGTTAACACCTATGGATTTTGAGTGAAAAATGGCCCGGAAGCGAAAGTGAAAAAAATTTGTATTTTAACCATTTATATGTGTAAGACTCTTAAACTTGAGCGTTTCCTTACAGATTCGTCGAAAAACATCGAAAGAAACAAAGGTTTTTCACATAGTCATTCGGGTGCCTCCACGAGGGTCTTTTCGTAAGGGTTGAGGTTGTGAAGTCTTTTCGACACGAGTAAATGTATTTTTTCTTTCATATTTTAAGCTTAGGACAATCTTTAGTGGATATGGTATGATACTAAAATGAGAAAACAACTTTTCAGATCGAGTTAACGACCCTGTCCCAATGGGCAAAAAAGTTCCTATGTTAACACCTATGGATTTTGAGTGAAAAATGGCCCGGAAGCGAAAGTGAAAAAAATTCGTATTTTAACCATTTATATGTGTAAGACTCTTAAACTTGAGCGTTTCCTTACAGATTCGTCGAAAAACATCGAAAGAAACAAAGGTTTTTCACATAGTCATTCGGGTGCCTCCACGAGGGTCTTTTCGTAAGGGTTGAGGTTGTGAAGTCTTTTCGACACGAGTAAATGTATTTTTTCTTTCATATTTTAAGCTTAGGACCATCTTTAGTGGATATGGTATGATACTAAAATGAGAAAACAACTTTTCAGATCGAGTTAACGACCCTGTCCCAATGGGCTAAAAAGTTCCTATGTTAACACCTATGGATTTTGAGTGAAAAATGGCCCGGAAGCGAAAGTGAAAAAAATTTGTATTTTAACCATTTATATGTGTAAGACTCTTAAACTTGAGCGTTTCCTTACAGATTCGTCGAAAAACATCGAAAGAAACAAAGGTTTTTCACATAGTCATTCGGGTGCCTCCACGAGGGTCTTTTCGTAAGGGTTGAGGTTGTGAAGTCTTTTCGACACGAGTAAATGTATTTTTTCTTTCATATTTTAAGCTTAGGACAATCTTTAGTGGATATGGTATGATACTAAAATGAGAAAACAACTTTTCAGATCGAGTTAACGACCCTGTCCCAATGGGCAAAAAAGTTCCTATGTTAACACCTATGGATTTTGAGTGAAAAATGGCCCGGAAGCGAAAGTGAAAAAAATTCGTATTTTAACCATTTATATGTGTAAGACTCTTAAACTTGAGCGTTTCCTTACAGATTCGTCGAAAAACATCGAAAGAAACAAAGGTTTTTCACATAGTCATTCGGGTGCCTCCACGAGGGTCTTTTCGTAAGGGTTGAGGTTGTGAAGTCTTTTCGACACGAGTAAATGTATTTTTTCTTCCATATTTTAAGCTTAGGACCATCTTTAGTGGATATGGTATGATACTAAAATGAGAAAACAACTTTTCAGATCGAGTTAACGACCCTGTCCCAATGGGCAAAAAAGTTCCTATGTTAACACCTATGGATTTTGAGTGAAAAATGGCCCGGAAGCGAAAGTGAAAAAAATTCGTATTTTAACCATTTATATGTGTAAGACTCTTAAACTTGAGCGTTTCCTTACAGATTCGTCGAAAAACATCGAAAGAAACAAAGGTTTTTCACATAGTCATTCGGGTGCCTCCACGAGGGTCTTTTCGTAAGGGTTGAGGTTGTGAAGTCTTTTCGACACGAGTAAATGTATTTTTTCTTTCATATTTTAAGCTTAGGACCATCTTTAGTGGATATGGTATGATACTAAAATGAGAAAACAACTTTTCAGATCGAGTTAACGACCCTGTCCCAATGGGCAAAAAAGTTCCTATGTTAACACCTATGGATTTTGAGTGAAAAATGGCCCTGAAGCGAAAGTGAAAAAAATTCGTATTTTAACCATTTATATGTGTAAGACTCTTAAACTTGAGCGTTTCCTTACAGATTCGTCGAAAAACATCGAAAGAAACAAAGGTTTTTCACATAGTCATTCGGGTGCCTCCACGAGGGTCTTTTCGTAAGGGTTGAGGTTGTGAAGTCTTTTCGACACGAGTAAATGTATTTTTTCTTCCATATTTTAAGCTTAGGACCATCTTTAGTGGATATGGTATGATACTAAAATGAGAAAACAACTTTTCAGATCGAGTTAACGACCCTGTCCCAATGGGCAAAAAAGTTCCTATGTTAACACCTATGGATTTTGAGTGAAAAATGGCCCGGAAGCGAAAGTGAAAAAAATTTGTATTTTAACCATTTATATGTGTAAGACTCTTAAACTTGAGCGTTTCCTTACAGATTCGTCGAAAAACATCGAAAGAAACAAAGGTTTTTCACATAGTCATTCGGGTGCCTCCACGAGGGTCTTTTCGTAAGGGTTGAGGTTGTGAAGTCTTTTCGACACGAGTAAATGTATTTTTTCTTTCATATTTTAAGCTTAGGACAATCTTTAGTGGATATGGTATGATACTAAAATGAGAAAACAACTTTTCAGATCGAGTTAACGACCCTGTCCCAATGGGCAAAAAAGTTCCTATGTTAACACCTATGGATTTTGAGTGAAAAATGGCCCGGAAGCGAAAGTGAAAAAAATTCGTATTTTAACCATTTATATGTGTAAGACTCTTAAACTTGAGCGTTTCCTTACAGATTCGTCGAAAAACATCGAAAGAAACAAAGGTTTTTCACATAGTCATTCGGGTGCCTCCACGAGGGTCTTTTCGTAAGGGTTGAGGTTGTGAAGTCTTTTCGACACGAGTAAATGTATTTTTTCTTCCATATTTTAAGCTTAGGACCATCTTTAGTGGATATGGTATGATACTAAAATGAGAAAACAACTTTTCAGATCGAGTTAACGACCCTGTCCCAATGGGCAAAAAAGTTCCTATGTTAACACCTATGGATTTTGAGTGAAAAATGGCCCGGAAGCGAAAGTGAAAAAAATTCGTATTTTAACCATTTATATGTGTAAGACTCTTAAACTTGAGCGTTTCCTTACAGATTCGTCGAAAAACATCGAAAGAAACAAAGGTTTTTCACATAGTCATTCGGGTGCCTCCACGAGGGTCTTTTCGTAAGGGTTGAGGTTGTGAAGTCTTTTCGACACGAGTAAATGTATTTTTTCTTTCATATTTTAAGCTTAGGACCATCTTTAGTGGATATGGTATGATACTAAAATGAGAAAACAACTTTTCAGATCGAGTTAACGACCCTGTCCCAATGGGCAAAAAAGTTCCTATGTTAACACCTATGGATTTTGAGTGAAAAATGGCCCTGAAGCGAAAGTGAAAAAAATTCGTATTTTAACCATTTATATGTGTAAGACTCTTAAACTTGAGCGTTTCCTTACAGATTCGTCGAAAAACATCGAAAGAAACAAAGGTTTTTCACATAGTCATTCGGGTGCCTCCACGAGGGTCTTTTCGTAAGGGTTGAGGTTGTGATGTCTTTTCGACACGAGTAAATGTATTTTTTCTTTCATATTTTAAGCTTAGGACCATCTTTAGTGGATATGGTATGATACTAAAATGAGAAAACAACTTTTCAGATCGAGTTAACGACCCTGTCCCAATGGGCAAAAAAGTTCCTATGTTAACACCTATGGATTTTGAGTGAAAAATGGCCCGCAAGCGAAAGTGAAAAAAAATTTGTATTTTAACCATTTATATGTGTAAGACTCTTAAACTTGAGCGTTTCCTTACAGATTCGTCGAAAAACATCGAAAGAAACAAAGGTTTTTCACATAGTCATTCGGGTGCCTCCACGAGGGTCTTTTCGTAAGGGTTGAGGTTGTGAAGTCTTTTCGACACGAGTAAATGTATTTTTTCTTTCATATTTTAAGCTTAGGACCATCTTTAGTGGATATGGTATGATACTAAAATGAGAAAACAACTTTTCAGATCGAGTTAACGACCCTGTCCCAATGGGCAAAAAAGTTCCTATGTTAACACCTATGGATTTTGAGTGAAAAATGGCCCGGAAGCGAAAGTGAAAAAAATTTGTATTTTAACCATTTATATGTGTAAGACTCTTAAACTTGAGCGTTTCCTTACAGATTCGTCGAAAAACATCGAAAGAAACAAAGGTTTTTCACATAGTCATTCGGGTGCCTCCACGAGGGTCTTTTCGTAAGGGTTGAGGTTGTGAAGTCTTTTCGACACGAGTAAATGTATTTTTTCTTTCATATTTTAAGCTTAGGACAATCTTTAGTGGATATGGTATGATACTAAAATGAGAAAACAACTTTTCAGATCGAGTTAACGACCCTGTCCCAATGGGCAAAAAAGTTCCTATGTTAACACCTATGGATTTTGAGTGAAAAATGGCCCGGAAGCGAAAGTGAAAAAAATTCGTATTTTAACCATTTATATGTGTAAGACTCTTAAACTTGAGCGTTTCCTTACAGATTCGTCGAAAAACATCGAAAGAAACAAAGGTTTTTCACATAGTCATTCGGGTGCCTCCACGAGGGTCTTTTCGTAAGGGTTGAGGTTGTGAAGTCTTTTCGACACGAGTAAATGTATTTTTTCTTTCATATTTTAAGCTTAGGACCATCTTTAGTGGATATGGTATGATACTAAAATGAGAAAACAACTTTTCAGATCGAGTTAACGACCCTGTCCCAATGGGCAAAAAAGTTCCTATGTTAACACCTATGGATTTTGAGTGAAAAATGGCCCGGAAGCGAAAGTGAAAAAAATTCGTATTTTAACCATTTATATGTGTAAGACTCTTAAACTTGAGCGTTTCCTTACAGATTCGTCGAAAAACATCGAAAGAAACAAAGGTTTTTCACATAGTCATTCGGGTGCCTCCACGAGGGACTTTTCGTAAGGGTTGAGGTTGTGAAGTCTTTTCGACACGAGTAAATGTATTTTTTCTTCCATATTTTAAGCTTAGGACAATCTTTAGTGGATATGGTATGATACTAAAACGAGAAAACAACTTTTCAGATCGAGTTAACGACCCTGTCCCAATGGGCAAAAAAGTTCCTATGTTAACACCTATGGATTTTGAGTGAAAAATTGCCCGGAAGCGAAAGTGAAAAAAATTTGTATTTTAACCATTTATATGTGTAAGACTCTTAAACTTTGAGCGTTTCCTTATAGATCATCGAAAACCTTCGAAAGAAACAAAGGTTTTTCACATAGTCATTCGGGTGCCTCCACGAGGGACTTTTCGTAAGGGTTGAGGTTGTAAAGTCTTTTCGACACGAGTAAATGTATTTTTTCTTCCATATTTTAAGCTTAGGACAATCTTTAGTGGATATGGTATGATACTAAAACGAGAAAACAACTTTTCAGATCGAGTTAACGACCCTGTCTCAATGGGCAAAAAAGTTCCTATGTTAACACCTATGGATTTTGAGTGAAAAATGGCCCGGAAGCGAAAGTGAAAAAAATTCGTATTTTAACCATTTATATGTGTAAGACTCTTAAACTTGAGCGTTTCCTTACAGATTCGTCGAAAAACATCGAAAGAAACAAAGGTTTTTCACATAGTCATTCGGGTGCCTCCACGAGGGACTTTTCGTAAGGGTTGAGGTTGTGAAGTCTTTTCGACACGAGTAAATGTATTTTTTCTTCCATATTTTAAGCTGAGGACAATCTTTAGTGGATATGGTATGATACTAAAACGAGAAAACAACTTTTCAGATCGAGTTAACGACCCTGTCCCAATGGGCAAAAAAGTTCCTATGTTAACACCTATGGATTTTGAGTGAAAAATGGCCCGGAAGCGAAAGTGAAAAAAATTCGTATTTTAACCATTTATATGTGTAAGACTCTTAAACTTGAGCGTTTCCTTACAGATTCGTCGAAAAACATCGAAAGAAACAAAGGTTTTTCACATAGTCATTCGGGTGCCTCCACGAGGGTCTTTTCGTAAGGGTTGAGGTTGTGAAGTCTTTTCGACACGAGTAAATGTATTTTTTCTTTCATATTTTAAGCTTAGGACCATCTTTAGTGGATATGGTATGATACTAAAATGAGAAAACAACTTTTCAGATCGAGTTAACGACCCTGTCCCAATGGGCAAAAAAGTTCCTATGTTAACACCTATGGATTTTGAGTGAAAAATGGCCCGCAAGCGAAAGTGAAAAAAAATTTGTATTTTAACCATTTATATGTGTAAGACTCTTAAACTTGAGCGTTTCCTTACAGATTCGTCGAAAAACATCGAAAGAAACAAAGGTTTTTCACATAGTCATTCGGGTGCCTCCACGAGGGTCTTTTCGTAAGGGTTGAGGTTGTGAAGTCTTTTCGACACGAGTAAATGTATTTTTTCTTTCATATTTTAAGCTTAGGACCATCTTTAGTGGATATGGTATGATACTAAAATGAGAAAACAACTTTTCAGATCGAGTTAACGACCCTGTCCCAATGGGCAAAAAAGTTCCTATGTTAACACCTATGGATTTTGAGTGAAAAATGGCCCGGAAGCGAAAGTGAAAAAAATTCGTATTTTAACCATTTATATGTGTAAGACTCTTAAACTTGAGCGTTTCCTTACAGATTCGTCGAAAAACATCGAAAGAAACAAAGGTTTTTCACATAGTCATTCGGGTGCCTCCACGAGGGTCTTTTCGTAAGGGTTGAGGTTGTGAAGTCTTTTCGACACGAGTAAATGTATTTTTTCTTTCATATTTTAAGCTTAGGACAATCTTTAGTGGATATGGTATGATACTAAAATGAGAAAACAACTTTTCAGATCGAGTTAACGACCCTGTCCCAATGGGCAAAAAAGTTCCTATGTTAACACCTATGGATTTTGAGTGAAAAATGGCCCGGAAGCGAAAGTGAAAAAAATTCGTATTTTAACCAATTATATGTGTAAGACTCTTAAACTTGAGCGTTTCCTTACAGATTCGTCGAAAAACATCGAAAGAAACAAAGGTTTTTCACATAGTCATTCGGGTGCCTCCACGAGGGTCTTTTCGTAAGGGTTGAGGTTGTGAAGTCTTTTCGACACGAGTAAATGTATTTTTTCTTTCATATTTTAAGCTTAGGACCATCTTTAGTGGATATGGTATGATACTAAAATGAGAAAACAACTTTTCAGATCGAGTTAACGACCCTGTCCCAATGGGCAAAAAAGTTCCTATGTTAACACCTATGGATTTTGAGTGAAAAATGGCCCGGAAGCGAAAGTGAAAAAAATTCGTATTTTAACCATTTATATGTGTAAGACTCTTAAACTTGAGCGTTTCCTTACAGATTCGTCGAAAAACATCGAAAGAAACAAAGGTTTTTCACATAGTCATTCGGGTGCCTCCACGAGGGACTTTTCGTAAGGGTTGAGGTTGTGAAGTCTTTTCGACACGAGTAAATGTATTTTTTCTTCCATATTTTAAGCTTAGGACAATCTTTAGTGGATATGGTATGATACTAAAACGAGAAAACAACTTTTCAGATCGAGTTAACGACCCTGTCCCAATGGGCAAAAAAGTTCCTATGTTAACACCTATGGATTTTGAGTGAAAAATTGCCCGGAAGCGAAAGTGAAAAAAATTCGTATTTTAACCATTTATATGTGTAAGACTCTTAAACTTTGAGCGTTTCCTTATAGATCATCGAAAACCTTCGAAAGAAACAAAGGTTTTTCACATAGTCATTCGGGTGCCTCCACGAGGGACTTTTCGTAAGGGTTGAGGTTGTAAAGTCTTTTCGACACGAGTAAATGTATTTTTTCTTCCATATTTTAAGCTTAGGACAATCTTTAGTGGATATGGTATGATACTAAAACGAGAAAACAACTTTTCAGATCGAGTTAACGACCCTGTCTCAATGGGCAAAAAAGTTCCTATGTTAACACCTATGGATTTTGAGTGAAAAATGGCCCGGAAGCGAAAGTGAAAAAAATTCGTATTTTAACCATTTATATGTGTAAGACTCTTAAACTTGAGCGTTTCCTTACAGATTCGTCGAAAAACATCGAAAGAAACAAAGGTTTTTCACATAGTCATTCGGGTGCCTCCACGAGGGACTTTTCGTAAGGGTTGAGGTTGTGAAGTCTTTTCGACACGAGTAAATGTATTTTTTCTTCCATATTTTAAGCTTAGGACAATCTTTAGTGGATATGGTATGATACTAAAACGAGAAAACAACTTTTCAGATCGAGTTAACGACCCTGTCCCAATGGGCAAAAAAGTTCCTATGTTAACACCTATGGATTTTGAGTGAAAAATGGCCCGGAAGCGAAAGTGAAAAAAATTCGTATTTTAACCATTTATATGTGTAAGACTCTTAAACTTGAGCGTTTCCTTACAGATTCGTCGAAAAACATCGAAAGAAACAAAGGTTTTTCACATAGTCATTCGGGTGCCTCCACGAGGGTCTTTTCGTAAGGGTTGAGGTTGTGAAGTCTTTTCGACACGAGTAAATGTATTTTTTCTTTCATATTTTAAGCTTAGGACCATCTTTAGTGGATATGGTATGATACTAAAATGAGAAAACAACTTTTCAGATCGAGTTAACGACCCTGTCCCAATGGGCAAAAAAGTTCCTATGTTAACACCTATGGATTTTGAGTGAAAAATGGCCCGGAAGCGAAAGTGAAAAAAATTTGTATTTTAACCATTTATATGTGTAAGACTCTTAAACTTGAGCGTTTCCTTACAGATTCGTCGAAAAACATCGAAAGAAACAAAGGTTTTTCACATAGTCATTCGGGTGCCTCCACGAGGGTCTTTTCGTAAGGGTTGAGGTTGTGAAGTCTTTTCGACACGAGTAAATGTATTTTTTCTTTCATATTTTAAGCTTAGGACAATCTTTAGTGGATATGGTATGATACTAAAATGAGAAAACAACTTTTCAGATCGAGTTAACGACCCTGTCCCAATGGGCAAAAAAGTTCCTATGTTAACACCTATGGATTTTGAGTGAAAAATGGCCCGGAAGCGAAAGTGAAAAAAATTCGTATTTTAACCATTTATATGTGTAAGACTCTTAAACTTGAGCGTTTTCTTACAGATTCGTCGAAAAACATCGAAAGAAACAAAGGTTTTTCACATAGTCATTCGGGTGCCTCCACGAGGGTCTTTTCGTAAGGGTTGAGGTTGTGAAGTCTTTTCGACACGAGTAAATGTATTTTTTCTTTCATATTTTAAGCTTAGGACCATCTTTAGTGGATATGGTATGATACTAAAATGAGAAAACAACTTTTCAGATCGAGTTAACGACCCTGTCCCAATGGGCAAAAAAGTTCCTATGTTAACACCTATGGATTTTGAGTGAAAAATGGCCCGCAAGCGAAAGTGAAAAAAATTTGTATTTTAACCATTTATATGTGTAAGACTCTTAAACTTGAGCGTTTCCTTACAGATTCGTCGAAAAACATCGAAAGAAACAAAGGTTTTTCACATAGTCATTCGGGTGCCTCCACGAGGGTCTTTTCGTAAGGGTTGAGGTTGTGAAGTCTTTTCGACACGAGTAAATGTATTTTTTCTTTCATATTTTAAGCTTAGGACCATCTTTAGTGGATATGGTATGATACTAAAATGAGAAAACAACTTTTCAGATCGAGTTAACGACCCTGTCCCAATGGGCAAAAAAGTTCCTATGTTAACACCTATGGATTTTGAGTGAAAAATGGCCCGGAAGCGAAAGTGAAAAAAATTTGTATTTTAACCATTTATATGTGTAAGACTCTTAAACTTGAGCGTTTCCTTACAGATTCGTCGAAAAACATCGAAAGAAACAAAGGTTTTTCACATAGTCATTCGGGTGCCTCCACGAGGGTCTTTTCGTAAGGGTTGAGGTTGTGAAGTCTTTTCGACACGAGTAAATGTATTTTTTCTTTCATATTTTAAGCTTAGGACAATCTTTAGTGGATATGGTATGATACTAAAATGAGAAAACAACTTTTCAGATCGAGTTAACGACCCTGTCCCAATGGGCAAAAAAGTTCCTATGTTAACACCTATGGATTTTGAGTGAAAAATGGCCCGGAAGCGAAAGTGAAAAAAATTCGTATTTTAACCATTTATATGTGTAAGACTCTTAAACTTGAGCGTTTCCTTACAGATTCGTCGAAAAACATCGAAAGAAACAAAGGTTTTTCACATAGTCATTCGGGTGCCTCCACGAGGGTCTTTTCGTAAGGGTTGAGGTTGTGAAGTCTTTTCGACACGAGTAAATGTATTTTTTCTTTCATATTTTAAGCTTAGGACCATCTTTAGTGGATATGGTATGATACTAAAATGAGAAAACAACTTTTCAGATCGAGTTAACGACCCTGTCCCAATGGGCAAAAAAGTTCCTATGTTAACACCTATGGATTTTGAGTGAAAAATGGCCCGGAAGCGAAAGTGAAAAAAATTCGTATTTTAACCATTTATATGTGTAAGACTCTTAAACTTGAGCGTTTCCTTACAGATTCGTCGAAAAACATCGAAAGAAACAAAGGTTTTTCACATAGTCATTCGGGTGCCTCCACGAGGGACTTTTCGTAAGGGTTGAGGTTGTGAAGTCTTTTCGACACGAGTAAATGTATTTTTTCTTCCATATTTTAAGCTTAGGACAATCTTTAGTGGATATGGTATGATACTAAAACGAGAAAACAACTTTTCAGATCGAGTTAACGACCCTGTCCCAATGGGCAAAAAAGTTCCTATGTTAACACCTATGGATTTTGAGTGAAAAATTGCCCGGAAGCGAAAGTGAAAAAAATTCGTATTTTAACCATTTATATGTGTAAGACTCTTAAACTTTGAGCGTTTCCTTATAGATCATCGAAAACCTTCGAAAGAAACAAAGGTTTTTCACATAGTCATTCGGGTGCCTCCACGAGGGACTTTTCGTAAGGGTTGAGGTTGTAAAGTCTTTTCGACACGAGTAAATGTATTTTTTCTTCCATATTTTAAGCTTAGGACAATCTTTAGTGGATATGGTATGATACTAAAATGAGAAAACAACTTTTCAGATCGAGTTAACGACCCTGTCCCAATGGGCAAAAAAGTTCCTATGTTAACACCTATGGATTTTGAGTGAAAAATGGCCCGCAAGCGAAAGTGAAAAAAATTTGTATTTTAACCATTTATATGTGTAAGACTCTTAAACTTGAGCGTTTCCTTACAGATTCGTCGAAAAACATCGAAAGAAACAAAGGTTTTTCACATAGTCATTCGGGTGCCTCCACGAGGGTCTTTTCGTAAGGGTTGAGGTTGTGAAGTCTTTTCGACACGAGTAAATGTATTTTTTCTTTCATATTTTAAGCTTAGGACCATCTTTAGTGGATATGGTATGATACTAAAATGAGAAAACAACTTTTCAGATCGAGTTAACGACCCTGTCCCAATGGGCAAAAAAGTTCCTATGTTAACACCTATGGATTTTGAGTGAAAAATGGCCCGGAAGCGAAAGTGAAAAAAATTTGTATTTTAACCATTTATATGTGTAAGACTCTTAAACTTGAGCGTTTCCTTACAGATTCGTCGAAAAACATCGAAAGAAACAAAGGTTTTTCACATAGTCATTCGGGTGCCTCCACGAGGGTCTTTTCGTAAGGGTTGAGGTTGTGAAGTCTTTTCGACACGAGTAAATGTATTTTTTCTTTCATATTTTAAGCTTAGGACAATCTTTAGTGGATATGGTATGATACTAAAATGAGAAAACAACTTTTCAGATCGAGTTAACGACCCTGTCCCAATGGGCAAAAAAGTTCCTATGTTAACACCTATGGATTTTGAGTGAAAAATGGCCCGGAAGCGAAAGTGAAAAAAATTCGTATTTTAACCATTTATATGTGTAAGACTCTTAAACTTGAGCGTTTCCTTACAGATTCGTCGAAAAACATCGAAAGAAACAAAGGTTTTTCACATAGTCATTCGGGTGCCTCCACGAGGGTCTTTTCGTAAGGGTTGAGGTTGTGAAGTCTTTTCGACACGAGTAAATGTATTTTTTCTTTCATATTTTAAGCTTAGGACCATCTTTAGTGGATATGGTATGATACTAAAATGAGAAAACAACTTTTCAGATCGAGTTAACGACCCTGTCCCAATGGGCAAAAAAGTTCCTATGTTAACACCTATGGATTTTGAGTGAAAAATGGCCCGGAAGCGAAAGTGAAAAAAATTCGTATTTTAACCATTTATATGTGTAAGACTCTTAAACTTGAGCGTTTCCTTACAGATTCGTCGAAAAACATCGAAAGAAACAAAGGTTTTTCACATAGTCATTCGGGTGCCTCCACGAGGGACTTTTCGTAAGGGTTGAGGTTGTGAAGTCTTTTCGACACGAGTAAATGTATTTTTTCTTCCATATTTTAAGCTTAGGACAATCTTTAGTGGATATGGTATGATACTAAAACGAGAAAACAACTTTTCAGATCGAGTTAACGACCCTGTCCCAATGGGCAAAAAAGTTCCTATGTTAACACCTATGGATTTTGAGTGAAAAATTGCCCGGAAGCGAAAGTGAAAAAAATTCGTATTTTAACCATTTATATGTGTAAGACTCTTAAACTTTGAGCGTTTCCTTATAGATCATCGAAAACCTTCGAAAGAAACAAAGGTTTTTCACATAGTCATTCGGGTGCCTCCACGAGGGACTTTTCGTAAGGGTTGAGGTTGTAAAGTCTTTTCGACACGAGTAAATGTATTTTTTCTTCCATATTTTAAGCTTAGGACAATCTTTAGTGGATATGGTATGATACTAAAACGAGAAAACAACTTTTCAGATCGAGTTAACGACCCTGTCTCAATGGGCAAAAAAGTTCCTATGTTAACACCTATGGATTTTGAGTGAAAAATGGCCCGGAAGCGAAAGTGAAAAAAATTCGTATTTTAACCATTTATATGTGTAAGACTCTTAAACTTGAGCGTTTCCTTACAGATTCGTCGAAAAACATCGAAAGAAACAAAGGTTTTTCACATAGTCATTCGGGTGCCTCCACGAGGGACTTTTCGTAAGGGTTGAGGTTGTGAAGTCTTTTCGACACGAGTAAATGTATTTTTTCTTCCATATTTTAAGCTTAGGACAATCTTTAGTGGATATGGTATGATACTAAAACGAGAAAACAACTTTTCAGATCGAGTTAACGACCCTGTCCCAATGGGCAAAAAAGTTCCTATGTTAACACCTATGGATTTTGAGTGAAAAATGGCCCGGAAGCGAAAGTGAAAAAAATTCGTATTTTAACCATTTATATGTGTAAGACTCTTAAACTTTGAGCGTTTCCTTATAGATCATCGAAAACCTTCGAAAGAAACAAAGGTTTTTCACATAGTCATTCGGGTGCCTCCACGAGGGACTTTTCGTAAGGGTTGAGGTTGTGAAGTCTTTTCGACACGAGTAAATGTATTTTTTCTTCCATATTTTAAGCTTAGGACAATCTTTAGTGGATATGGTATGATACTAAAACGAGAAAACAACTTTTCAGATCGAGTTAACGACCCTGTCTCAATGGGCAAAAAAGTTCCTATGTTAACACGTATGGATTTTGAGTGAAAAATGGCCCGGAAGCGAAAGTGAAAAAAATTTGTATTTTAACCATTTATATGTGTAAGACTCTTAAACTTGAGCGTTTCCTTACAGATTCGTCGAAAAACTTCGAAAGAAACAAAGGTTTTTCACATAGTCATTCGGGTGCCTCCACGAGGGACTTTTCGTAAGGGTTGAGGTTGTGAAGTCTTTTCGACACGAGTAAATGTATTTTTTCTTCCATATTTTAAGCTTAGGACAATCTTTAGTGGATATGGTATGATACTAAAACGAGAAAACAACTTTTCAGATCGAGTTAACGACCCTGTCTCAATGGGCAAAAAAGTTCCTATGTTAACACGTATGGATTTTGAGTGAAAAATGGCCCGGAAGCGAAAGTGAAAAAAATTTGTATTTTAACCATTTATATGTGTAAGACTCTTAAACTTGAGCGTTTCCTTACAGATTCGTCGAAAAACATCGAAAGAAACAAAGGTTTTTCACATAGTCATTCGGGTGCCTCCACGAGGGTCTTTTCGTAAGGGTTGAGGTTGTGAAGTCTTTTCGACACGAGTAAATGTATTTTTTCTTCCATATTTTAAGCTTAGGACAATCTTTAGTGGATATGGTATGATACTAAAACGAGAAAACAACTTTTCAGATCGAGTTAACGACCCTGTCTCAATGGGCAAAAAAGTTCCTATGTTAACACGTATGGATTTTGAGTGAAAAATGGCCCGGAAGCGAAAGTGAAAAAAATTTGTATTTTAACCATTTATATGTGTAAGACTCTTAAACTTGAGCGTTTCCTTACAGATTCGTCGAAAAACATCGAAAGAAACAAAGGTTTTTCACATAGTCATTCGGGTGCCTCCACGAGGGTCTTTTCGTAAGGGTTGAGGTTGTGAAGTCTTTTCGACACGAGTAAATGTATTTTTTCTTCCATATTTTAAGCTTAGGACAATCTTTAGTGGATATGGTATGATACTAAAACGAGAAAACAACTTTTCAGATCGAGTTAACGACCCTGTCCCAATGGGCAAAAAAGTTCCTATGTTAACACCTATGGATTTTGAGTGAAAAATGGCCCGGAAGCGAAAGTGAAAAAAATTCGTATTTTAACCATTTATATGTGTAAGACTCTTAAACTTTGAGCGTTTCCTTATAGATCATCGAAAACCTTCGAAAGAAACAAAGGTTTTTCACATAGTCATTCGGGTGCCTCCACGAGGGACTTTTCGTAAGGGTTGAGGTTGTGAAGTCTTTTCGACACGAGTAAATGTATTTTTTCTTCCATATTTTAAGCTTAGGACAATCTTTAGTGGATATGGTATGATACTAAAACGAGAAAACAACTTTTCAGATCGAGTTAACGACCCTGTCTCAATGGGCAAAAAAGTTCCTATGTTAACACGTATGGATTTTGAGTGAAAAATGGCCCGGAAGCGAAAGTGAAAAAAATTTGTATTTTAACCATTTATATGTGTAAGACTCTTAAACTTGAGCGTTTCCTTACAGATTCGTCGAAAAACATCGAAAGAAACAAAGGTTTTTCACATAGTCATTCGGGTGCCTCCACGAGGGTCTTTTCGTAAGGGTTGAGGTTGTGAAGTCTTTTCGACACGAGTAAATGTATTTTTTCTTCCATATTTTAAGCTTAGGACAATCTTTAGTGGATATGGTATGATACTAAAACGAGAAAACAACTTTTCAGATCGAGTTAACGACCCTGTCCCAATGGGCAAAAAAGTTCCTATGTTAACACCTATGGATTTTGAGTGAAAAATGGCCCGGAAGCGAAAGTGAAAAAAATTCGTATTTTAACCATTTATATGTGTAAGACTCTTAAACTTGTGCGTTTCCTTACAGATTCGTCGAAAAGCATCGAAAGAAACAAAGGTTTTTCACATAGTCATTCGGGTGCCTCCACGAGGGTCTTTTCGTAAGGGTTGAGGTTGTGAAGTCTTTTCGACACGAGTAAATGTATTTTTTCTTTCATATTTTAAGCTTAGGACAAGCTTTAGTGGATATGGTATGATACTAAAACGAGAAAACAACTTTTCAGATCGAGTTAACGACCCTGTCCCAATGGGCAAAAAAGTTCCTATGTTAACACCTATGGATTTTGAGTGAAAAATGGCCCGGAAGCGAAAGTGAAAAAAATTTGTATTTTAACCATTTATATGTGTAAGACTCTTAAACTTGAGCGTTTCCTTACAGATTCGTCGAAAAACATCGAAAGAAACAAAGGTTTTTCACATAGTGATTCGGGTGCCTCCACGAGGGTCTTTTCGTAAGGGTTGAGGTTGTGAAGTCTTTTCGACACGAGTAAATGTATTTTTTCTTTCATATTTTAAGCTTAGGACAATCTTTAGTGGATATGGTATGATACTAAAACGAGAAAACAACTTTTCAGATCGAGTGAGCGACCCTGTCCCAATGGGCAAAAAAGTTCCTATGTTAACACCTATGGATTTTGAGTGCAAAATGGCCCAGAAGAGAAAGTGAAAAAAATTCGTATTTTAACCATTTATATGTGTAAGACTCTTAAACTTGAACGTTTCCTTAAATATTCGTAGAAAAACATCGAAATAAACAAAGGTTTTTAACATAGTGATTCGAGTGTCTCCACGAGGGTCTTTTCGTAAGGGTTGAGGTTGTGAAGTCTTTTCGACACGAGTAAATGTATTTTTTCTTCCATATTTTAAGCTTAGGACATTCTTTAGTGGATATGGTATGATACTAAAACGAGAAAACAACTTTTCAGATCGAGTTAACGACCCTGTCCCAATGGGCAAAAAATTTCCTATGTTAACACCTATGGATTTTGAGTGAAAAATGGCACGAAAGCGAAAGTGAAAAAAATTCGTATTTTAACCATGTATATGTGTAAGACTCTTAAACTTGAGAGTTTCCTTACAGATTCGTCGAAAAAAATCGAAAGAAACAAAGGTTTTTCACATAGTGATTCGGGTGCCTCCACGAGGGTCTTTTCGTAAGGGTTGAGGTTGTGAAGTCTTTTCGACACGAGTAAATGTATTTTTTCTTCCATATTTTAAGTTTAGGACAATCTTTAGTGGATATGGTATGATACTAAAACGAGAAAACAACTTTTCAGATCGAGTTAACGACCTTGTCTCAATGGGCAAAAAAGTTCCTATGTTAACACCTACGGATTTTGAGTGAAAAATGGCCCGGAAGCGAAAGTGAAAAAAATTCGTATTTTAACCATTTATATGTGTAAGACTCTTAAACTTGACAGTTTCCTTACAGATTCGTCGAAAAACATCGAAAGAAACAAAGGTTTTTCACATAGTCATTCGGGTGCCTCCACGAGGGTCTTTTCGTAAGGGTTGAGGTTGTGAAGTCTTTTCGACACGAGTAAATGTATTTTTTCTTCCATATTTTAAGCTTAGGACAATCTTTAGTGGATATGGTATGATACTAAAACGAGAAAACAACTTTTCAGATCGAGTGAGCGACCCTGTCCCAATGGGCAAAAAAGTTCCTATGTTAACACCTATGGATTTTGAGTGCAAAATGGCCTGGAAGAGAAAGTGAAAAAAATTAGTATTTTAACCATTTATATGTGTAAGACTCTTAAACTTGAGCGTTTCCTTACAGATTCGTCGAAAATCTTCGAAAGAAACAAAGGTTTTTCACATAGTCATTCGGGTGCCTCCACGAGGGACTTTTCGTAAGGGTTGAGGTTGTGAAGTCTTTTCGACACGAGTAAATGTATTTTTTCTTCCATATTTTAAGCTTAGGACAATCTTTAGTGGATATGGTATGATACTAAAACGAGAAAACAACTTTTCAGATCGAGTTAACGACCCTGTCCCAATGGGCAAAAAAGTTCCTATGTTAACACCTATGGATTTTGAGTGAAAAATGGCCCGGAAGCGAAAGTGAAAAAAATTCGTATTTTAACCATTTATATGTGTAAGACTCTTAAACTTGTGCGTTTCCTTACAGATTCGTCGAAAAGCATCGAAAGAAACAAAGGTTTTTCACATAGTCATTCGGGTGCCTCCACGAGGGTCTTTTCGTAAGGGTTGAGGTTGTGAAGTCTTTTCGACACGAGTAAATGTATTTTTTCTTTCATATTTTAAGCTTAGGACAAGCTTTAGTGGATATGGTATGATACTAAAACGAGAAAACAACTTTTCAGATCGAGTTAACGACCCTGTCCCAATGGGCAAAAAAGTTCCTATGTTAACACCTATGGATTTTGAGTGAAAAATGGCCCGGAAGCGAAAGTGAAAAAAATTTGTATTTTAACCATTTATATGTGTAAGACTCTTAAACTTGAGCGTTTCCTTACAGATTCGTCGAAAAACATCGAAAGAAACAAAGGTTTTTCACATAGTCATTCGGGTGCCTCCACGAGGGTCTTTTCGTAAGGGTTGAGGTTGTGAAGTCTTTTCGACACGAGTAAATGTATTTTTTTATCCATATTTTCAGCTTAGGACCATCTTTAGTTGATATGGTATGATACTAAAACGAGAAAACAACTTTTCAGTTCGAGTTAACGACCCTGTCCCAATGGGCAAAAAAGTTCCTATGTTAACACCTATGGATTTTGAGTGAAAAATGGCCCGGAAGCGAAAGTGAAAAAAATTCGTATTTTAACCATTTATATGTGTAAGACTCTTAAACTTGAGAGTTTCCTTACAGATTCGTCGAAAAACATCGAAAGAAACAAAGGTTTTTCACATAGTCATTCGGGTGCCTCCACGAGGGTCTTTTCGTAAGGGTTGAGGTTGTGAAGTCTTTTCGACACGAGTAAATGTATTTTTTCTTCCATATTTTAAGCTTAGGACAATCTTTAGTGGATATGGTATGATACTAAAACGAGAAAACAACTTTTCAGATCGAGTTAACGACCCTGTCCCAATGGGCAAAAAAGTTCCTATGTTAACACCTATGGATTTTGAGTGAAAAATGGCCCGGAAGCGAAAGTGAAAAAAATTTGTATTTTAACCATTTATATGTGTAAGACTCTTAAACTTGAGCGTTTCCTTACAGATTCGTCGAAAAACATCGAAAGAAACAAAGGTTTTTCACATAGTCATTCGGGTGCCTCCACGAGGGTCTTTTCGTAAGGGTTGAGGTTGTGAAGTCTTTTCGACACGAGTAAATGTATTTTTTTATCCATATTTTCAGCTTAGGACCATCTTTAGTTGATATGGTATGATACTAAAACGAGAAAACAACTTTTCAGTTCGAGTTAACGACCCTGTCCCAATGGGCAAAAAAGTTCCTATGTTAACACCTATGGATTTTGAGTGAAAAATGGCCCGGAAGCGAAAGTGAAAAAAATTCGTATTTTAACCATTTATATTTGTAAGACTCTTAAACTTGAGAGTTTCCTTACAGATTCGTCGAAAAACATCGAAAGAAACAAAGGTTTTTCACATAGTCATTCGGGTGCCTCCACGAGGGTCTTTTCGTAAGGGTTGAGGTTGTGAAGTCTTTTCGACACGAGTAAATGTATTTTTTCTTCCATATTTTAAGCTTAGGACAATCTTTAGTGGATATGGTATGATACTAAAACGAGAAAACAACTTTTCAGATCGAGTGAGCGACCCTGTCCCAATGGGCAAAAAAGTTCCTATGTTAACACCTATGGATTTTGAGTGCAAAATGGCCCGGAAGAGAAAGTAAAAAAAATTAGTATTTTAACCATTTATATGTGTAAGACTCTTAAACTTGAACGTTTCCTTAAATATTCGTCGAAAAATATCGAAATAAACAAAGGTTTTTCACATAGTGATTCGGGTGCCTCCACGAGGGTCTTTTCGTAAGGGTTGAGGTTGTGAAGTCTTTTCGACACGAGTAAATGTATTTTTTCTTCCATATTTTAAGCTTAGGACAATCTTTAGTGGATATGGTAAGATACTAAAACGAGAAAACAACTTTTCAGATCGAGTTAACGACCCTGTCTCAATGGGCAAAAAAGTTCCTATGTTAACACCTATGGATTTTGAGTGAAAAATGGCCCGGAAGAGAAAGTGAAAAAAATTAGTATTTTAACCATTTATATGTGTAAGACTCTTAAACTTGAGCGTTTCCTTACAGATTCGTCGAAAATCTTCGAAAGAAACAAAGGTTTTTCACATAGTCATTCGGGTGCCTCCACGAGGGACTTTTCGTAAGGGTTGAGGTTGTGAAGTCTTTTCGACACGAGTAAATGTATTTTTTCTTCCATATTTTAAGCTTAGGACAATCTTTAGTGGATATGGTATGATACTAAAACGAGAAAACAACTTTTCAGATCGAGTGAGCGACCCTGTCCCAATGGGCAAAAAAGTTCCTATGTTAACACCTATGGATTTTGAGTGAAAAATGGCCCGGAAGCGAAAGTGAAAAAAATTCGTATTTTAACCATTTATATGTGTAAGACTCTTAAACTTGAGCGTTTCCTTACAGATTCGTCGAAAAACATCGAAAGAAACAAAGGTTTTTCACATAGTCATTCGGGTGCCTCCACGAGGGACTTTTCGTAAGGGTTGAGGTTGTGAAGTCTTTTCGACACGAGTAAATGTATTTTTTCTTCCATATTTTAAGCTTAGGACAATCTTTAGTGGATATGGTATGATACTAAAACGAGAAAACAACTTTTCAGATCGAGTTAACGACCCTGTCTCAATGGGCAAAAAAGTTCCTATGTTAACACCTATGGATTTTGAGTGAAAAATTGCCCGGAAGAGAAAGTGAAAAAAATTAGTATTTTAACCATTTATATGTGTAAGACTCTTAAACTTGAGCGTTTCCTTACAGATTCGTCGAAAATCTTCGAAAGAAACAAAGGTTTTTCACATAGTCATTCGGGTGCCTCCACGAGGGACTTTTCGTAAGGGTTGAGGTTGTGAAGTCTTTTCGACACGAGTAATTGTATTTTTTCTTCCATATTTTAAGCTTAGGACAATCTTTAGTGGATATGGTATGATACTAAAACGAGAAAACAACTTTTCAGATCGAGTTAACGACCCTGTCTCAATGGGCAAAAAAGTTCCTATGTTAACACCTATGGATTTTGAGTGAAAAATGGCCCGGAAGAGAAAGTGAAAAAAATTAGTATTTTAACCATTTATATGTGTAAGACTCTTAAACTTGAGCGTTTCCTTACAGATTCGTCGAAAATCTTCGAAAGAAACAAAGGTTTTTCACATAGTCATTCGGGTGCCTCCACGAGGGACTTTTCGTAAGGGTTGAGGTTGTGAAGTCTTTTCGACACGAGTAAATGTATTTTTTCTTCCATATTTTAAGCTTAGGACAATCTTTAGTGGATATGGTATGATACTAAAACGAGAAAACAACTTTTCAGATCGAGTGAGCGACCCTGTCCCAATGGGCAAAAAAGTTCCTATGTTAACACCTATGGATTTTGAGTGCAAAATGGCCCGGAAGAGAAAGTGAAAAAAATTAGTATTTTAACCATTTATATGTGTAAGACTCTTAAACTTGAGCGTTTCCTTACAGATTCGTCGAAAATCTTCGAAAGAAACAAAGGTTTTTCACATAGTCATTCGGGTGCCTCCACGAGGGACTTTTCGTAAGGGTTGAGGTTGTGAAGTCTTTTCGACACGAGTAAATGTATTTTTTCTTCCATATTTTAAGCTTAGGACAATCTTTAGTGGATATGGTATGATACTAAAACGAGAAAACAACTTTTCAGATCGAGTGAGCGACCCTGTCCCAATGGGCAAAAAAGTTCCTATGTTAACACCTATGGATTTTGAGTGCAAAATGGCCCGGAAGAGAAAGTAAAAAAAATTAGTATTTTAACCATTTATATGTGTAAGACTCTTAAACTTGAACGTTTCCTTAAATATTCGTCGAAAAATATCGAAATAAACAAAGGTTTTTCACATAGTGATTCGGGTGCCTCCACGAGGGTCTTTTCGTAAGGGTTGAGGTTGTGAAGTCTTTTCGACACGAGTAAATGTATTTTTTCTTCCATATTTTAAGCTTAGGACAATCTTTAGTGGATATGGTAAGATACTAAAACGAGAAAACAACTTTTCAGATCGAGTTAACGACCCTGTCTCAATGGGCAAAAAAGTTCCTATGTTAACACCTATGGATTTTGAGTGAAAAATGGCCCGGAAGAGAAAGTGAAAAAAATTAGTATTTTAACCATTTATATGTGTAAGACTCTTAAACTTGAGCGTTTCCTTACAGATTCGTCGAAAATCTTCGAAAGAAACAAAGGTTTTTCACATAGTCATTCGGGTGCCTCCACGAGGGACTTTTCGTAAGGGTTGAGGTTGTGAAGTCTTTTCGACACGAGTAAATGTATTTTTTCTTCCATATTTTAAGCTTAGGACAATCTTTAGTGGATATGGTATGATACTAAAACGAGAAAACAACTTTTCAGATCGAGTGAGCGACCCTGTCCCAATGGGCAAAAAAGTTCCTATGTTAACACCTATGGATTTTGAGTGAAAAATGGCCCGGAAGCGAAAGTGAAAAAAATTCGTATTTTAACCATTTATATGTGTAAGACTCTTAAACTTGAGCGTTTCCTTACAGATTCGTCGAAAAACATCGAAAGAAACAAAGGTTTTTCACATAGTCATTCGGGTGCCTCCACGAGGGACTTTTCGTAAGGGTTGAGGTTGTGAAGTCTTTTCGACACGAGTAAATGTATTTTTTCTTCCATATTTTAAGCTTAGGACAATCTTTAGTGGATATGGTATGATACTAAAACGAGAAAACAACTTTTCAGATCGAGTTAACGACCCTGTCTCAATGGGCAAAAAAGTTCCTATGTTAACACCTATGGATTTTGAGTGAAAAATTGCCCGGAAGAGAAAGTGAAAAAAATTAGTATTTTAACCATTTATATGTGTAAGACTCTTAAACTTGAGCGTTTCCTTACAGATTCGTCGAAAATCTTCGAAAGAAACAAAGGTTTTTCACATAGTCATTCGGGTGCCTCCACGAGGGACTTTTCGTAAGGGTTGAGGTTGTGAAGTCTTTTCGACACGAGTAATTGTATTTTTTCTTCCATATTTTAAGCTTAGGACAATCTTTAGTGGATATGGTATGATACTAAAACGAGAAAACAACTTTTCAGATCGAGTTAACGACCCTGTCTCAATGGGCAAAAAAGTTCCTATGTTAACACCTATGGATTTTGAGTGAAAAATGGCCCGGAAGAGAAAGTGAAAAAAATTAGTATTTTAACCATTTATATGTGTAAGACTCTTAAACTTGAGCGTTTCCTTACAGATTCGTCGAAAATCTTCGAAAGAAACAAAGGTTTTTCACATAGTCATTCGGGTGCCTCCACGAGGGACTTTTCGTAAGGGTTGAGGTTGTGAAGTCTTTTCGACACGAGTAAATGTATTTTTTCTTCCATATTTTAAGCTTAGGACAATCTTTAGTGGATATGGTATGATACTAAAACGAGAAAACAACTTTTCAGATCGAGTGAGCGACCCTGTCCCAATGGGCAAAAAAGTTCCTATGTTAACACCTATGGATTTTGAGTGCAAAATGGCCCGGAAGAGAAAGTGAAAAAAATTAGTATTTTAACCATTTATATGTGTAAGACTCTTAAACTTGAGCGTTTCCTTACAGATTCGTCGAAAATCTTCGAAAGAAACAAAGGTTTTTCACATAGTCATTCGGGTGCCTCCACGAGGGACTTTTCGTAAGGGTTGAGGTTGTGAAGTCTTTTCGACACGAGTAAATGTATTTTTTCTTCCATATTTTAAGCTTAGGACAATCTTTAGTGGATATGGTATGATACTAAAACGAGAAAACAACTTTTCAGATCGAGTGAGCGACCCTGTCCCAATGGGCAAAAAAGTTCCTATGTTAACACCTATGGATTTTGAGTGAAAAATGGCCCGGAAGCGAAAGTGAAAAAAATTCGTATTTTAACCATTTATATGTGTAAGACTCTTAAACTTGAGCGTTTCCTTACAGATTCGTCGAAAAACATCGAAAGAAACAAAGGTTTTTCACATAGTCATTCGGGTGCCTCCACGAGGGACTTTTCGTAAGGGTTGAGGTTGTGAAGTCTTTTCGACACGAGTAAATGTATTTTTTCTTCCATATTTTAAGCTTAGGACAATCTTTAGTGGATATGGTAAGATACTAAAACGAGAAAACAACTTTTCAGATCGAGTTAACGACCCTGTCTCAATGGGCAAAAAAGTTCCTATGTTAACACCTATGGATTTTGAGTGAAAAATGGCCCGGAAGAGAAAGTGAAAAAAATTAGTATTTTAACCATTTATATGTGTAAGACTCTTAAACTTGAGCGTTTCCTTACAGATTCGTCGAAAATCTTCGAAAGAAACAAAGGTTTTTCACATAGTCATTCGGGTGCCTCCACGAGGGACTTTTCGTAAGGGTTGAGGTTGTGAAGTCTTTTCGACACGAGTAAATGTATTTTTTCTTCCATATTTTAAGCTTAGGACAATCTTTAGTGGATATGGTATGATACGAAAACGAGAAAACAACTTTTCAGATCGAGTGAGCGACCCTGTCCCAATGGGCAAAAAAGTTCCTATGTTAACACCTATGGATTTTGAGTGAAAAATGGCCCGGAAGCGAAAGTGAAAAAAATTCGTATTTTAACCATTTATATGTGTAAGACTCTTAAACTTGAGCGTTTCCTTACAGATTCGTCGAAAAACATCGAAAGAAACAAAGGTTTTTCACATAGTCATTCGGGTGCCTCCACGAGGGACTTTTCGTAAGGGTTGAGGTTGTGAAGTCTTTTCGACACGAGTAAATGTATTTTTTCTTCCATATTTTAAGCTTAGGACAATCTTTAGTGGATATGGTATGATACTAAAACGAGAAAACAACTTTTCAGATCGAGTTAACGACCCTGTCTCAATGGGCAAAAAAGTTCCTATGTTAACACCTATGGATTTTGAGTGAAAAATTGCCCGGAAGAGAAAGTGAAAAAAATTAGTATTTTAACCATTTATATGTGTAAGACTCTTAAACTTGAGCGTTTCCTTACAGATTCGTCGAAAATCTTCGAAAGAAACAAAGGTTTTTCACATAGTCATTCGGGTGCCTCCACGAGGGACTTTTCGTAAGGGTTGAGGTTGTGAAGTCTTTTCGACACGAGTAATTGTATTTTTTCTTCCATATTTTAAGCTTAGGACAATCTTTAGTGGATATGGTATGATACTAAAATGAGAAAACAACTTTTCAGATCGAGTTAACGACCCTGTCTCAATGGGCAAAAAAGTTCCTATGTTAACACCTATGGATTTTGAGTGAAAAATGGCCCGGAAGAGAAAGTGAAAAAAATTAGTATTTTAACCATTTATATGTGTAAGACTCTTAAACTTGAGCGTTTCCTTACAGATTCGTCGAAAATCTTCGAAAGAAACAAAGGTTTTTCACATAGTCATTCGGGTGCCTCCACGAGGGACTTTTCGTAAGGGTTGAGGTTGTGAAGTCTTTTCGACACGAGTAAATGTATTTTTTCTTCCATATTTTAAGCTTAGGACAATCTTTAGTGGATATGGTATGATACTAAAACGAGAAAACAACTTTTCAGATCGAGTGAGCGACCCTGTCCCAATGGGCAAAAAAGTTCCTATGTTAACACCTATGGATTTTGAGTGCAAAATGGCCCGGAAGAGAAAGTGAAAAAAATTAGTATTTTAACCATTTATATGTGTAAGACTCTTAAACTTGAGCGTTTCCTTACAGATTCGTCGAAAATCTTCGAAAGAAACAAAGGTTTTTCACATAGTCATTCGGGTGCCTCCACGAGGGACTTTTCGTAAGGGTTGAGGTTGTGAAGTCTTTTCGACACGAGTAAATGTATTTTTTCTTCCATATTTTAAGCTTAGGACAATCTTTAGTGGATATGGTATGATACTAAAACGAGAAAACAACTTTTCAGATCGAGTGAGCGACCCTGTCCCAATGGGCAAAAAAGTTCCTATGTTAACACCTATGGATTTTGAGTGAAAAATGGCCCGGAAGCGAAAGTGAAAAAAATTCGTATTTTAACCATTTATATGTGTAAGACTCTTAAACTTGAGCGTTTCCTTACAGATTCGTCGAAAAACATCGAAAGAAACAAAGGTTTTTCACATAGTCATTCGGGTGCCTCCACGAGGGACTTTTCGTAAGGGTTGAGGTTGTGAAGTCTTTTCGACACGAGTAAATGTATTTTTTCTTCCATATTTTAAGCTTAGGACAATCTTTAGTGGATATGGTATGATACTAAAACGAGAAAACAACTTTTCAGATCGAGTTAACGACCCTGTCTCAATGGGCAAAAAAGTTCCTATGTTAACACCTATGGATTTTGAGTGAAAAATTGCCCGGAAGAGAAAGTGAAAAAAATTAGTATTTTAACCATTTATATGTGTAAGACTCTTAAACTTGAGCGTTTCCTTACAGATTCGTCGAAAATCTTCGAAAGAAACAAAGGTTTTTCACATAGTCATTCGGGTGCCTCCACGAGGGACTTTTCGTAAGGGTTGAGGTTGTGAAGTCTTTTCGACACGAGTAATTGTATTTTTTCTTCCATATTTTAAGCTTAGGACAATCTTTAGTGGATATGGTATGATACTAAAACGAGAAAACAACTTTTCAGATCGAGTTAACGACCCTGTCTCAATGGGCAAAAAAGTTCCTATGTTAACACCTATGGATTTTGAGTGAAAAATGGCCCGGAAGAGAAAGTGAAAAAAATTAGTATTTTAACCATTTATATGTGTAAGACTCTTAAACTTGAGCGTTTCCTTACAGATTCGTCGAAAATCTTCGAAAGAAACAAAGGTTTTTCACATAGTCATTCGGGTGCCTCCACGAGGGACTTTTCGTAAGGGTTGAGGTTGTGAAGTCTTTTCGACACGAGTAAATGTATTTTTTCTTCCATATTTTAAGCTTAGGACAATCTTTAGTGGATATGGTATGATACTAAAACGAGAAAACAACTTTTCAGATCGAGTGAGCGACCCTGTCCCAATGGGCAAAAAAGTTCCTATGTTAACACCTATGGATTTTGAGTGAAAAATGGCCCGTAAGCGAAAGTGAAAAAAATTCATATTTTAACCATTTATATGTGTAAGACTCTTAAACTTGAGCGTTTCCTTACAGATTCGTCGAAAAACATCGAAAGAAACAAAGGTTTTTCACATAGTAATTCGGGTGCCTCCACGAGGGTCTTTTCGTAAGGGTTGAGGTTGTGAAGTCTTTTCGACACGAGTAAATGTATTTTTTCTTTCATATTTTAAGCTTAGGACAATCTTTAGTGGATATGGTATGATACTAAAACGAGAAAACAACTTTTCAGATCGAGTTAACGTCCCTGTCCCAATGGGCAAAAAAGTTCCTATGTTAACACCTATGGATTTTGAGTGCAAAATGGCCCAGAAGAGAAAGTGAAAAAAATTCGTATTTTAACCATTTATATGTGTAAGACTCTTAAACTTGAACGTTTCCTTAAATATTCGTAGAAAAACATCGAAATAAACAAAGGTTTTTAACATAGTGATTCGAGTGTCTCCACGAGGGTCTTTTCGTAAGGGTTGAGGTTGTGAAGTCTTTTCGACACGAGTAAATGTATTTTTTCTTCCATATTTTAAGCTTAGGACATTCTTTAGTGGATATGGTATGATACTAAAACGAGAAAACAACTTTTCAGATCGAGTTAACGACCCTGTCCCAATGGGCAAAAAATTTCCTATGTTAACACCTATGGATTTTGAGTGAAAAATGGCCCGAAAGCGAAAGTGAAAAAAATTCGTATTTTAACCATGTATATGTGTAAGACTCTTAAACTTGAGAGTTTCCTTACAGATTCGTCGAAAAAAATCGAAAGAAACAAAGGTTTTTCACATAGTGATTCGGGTGCCTCCACGAGGGTCTTTTCGTAAGGGTTGAGGTTGTGAAGTCTTTTCGACACGAGTAAATGTATTTTTTCTTCCATATTTTAAGCTTAGGACAATCTTTAGTGGATATGGTATGATACTAAAACGAGAAAACAACTTTTCAGATCGAGTTAACGACCCTGTCCCAATGGGCAAAAAAGTTCCTATGTTAACACCTATGGATTTTGAGTGAAAAATGGCCCGGAAGCGAAAGTGAAAAAAATTCGTATTTTAACCATTTATATGTGTAAGACTCTTAAACTTGAGAGTTTCCTTACAGATTCGTCGAAAAACATCGAAAGAAACAAAGGTTTTTCACATAGTCATTCGGGTGCCTCCACGAGGGTCTTTTCGTAAGGGTTGAGGTTGTGAAGTCTTTTCGACACGAGTAAATGTATTTTTTCTTCCATATTTTAAGCTTAGGACAATCTTTAGTGGATATGGTATGATACTAAAACGAGAAAACAACTTTTCAGATCGAGTGAGCGACCCTGTCCCAATGGGCAAAAAAGTTCCTATGTTAACACCTATGGATTTTGAGTGAAAAATGGCCCGGAAGAGAAAGTGAAAAAAATTAGTATTTTAACCATTTATATGTGTAAGACTCTTAAACTTGAGCGTTTCCTTACAGATTCGTCGAAAATCTTCGAAAGAAACAAAGGTTTTTCACATAGTCATTCGGGTGCCTCCACGAGGGACTTTTCGTAAGGGTTGAGGTTGTGAAGTCTTTTCGACACGAGTAAATGTATTTTTTCTTCCATATTTTAAGCTTAGGACAATCTTTAGTGGATATGGTATGATACTAAAACGAGAAAACAACTTTTCAGATCGAGTTAACGACCCTGTCCCAATGGGCAAAAAAGTTCCTATGTTAACACCTATGGATTTTGAGTGAAAAATGGCCCGGAAGCGAAAGTGAAAAAAATTCGTATTTTAACCATTTATATGTGTAAGACTCTTAAACTTGAGAGTTTCCTTACAGATTCGTCGAAAAACATCGAAAGAAACAAAGGTTTTTCACATAGTCATTCGGGTGCCTCCACGAGGGTCTTTTCGTAAGGGTTGAGGTTGTGAAGTCTTTTCGACACGAGTAAATGTATTTTTTCTTCCATATTTTAAGCTTAGGACAATCTTTAGTGGATATGGTATGATACTAAAACGAGAAAACAACTTTTCAGATCGAGTGAGCGACCCTGTCCCAATGGGCAAAAAAGTTCCTATGTTAACACCTATGGATTTTGAGTGCAAAATGGCCCGGAAGAGAAAGTGAAAAAAATTAGTATTTTAACCATTTATATGTGTAAGACTCTTAAACTTGAGCGTTTCCTTACAGATTCGTCGAAAATCTTCGAAAGAAACAAAGGTTTTTCACATAGTCATTCGGGTGCCTCCACGAGGGACTTTTCGTAAGGGTTGAGGTTGTGAAGTCTTTTCGACACGAGTAAATGTATTTTTTCTTCCATATTTTAAGCTTAGGACAATCTTTAGTGGATATGGTATGATACTAAAACGAGAAAACAACTTTTCAGATCGAGTTAACGACCCTGTCCCAATGGGCAAAAAAGTTCCTATGTTAACACCTATGGATTTTGAGTGAAAAATGGCCCGGAAGCGAAAGTGAAAAAAATTCGTATTTTAACCATTTATATGTGTAAGACTCTTAAACTTGAGAGTTTCCTTACAGATTCGTCGAAAAACATCGAAAGAAACAAAGGTTTTTCACATAGTCATTCGGGTGCCTCCACGAGGGTCTTTTCGTAAGGGTTGAGGTTGTGAAGTCTTTTCGACACGAGTAAATGTATTTTTTCTTCCATATTTTAAGCTTAGGACAATCTTTAGTGGATATGGTATGATACTAAAACGAGAAAACAACTTTTCAGATCGAGTGAGCGACCCTGTCCCAATGGGCAAAAAAGTTCCTATGTTAACACCTATGGATTTTGAGTGAAAAATGGCCCGGAAGAGAAAGTGAAAAAAATTAGTATTTTAACCATTTATATGTGTAAGACTCTTAAACTTGAGCGTTTCCTTACAGATTCGTCGAAAATCTTCGAAAGAAACAAAGGTTTTTCACATAGTGATTCAGGTGCCTCCACGAGGGTCTTTTCGTAAGGGTTGAGGTTGTGAAGTCTTTTCGACACGAGTAAATGTATTTTTTCTTCCATATTTTAAGCTTAGGACAATCTTTAGTGGATATGGTATGATACTAAAACGAGAAAACAACTTTTCAGATCGAGTTAACGACCCTGTCCCAATGGGCAAAAAAGTTCCTATGTTAACACCTATGGATTTTGAGTGAAAAATGGCCCGGAAGCGAAAGTGAAAAAAATTCGTATTTTAACCATTTATATGTGTAAGACTCTTAAACTTGAGAGTTTCCTTACAGATTCGTCGAAAAACATCGAAAGAAACAAAGGTTTTTCACATAGTCATTCGGGTGCCTCCACGAGGGTCTTTTCGTAAGGGTTGAGGTTGTGAAGTCTTTTCGACACGAGTAAATGTATTTTTTCTTCCATATTTTAAGCTTAGGACAATCTTTAGTGGATATGGTATGATACTAAAACGAGAAAACAACTTTTCAGATCGAGTGAGCGACCCTGTCCCAATGGGCAAAAAAGTTCCTATGTTAACACCTATGGATTTTGAGTGCAAAATGGCCCGGAAGAGAAAGTGAAAAAAATTAGTATTTTAACCATTTATATGTGTAAGACTCTTAAACTTGAGCGTTTCCTTA
The DNA here is from genome assembly GCF_057944985.1 of Cucurbita pepo subsp. pepo. Classification (NCBI taxonomy): domain Eukaryota; kingdom Viridiplantae; phylum Streptophyta; class Magnoliopsida; order Cucurbitales; family Cucurbitaceae; genus Cucurbita; species Cucurbita pepo. Next base: position 1,272,895 of record NC_141811.1, on the reverse strand, counting down.
CAGATTCGTCGAAAATCTTCGAAAGAAACAAAGGTTTTTCACATAGTCATTCGGGTGCCTCCACGAGGGACTTTTCGTAAGGGTTGAGGTTGTGAAGTCTTTTCGACACGAGTAAATGTATTTTTTCTTCCATATTTTAAGCTTAGGACAATCTTTAGTGGATATGGTATGATACTAAAACGAGAAAACAACTTTTCAGATCGAGTTAACGACCCTGTCCCAATGGGCAAAAAAGTTCCTATGTTAACACCTATGGATTTTGAGTGAAAAATGGCCCGGAAGCGAAAGTGAAAAAAATTCGTATTTTAACCATTTATATGTGTAAGACTCTTAAACTTGAGAGTTTCCTTACAGATTCGTCGAAAAACATCGAAAGAAACAAAGGTTTTTCACATAGTCATTCGGGTGCCTCCACGAGGGTCTTTTCGTAAGGGTTGAGGTTGTGAAGTCTTTTCGACACGAGTAAATGTATTTTTTCTTCCATATTTTAAGCTTAGGACAATCTTTAGTGGATATGGTATGATACTAAAACGAGAAAACAACTTTTCAGATCGAGTGAGCGACCCTGTCCCAATGGGCAAAAAAGTTCCTATGTTAACACCTATGGATTTTGAGTGCAAAATGGCCCGGAAGAGAAAGTGAAAAAAATTAGTATTTTAACCATTTATATGTGTAAGACTCTTAAACTTGAACGTTTCCTTAAATATTCGTCGAAAAATATCGAAATAAACAAAGGTTTTTCACATAGTGATTCGGGTGCCTCCACGAGGTTCTTTTCGTAAGGGTTGAGGTTGTGAAGTCTTTTCGACACGAGTAAATGTATTTTTTCTTCCATATTTTAAGCTTAGGACAATCTTTAGTGGATATGGTAAGATACTAAAACGAGAAAACAACTTTTCAGATCGAGTTAACGACCCTGTCTCAATGGGCAAAAAAGTTCCTATGTTAACACCTATGGATTTTGAGTGAAAAATGGCCCGGAAGCGAAAGTGAAAAAAATTTGTATTTTAACCATTTATATGTGTAAGACTCTTAAACTTGAGCGTTTCCTTACAGATTCGTCGAAAAACATCGAAAGAAACAAAGGTTTTTCACATAGTCATTCGGGTGCCTCCACGAGGGTCTTTTCGTAAGGGTTGAGGTTGTGAAGTCTTTTCGACACGAGTAAATGTATTTTTTTCTTCCATATTTTAAGCTTAGGACCATCTTTAGTTGATATTGTATGATACTAAAACGAGAAAACAACTTTTCAGATCGAGTTAACGACCCTGTCCCAATGGGCAAAAAAGTTCCTATGTTAACACCTATGGATTTTGAGTGAAAAATGGCCCGGAAGCGAAAGTGAAAAAAATTCGTATTTTAACTATTTATATGTGTAAGACTCTTAAACTTGAGAGTTTCCTTACAGATTCGTCGAAAAACAACGAAAGAAACAAAGGTTTTTCACATAGTCATTCGGGTGCCTCCACGAGGGTCTTTTCGTAAGGGTTGAGGTTGTGAAGTCTTTTCGACACGAGTAAATGTATTTTTTCTTCCATATTTTAAGCTTAGGACAATCTTTAGTGGATATGGTATGATACTAAAACGAGAAAACAACTTTTCAGATCGAGTTAACGACCCTGTCCCAATGGGCAAAAAAGTTCCTATGTTAACACCTATGGATTTTGAGTGAAAAATGGCCCGAAAGCGAAAGTGAAAAAAATTCGTATTTTAACCATGTATATGTGTAAGACTCTTAAACTTGAGAGTTTCCTTACAGATTCGTCGAAAAAAATCGAAAGAAACAAAGGTTTTTCACATAGTCATTCGGGTGCCTCCACGAGGGTCTTTTCGTAAGGGTTGAGGTTGTGAAGTCTTTTGGACACGAGTAAATGTATTTTTTCTTCCATATTTTAAGCTTAGGACAATCTTTAGTGGATATGGTATGATACTAAAACGAGAAAATAACTTTTCAGATCGAGTTAACGACCCTATCTCAATGGGCAAAAAAGTTCCTATGTTAACACCTATGGATTTTGAGTGAAAAATGGCCCGGAAGCGAAAGTGAAAAAAATATGTATTTTAACCATTTATATGTGTAAGACTCTTACACTTGAGCGTTTCCTTACAGATTCGTCGAAAAACATCGAAAGAAACAAAGGTTTTTCACATAGTCATTCGGGTGCCTCCACGAGGGACTTTTCGTAAGGGTTGAGGTTGTGAAGTCTTTTCGACACGAGTAAATGTATTTTTTCTTCCATATTTTAAGCTTAGGACAATCTTTAGTGGATATGGTAAGATACTAAAACGAGAAAACAACTTTTCAGATCGAGTTAACGACCCTGTCTCAATGGGCAAAAAAGTTCCTATGTTAACACCTATGGATTTTGAGTGAAAAATGGCCCGGAAGCGAAAGTGAAAAAAATTTGTATTTTAACCATTTATATGTGTAAGACTCTTAAACTTGAGCGTTTCCTTACAGATCGTCGAAAACCTTCGAAAGAAACAAAGGTTTTTCACATAGTCATTCGGGTGCCTCCACGAGGGACTTTTCGTAAGGGTTGAGGTTGTGAAGTCTTTTCGACACGAGTAAATGTATTTTTTCTTCCATATTTTAAGCTTAGGACCATCTTTAGTTGATATTGTATGATACTAAAACGAGAAAACAACTTTTCAGATCGAGTTAACGACCCTGTCCCAATGGGCAAAAAAGTTCCTATGTTAACACCTATGGATTTTGAGTGAAAAATGGCCCGGAAGCGAAAGTGAAAAAAATTCGTATTTTAACTATTTATATGTGTAAGACTCTTAAACTTGAGAGTTTCCTTACAGATTCGTCGAAAAACAACGAAAGAAACAAAGGTTTTTCACATAGTCATTCGGGTGCCTCCACGAGGGTCTTTTCGTAAGGGTTGAGGTTGTGAAGTCTTTTCGACACGAGTAAATGTATTTTTTCTTCCATATTTTAAGCTTAGGACAATCTTTAGTGGATATGGTATGATACTAAAACGAGAAAACAACTTTTCAGATCGAGTTAACGACCCTGTCCCAATGGGCAAAAAAGTTCCTATGTTAACACCTATGGATTTTGAGTGAAAAATGGCCCGAAAGCGAAAGTGAAAAAAATTCGTATTTTAACCATGTATATGTGTAAGACTCTTAAACTTGAGAGTTTCCTTACAGATTCGTCGAAAAAAATCGAAAGAAACAAAGGTTTTTCACATAGTCATTCGGGTGCCTCCACGAGGGTCTTTTCGTAAGGGTTGAGGTTGTGAAGTCTTTTGGACACGAGTAAATGTATTTTTTCTTCCATATTTTAAGCTTAGGACAATCTTTAGTGGATATGGTATGATACTAAAACGAGAAAATAACTTTTCAGATCGAGTTAACGACCCTATCTCAATGGGCAAAAAAGTTCCTATGTTAACACCTATGGATTTTGAGTGAAAAATGGCCCGGAAGCGAAAGTGAAAAATATTCGTATTTTAACCATTTATATGTGTAAGACTCTTAAACTTGAGCGTTTCCTTACAGATTCGTCGAAAAACAACGAAAGAAACAAAGGTTTTTCACATAGTCATTCGGGTGCCTCCACGAGGGTCTTTTCGTAAGGGTTGAGGTTGTGAAGTCTTTTCGACACGAGTAAATTTATTTTTTCTTCCATATTTTAAGCTTAGGACAATCTTTAGTGGATATGGTATGATACTAAAACGAGAAAACAACTTTTCAGATCGAGTTAACGACCCTGTATCAATGGGCAAAAAAGTTCCTATGTTAACACCTATGGATTTTGAGTGAAAAATGGCCCGAAAGCGAAAGTGAAAAAAATTTGTATTTTAACCATTTATATGTGTAAGACTCTTAAACTTGAGCGTTTCCTTACAGATTCGTCGAAAAACATCGAAAGAAACAAAGGTTTTTCACATAGTCATTCGGGTAACTCCACGAGGGTCTTTTCGTAAGGGTTGAGGTTGTGAAGTCTTTTCAACATGAGTAAATGTATTTTTTCTTCCATATTTTAAGCTTAGGACCATCTTTATTGGATATGGTATGATACTAAAACGAGAAAACAACTTTTCAGATCGAGTTAACGACCATGTCCCAATGGGCAAAAAAGTTCCTATGTTAACACCTATGGATTTTGTGTGAAAAATGGCCCGGAAGCGAAAGTGAAAAATATTCGTATTTTAACCATTTATATGTGTAAGACTCTTAAACTTGAGCGTTTCCTTACAGATTCGTCGAAAAACAACGAAAGAAACAAAGGTTTTTCACATAGTCATTCGGGTGCCTCCACGAGGGTCTTTTCGTAAGGGTTGAGGTTGTGAAGTCTTTTCGACACGAGTAAATTTATTTTTTCTTCCATATTTTAAGCTTAGGACAATCTTTAGTGGATATGGTATGATACTAAAACGAGAAAACAACTTTTCAGATCGAGTTAACGACCCTGTATCAATGGGCAAAAAAGTTCCTATGTTAACACCTATGGATTTTGAGTGAAAAATGGCCCGGAAGCGAAAGTGAAAAAAATTTGTATTTTAACCATTTATATGTGTAAGACTCTTAAACTTGAGCGTTTCCTTACAGATTCGTCGAAAAACATCGAAAGAAACAAAGGTTTTTCACATAGTCATTCGGGTGCCTCCACGAGGGTCTTTTCGTAAGGGTTGAGGTTGTGAAGTCTTTTCAACATTTGTAAATGTATTTTTTCTTCTATATTTTAAGCTTAGGACCATCTTTATTGGATATGGTATGATACTAAAACGAGAAAACAACTTTTCAGATCGAGTTAACGACCATGTCCCAATGGGCAAAAAAGTTCCTATGTTAACACCTATGGATTTTGAGTGAAAAATGGCCCGGAAGCGAAAGTGAAAAATATTCGTATTTTAACCATTTATATGTGTAAGACTCTTAAACTTGAGCGTTTCCTTACAGATTCGTCGAAAAACAACGAAAGAAACAAAGGTTTTTCACATAGTCATTCGGGTGCCTCCACGAGGGTCTTTTCGTAAGGGTTGAGGTTGTGAAGTCTTTTCGACACGAGTAAATTTATTTTTTCTTCCATATTTTAAGCTTAGGACAATCTTTAGTGGATATGGTATGATACTAAAACGAGAAAACAACTTTTCAGATCGAGTTAACGACCCTGTATCAATGGGCAAAAAAGTTCCTATGTTAACACCTATGGATTTTGAGTGAAAAATGGCCCGGAAGCGAAAGTGAAAAAAATTTGTATTTTAACCATTTATATGTGTAAGACTCTTAAACTTGAGCATTTCCTTACAGATTCGTCGAAAAATATCGAAAGAAACAAAGGTTTTTCACATAGTCATTCGGGTAACTCCACGAGGGTCTTTTCGTAAGGGTTTAGGTTGTGAAGTCTTTTCAACATGAGTAAATGTATTTTTTCTTCCATATTTTAAGCTTAGGACCATCTTTATTGGATATGGTATGATACTAAAACGAGAAAACAACTTTTCAGATCGAGTTAACGACCATGTCCCAATGGGCAAAAAAGTTCCTATGTTAACACCTATGGATTTTGAGTGAAAAATGGCCCGGAAGCGAAAGTGAAAAATATTCGTATTTTAACCATTTATATGTGTAAGACTCTTAAACTTGAGCGTTTCCTTACAGATTCGTCGAAAAACATCGAAAGAAACAAAGGTTTTTCACATTGTCATTCGGGTGCCTCCCCGAGGGTCTTTTCGTAAGGGTTGAGGTTGTGAAGTCTTTTCGACACGAGTAAATGTATTTTTTCTTCCATATTTTAAGCTTAGGACAATCTTTAGTGGATATGGTATAATACTAAAACGAGAAAACAACTTTTCAGATCGAGTTAACCACCATGTCCCAATGGGCAAAAAAGTTCCTATGTTAACACCTATGGATTTTGAGTGAAAAATGGCCCGGAAGCGAAAGTGAAAAATATTCGTATTTTAACCATTTATATGTGTAAGACTCTTAAACTTGAGCGTTTCCTTACAGATTCGTCGAAAAACAACGAAAGAAACAAAGGTTTTTCACATAGTCATTCGGGTGCCTCCACGAGGGTCTTTTCGTAAGGGTTGAGGTTGTGAAGTCTTTTCGACACGAGTAAATTTATTTTTTCTTCCATATTTTAAGCTTAGGACAATCTTTAGTGGATATGGTATGATACTAAAACGAGAAAACAACTTTTCAGATCGAGTTAACGACCCTGTATCAATGGGCAAAAAAGTTCCTATGTTAACACCTATGGATTTTGAGTGAAAAATGGCCCGAAAGCGAAAGTGAAAAAAATTTGTATTTTAACCATTTATATGTGTAAGACTCTTAAACTTGAGCGTTTCCTTACAGATTCGTCGAAAAACATCGAAAGAAACAAAGGTTTTTCACATAGTCATTCGGGTAACTCCACGAGGGTCTTTTCGTAAGGGTTGAGGTTGTGAAGTCTTTTCAACATGAGTAAATGTATTTTTTCTTCCATATTTTAAGCTTAGGACCATCTTTATTGGATATGGTATGATACTAAAACGAGAAAACAACTTTTCAGATCGAGTTAACGACCATGTCCCAATGGGCAAAAAAGTTCCTATGTTAACACCTATGGATTTTGTGTGAAAAATGGCCCGGAAGCGAAAGTGAAAAATATTCGTATTTTAACCATTTATATGTGTAAGACTCTTAAACTTGAGCGTTTCCTTACAGATTCGTCGAAAAACATCGAAAGAAACAAAGGTTTTTCACATTGTCATTCGGGTGCCTCCCCGAGGGTCTTTTCGTAAGGGTTGAGGTTGTGAAGTCTTTTCGACACGAGTAAATGTATTTTTTCTTCCATATTTTAAGCTTAGGACAATCTTTAGTGGATATGGTATGATACTAAAATGAGAAAACAACTTTTCAGATCGAGTTAACGACCCTGTCCCAATGGGCAAAAAAGTTCCTATGTTAACACCTATGGATTTTGAGTGAAAAATGGCCCGGAAGCGAAAGTGAAAAAAATTCATATTTTAACCATTTATATGTGTAAGACTCTAAAACTTGAGCGTTTCCTTAAAGATTCATCGAAAAACATGAAAAGAAACAAAGGTTTTTCAGATAGTCATTCGGGTGCCTCCACGAGGGTCTTTTCGTAAGGGTTGAGGTTGTGAAGTCTTTTCGACACTTGTAAATGTATTTTTTCTTCCATATTTTAAGCTTAGGACAATCTTTAGTGGATATGGTATGATACTAAAACGAGAAAACAACTTTTCAGATCGAGTTAACGACCCTGTCTCAATGGGCAAAAAAGTTCCTATGTTAACACCTATGGATTTTGAGTGAAAAATGGTCCGGAAGCGAAAGTGAAAAAAATTCGTATTTTAACCATTTATATGTGTAAGACTCTTAAACTTGAGTGTTTCCTTACAGATTCATCGAAAAACATCGAAAGAAACAAAGGTTTTTCACATAGTCATTCTGGTGCCTCCACGAGGGTCTTTTCGTAAGGGTTGAGGTTGTGAAGTCTTTTCGACACGAGTAAATGTATTTTTTCTTCCATATTTTAAGCTTAGGACAATCTTTAGTGGATATGGTATGATACTAAAATGAGAAAACAACTTTTCAGATCGAGTTAACGACCCTGTCCCAATGGGCAAAAAAGTTCCTATGTTAACACCTATGGATTTTGAGTGAAAAATGGCCCGGAAGCGAAAGTGAAAAAAATTTGTATTTTAACTATTTATATGTGTAAGACTCTTAAACTTGAGCGTTTCCTTACAGATTCGTCGAAAAACATCGAAAGAAACAAAGGTTTTTCACATAGTCATTCGGGTAACTCCACGAGGGTCTTTTCGTAAGGGTTGAGGTTGTGAAGTCTTTTCAACATGAGTAAATGTATTTTTTCTTCCATATTTTAAGCTTAGGACCATCTTTATTGGATATGGTATGATACTAAAACGAGAAAACAACTTTTCAGATCGAGTTAACGACCATGTCCCAATGGGCAAAAAAGTTCCTATGTTAACACCTATGGATTTTGTGTGAAAAATGGCCCGGAAGCGAAAGTGAAAAATATTCGTATTTTAACCATTTATATGTGTAAGACTCTTAAACTTGAGCGTTTCCTTACAGATTCGTCGAAAAACATCGAAAGAAACAAAGGTTTTTCACATTGTCATTCGGGTGCCTCCCCGAGGGTCTTTTCGTAAGGGTTGAGGTTGTGAAGTCTTTTCGACACGAGTAAATGTATTTTTTCTTCCATATTTTAAGCTTAGGACAATCTTTAGTGGATATGGTATGATACTAAAATGAGAAAACAACTTTTCAGATCGAGTTAACGACCCTGTCCCAATGGGCAAAAAAGTTCCTATGTTAACACCTATGGATTTTGAGTGAAAAATGGCCCGGAAGCGAAAGTGAAAAATATTCGTATTTTAACCATTTATATGTGTAAGACTCTTAAACTTGAGCGTTTCCTTACAGATTCGTCGAAAAACAACGAAAGAAACAAAGGTTTTTCACATAGTCATTCGGGTGCCTCCACGAGGGTCTTTTCGTAAGGGTTGAGGTTGTGAAGTCTTTTCGACACGAGTAAATTTATTTTTTCTTCCATATTTTAAGCTTAGGACAATCTTTAGTGGATATGGTATAATACTAAAACGAGAAAACAACTTTTCAGATCGAGTTAACCACCATGTCCCAATGGGCAAAAAAGTTCCTATGTTAACACCTATGGATTTTGAGTGAAAAATGGCCCGGAAGCGAAAGTGAAAAATATTCGTATTTTAACCATTTATATGTGTAAGACTCTTAAACTTGAGCGTTTCCTTACAGATTCGTCGAAAAACATCGAAAGAAACAAAGGTTTTTCACATAGTCATTCGGGTAACTCCACGAGGGTCTTTTCGTAAGGGTTGAGGTTGTGAAGTCTTTTCAACATGAGTAAATGTATTTTTTCTTCCATATTTTAAGCTTAGGACCATCTTTATTGGATATGGTATGATACTAAAACGAGAAAACAACTTTTCAGATCGAGTTAACGACCATGTCCCAATGGGCAAAAAAGTTCCTATGTTAACACCTATGGATTTTGAGTGAAAAATGGCCCGGAAGCGAAAGTGAAAAATATTCGTATTTTAACCATTTATATGTGTAAGACTCTTAAACTTGAGCGTTTCCTTATAGATTCGTCGAAAAACAACGAAAGAAACAAAGGTTTTTCACATAGTCATTCGGGTGCCTCCACGAGGGTCTTTTCGTAAGGGTTGAGGTTGTGAAGTCTTTTCGACACGAGTAAATTTATTTTTTCTTCCATATTTTAAGCTTAGAACAATCTTTAGTGGATATGGTATAATACTAAAACGAGAAAACAACTTTTCAGATCGAGTTAACCACCATGTCCCAATGGGCAAAAAAGTTCCTATGTTAACACCTATGGATTTTGAGTGAAAAATGGCCCGGAAGCGAAAGTGAAAAATATTCGTATTTTAACCATTTATATGTGTAAGACTCTTAAACTTGAGCGTTTCCTTACAGATTCGTCGAAAAACATCGAAAGAAACAAAGGTTTTTCACATAGTCATTCGGGTAACTCCACGAGGGTCTTTTCGTAAGGGTTGAGGTTGTGAAGTCTTTTCAACATGAGTAAATGTATTTTTTCTTCCATATTTTAAGCTTAGGACCATCTTTATTGGATATGGTATGATACTAAAACGAGAAAACAACTTTTCAGATCGAGTTAACGACCATGTCCCAATGGGCAAAAAAGTTCCTATGTTAACACCTATGGATTTTGTGTGAAAAATGGCCCGGAAGCGAAAGTGAAAAATATTCGTATTTTAACCATTTATATGTGTAAGACTCTTAAACTTGAGCGTTTCCTTACAGATTCGTCGAAAAACATCGAAAGAAACAAAGGTTTTTCACATTGTCATTCGGGTGCCTCCCCGAGGGTCTTTTCGTAAGGGTTGAGGTTGTGAAGTCTTTTCGACACGAGTAAATGTATTTTTTCTTCCATATTTTAAGCTTAGGACAATCTTTAGTGGATATGGTATGATACTAAAATGAGAAAACAACTTTTCAGATCGAGTTAACGACCCTGTCCCAATGGGCAAAAAAGTTCCTATGTTAACACCTATGGATTTTGAGTGAAAAATGGCCCGGAAGCGAAAGTGAAAAAAATTCATATTTTAACCATTTATATGTGTAAGACTCTAAAACTTGAGCGTTTCCTTAAAGATTCATCGAAAAACATGAAAAGAAACAAAGGTTTTTCAGATAGTCATTCGGGTGCCTCCACGAGGGTCTTTTCGTAAGGGTTGAGGTTGTGAAGTCTTTTCGACACTTGTAAATGTATTTTTTCTTCCATATTTTAAGCTTAGGACAATCTTTAGTGGATATGGTATGATACTAAAACGAGAAAACAACTTTTCAGATCGAGTTAACGACCCTGTCTCAATGGGCAAAAAAGTTCCTATGTTAACACCTATGGATTTTAAGTGAAAAATGGTCCGGAAGCGAAAGTGAAAAAAATTCGTATTTTAACCATTTATATGTGTAAGACTCTTAAACTTGAGCGTTTCCTTACAGATTCGTCGAAAAAAATCGAAAGAAACAAAGGTTTTTCACATAGTCATTCGGGTAACTCCACGAGGGTCTTTTCGTAAGGGTTGAGGTTGTGAAGTCTTTTCAACATGAGTAAATGTATTTTTTCTTCCATATTTTAAGCTTAGGACCATCTTTATTGGATATGGTATGATACTAAAACGAGAAAACAACTTTTCAGATCGAGTTAACGACCATGTCCCAATGGGCAAAAAAGTTCCTATGTTAACACCTATGGATTTTGAGTGAAAAATGGCCCGGAAGCGAAAGTGAAAAATATTCGTATTTTAACCATTTATATGTGTAAGACTCTTAAACTTGAGCGTTTCCTTACAGATTCGTCGAAAAACAACGAAAGAAACAAAGGTTTTTCACATAGTCATTCGGGTGCCTCCACGAGGGTCTTTTCGTAAGGGTTGAGGTTGTGAAGTCTTTTCGACACGAGTAAATTTATTTTTTCTTCCATATTTTAAGCTTAGGACAATCTTTAGTGGATATGGTATGATACTAAAACGAGAAAACAACTTTTCAGATCGAGTTAACGACCCTGTATCAATGGGCAAAAAAGTTCCTATGTTAACACCTATGGATTTTGAGTGAAAAATGGCCCGGAAGCGAAAGTGAAAAAAATTTGTATTTTAACCATTTATATGTGTAAGACTCTTAAACTTGAGCGTTTCCTTACAGATTCGTCGAAAAACATCGAAAGAAACAAAGGTTTTTCACATAGTCATTCGGGTGCCTCCACGAGGGTCTTTTCGTAAGGGTTGAGGTTGTGAAGTCTTTTCAACATTTGTAAATGTATTTTTTCTTCTATATTTTAAGCTTAGGACCATCTTTAGTGGATATGGTATGATACTAAAAAGAGAAAACAACTTTTCAGATCGAGTTAACGACCCTGTCCCAATGGGCAAAAAAGTTCCTATGTTAACACCTATGGATTTTGAGTGAAAAATGGCCCGGAAGCGAAAGTGAAAAATATTCGTATTTTAACCATTTATATGTGTAAGACTCTTAAACTTGAGCGTTTCCTTACAGATTCGTCGAAAAACAACGAAAGAAACAAAGGTTTTTCACATAGTCATTCGGGTGCCTCCACGAGGGTCTTTTCGTAAGGGTTGAGGTTGTGAAGTCTTTTCGACACGAGTAAATTTATTTTTTCTTCCATATTTTAAGCTTAGGACAATCTTTAGTGGATATGGTATGATACTAAAACGAGAAAACAACTTTTCAGATCGAGTTAACGACCCTGTATCAATGGGCAAAAAAGTTCCTATGTTAACACCTATGGATTTTGAGTGAAAAATGGCCCGGAAGCGAAAGTGAAAAAAATTTGTATTTTAACCATTTATATGTGTAAGACTCTTAAACTTGAGCGTTTCCTTACAGATTCGTCGAAAAACATCGAAAGAAACAAAGGTTTTTCACATAGTCATTCCGGTGCCTCCCCGAGGGTCTTTTCGTAAAGGTTGAGGTTGTGAAGTCTTTTCGACACTTGTAAATGTTTTTTTTTCTTTCATATTTTAAGCTTAGGACAATCTTTAGTGGATATGGTATGATACTAAAATGAGAAAACAACTTTTCAGATCGAGTTAACGACCCTGTCCCAATGGGCAAAAAAGTTCCTATGTTAACTCCTATGGATTTTGAGTGCAAAATGGCCCGGAAGCGAAAGTGAAAAAATACCATATTTCAACCATTTATATGTGTAAGACTCTTAAACTTGAGCATTTCCTTAAAGATTTGTCGAAAAACATCGAAAGAAACAAAGGTTTTTCACATAGTCATTCTGGTGCCTCCCCGAGGGTCTTTTCGTAAAGGTTGAGGTTGTGAAGTCTTTTCGACACTTGTAAATGTTTTTTTTTCTTTCATATTTTAAGCTTAGGACAATCTTTAGTGGATATGGTATGATACTAAAACGAGAAAACAACTTTTCAGATCGAGTTAACGACCATGTCCCAATGGGCAAAAAAGTTCCTATGTTAACACCTATGGATTTTGAGTGAAAAATGGCCCGGAAGCGAAAGTGAAAAAAATTTGTATTTTAACCATTTATATGTGTAAGACTCTTAAACTTGAGTGTTTCCTTACAGATTCGTCGAAAAACATCGAAAGAAACAAAGGTTTTTCACATAGTCATTCGGGTGCCTCCACGAGGGTCTTTTCGTAAGGGTTGAGGTTGTGAAGTCTTTTCGACACGAGTAAATGTATTTTTTTATCCATATTTTAAGCTTAGGACCATCTTTAGTGGATATGGTATGATACTAAAACGAGAAAACAACTTTTCAGTTCGAGTTAACGACCCTGTCCCAATGGGCAAAAAAGTTCCTATGTTAACACCTATGGATTTTGAGCGAAAAATGGCCCGGAAGCGAAAGTGAAAAAAATTCGTATTTTAACCATTTAAATGTGTAAGACTCTTAAACTTGAGAGTTTCCTTATAGATTCGTCGAAAAACATCGAAAGAAACAAAGGTTTTTCACATAGTCATTCGGGTGCCTCCACGAGGGTCTTTTCGTAAGGGTTGAGGTTGTGAAGTCTTTTCGACACGAGTAAATGTATTTTTTCTTCCATATTTTAAGCTTAGGACAATCTTTAGTGGATATGGTATGATACTAAAACGAGAAAACAACTTTTCAGATCGAGTGAGCGACCCTGTCCCAATGGGCAAAAAAGTTCCTATGTTAACACCTATGGATTTTGAGTGCAAAATGGCCCGGAAGAGAAAGTGAAAAAAATTAGTATTTTAACCATTTATATGTGTAAGACTCTTAAACCTGAATGTTTCCTTAAATATTCGTCGAAAAATATCGAAATAAACAAAGGTTTTTCACATAGTGATTCGGGTGCCTCCACGAGGGTCTTTTCGTAAGGGTTGAGGTTGTGAAGTCTTTTCGACACGAGTAAATGTATTTTTTCTTCCATATTTTAAGCTTAGGACAATCTTTAGTTGATATGGTAAAATACTAAAATGAGAAAACAACTTTTCAGATCGAGTTAACGACCCTGTCTCAATGGGCAAAAAAGTTCCTATGTTAACACCTATGGATTTTGAGTGAAAAATGGCCCGGAAGCGAAAGTGAAAAAAATTTGTATTTTAACCATTTATATGTGTAAGACTCTTAAACTTGAGCGTTTCCTTACAGATTCGTCGAAAAACATCGAAAGAAACAAAGGTTTTTCACATAGTCATTCGGGTGCCTCCACGAGGGTCTTTTCGTAAGGGTAGAGGTTGTGAAGTCTTTTCGACACGAGTAAATGTATTTTTTCTTCCATATTTTAAGCTTAGGACAATCTTTAGTGGATATGGTATGATACTAAAACGAGAAAATAACTTTTCAGATCGAGTTAACGACCCTGTCCCAATGGGCAAAAAAGTTCCTATGTTAACACCTATGGATTTTGAGTGAAAAATGGCCCGGAAGCGAAAGTGAAAAAAATTCGTATTTTAACCATTTATATGTGTAAGACTCTTAAACTTGAGCGTTTCGTTACAGATTCGTCGAAAAACATCGAAAGAAACAAAGGTTTTTCACATAGTCATTCGGGTGCCTCCACGAGGGTCTTTTCGTAAGGGTTGAGGTTGTGAAGACTTTTCGACACGAGTAAATGTATTTTTTCTTCCATATTTTAAGCTTAGGACAATCTTTAGTGGATATGGTATGATACTAAAACGAGAAAACAACTTTTCAGATCGAGTTAACGACCCTGTCCCAATGGGCAAAAAAGTTCCTATGTTAACACCTATGGATTTTGAGTGAAAAATGGCCTGGAAGCGAAAGTGAAAAAAATTCGTATTTTAACCATTTATATGTGTAAGACTCTAAAACTTGAGCGTTTCCTTAAAGATTTGTCGAAAAACATCGAAAGAAACAAAGGTTTTTCACATAGTCATTTCGGTGCCTCCCTGAGGGTCTTTTCGTAAGGGTTGAGGTTGTGAAGTCTTTTCGACATGAGTAAATGTTTTTTTTCTTCAATATTTTAAGCTTAGGACAATCTTTAGTGGATATGGTATGATACTAAAATGAGAAAACAACTTTTCAGATCGAGTTAACGACCCTGTCCCAATGGGCAAAAAAGTTCCTATGTTAACTCCTATGGATTTTGAGTGCAAAATGGCCCGGAAGCGAAAGTGAAAAAATACCATATTTTAACCATTTATATGTGTAAGACTCTTAAACTTGAGCGTTTCCTTAAAGATTTGTCGAAAAACATCGAAAGAAACAAATGTTTTTCCCATAGTCATTCGGGTGCCTCCCCGAGGGTCTTTTCGTAAGGGTTGAGGTTGTGAAGTCTTTTCGACACTTGTAAATGTTTTTTTTCTTCCATATTTTAAGCTTAGGACAATCTTTAGTGTATATGGTATGATACTAAAACGAGAAAACAACTTTTCAGATCGAGTTAACGACCCTGTCCCAATGGGCAAAAAAGTTCCTATGTTAACACCTATGGATTTTGAGTGAAAAATGGCCCGGAAGCGAAAGTGAAAAAAATTTGTATTTTAACCATTTATATGTGTAAGACTCTTAAACTTGAGTGTTTCCTTACAGATTCGTCGAAAAACATCGAAAGAAACAAAGGTTTTTCACATAGTCATTCGGGTGCCTCCACGAGGGTCTTTTCGTAAGGGTTGAGGTTGTGAAGTCTTTTCGACACGAGTAAATGTATTTTTTTATCCATATTTTAAGCTTAGGACCATCTTTAGTGGATATGGTATGATACTAAAACGAGAAAACAACTTTTCAGTTCGAGTTAACGACCCTGTCCCAATGGGCAAAAAAGTTCCTATGTTAACACCTATGGATTTTGAGCGAAAAATGGCCCGGAAGCGAAAGTGAAAAAAATTCGTATTTTAACCATTTAAATGTGTAAGACTCTTAAACTTGAGAGTTTCCTTACAGATTCGTCGAAAAACATCGAAAGAAACAAAGGTTTTTCACATAGTCATTCGGGTGCCTCCACGAGGGTCTTTTCGTAAGGGTTGAGGTTGTGAAGTCTTTTCGACACGAGTAAATGTATTTTTTCTTCCATATTTTAAGCTTAGGACAATCTTTAGTGGATATGGTATGATACTAAAACGAGAAAACAACTTTTCAGATCGAGTGAGCGACCCTGTCCCAATGGGCAAAAAAGTTCCTATGTTAACACCTATGGATTTTGAGTGCAAAATGGCCCGGAAGAGAAAGTGAAAAAAATTAGTATTTTAACCATTTATATGTGTAAGACTCTTAAACCTGAACGTTTCCTTAAATATTCGTCGAAAAATATCGAAATAAACAAAGGTTTTTCACATAGTGATTCGGGTGCCTCCACGAGGGTCTTTTCGTAAGGGTTGAGGTTGTGAAGTCTTTTCGACACGAGTAAATGTATTTTTTCTTCCATATTTTAAGCTTAGGACAATCTTTAGTTGATATGGTAAAATACTAAAACGAGAAAACAACTTTTCAGATCGATTTAACGACCCTGTCTCAATGGGCAAAAAAGTTCCTATGTTAACACCTATGGATTTTGAGTGAAAAATGGCCCGGAAGCGAAAGTGAAAAAAATTTGTATTTTAACCATTTATATGTGTAAGACTCTAAAACTTGAGCGTTTCCTTAAAGATTTGTCGAAAAACATCGAAAGAAACAAAGGTTTTTCACATAGTCATTCGGGTGCCTCCCCGAGGGTCTTTTCGTAAGGGTTGAGGTTGTGAAGTCTTTTCGACACGAGTAAATGTTTTTTTTCTTCCATATTTAAAGCTTAGGACAATATTTAGTGGATATGGTATGATACTAAAATGAGAAAACAACTTTTCAGATCGAGTTAACGACCCTGTCCCAATGGGCAAAAAAGTTCCTATGTTAACTCCTATGGATTTTGAGTGCAAAATGGCCCGGAAGCGAAAGTGAAAAAATACCATATTTTAACCATTTATATGTGTAAGACTCTTAAACTTGAGCGTTTCCTTAAAGATTTGTCGAAAAACATCGAAAGAAACAAAGGTTTTTCCCATAGTCATTCGGGTGCCTCCCCGAGGGTCTTTTCGTAAGGGTTGAGGTTGTGAAGTCTTTTCGACACTTGTAAATGTTTTTTTTCTTCCATATTTTAAGCTTAGGACAATCTTTAGTGTATATGGTATGATACTAAAACGAGAAAACAACTTTTCAGATCGAGTTAACGACCCTGTCTCAATGGGCAAAAAAGTTCCTATGTTAACACCTATGGATTTTGAGTGAAAAATGGTCCGGAAGCGAAAGTGAAAAAAATTCGTATTTTAACCATTTATATGTGTAAGACTCTTAAACTTGAGCGTTTCGTTACAGATTCGTCGAAAAACATCGAAAGAAACAAAGGTTTTTCACATAGTCATTCGGGTGCCTCAACGAGGGTCTTTTCGTAAGGGTTGAGGTTGTGAAGACTTTTCGACACGAGTAAATGTATTTTTTCTTCCATATTTTAAGCTTAGGACAATCTTTAGTGGATATGGTATGATACTAAAACGAGAAAACAACTTTTCAGATCGAGTTAACGACCCTGTCCCAATGGGCAAAAAAGTTCCTATGTTAACACCTATGGATTTTGAGTGAAAAATGGCCTGGAAGCGAAAGTGAAAAAAATTCGTATTTTAACCATTTATATGTGTAAGACTCTAAAACTTGAGCGTTTCCTTAAAGATTTGTCGAAAAACATCGAAAGAAACAAAGGTTTTTCACATAGTCATTCGGGTGCCTCCCCGAGGGTCTTTTCGTAAGGGTTGAGGTTGTGAAGTCTTTTCGACACGAGTAAATGTTTTTTTTCTTCCATATTTAAAGCTTAGGACAATATTTAGTGGATATGGTATGATACTAAAATGAGAAAACAACTTTTCAGATCGAGTTAACGACCCTGTCCCAATGGGCAAAAAAGTTCCTATGTTAACTCCTATGGATTTTGAGTGCAAAATGGCCCGGAAGCGAAAGTGAAAAAATACCATATTTCAACCATTTATATGTGTAAGACTCTTAAACTTGAGCATTTCCTTAAAGATTTGTCGAAAAACATCGAAAGAAAAAAAGGTTTTTCCCATAGTCATTCGTGTGCCTCCCCGAGGG
The DNA here is from genome assembly GCF_057944985.1 of Cucurbita pepo subsp. pepo. NCBI lineage: Eukaryota > Viridiplantae > Streptophyta > Magnoliopsida > Cucurbitales > Cucurbitaceae > Cucurbita > Cucurbita pepo. The sequence goes on along the minus strand of NC_141811.1, from coordinate 1,255,274 downwards.
TCTTTTCGTAAGGGTTGAGGTTGTGAAGTCTTTTCGACACGAGTAAATGTATTTTTTCTTCCATATTTTAAGCTTAGGAAAATCTTTTGTGGATATGGTATGATACTAAAATGAGAAAACAACTTTTCAGATCGAGTTAACGACCCTGTCCCAATGGGCAAAAAAGTTCCTATGTTAACTCCTATGGATTTTGAGTGCAAAATGGCCCGGAAGCGAAAGTGAAAAAATACCATATTTCAACCATTTATATGTGTAAGACTCTTAAACTTGAGCATTTCCTTAAAGATTTGTCAAAAAACATCGAAAGAAACAAAGGTTTTTCACATAGTCATTCCGGTGCCTCCCCGAGGGTCTTTTCGTAAAGGTTGAGGTTGTGAAGTCTTTTCGACACTTGTAAATGTTTTTTTTCTTCCATATTTTAAGCTTAGGACAATCTTTAGTGGATATGGTATGATACTAAAACGAGAAAACAACTTTTCAGATCGAGTTAACGACCATGTCCCAATGGGCAAAAAAGTTCCTATGTTAACACCTATGGATTTTGAGTGAAAAATGGCCCGGAAGCGAAAGTGAAAAAAATTCGTATTTTAACCATTTATATGTGTAAGACTCTTAAACTTGAGCGTTTCCTTACAGATTCGTCGAAAAACATCGAAAGAAACAAAGGTTTTTCACATAGGCATTCGGGTGCCTCCACGAGGGTCTTTTCGTAAGGGTTGAGGTTGTGAAGTCTTTTCGACACGAGTAAATGTATTTTTTCTTCCATATTTTAAGCTTAGGACAATCTTTAGTGGATATGGTATGATACTAAAACGAGAAAACAACTTTTCAGATCGAGTTAACGACCCTGTCCCATTGGGCAAAAAAGTTCCTATGTTAACTCCTATGGATTTTAAGTGCAAAATGGCCCGGAAGCGAAAGTGAAAAAATACCATATTTCAACCATTTATATGTGTAAGACTCTTAAACTTGAGCGTTTCCTTAAAGATTTGTCGAAAAACATCGAAAGAAACAAAGGTTTTTCACATAGTCATTCCGGTGCCTCCCTGAGGGTCTTTTCGTAAGGGTTGAGGTTGTGAAGTCTTTTCGACATGAGTAAATGTTTTTTTTCTTCAATATTTTAAGCTTAGGACAATCTTTAGTGGATATGGTATGATACTAAAATGAGAAAACAACTTTTCAGATCGAGTTAACGACCCTGTCCCAATGGGCAAAAAAGTTCCTATGTTAACTCCTATGGATTTTGAGTGCAAAATGGCCCGGAAGCGAAAGTGAAAAAATACCATATTTCAACCATTTATATGTGTAAGACTCTTAAACTTGAGCATTTCCTTAAAGATTTGTCGAAAAACATCGAAAGAAACAAAGGTTTTTCACATAGTCATTCCGGTGCCTCCCCGAGGGTCTTTTCGTAAAGGTTGAGGTTGTGAAGTCTTTTCGACACTTGTAAATGTTTTTTTTCTTCCATATTTTAAGCTTAGGACAATCTTTAGTGGATATGGTATGATACTAAAACGAGAAAACAACTTTTCAGATCAAGTTAACGACCCTGTCCCAATGGGCAAAAAAGTTCCTATGTTAACACCTATGGATTTTGAGTGAAAAATGGCCCGGAAGCGAAAGGGAAAAAATTCGTATTTTAACCATTTATATGTGTAAGACTCTTCAACTTGAGCGTTTCCTTACAGATTCGTCGAAAAACATCGAAAGAAACAAAGGTTTTTCACATAGTCATTCGGGTGCCTCCACGAGGGTCTTTTCGTAAGGGTTGAGGTTGTGAAGTCTTTTCGACACGAGTAAATGTATTTTTTCTTCCATATTTTAAGCCTAGGACAATCTTTAGTGGATATGGTATGATACTAAAATGAGAAAACAACTTTTCAGATCGAGTTAACGACCCTGTCCCAATGGGCAAAAAAGTTCCTATGTTAACACCTATGGATTTTGAGTGAAAAATGGCCCGGAAGCGAAAGTGAAAAAAATTCGTATTTTAACCATTTATATGTGTAAGACTCTTAAACTTGAGCGTTTCCTTACAGATTCGTCGAAAAACATCGAAAGAAACAAAGGTTTTTCACATAGGCATTCGGGTGCCTCCACGAGGGTCTTTTCGTAAGGGTTGAGGTTGTGAAGTCTTTTCGACACGAGTAAATGTATTTTTTCTTCAATATTTTAAGCTTAGGACAATCTTTAGTGGATATGGTATGATACTAAAATGAGAAAACAATTTTTCAGATCGAGTTAACGACCCTGTCCCAATGGGCAAAAAAGTTCCTATGTTAACTCCTATGGATTTTGAGTGCAAAATGGCCCGGAAGCGAAAGTGAAAAAATACCATATTTCAACCATTTATATGTGTAAGACTCTTAAACTTGAGCATTTCCTTAAAGATTTGTCGAAAAACATCGAAAGAAACAAAGGTTTTTCACATAGTCATTCCGGTGCCTCCCCGAGGGTCTTTTCGTAAAGGTTGAGGTTGTGAAGTCTTTTCGACACTTGTAAATGTTTTTTTTTTCTTTCATATTTTAAGCTTAGGACAATCTTTAGTGGATATGGTATGATACTAAAACGAGAAAACAACTTTTCAGATCGAGTTAACGACCCTGTCCCAATGGGCAAAAAAGTTCCTATGTTAACACCTATGGATTTTGAGTGAAAAATGGCCCGGAAGCGAAAGTGAAAAAAATTCGTATTTTAACCATTTATATGTGTAAGACTCTTAAACTTGAGCGTTTCCTTACAGATTCGTCGAAAAACATCGAAAGAAACAAAGGTTTTTCACATAGGCATTCGGGTGCCTCCACGAGGGTCTTTTCGTAAGGGTTGAGGTTGTGAAGTCTTTTCGACACGAGTAAATGTATTTTTTCTTCCATATTTTAAGCTTAGGACAATCTTTAGTGGATATGGTATGATACTAAAACGAGAAAACAACTTTTCAGATCGAGTTAACGACCCTGTCCCATTGGGCAAAAAAGTTCCTATGTTAACTCCTATGGATTTTGAGTGCAAAATGGCCCGGAAGCGAAAGTGAAAAAATACCATATTTCAACCATTTATATGTGTAAGACTCTTAAACTTGAGCGTTTCCTTAAAGATTTGTCGAAAAACATCGAAAGAAACAAAGGTTTTTCCCATAGTCATTCGTGTGCCTCCCCGAGGGTCTTTTCGTAAGGGTTGAGGTTGTGAAGTCTTTTCGACACGAGTAAATGTATTTTTTCTTCAGTATTTTAAGCTTAGGAAAATCTTTTGTGGATATGGTATGATACTAAAATGAGAAAACAACTTTTCAGATCGAGTTAACGACCCTGTCCCAATGGGCAAAAAAGTTCCTATGTTAACTCCTATGGATTTTGAGTGCAAAATGGCCCGGAAGCGAAAGTGAAAAAATACCATATTTCAACCATTTATATGTGTAAGACTCTTAAACTTGAGCATTTCCTTAAAGATTTGTCGAAAAACATCGAAAGAAACAAAGGTTTTTCACATAGTCATTCTGGTGCCTCCCCGAGGGTCTTTTCGTAAAGGTTGAGGTTGTGAAGTCTTTTCGACACTTGTAAATGTTTTTTTTCTTCCATATTTTAAGCTTAGGACAATCTTTAGTGGATATGGTATGATACTAAAACGAGAAAACAACTTTTCAGATCGAGTTAACGACCATGTCCCAATGGGCAAAAAAGTTCCTATGTTAACACCTATGGATTTTGAGTGAAAAATGGCCCGGAAGCGAAAGTGAAAAAAATTCGTATTTTAACCATTTATATGTGTAAGACTCTTAAACTTGAGCGTTTCCTTACAGATTCGTCGAAAAACATCGAAAGAAACAAAGGTTTTTCACATAGTCATTCGGGTGCCTCCACGAGAGTCTTTTCGTAAGGTTTGAGGTTGTGATGTCTTTTCGACACGAGTAAATGTATTTTTTCTTCCATATTTTAAGCTTAGGACAATCTTTAGTGGATATGGTATGATACTAAAACGAGAAAACAACTTTTCAGATCGAGTTAACGACCCTGTCCCAATGGGCAAAAAAGTTCCTATGTTAACTCCTATGGATTTTGAGTGCAAAATGGCCCGGAAGCGAAAGTGAAAAAATACCATATTTCAACCATTTATATGTGTAAGACTCTTAAACTTGAGCGTTTCCTTAAAGATTTGTCGAAAAACATCGAAAGAAACAAAGGTTTTTTCCATAGTCATTCGGGTGCCTCCCCGAGGGTCTTTTCGTAAGTCTTTTCGACACTTGTAAATGTTTTTGTCTTCCATATTTTAAGCTTAGGACAATCTTTAGTGGATATGGTATGATACTAAAACGAGAAAACAACTTTTCAGATCGAGTTAACGACCCTGTCTCAATGGGCAAAAAAGTTCCTATGTTAACACCTATGGATTTTGAGTGAAAAATGGTCCGGAAGCGAAAGTGAAAAAAATTCGTATTTTAACCATTTATATGTGTAAGACTCTTAAACTTGAGCGTTTCCTTACAGATTCGTCGAAAAACATCGAAAGAAAGAAAGGTTTTTCACATAGTCATTCGGGTGCCTCCACGAGGGTCTTTTCGTAAGGGTTGAGGTTGTGAAGTCTTTTCGACACGAGTAAATGTATTTTTTCTTCCATATTTTAAGCTTAGGACAATCTTTAGTGGATATGGTATG